>NC_140946.1:144874667-145534667 GCF_014529385.1 Adiantum capillus-veneris
AAGCACCTCAAGCTCCCTAGTCAGCAAGCACGACAAGCACCTCAAGCATCTTAGTCATCAAGCACGACAAGCACCCCAACCACCTTAGTCATCGAGCACGACAAGCATCTCAATCTTGGGCCGAGTTCCCACCTCAAGCTCAGCCCTAGCTTACCTAAGGTCAAAGGACTTTTTAACACTAACCTTTGGAGGTCTTTAATGAAGCTAACCCTAAGGTCTTTAAGCTTCATTAGCTAGCCTTGCTCTTTGACAAGCCATCTCTCATTTGGACCCCTTTACCATTGGCCTCGTGTTGAGATAGATCTGTAAGCACATGTCTATATTCTAACCCTTGTTCCCGTTTATTCTCCCACATTAAATGATCAGTTAATATGAGAACATTTGGGTTGGTTAGATATTAGATTTTATGACATGCAGTATCTCCCTGATCCGGACTGCGATTGACGTACAATAACTTCTGACTAGCTCCATACACTGCATAGCACGGCTCAAAACTTGATTAGGCTTCAAAAACTTCAAGATGGCACACTTTTCTAAGCCGGTAAAAGTTCAAAGAGCCTTTCCATATCTTGATATCCGATGTGACTCAGATTGCTGATCTGGAAAGACCAACATGCACCCATTGCTTCAAGCTGGATTTGACCACTTGGCCCCATCTCCCCGATCCATCTCCAACTTTAAATTGCCATATCTTGCACCCTGCAGCTCTATTTGATGATCTACAACTGCCTCCAGCTTTAAACTGCCATATTTGGCACCCTACAGCTCTATTTGACGAGCCGTCTTGACCACATCCCTCAGCACTTCAAGCTCTACAACTCTAAACAAAAAATATTACACTTCAAACATCTTTGCCTTCCATCCAAATTGGTCCTTTTGGAGCCCTTTTGACCACATTAGGCATACACATCCGATGTTGCATGTTTGCCCAGGATCTTTGTATTTGTTCCAACTCTATGCCATGCACCTACTAGCATATCCATACCTTCTCGTGCCATCTTCTATGGTCAACCAACTTTAGCTGCACCATCATTGCCACCCCCTTTGTTGAGCATTCATGTTCAACCACAAAAGAGCTTCATTCTTTTAGAGACTACAAAAATTGAGCACACTATGAGCAAACCAAAAAAATCCAACTATATGTACAAAGTTTATTCTCAGTATATAAGAAGCCTGCTTAGGTTGGTTGCTCAACCCCTTCTGCCAAAACTTGGTGCACAGCTGGCACCAACTCCCTTTCAAAATAAAGTTTGAGACGTGCACACCATTAACTCTATTCTTGAGAAACAACCATTCATCCTCATCTGTGAATAAGTACCATTGGGAAAAACCCGATGGACTTATAAGGTGCTGTCCACTTCCTCTTGAATTCCTTCTTAAGGTAAAATCAAATTAGCTTTCGTATTTCATCACTAGATCAACCTTCTCGATCAAATTTTCTGGCAAATATTGGTTGAATTTCACCATTCTTTTTTCCTGCTACTTAACATAGAAATCCGCTACCGCTTCACGATCCATCTTCAAAGCCTCAAGACTCGTAATCTTATAATGCAAAACATCTTGATGAGTCTTATCAACCCGCCACATTCCTTTTAGCACCCCTAACTGCACATGCACACGCAACACTGCCTCTTTGCCATAAACCAATTCATAAGAAGTAAAGTTGGTAGCCACCTTGTAAGAAGTCATGTACGCCCACAAACATTTATCAAGGTTTTCTGTCCACTCTTCAACTTACTTGTATATATACTTGGTAAGCATACTAACTATCTGCCCATTGGCACTCTCAACCAGACCATTGCATTGTGGGTGATACGGAGATCAAAACCTGTGCTAAATATCCAGCTTTTCGACTAGTGCATGTACCAACTTACTTTTGAATCCTTGTACTCGATCGGAAATGAGCACCCAAATCACTCCAAAATGGCAACATATGCAATCAAAAACAACTTGAGCAACTATATGAGCGCTTACCTCTTTCATTGCTTTAGCTATGTTGAAGGCATCTTGAGCTATGATAGTACCCTATGGTTTGGCTACTTGCCATCTCTCACTCATCATCTGGCATTGATGGCACGTTTTGCACCAATAGTGCACATCTCGCACAATAGAAATCCACCAAAAGCCACCTCTCAAAATACGGATTCGTACATGCTCCTTGCCTTGATGTCCACTCTCCTCATGGCACTGCTCTAACACCATACCAATCTCCTCTTTGTAAAGAACTCTCCATAGTACTCCATCTCGATCGTACGTCATCAGATCTTCTCTCACCAAAGTGAACTTTCGAGCTTTCTGAACAATCCTCCTCTTTTGCAACTTTGACAGTCCCTCCAAGCATTGACTTGTGCTCAAGAAATCATCAACTTCCTTTAGAGTCTCTCTACCTGCATAAGTAGCCAGTGCCACATACAAACTCAACACCTAGGTTTGCACATGACTGCTAGCCAATTGATTAGCTTCTTGATTTTTCTCCCTTCGAACATGCTTGAAATGCACCTCTTCAAAAAACTTTAACAGTTTCTTTATAGAAAAATACCAATTCTTAAGAGAGTCCCTCTTTACCTACCATTGGCCCAAAGCTGCTTGATAACCAGTAGAGGGCATCACCTCTTACTATCAACCTTGATATGACAAACTCTATGCACTTCTTCAAACCCAAATGTAAAGTAAGATACTCTGCCTCATTCTTGGTATGAACACCCTCCAAGTTGTAAGCCTTTGAAAAGATTACTTTGTTGGTATGAACATCCTCCAAGTTGTAAGCCTTTGAAAAGATTACTTGGTTGTGTGGGTCTTGTATCACCACACCTTCACTTGCTTTTTGTGTTACCCTCCTGTAATAAGCACCATCAAACCACATAGTAAAGGCCCCTGCTAATTCTGGATCTTCTTTAGCTTCATCCGGCAGTACCCTTGGATAAAGTGGCAACTCGGCCTCTTTGTTGATTAGGATATCCGCCAGATGAGATCGACTAGTATGGTCGACCTTGAACACGAATTCAAACTCTTGGAGCTCTATCACCTACTTCATAATCCGGTTCCCTAACTTCAGGTATAGCACCACCTCATGCAAAAGATTATTAGCCGTTAATACATAAAACTTACAATCAGATACACTTTGAACTTTCTGCAGACAGAGACTAAAGCCATCACCCACGCGTCTCTGTTCTCCATGACTTATTACCCTGCTCTCAAAGTAGACAGGCTTGTAGCTTCTTCCTACCTTTTGTAACAATAATGCTCCAATTGCCACCATACCTAATGTCATAGCAATATAGAAGTCGTCCTCTTGGTTGGGAGGGCATATCATAGGTAGCTGACATAGAATGCTCTTCTTCCATGTACCTGTTGAGCATTCTTTTGAAGAGGATATACATACTGGGACAACCTCCAACAGCACGGTGACAGTGAAGAACACGCTTACTATGTGTGTTTATTCATACTTAAACTTATATGAAAATTGAACTCTGAACAGAACTTGAGAATAAGAGACTCGGAGATTGAATGTGTTTGATTGATTGAAATGTGCTACAAGGGAGTTCTTATATAGAATCTGAAGAGACACGATAAAGAGACATGACCATAGGTCAACAGACATGATCCCAGGCCAATGCTCATGTCTCTTTGATGTAGAGTCATGACCATTCAACGTAGAGGTGCAACCATTCGCTGAAGAGGCATGGCTATTCTCTGCATAGATACAAATCTTGGGCAAAGAGACACATCCTCTCAAGAACAAGGGTCTCTGATCTGATACGTCTTCGTATCTGCAAGAGAACCAAACGAGGAAGGTAATACAAGCATAAAGAATACATCACAATCATGACATTTCGTCCCATTGAAAACCCTGTGTATTAAATTATAGACATTCATTTATCAAAGAACTCTTGTAGAAGTTGAGGATATTGTTGCATCTCTTCATCTGTTTGCCACGTAGAATCTGATTCATCAAGATCCATCCACCTGACTAGGAATTCTGTAGTAATTTTTCGTCTCGTCTCCTTCTGACGAACATCAAGAATAATTTTTGGAACTAGAAAGTGTTCTTCCTCTATTTCTGGAACATAGGATGAGACATCTAGAATAATTGAATCTCTTGGAATATATTTCTTAAGCCAAGAAATATGAAATGTTGGATGAATCTTTCCCCATGTTGATGGAAGTTCAAGTCCGTAACTCACTATAGAATACTTCTTCAAAATCTTGAAAGGACCATAATATTTGGGTCATAACTTTGGAAAGCAACATATAGTAACACCAAGTCACCTTCTTGAAACTCTATATGGCGACGATGTTTATTTTCTTGCTTTTGATAAGTCTGTCGAACAAGTGCCAACTTGTTCTTGATCTGAATAAGAATATCTTGCATCTCATTTACCAATTGATCTGCCAAAGCAACCTTATATTGTATCACGAAATTTGTAGGAATCAATGGAGTATGTCCGAAGGCTACTTGGAAGGGAGTCATGCCAAGGAGTTATTGTAAGCAAACTCTACCGAATTAAGTCAAGTTTGTATATAATGTCGTAACATTTCCTCCAATATTTGATTCACTCGTTTAGTTTTCCAATCAGTCTGTGGATGATAAGCTGAATTGAATAAAAGATTCGTTCCTAATGATTTGAATAAGGAGGTCCAAAAATGTCCTGTAAACTTTGGATCTCGATCTGAAATGATTGATTTTGGTAATCTATGGATTCAAAATATATGTTGCAGAAATAATGAAGCAATATCTGGTGCTAAAGTAGTTCTACAAGGTATGAAATGTGCCATTTTTGGAAAATCGATCCACTATCACCAATATATGATTACTGTCTTTTGAAGATTTGGGAAACGTTGTAATGAAGTCCATGCTGATGCTTTCCTAACTATCATTTGGAATTGGTAAAGGCTGTAACAATCCTTGTGGTAATTGTCATGACGCCTTCACAGTTTGGAAAGAGTCACAAGCTTTGACAAAGTTCACCACGTCTTGCTTCATTTGAGGCCAATAATAAACAACTGTCAATAGTTTGTAAGTTTTTTTGATGTCGGGATGAGCAGCATAAGGTACTTCATGATGTCGCAAACGCGAATTATGTGGTACACAAATTTTGTCCTCATAATACAACAGATCATCTTGTATTGTATAAGCTGCAACCACGTTCATTTGTAGGAGTGTTTGTTTGAAGCACTCAAAAAATTTCAATAAAATCTCAATCAGTCAAGTATTCATCCTTAAAATAATCAAGAATATCAAATGTAACTGTAGATATTGCCATATTCGTAGCTTGACACATTCTACTAAGTGCATCTGCTACCGAATTCTGAAGTCCTGGCACATATTCAATGACCATGTGAAAATTTGTCAAAAATTCCACCCAACGTCCTTGTTGAGGATTCATAACTGGTTGTGCAGGTAAAAATACATTGCATGATTGATGCTTGACAACAGAGTCAGCTCCCAAAAGGTAATGTTTCCATGGACGATATGCATGGACAATGGCTATAAACTCTTTGTCATAGACTGGATAACGGATTTGTATAGCAGTAAACGTCTTGCTATCGGATGCACTAACCCTGTCATTTTGCATTATACGCCACCAGAAGCACGATCTGAGCATCTGTCTTTACAAGTAATGATTTTGTAGGGTCCACAATGGCCATGACTGTTTGAGATCATTAAGGACTTCTCTGCTTCTGAAGACCAGGTAAGCTTGTCAAACTTCATCAATTTTGATAGAGGAGCAACAATATCCAAAAATTTGTAAACCTTGGTATAATAGAAATTTGCTAATCCCAAGAATGAGCAAACATCAAAAAATGTTATTGGAAGAGGCCACTCCATAATGACTTTGATTTTCTAAGGGTCGACTGCTATTCCATCAGCTGATATAACATGACAAAGATACTCGATCCGATCCTTGAAAAATTTTCTCTTTTTCTTGTTGACATAAAGCACATTAGTCCGTAATACTAAAAACACCAAATGAAGATGCTCTTTGTGTTTTGCAACATCCTTGCTAAAAACCAGAATGTCATCCAAGTAGATAATGACAAATTTATCCAGATATGGACCAAAAATTTCATTCATTAAGGTAATAAACGATGTAGGAGCATTGGTTAATGCGAAAGGTATTACAAAAAATTCATAATGTCCATATTTTGTTCTGAATGTCGTTTTATACTCATCACCTCCTTTGATTTTGATTTGATGAAAACCAGATTCAAGTTGATCTTCGAAAACACTTTAGCACCCAAAAGTTGGTCAAACAGTTCATCAATCTGCGGAAGAGAAAATTTGTTTTCTATTGTTAATTTGTTTAATACGCGGTAGTCAATACACAAGCGCATTGGACCATCTTTTTTTTTAACCAACAAGTCTGGAGCACCAAAAGGACTTTTACTTGGACGAATGTGACTTTTATCTAGCAATTCTTTCAGTTGTCTATGAATTTCTTGAGATTCAGAATATGAGACTCGGTATGGAGCTCATGTAGACAGAGGACTACCAGGAATTAGATCAATTGGATTATCTATTGGTCCAGAAGGAGGTAAGATGCTCAACAAGTCATCAGGAAAAAGATCCAAGTATGGTTTATAGAAAGGTTGCTGAAGGTAAGCTGTTGGCTTTGGTGTTGGTTTGGATTGAACTATATCAGTTGCGACATCTTTGATACTACGTATCATTAAAAGTGTTGTGAGAAGCTATCGGGTTTTCGTACCATCCGTTTAACTTGCAGTGCAGAAACGGCGGTCACTGGTTGTACAAAAAATAAGCCATTCAAAGTAATAAGCTGACCACCTTTGCAAAGGGTTATAGTATGTTCTCCGAAGCTGATAAGAGGATCATATTGGTGTAACTAGCACTGGCCAAGAATCATACCATAAGTGGATAATGGTATTACTTCGAAAGTAAGACTGTCTTGATAATCTTGGACGTCAAAGGCAACTGCTGAAAAATTGTGTTGCACGTTAAAAATGACCCATCTGCTAACTCAACATCGTACGGTTGAGTACTCTGGACAATAGGCAATTTTAGTCGATGCACAATGTTGGTGCTCACAAAATTATTGGAACATTTTCTATCGACCAAAATGTTAATTGGTTTGCCATGAATGAAGCCAAAGAGACTTAAGACTTGATTAGACAAGTTGCTCAGTATGGGTATAGTATTCTTGATATTTTTCATTGAAAATGTAGCCACCTTGGAAACATGTATTGTGTTAACAACACGTTTGTCTCTATCTTGCTATGAAGTAGAATATGTGGATTTATCAGAATTAAAAGGTAACACTGCAGGTGTCTTTGCATTAGCGTTGCGACGCAGATTAGACGGTTGAGGATGTTTATCATATTGGAACCAACGATGAGGTCCACTGCAAAGTGTACATAATCCATCTTTAGATAGTTGCGAACTGGACTCTTGTGGAGGAGCGACAGAAGGTGACACTTGATTTTCATATAAAAACATCTGTCCTGATAAGAATTTTGTTGAACAGATTGTCGGCCTCGACGACGTCGATTAAAATTAGACCAATCATTTTGAAAATTGCGTCTACTATTCTGCGCTCTCAGACTCCAAACACTAAATTGGGACAAGGAAGTAATAGTTGATTGGGACTGTGCAACATTAGGACCAATGTGTGATCTGTTGCTTGAATAAGAGACGTCACGCTGGTTTTGAAAAGGGACACGGGATCCGCGACCAAATGGGCGATCACCGGCTCGACCAAGCAGAAAGTGGTCTCTGCGTAAGTCACCTAACCGTTCCACATATGAAATGGCATCCTCAGCTGTAGGGAGTTTTGGCTTGTGTACATCATCGCACAGGTGGACTCAAGTCCATCGATAAAAAAGTGCAATTTATCGTCGGGACTAATGGTCATTATCTCCAAATTCAGTCGTTGGAACTGAGATATGTAAGCGGAGACCGATCCTATTTGCTTTAAGTGGCGCAAAGCAGAACGTGCATGAAAATAAGCACTTGCTGACACAAAGGCTTTGCACATTGCACGCTTGAATTTTGCCCACGTCGGTGTTTTTTTTCCTAAGGCAATCCGATTTTGCCACCAAAGAAAGGCAATGTCTTTCAGAAGGCTAGCAGCTAAAGCTACTCTTTTTTGTTCCGTTATATCCAAGGTTTGAAATAATTGTTCATTTTGAATATCCATTGATCAATAAGAGGAATAATTGTCCATTTTGAATATCCATTGATCAATCACCCGCTTATTACGTCGACCATCATAAGGCTCGGGGGGTTTTATGTACACTTCTTTTTTATTAGATTCTATGATTAATCAAAATAAATATTTAAGTTCAGAATTATTAACCTCATCATGTGGATCTAGCATGGCTTGATCTTCGCCATGTACTAATGATATAGAATTGACATCCTCTTGAGATGTTGACTGCGCCACGGCTTTGACTTCAGCTCACAAGGACTGGAGCATGGACTTGAACTAGGCCTGTCATGAAGCTTGGGCCTCAAACTATTTCTGAATAGCGGCAAAGAGTGCGGCTCCGTCCACCTATCCCCTACTGTGTCCTTGAGTCCGACATGACGAGCTCACAGCCCGTGGCGAGGCGATATTACAAAAGACCAACCTGTAGGCAAAGTAGGCAGTGTGTAGTGGCTCTACGAACTTGGCGAATGTCAGGTCGTCCTCCGTAAAATCCTCGATCTCGTCAAGCTCTGGAGTCAGTGAAGTGTAATCTGACATGACTTTCTCTGTGTGAAAAGAAACCAATGTATAGGAAGTCTGGATCTCAAAGAGGTTATCCACGTAACAAGCCGGAATGTGGTGTCCGACGAATGAGATTCCAATTTAGACTTGTCAACACAAGGGTGGCTACACACGACTGCCTCTCATAAGAGAGGACAACCCTTTTTGCCGATAAAAGGAGGCCTCTTCTACACACAAAAACGGATTGTGAAGCATTGTAAATTTGATGTGAGGTGGTGAGAGTAAAGCAAGGCGGGAGATCCAAAAGGGTATAATCCCTTTGTAACTTACTTTGTGTTTGAAGGACGGGAGCTCCAAAAGGGTATAATCCCTTTGTAACTTACTTTTTGTTTGAAGTACTAAATCCATTCAATGGCTGCTTTCCCGTGGACATATCTCACATTGGGTGAACCACGTATATCGTGCTCTCTCTCTCTCTCTCTCTCTCTCTCTCTCTCTCTCTCTCTCTCTCTCTCTCTCTCTCTCTCTCTTTCTAATCTCTCGTGTGTAAAAATTATCTCTCTCCATTAAGTAATCTACTCAATTATCTACTTAGCTACGTCATATTTCTTAACAAGCAGGCAATTGTTGATTTTTAGCTGCTTGTTACTCCCTTTGACCATTGAATTGTACTTCCCCCTTGTCTCAACCAAACAAAAGATACATGCCACCTCTTTTCCTCAGTAAATGAGGGCAATCTAGAGCATAGTGTCCTCTTCTCCGCAATTATAGTACCTGTCGAACAGTTACCTAGCCCTGCCTCTTCCCGTTCTCAACTGACCTCTATCCATAGCACTTGAGCGTAATTCTTGCATTTGATCAGTTAAATCTTGGACAATACGAAACCATTGTTGAGGAACTGTTGCTACACCTCGATTTGCCCTCAATTTGTCTGGTTCTCCACTTGAACTTCTTCTCTTCCACTTGGAGTAGGATTGGGAACCATCGCCTTGTATCGCTATAAATCTTGCACAATCTTCTTTTTAATTTTTCGATTCTCTGCACGTGTAATAACAACCATCCCATTGTAATTCTCTAGGCTTTCTAAATCCACCTTCTCATGAACTTTTAGATGTAAACATGCCATAAATTTTCCCCATTTAAAGTACTCACCGCCATTAGCCAATTGCATGACAGCTGCAAAATCCCTCCAACACTCCTCAAAGATTTTGAAGAAAACCTCAACCTCCTCATTCACATACCTCCTCATTCACATCTTGTTTCAAATTCTTCAATCTGGTATCTAAATCAATAAGAACCATCTCTTTACGGAAGTCGTGCAGAAAACGGACCCTTAAAGCCTGCCACGTAAGTCTTGGGTCTTCTTCCAACGCACAGAACCATGTCTTTTGCTCTAACCCAAATCAAAAACAGAATCGTTTATATCTTGCTATCTTCATTTGGCATATGCTATACAGCTCGAAGTTGAACATCCACTCATCCTGTCTTCTTCTCCGGTGATAACGAGTCCATAACCTCATGCTATCATCTCTTCTTGATGGAAAGAACCTTCTTTGATCAACATCGACGAACAATGAGATGCTCCTAAGTGAAGGCACTAGAAGATCACACAATATACTACCTCCCTATAGCTCAGGGTATCCACAACACTCCTAACCTCTCAGAAAACACCTTCAAATCAACCAATTTGCACTAATAGACCAACACTTACATACAAAAAATACTCACCCGCTCATCAAAACCACCACTCAACCCAAGTACACCAGAGCAACTCAACACCCCGCTTTTAACTCACACCGCACTCCAATTCTGACGTCTTTGCACATAATAGTGGTCCGCGGACACACACATCGCAGACACTAACACATACACAAAGAGCGAGAGCGAAAGAAAGGGAAAGAGGATCGATGACACTAATAAAAAAATTGAAAAAACCACTTGGTATTGCTTAGCATACAGAGACATGCTTTCCAAAGCAGTCATATTATCCTCGAACCGAACCCCCAATAAAGTTCAAAGCTCCATATCTTGATATTCGTGACTCAGATTGCCGATCTGGAGAGACCAACAGGCTCCAAAATTCAAGCATCACGTACCCATCACTTCAAGCTGGCTTCGACCACTAGCTCCATCTGTCTGGTCCGTCTCGGATCTGCAATCGTCTCCAACTTTAAAGTGCCATATCTTGCACCTTGCATCTCTGTTTGACGAGCCGTCTAGACCAGATCTCTCAGCACTTCAAGATCTACAATTCTAAACAAAAAAACTGCACTTCAAACGATCTTTACCTGCTATCAAACTGGTTCTTTTGGAACCATTATGGCCTATAAAACCACATTAGACATACACATCCCGCTGTTGCCTATCTACCCAGTATCTTTGTATCTGCTCTAACTCTCTACCGTATACCTGCTTGCATAACCATACATGCTCCTACCATCTTCTATGGTTGACCAACTTTGACTGCACCAACGAGTCTTTCGAATTTATACATCACTAGGTCATCTTAGCTATCCTGCTGCCCATCAGAAGGCGAGGTTGTTGACTTGAGCTCAACCTCATTGCCAACAGAAAGATACAACTCTCAAGCTTGCCGAGGAAAATCATAATCCGACATTTTTTAGTTATGACAGTAGACTGTGTAGAGAGCCTCTTGCATCTCTCAACAAATTTGGCGAGCCACATCCTTTGCAAAAAAGAAGCCATTCAAAGTAATAAGCTGACCACCTTTGCAAAGGGTTATAGTATGTTTCCGAAGCTGATAAGAGGATCATATTGGTGTAACCAGCACTGGCCAAGAATCATACCATAAGTGGATAATGGTATTACTTCGAAAGTAAGACTGTCGTGATAATCTTGGACGTCAAAGGCAACAGCTGAAAAATTGTGTTGCACGTTAAAAATGACCCATCTGCTATCTCAACATCGTACGGTTGAGTACTCTGGACAATAGGCAATTTTAGTCGATGCACAATGTTGGTGCTCACAAAATTATTGGAACATCTGCTATCGACCAAAATGTTAATTGGTTTGCCATGAATGAAGCCAAAGCAACTTAAGACTTGATTAGACAAGTTGCTCAGTATGGGTATAGTATTCTTGATATTTTTCATTGAAAATGTAGCCACCTTGGAAACATGTATTGTGTTAACAACACGTTTGTCTCTATCTTGCTATGAAGTAGAATATGTAGATTTATCAGAATTAAAAGGTAACACTGTAGGTGTCTTTGCATTAGCGTTGCGACGCAGATTAGACGATTGAAGATGTTTATCATATTGGAAGCAACGATGAGTTCCACTGCAAAGTGTACATAATCCATCTTTAGATAGTTGCGAACTGGACTGTTGTGGAGGAGCGACAGAAGGTGACACTTGATTTTCATATAAAAACGTATGTCCTGATAAGAATTTTGCTCAAAAGATTGTCGACCTCGACGACCTCAATTAAAATTAGACCAATCATTTTGAAAATTGTGTCTACTATTCTGCGCTCTGAGACTCCAAACACTAAATCGGGACAAGGAAGTAATAGTTGATTGGGACTGTGCAACATAAGGACCAATGTGTGATCTGTTGCTTGAATAAGAGACGTCACACTGGTTTCGAAAAGGGACACGGGATTCGAGACCCAATGGGCGATCACCGGCTCGACCAAGCGGAAAGTGGTCTCTACGTAAGTCACCTAACCGTTCCACATATGAAATGGCATCCTGAGTTGTAGGGAGTTTTGGCTTGTGTACATCATCGCACAGGTGGACTCAAGTCCATCGATAAAAAAGTGTAATTTATCGTCGGGACTAATGGTCATTATCTCCAAATTCAGTCGTTGGAACTGAGATATGTAAGCGGACACCGATCCTATTTGCTTTAAGTGGCGCAAAGCAGAACGTGCATGAAAATCAACACTTGCTGACACAAAGGCTTTGCACATTGCACGCTTGAATTTTGCCCACGTCGGTGTTTCTTTTCCTAAGGCAATCCGATTTTGCCACCAAAGAAAGGCAATGTCTTTCAGAAGGCTAGCAGCTAAAGCTACTCTCTTTTGTTCCGTTATATCCAAGGTTTGAAATAATTGTCCATTTTGAATATCCATTGATCAATCACCCGCTTATTACGTCGACCATCATAAGGCTCGGGGGGTTTTATGTACACTTCTTTTTTATTAGATTCTATGATTAATCAAAATAAATATTTAAGTTCAGAATTATTAACCTCATCAGGTGGATCTAGCATGGCTTGAACTTCGCCACGTACTAATGATATAGAATTGGCATCCTCTTGAGATGTTGACTGCGCCACGGCTTTGACTTTAGCTCACAAGGACTGGAGCATGGACTTGAACTAGGCCTGTCATGAAGCTTGGGCCTCAAACTGTTTCTGAATAGCAGCAAAGAGTGTGGCTCCGTCCACCTATCCCCTACTGTGTCCTTGAGTCCGACATGACGAGCTCACAGCTCGTGGCGAGGCGATATTACAAAAGACTAACCTGTAGGCAAAGTAGACAGTGTGTAGTGGCTCTGCGAACTTGGCGAATGTCAGGTCGTCCTCCGTAAAATCCTCGATCTCGTCAAGCTCTGGAGTCAGTGAAGTGTAATCTGACATGACTTTCTCTGTTTGAAAAGGAACCAATGTATAGGAAGTCTGGATCTCAAAGAGGTTATCCACGTAACAAGCCGGAATGTGGTGTGCGACGAATGAGATTCCAATTTAGACTTGTCAACACAAGGGTGGCTACACACGACTGCCTCTCATAAGAGAGGACAACCCTTTTGGCCTATAAAAGGAGGCCTCTTCTACACACAAAAACGGATTGTGAAGCATTGTAAAGTTGATGTGAGGTGGTGAGACTAAAGCAAGGCGGGAGATCCAAAAGGGTATAATCCCTTTGTAACTTACTTTTTGTTTGAAGGACGGGAGCTCCAAAAGGGTATATTCCCTTTGTAACTTACTTTTTGTTTGAAGTACTAAATCCATTGAATGGCTGCTTTCCCGTGGACATAGCTCACATTGGGTGAACCACGTATATCGTGCTCTCTCGCTCTCTCTCTCTCTCTCTCTCTCTCTCTCTCTTTCTAATCTCTCGTGTGTAAAAATTATCTCTCTCCATTAAGTAATCTACTCAATTATCTACTTAGCTACGTCATATTTCTTAACAAGCAGACAATTGTTGATTTTTAGCTGCTTGTTACTCCCTTTGACCATTGAATTGTACTTCCCCCTTGTCTCAACCAAACAAAAGATACATGCCACCTCTTTTCCTCAGTAAATGAGGGCAATCTGGAGCATAGTGTCCTCTTCTCCGCAACTATAGTACCTGTTGGACAATTACCTAGCCCTGCCTCTTCCCGTTCTCAACTGACCTCTATCCATAGCACTTGAGCGTAATTCTTGCATTTGCTCAGTTAAATCTTGGACAATACGAAACCATTGTTGAGGAACTGTTGCTACACCTCGATTTGCCCTCAATTTGTCTGGTTCTCCACTTGAACTTCTTCTCTTCCACTTGGAGTAGGATTGGGAACCATCGCCTTGTATCGCTGTAAATCTTGCACAATCTTCTTTTTAATTTTTCGATTCTCTGGACGTGCAATAACAACCGTCCCATTGTAATTCTCTGGGCTTTCTAAATCCACCTTCTCATGAACTTTTAGATGTAAACATGCCATAAATTTTCCCCATTTAAAGTACTCACCGCCATTAGCCAATTGCATGCCAGCTGCAAAATCCCTCCAACACTCCTCAAAGATTTTGAAGAAAACCTCAACCTCCTCATTCACATCTTGTTTCAAATTCTTCAATCTGGTATCTAAATCAATAAGAACCACCTCTTTACGGAAGTCGTGCAGAAAACGGACCCTTAAAGCCTGCCACGTAAGTCTTGGCTCTTCTTCCAACGCACAGAACCATGTCTTTTGCTCTATCCCAAATCAACAACAGAATCGTCTGTATCTTGCTATCTTCATTTGGCATATGCTATACAGCTCGAAGTTGAACATCCACTCATCCGGTCTTCTTCTCCGGTGAAAACGAGTCCATAACCTCATGCTGTCATCTCTTCTTGATGGAAAGAACCTTCTTTGATCAACATCGACGAGCAATGAGATGCTCCTAAGTGAAGGCACTAGAAGATCACACAATATACTACCTCTCTATAGCTCAGGGTATCCACAACACCCCTAACCTCTCAGAAAACACCTTCAAATCGACCAATTTGCACTAATAGACCAACACTTACATACAAAAAATACTCACCCGCTCATCAAAACCACCACTCAACCCAAGTACACCAGAGCAACTCAACACCCCGCTTTTAACTCACACCACACTCCAATTCTGACGTCTTTGCACATAATAGTGGTCCGCGGACACACACATCGCACACACTAACACATACACAAAGAGCGAGAGCGAAAGAAAGGGAAAGAGGATCAATGACACTAATAAAACAATTGGAAAAACCGCTTGGTATTGCTTAGCATAAAGAGACATGCTTTCCAAAGCAGTCATATTACCCTCGAACCGAGCCCCCAATAAAGTTCAAAGCTCCATATCTTGATATTCGTGACTCAGATTGCCGATCTGGAGAGACCAACAGGCTCCAAAATTCAAGCATCACGTACCCATCACTTCAAGCTGGCTTCGACCACTAGCTCCATCTGTCTGGTCCGTCTCGGATCTGCAATCGTCTCCAACTTTAAACTGTCATATCTTGCACCTTGCATCTCTGTTTGACGAGCCGTCTAGACCAGATCTCTCAGCACTTCAAGATCTACAATTCTAAACAAAAAAACTGCACTTCAAACGATCTTTACCTGCTATCCAAATTGGTTCTTTTGGAACCATTATGGCCTATAAAACCACATTAGACATACACATCCCGTTGTTGCCTATCTACCCAGTATCTTTGTATCTGCTCTAACTCTCTACCGTATACCTGCTTGCATTACCATACATGCTCCTACCATCTTCTATGGTTGACCAACTTTGACTGCACCAACGAGTCTTTCGAATTTTTACATCACTAGGTCATCTTGGCTATCCTGCTGCCCATCAGAAGCCAAGGTTGTTGACTTGAGCTCAACCTCATTGCCAACAGAAAGATACAACTCTCGAGCTTGCCGAGGAAAATCATAATCCGACATTTTTTAGTTATGACAGTAGACTGTGTAGAGAGCCTCTTGCATCTCTCAACAAATTTGGCGAGCCACATCCTTTGCAAAAAATAAGCCATTCAAAGTAATAAGCTGACCACCTTTGCAAAGGGTTATAGTATGTTCTCCGAAGCTGATAAGAGGATCATATTGGTGTAACCAGCACTGGCCAAGAATCATACCATAAGTGGATAATGGTATTACTTCGAAATTAAGACTGTCTTGATAATCTTGGACGTCAAAGGCAACTACTGAAAAATTGTGTTGCACGTTAAAAATGACCCATCTGCTAACTCAACATCGTACGGTTGAGTACTCTGGACAATAGGCAATTTTAGTCGATGCACAATGTTGGTGCTCACAAAATTATTGGAACATTTTCTATCGACCAAAATGTTAATTGGTTTGCCATGAATGAAGCCAAAGAGACTTAAGACTTGATTAGACAAGTTGCTCAGTATGGGAATAGTATTCTTGATATTTTTCATTGAAAATGTAGCCACCTTGGAAACATGTATTGTGTTAACAACACGTTTGTCTCTATCTTGCTATGAAGTAGAATATGTAGATTTATCAGAATTAAAAGGTAACACTGCAGGTGTCTTTGCATTAGCGTTGCGACGCAAATTAGACGATTGAGGATGTTTATCATATTGGAACCAACGATGAGGTCCACTGCAAAGTGTACATAATCCATCTTTAGATAGTTACGAACTGGACTGTTGTGGAGGAGCGACAGAAGGTGACACTTGATTTTCATATAAAAACGTCTGTCCTGATAAGAATTTTGCTGAAAAGATTGTCGGCCTCGACGACGTCGATTAAAATTAGACCAATCATTTTGAAAATTGCGTCTACTATTCTGCGCTCTCAGACTCCAAACACTAAATCGGGACAAGGAAGTAATAGTTGATTGGGACTGTGCAACATAAGGACCAATGTGTGATATGTTGCTTGAATAAGAGACGTCACGCTGGTTTCGAAAAGGGACACGGGATCCGCGACCAAATGGGCGATCATCGGCTCGACCAAGCGGAAAGTGGTCTCTGCGTAAGTCACCTAACTGTTCCACATATGAAATGGCATCCTCAGCTGTAAGGAGTTTCAGTTTGTGTACATCATCGCACAGGTGGACTCAAGCAATCGATAAAAAAGTGCAATTTATCGTCGGGACTAATGGTCATTATCTCTAAATTCAGTCGTTGGAACTGAGATATGTAAGCGGACACCGATCCTATTTGCTTTAAGTGGCGCAAAGCAGAACGTGCATGAAAATCAGCACTTGCTGACACAAAGACTTTGCACATTGCACGCTTGCCACGTCGGTGTTTCTTTTCCTAAGGCAATCCGATTTTGCCACCAAAGAAAGGCAATGTCTTTCAGAAGGCTAGCAGCTAAAGCTACTCGTTTTTGTTCCGTTATATCCAAGGTTTGAAATAATTGTCCATTTTGAATATCCATTGATCAATCACCCGCTTATTACGTCGACCATCATAAGGCTCGGGGGGTTTTATGTACACTTCTTTTTTAATAGATTCTATGATAAATCAAAATAAATATTTAAGTTCATAATTATTAACCTCATCAGGTGGATCTAGCATGGCTTGATCTTCGCCACGTACTAATGATATAGAATTGGCATCCTCTTGAGATGTTGACTGCATCAAGGCTTTGACTTCAGCACACAAGGACTGGAGCATGGACTTGAACTAGGCCTATCATGAAGCTTGGGCCTCAAACTGTTTCTGAATAGCAACAAAGAGTGCGGCTCCGTCCACCTATCCCCTACTGTGTCCTTGAGTCCGACATGACGAGATCACAGCTCGTGGCGAGGCGATATTACAAAAGACCAACCTGTAGGCAAAGTAGGCAGTGTGTAGCTGCTCTGCGAACTTGGCGAATGTCAGGTCGTCCTCCGTAAAATCCTCGATCTCGTCAAGCTCTGGAGTCAGTGAAGTGTAATCTGACATGACTTTCTCTGTTTGAAAAGGAACCAATATATGGGAAGTCTGGATCTCAAAGAGGTTATCCACGTAACAAGCCGGAATGTGGTGTGCGACGAATGAGATTCCAATTTAGACTTGTCAACACAAGGGTGGCTACACACGACTGCCTCTCATAAGAGAGGACAACCCTTTTGGCCTATAAAAGGAGGCCTCTTCTACACACAAAAACGGATTGTGAAGCATTGTAAAGTTGATGTGAGGTGGTGAGACTAAAGCAAGGCGGGAGATCCAAAAGGGTATAATCCCTTTGTAACTTACTTTTTGTTTGAAGGACGGGAGCTCCAAAAGGGATTATTCCCTTTGTAACTTACTTTTTGTTTGAAGTACTAAATCCATTGAATGGCTCCTTTCCCGTGGACATAGCTCACATTGGGTGAACCACGTATATCGTGCTCTCTCTCTCTCTCTCTCTCTCTCTCTCTCTCTCTCTCTCTCTCTTTCTAATCTCTCGTGTGTAAAAATTTTCTCTCTCCATTAAGTAATCTACTCAATTATCTACTTAGCTACGTCATATTTCTTAACAAGCAGACAATTGTTGATTTTTAGCTGCTTGTTACTCCCTTTGACCATTGAATTGTACTTCCCCCTTGTCTCAACCAAACAAAAGATACATGCCACCTCTTTTCCTCAGAAATGAGGGCAATCTGGAGCATAGTGTCCTCTTCTCCGCAACTATAGTACCTGTTGGACAATTACCTAGCCCTGCCTCTTCCCGTTCTCAACTGACCTCTATCCATAGCACTTGAGCGTAATTCTTGCATTTTCTCAGTTAAATCTTGGACAATACAAAACCATTGTTGAGGAACTGTTTCTACACCTCGATTTGCCCTCAATTTGTCTGGTTCTCCACTTGAACTTCTTCTCTTCCACTTGGAGTAGGATTGGGAACCATCGCCTTGTATCGCTGTAAATCTTGCACAATCTTCTTTTTAATTTTTTGATTCTCTGGACGTGCAATAACAACCGTCCCATTGTAATTCTCTGGGCTTTCTAAATCCACCTTCTCATGAACTTTTAGATGTAAACATGCCATAAATTTTCCCCATTTAAAGTACTCACCGCCATTAGCCAATTGCATGCCAGCTGCAAAATCCCTCCAACACTCCTCAAAGATTTTGAAGAAAACCTCAACCTCCTCATTCACATCTTGTTTCAAATTCTTCAATCTGGTATCTAAATCAATAAGAACCACCTCTTTACGAAAGTCGTGCAGAAAACGGGCCCTTAAAGCCTGCCACATAAGTCTTGGCTCTTCTTCCAACGCACAGAACCATGTCTTTTGCTCTATCCCAAATCAACAACAGAATCGTCTGTATCTTGCTATCTTCATTTGGCATATGCTATACAGCTCGAAGTTGAACATCCACTCATCCGGTCTTCTTCTCCGGTGAAAACGAGTCCATAACCTCATGCTGTCATCTCTTCTTGATGGAAAGAACCTTCTTTGATCAACATCGGCGAGCAATGAGATGCTCCTAAGTGAAGGCACTAGAAGATCACACAATATACTACCTCCCTATAGCTCAGGGTATCCACAACACCCCTAACCTCTCAGAAAACACCTTCAAATCGACCAATTTGCACTAATAGACCAACACTTACATACAAAAAATACTCACCCGCGCATCAAAACCACCACTCAACCCAAGTACACCAGAGCAACTCAACACCCCGCTTTTAACTCACACCACACTCCAATTCTGACGTCTTTGCACATAATAGTGGTCCGCGGACACACACATCGCACACACTAACACATACACAAAGAGCGAGAGCGAAAGAAAGGGAAAGAGGATCAATGACACTAATAAAACAATTGGAAAAACCACTTGGTATTGCTTAGCATAAAGAGACATGCTTTCCAAAGCAGTCATATTACCCTCGAACCGAACCCCCAATTAAGTTCAAAGCTCCATATCTTTATATTCATGACTCAGATTACCGATCTGGAGAGACCAACAAGCTCCAAAATTCAAGCATCACGTACCCATCACTTCAAGCTGGCTTCGACCACTAGCTCCATCTGTCTGATCCGTCTCGGATCTACAATCGTCTCCAACTTTAAACTGTCATATCTTGCACCTTGCATCTCTGTTTGACGAGCCGTCTAGACCAGATCTCTCAGCACTTCAAGATCTACAATTCTAAACAAAAAAACTGCACTTCAAACGATCTTTACCTGCTATCCAAATTGGTTCTTTTGGAACCATTATGGCCTATAAAACCACATTAGACATACACATCCCGTTGTTGCCTATCTACCCAGTATCTTTGTATCTGCTCTAACTCTCTACCGTATACCTACTTGCATAACCATACATGCTCCTACCATCTTCTATGGTTGACCAACTTTGACTGCACCAATGAGTCTTTCGAATTTATACACCACTAGGTCATCTTGGCTATCCTGCTGCCCATCAAAGGGAAGGTTGTTGACTTGAGCTCAACCTCATTGCCAACAGAAAGATACAACTCTCGAGCTTGCCGAGGAAAATCATAATCGGACATTTTTTAGTTATGACAGTAGACTGTGTAGAGAGCCTCTTGCATCTCTCAACAAATTTGGCGAGCCACATCCTTTGTAGTATTAATGATACCCCATTTTTCCCATCAACTGCTGCCTCTCAAATTTGGCTGCAAAAAGTCACCTATCAAGGACATCGTAGTCAAAGGTAGCAGCCATTCATCAATTAGATGAAATGAAATACGATTGAAAGCCATCAAAACCCTCAGATGAATCCATCTTCTGGACTGCCTTCTTCGTTCTCCAAGTAGCCATCACGATGTGCTCCATTCTCTGAGAAAGGTTAGAAGTTTGGCGTTATCACTTGCAATGGCTGTAATAGAAGCACTCTTCTTTGTTCTTCCCCTGCTAGCCTTGGCTGGCAGATCATGTATTTTTACTTTCCTTTCCATCTTTGTGATCCCTATTGGTCTCGGCACTTTTAGGAGCCTCGGGGGCTTTCCTTCTACATCACTTTTTCTCTGCAAGAAAGACATGAAAGAGTGAACAACTAAGATACAGAAATGCATGCATGGAGTTAGTGGTAGAGACTGTTCCCAATCCTCTTGCCCCCTGCCTCCCTCTCCTCCGTATTTTGTTGGCATCAATCCAACAATAAAGATTCCTGCAAAGGCATACAACAAGCACTAGCAAAAGACTGCCCCTCAATGTGTCATTCCTCCTGGTTCCCTCCCTCTTTTGTACAGCAACATGTCTTCTTTGACAACTTCTTTTGCTATAGGGAAGGTCTTACCGCTTTTTCACAATGCGGCAATGTCTAATCCCATTGACATAGCATGATGTGGCAACAAAACATAGATGTAATATATAAGACTCTCGACTTGGTGCATATTGATAGTGTGTCAACAACTCCAACCATGAAGCTCTGCCTCCTTAATCTGCAAACTATGGTTGTTAAAGCTGAAAATACTAAATGAAAACTGAGTGCTTCTAAACTCTGGTTGTTAAAGCACTCCAAAATACTAAATGAAAACTGAGTGCTTCTAAACTCTGGTTGTTAAAGCACTCCAAAAGAAATTAATTGTTGATAATGAACGAGATTGTTTATTGACAAGGAGTCAAAATTGTGCTGCAGGTACTGTGTGCTTCCCTAATGACACAGGGTCGAAGCCATAGTCACCTACAGGCAATCCATGCCAATGGCTTGCACCCTGGATGTCACAACGGCCTATAATCTGCGCTTGTGGAGCTGCTCCTCCTGGGCACTGCCTAACCAAGAATAGCAACAATGATGTGGCCACCGGTTGCCTACCACCGTCGAAAGGTTATTGTGCCTTACTTACGTTTGCAAGACTCTTGATTTCTCGCCTTCCTCAGGAGAAAAACAAAATTGATGTCAGACTTCTCTTTCGACAAGCTATCAGCAACACCTCCAATCTGACAGAACCCTCTTCCTCTCTTGCTTCCAATATCAAGCTGTTGTCAGCTCTCCTCCTAGCTCCACACCCAGAGCTCTAATACCAACTGTTTGAGGCGGAGCTATGGTGGGTGATAGCGTAGAGCAGACATGGAGAAGGGAGATAAAAGTAGATAAGATTGCACACCACAGAGGCACATTAGGTTTTCCTTAAGCCTTTATAGGCATTACAATATGTTCACACCACATGTGGTCACCCAAGTTTGGGTTGACCCAACATGTCACACGATGGAAAACACTACATGTCTCAGTTGCGAACGCAGGTACAACAAGCTAAGGACACTTGCCAAAGATTAATGAGCTTGGCTAATATCACTTCTTTCGCAGGTACAACAAGCTAAGGACACTTGCCAAAGATTAATGAGCTTGGCTAATATCACTTCGCTCTCTGAAGCTCAGCTAGTTGAATTGTTTTCAGCCCGCAATATCATGAGTTTTGATGATAGCAGGAAATTAACCAAGTGGCAGACTCGAGCTAGACAACATGCATTCAATGATAAAGCTTGTGCCTGTAAACAAATTTTCAAGCATTTGCATCATACTAGATAGTCTCAAGAGATTAAAAGAACTAAGCTCTCATCTAGGGCATGGACTTCTTCTATACAAGAGCTTGCATATGCTTTGGTGACACATTATGGGAATGTTTTTTCCTCCCCTCCCCCTCTTATGCAGGAGGCTCGGCAAGCACGTTTTATGTTTCTCTCACAGATAATTCCTATTATCTCTTCACAGCAAGCGCAGGATTTGGAAGTTTCTTTTACTGAGCAAGAATTGAGTGTTAGCTTGATGAATCTAGGCCACTGGAAATCCCCTGGTTGGGATGAACTCACTATGGAGTTTTTTGTGTCCTTTTGGAAGCATCTCAAAGAGCCGTTGCTTTACATGATGAACTGGGAATCGCAACGACTTCCTTTCTCTTGGAAAGAAGGTCTTCTTAAGTTATTGGCAAAAAAGACTTTATGCGAGGAGTTCTTGTCACAAACTGCTGACATGTCAAAGCCCTGAAGAATGGAACTAACTTGTAGATCTTGGCAGAGGGGCCTAAACCCTAAGAAGAACAAGTAACAAAAGAAGAAGTCCTACCAACTTATGGGGACCCGACATAAAGGCATATAAATAAAGTAGGATCCACACACATAATCCGAATTTTTGCAAAACACGCTGACGTGGCAGAACTGTATGGATTTCTTTAAAACACGCTGACAGTGCCGATATGGCAGTTGTACGGATTTTTGCAAATCGCGCTGGTAAATTTTGGTGCTTTTTGGACCAATTGCTTTTAAGTTTGAAGCTTTTCATTGTACTGAGTTTCAAACCAAGGGCCTTTAAATATGAGGTTAGGGCTCATTCTCTGGCATGCTTCCTGGAGAATATTTGCGGGGGGAGTGTTCATCGGCGGCTTTATGTTTCTATGTCTTGTAACATGCATATGTGAGCATTTGTGTTGCATTGTGATGTGTCAACCATTGAATAGTCCTAATTGGATGAGATTGCTTGGGTATGTAATTTTAGTGCATCAAGACACCCGTGGAAGATCCGTGCGGTCTGGGTGTGATGGCTAATTTTACTACGCCAGCATATCAAGAGTTCCGAACTGGACAAAAGGAGAAACCAACTCCTTGATCAAAAGAGCCGAAAGGAGAAGCCAACTCCTTAACAAAAAATAGAAAACAGATTGTCCCTCGGAATGACCTTCGGATTTTTTTAAAGCAAAGGTAACTTGAGTTGTTTTACAGACATGTTGTAATCGCGGTCGATTACTCTCTTTCAAGAAGGGGGGATTTCACAAACTACTGATGTGTCAAAGCCCTGAAGAATGGAGCCAACTTGTAGATCCTGGCCGAGGGGCTTGAATCCTAAGAAGAACAAGTAACAAAAGAAGAAGTCCTACCAACTTATGAGGACCCCATCCGATGGGGCCCAAGTGACATAAAGGCATATAAATAAAGCAGGACCCACACACACACACACAGTCCGGATTTTTGCAAAACGCACTGACATGGCAGAACTGTATGGATTTCCGCAAAACGTGTTGGCAGTGCTGACGTGGCAGTTGTACGGATTTTTACAAATTGTGCTAGCAGATTTTGGTAATTTTTGGACCAGTTGCTTTTGAATTTGAAGCTTTTTCACTGCAATTGCTTTTTAGGCCAAGGGCCTTTGAATATGAGGTTAGTGTTCATTCTCTGGCATGCTTCCTGGAGAAGGTGCAAAGGATGGCGTATCGGCTTGTACTTTGTTGATGCAATATAAAGAAATACCAAAAGCGACGCCAAGGTTTGGGGCCAATACTCTCTGGGGTGGAATTCCGTTGCTCCTTGTCGCGTGTCGTCTCTCTTTCTCTCAGTTCAGTTGTTATTGAAGTGGCAATTGACAGTGTTGACGTGGCAGTTGTACGGTGTCAGGCGTTTTTTGAACGGGCGAAAAGCCAATCAGCAATGCTGGAACGCCTACCAAACTGCTCTTGTATATACGTCTACATAACTAGGAGTGTATTTCGGAAGTGGTTTGCGATAGTAGTCGTACAAAGGAGGGGCAAAGATGATGGATTTTGAATTGTCCTCAATCAGTGCACTCCAAAGACGGGCTCCTCTATCACCAAGCACGTTTGAAATTTCTACACAATTGCCAGAGTGCGGTCGAGGTGTCAGGTATCCTCACAAAGATGGCTGCAGCAATTGCGAGACCGGTAGTGCATGCCAGTTTGAGGTTCCTCGGATGTGTTTCTTGGACATTGGCAACATGTGGAGGTGGAACCAACGAAGTCATCGGCATACCATGTCCTGCTTTGTGATTCTTTTGGACAATGTGGTCTCCCTATCGAAGTATGAAAGTGGGCAAAGAAGCCTTGGTGGGAATCAAGCCTTGAGGCTTGAGTAAGCAAAAAAAGGAGATAAAATATGGATTTTTCAATTGTCTGCAATGATAGCACGCATGGTGTGCACGTGAAAAGCTGCTATGAATCAAACGAGCCGCAGAGAGAGGAAAGGGGCCGACCTGCACGGATTGGAGGACACAAGGGGGTGCACTCAGAAGCTGGAAGGGGGAGCCGGCCATGCCAATAAGGGATAGGAGGAGGGCGATTCTCTGGTAGCATTGCAGAAGGGGCTTGCTGAGGCTCTGATAGCAAAGTGGAGAGAGAAGGGGAGAACGCGGGGTTGGGGATCACAGTGAGGTGTGTCAGAGAGGGTTCCAGGGAGCAGCAAGGGAGGGAAGCCCTCAGAGCCGGAACAGCTCAACAAGGAAGAGCCGAGCAGGGGGTGTCTTTCAAGGAAAGAACACGGGATATATACCCTACATGATGGGGAGAGGAAGAAGTGTAAAGCCTTCCAATACTGGAGCAATATCGCTGCAGATGCATGAAGGGGGGCGAGCCTGAACAAAACCAAGGAAGGGAGCGGCAGCTACAGAAGCTCACAAGGAACAGCAGGAGGTCGCCATAGAGAGAGGCAAGTAAGGGTTGGGGACTTCATTCAGAGGAGTGCAGCTTGAAGGAGCTCGCCATTCAAGGGTGCACAGTGAGGGAGGCTCTTCGTGGGATCTCACAAGGGGTGCCAGGTTTTTATGCCAAGCCGAGAAGAGGAGGATCAAAGCTGGACGCTGCCTTGGAGAGGTGGTGGCATTTGCCTCAGCCGTGTGAGTGAGAAGTTTGGGCATCAATGCTAAGCGAAGTCGAGAAACAAGAGGAGTGACCAGCTTGATGACTTAGAAGCATCATGCATGCCGTAAGGTGACCCTGTTGCCTGTGAGTAAGTAAAGCTCAAGGAGAGCAGCTCCCAAGCAAGGCAAAAATAAGAGCAGCCAGGGCTGGTCATCACTGTAACAGAGAGCAGCCTGTTGGGGCTTTTTCTTTCTCTCTCTCTCTCTTTTCATCTAGCACCCAACTGAGGGATGACAAAAGACCAGGATTGCTCTTGTTGAATCTTTTTACTTCATTGATCTAATCGTTCAATTGAAATATGAGGGTGAGTTTGGTAGCAGTCTTTATTTAGAGCTCAGGGCTTTCGGTTCTGTATATAGGTTTGCTATTCGACTTGACAGAGAGGCTTAGCTATAGAGGTTTTGTGTCTTGGCTTCCTCCTGTCAACGGATTTTTGCATATTGCACTGGCAGATTTTGGCACTTTTTGGACCAGTTGCTTTTCAGTTTGAAGCTTTTCACTGTAATTGCTTTTCAGGCCAAGGGCCTTTAAATATGAGGTTAGGGCTCATTTTTTGGCATGCTTTTTGGAGAAGGTGCGGAGTCTGACGTATCAGCTTGTACTTTGTTGATGCAATATAAAGAAATACCGAAAGGGGCGCCAACGTTTGGGGCCAATATTGGAATTCCGCCACTCCGTGTCGCATGTCGTCTCTCTCTCTCTCTCTCTCTCTCTCTCTCTCTCTCTCTCTCTCTCTCTCTCAGTTCAGTTGTTATTGAAGTGCTAAAAGTTTGTTCTTTTCGATTGGCACGTGGTGCCCGTCTTGTGACAGTTCTCACATTGGTGGCCAATTACACTCATGGTTGTGGTCTATAAACTGATGGCTAAGATGCTTGTTAACTGTATAAAGGATTATTTGCATACTGGAATTCATCAATCCCAATACGGTTTTATTCTACGTCAGCAAATTATGGATAATCTCGCAAATGTCATTCTTGGAATGGAATATGCAAAATACACTCAGCAAGACGTGATTATGCAGGTAGACATAGAAAAGGCCATTGATAGTGGCTTATGGGATTATATTGTTGAGGTAATGCAAAGACTCGGATTTGGACCTAAAATTGCTCAGGTCAGTTACTTCCTCTATGATCATAGCACTTCTGCAGGTTTGCTGGATGGCTTCCTTACTAATCCTTGGTCTCTTGGTAGATCCGACAAACAAGGATGTCCTCTTAGTGCATTACTTTATTATATTGCTTCACATCCTTTGTTTATGTATCTGGAGTTTTTTACGTCCGATGATGCATTAATATTGCATGGTCTCAAATTATTGCCATTTGGGAAACATTTTATTGGACAAGCCAACACTTTATTTAGACCGCGGAATAATTATGATGATGTACTTCAAATTATGCATACTCCCCATCTCTTTGGAATGGCAGCTGTGGGCTGAAAGTTAACTTCTGTAAATCCAAGTTACTCCCTTTGAATGCTTATGAATGGCACAAGTTATTATGGCTAGAAATTAACAACCCCCCCCCCCCCCCCCACCCCCCACGCGCGCGCACACACACACACACTAGTACATTATTTGGGGTATCCATTGGGTTGGAATGCATCCGCTAAGCACAAAATTGACTTGATTTGGCAACATCTAGAAGCAAAGTTGTTGTATGAGATATGAGTTCTTTTAAGACTTTTGTGTCTTGCTAAACATAGAATGTAGACCAACATTCTATGAAATAAAACGTCGAATTCATCACGGCTAGATTGAGAGGAGGATTTGGTAGAACATGAACATGATGCAGGTAATGTTTTTAAGATGGCCTACCAAGTACTATGAACTTAAATTATCTAATGCATCTTCGACACTGACTACAGATGTGGAGATACAAGCCTTGGAAGGGACCATTGGTGAAGGGGAGGACACTCAAGTGGAAGCCAGTTAGCTCGCCTCCAAGAGAATTTTTGCTTAGTAAGCCGTGCATCGCTGGTGAGGAGTATGCAACATGCAGGAGCTGCTCTAGCAGTAGCAATAAGAATTAGAAGACATGTAAGATTTATGCTTTCACGATGATAAGTAGATACAAAGCTATTGACAAGGCTACCAACTGCCCTACCTTTGCTTTTAATCACTCAGTAATTGCATACATAGCTAAAAAGTGTGATAGCAACACACAAATAAGGCATACTCCTCACCAGCAATGCACGACTTATTGAGCAAAAGTTCTTTCGGAGGCCAGCTAATTGTCTTCGGCTTGAGTGCCCTCCCTTCACCAATGGTCCCTTTCGAGGCTTGTACCTCCTCATTGTACTATAATAGATATTTTAAGTTCATAAGGCTTGGTAGGCCACCTTAAAAACATTACATGCATCAAGTTCATGTTCTCCCAAATCCTCCTCTCCATCCAGTCATGGTGAATTCGCTGTTTCATTTCATAGAATGTTTGTTTATGTTTAGCAAGATACAAAAGTCATACAAGAACTCATACCTCATACTTGGTAGGCCACTTTAGAAACATTACCCAATCATGTTCATGTTCTCCCAAATCCTCCTCTCCATTTCATAGAATGACTGTTTACATTCTATGTTTAGCAAAACATGAAATTCTTAAAAGAACTCATACCTTTATTCAGCTGGTGTGCAACAGCTTGTTCAAAAAGGTAAGAGTGCATGTCATTATGTATGTTAGTCTTACAAGAGACTACATTACGTTTTGAAGTCACGTTTCAAAGAAACGAGTTTCATACTCGCGCACACACCCCACACAACTTTCCAAATTCACTATAAAGGAAAGTGCATTCGATGCTTGAAACCAATCAAAATAAACTACCACTTTGATCTTCGCCAGTGCCATTGAAAAATCGACATCATCTTGTAATCTCGGGACCGCAGATGGGACACCAGAGCCGACCTCCTCCTCCTCGTCAATGCACAACGCCATGAAATTGGCATATTGCATAAGTGCACGATACTGCTCAAATGGGCCTCCAATCTTGTCTGCTTCCCAACACGTTGCCTCCCAATTAAATCATTTGACAATTGATTTCTCGTCATCTGAGGTGTTCTCGAGGCGCCGAGCGAGCAAAATTTTGTCTTGCAATCGATGCTCCCAAACATTGATCGAATCTACTCGTAGCTGCAATCTTGATAATTTGCTTTACACAATTCAATTTTACAAGTGTTTTTTTCCTTGTCCAAAGGGCTAAAGCCATAGTGATGTGTTTTCTTTTTGTTAGCGAAAAATTTCATATGTATTTAAAAATAAAAATGTTTGATTGGTGAGTATTGTAGTGAGCAATCGTGAGAAAGTTAAGCGTGAAAGCAAGTGGGATGTTTTCTCTCAAAAGATATTCACATAAGATTTTTTCCAAAATTATAGTATTGATTGGGCTCGCAATTAGAGTCTGGCTCCTCTTTTCTCATGCAACTTCCATGACCAAGTGTCCAGTTTGTAAAAAAACACTTTCTTGGTACTTGGCTCTAGCTGCCGCGCCTGCGCGCGGCAGCTCTCATCACAGCACCTGCCTGCTACACAGCCTGCATCATGCTGCTCAGGCTTGGCTTCGTGCCCTCGCAACCCCTTCTACGCTATGGCATCCGAGCCTAACCCCCTCATCGCCCCGCCCACATCCTCCCCTTCTCAACATCGTGTGCAGCAACCCCTTCTCACCATCACCTGTAGAGGGTGCATCCGGACAATGACTGCTCCATACAAATGACTCCCCCCTCCCCTTAGTTACGCGAAGCTTGCCTTATTGTTGAGCTTCTCTGTACGTTATCGAAGGCTATTGTGGCTTGTCTAGGAAGCGTGCCCTCCATGAAGACACTGCAGTGCGTAATGGGAGGCAGAAGAAGCCCGCAGAAGCTGAAGAGACCGAGTACCGTATTCTTTGCCCTATTAGCAAGATTGGCAGCCTCATTGGCAAAGGAGGCTCCACCATTAAGGCCCTCCGAACAGAGTGCAGATCCAAGATTAAAGTAGAAGACCCCATCTCTGGCTCTGACGAACGTGTAGTCCTTATCAGCTCCTCCGCTAACCAATTCAGAGAACAAGGCTACTATGTTTGTGCTGCTCAAGAATCCCTTTTCAAAGTCCATGCCAGGATTACAGAGGTCGATGATGATGATGATGAGCCTCCTCAGCCCCCGTGTTTGTCAGACTTCTAGTCCCTACGAGCCACATTGGTTGTTTTCTTGGGAAGGGTGGCAAGATAATTGAGCAAATGCGGAAGGAAATTGGTGCCCAGATCAGAATCTTGCCAAAAGAGCAACAGCCGCCCTGTGCTGGCTCCACTGATGAGCTTGTGCAGGTAAGATATATCCGTCTCTTTTGAAATTTGGGTCTTTTAAAATTTTCGGGTGTAAGTTTTCTTAATGAATAGCTTCTTTGAGACGTGAGAGTCAAACCTTCATGTAGGTGACTGGTGATGCAGCTCTTGTGAGGAAGGCTTTATTTGAGATTTCAACTTGGGAACATACATGAAAGGGTGCACATGTGTCTCAAGGCTCTGGCGGCATGATGGCTCCTATGTTTGTTGCTGCTGGTGGAATGTATCCATGGGATATTTACTGGCGGGTTCACTCATGGGTCCATCCTCTGTTGGTGACCCAATGCAGGGCCTTTTCCTGCACTGAAAGGCCATGAGATGTTGTGCGCCATTGTTTCCTGTTGCTCATTGAGCAACCTCCCACACAGCTTCCCATATGATACTCTTGCTCACAACATTCCTGCAGCATGATGCCCAGGTTCGACCGATCCCCAACTGCCTCGGAGGCACCTCCGATCCGATTCTTCTACTCTTTGACATCTGTTGCATCAAACCTCACCATCTGCCTCGCACACATGATTCTCCAATTACTCGCCCTTACCTTGCATCCATGCCTAAGCTCTGCATCCCTTCTTCCCTCCGTTCATCACTGTTGTCCTCGTTGCTCCCATTCCTATGTTCACGATCTGCCCAAGCAAAGCAAGAAAATGTAGTCTCTATCTGCTCCTGCTCGTCCTGATACATCCCTGGTGCATGGCATTGACAGGCCAAATGGAGCAACTCAAGAGCGCACATGCACTTCATCGGGTTGTTGGACGACATCTCACACACATTTTTTTTTCCAGTTAGCCTCTCTCTCTCTCTCTCCACGTGCTAGGTCCCCCTTTTTTCCTCCTCAAAGAGCTTCCTACTAATGATGCTCCTCACGTAAAATTGAGCAGACCTATTTTGGGGGTATCTTGAGAATTGGGATTTTTAAAATAAGTAAAAAGAGAAGTGACTCCATGGCTCTCGACTCTCAAGCTCACCTAGAATATCATCATTTTTTAAGGTGAGAATTTGGAGAGATTCTCTCTCTCTCTCTCTCTCTCTCTCTCTCTCTTTTTGACTAGTTTGCACCATTGCATGAGGTGCTTCTTGTGTCAATCGTCGCCCTCAGTTTCTTGTGCTTCTTGTGTCGATCGATCATATACATGCAACAGCAAATGGAGCTGTGCATGCAAGAGCGCTAGGCAATGTGGCAGTAAATGGTACACGAGGGGTCAGGACTTAGAGCAGGAATGATCATAGCACTATAATGACTGTCAAATTTATTAGCAAGAGAGAAGACGAATTGGGACTCACATATGTTTGTGAAAGCAGAAGAAAGAGAAGAGGAGGTGGAGCTTCGGCACATGGAAGGGAAGGAGTGCAGAGGTTAACGCTATGAAGGAGCCCACAAAGGATGTTAACGGAGACAGTTATGAGGAGCAACTTGCTATCGATACTAGGTGCAGTTGTATAAGCAGGAGTAGTACGCCAATGGGTTATGGGGCAGTTGCCTTCGACTTCCAAGTTATATTCTCTCCATTTCTAGAAAGGGGGGCTTGAGCCTCAGTCACAGAGCTGTCTGCTAATTCTACCAGTTTGTTGGCATTGTTCTTTGAAGGCTCTCACCTCTGATCCACACTTAAATGGGCGCCCCTGCCCTACGGACTAATGGGCCTGCTACACATGGGGGATCAATTTTCTGATTGCCTTTCTTTTCCCACATTAAAAGTCCCCTTCCTCCTCTTTTGTTTCTTCTTACAGGGCACAACGGCAATAAGAAGATAGAGAAACTTCCACACTCTGAAGGAAGAGATGCCCTCACTCTTTATATAACCGTCTCTCTCTCTCTCTCTCTCTCTCTCTCTCTCTCTCTCTCTCTCTCTCTCTCTCTCGTTCGTGACTGTGATCTTTGGAGTCTGTGTCTCTCTGTCTAACACAAGCCTTCAACAGTTTTAACACTTGGCAGTGTGTGTGTGTGTGTTTGCTCGCGCGCTTTTCGGCAATTCTATTTCGGTTTCAATTTTAATCTACCTAGCCTAGAGCCTGCATATGAATGTTTGAAGTTTGAAGGGTATTTTGGTAATTTCCACAAATTATAGGATAAGTTTTACTATAGTCTCGTCTTCTTGGCTGTAGGCCTCGTGATTTATCACCTTTTTTTCTCTTGTTTAAAGTACGTTTGGAAGTAATCTTACCTATCCACGCTACTTCGGTCATCACATTGGAAGTGCTCCTTCAACGGACAAATATCCAAGCACTCGGCTCTTCCTTTGATTTGACATGTTGTGCCCTACAAAAACATGAGCCAAAACATCCAAGCATTTAGCCTAAATCTACAATGGAAATAGAAATCCTTCTTCTCATTTGACATGTTGTGTTAAAATTACCTTGGAAGGTTATTTGGGGTGCTCTACCGACGGGGGTGAAGATTCAGGAGAGAGGGATTGGGTTAGATCGATGCTTGGGGTGCAGGTTGACTAGTGAAGATCTGGCCCACCTTTTCATGGTCTGCCCAGCTATAAAAGGCCTCGCAGGGAAAGTATGTAAGTGGGTCCAGAGAACATGGAAAATTAGTTTTTTCAAGACTGACCTATGCTTTGGAGGTAAAAACTCAGGTAGTCTTGCACTCCTCGTCAGCACTCAAATTGTCAGATACTTCTTCTTTCATAATGTATGGCAAACAAGGAACCGTCGTGTGTTTGAAGGAGGATTTGAGGTGGTAAGCTTCGCAGAAATTATACAGGAAAGCAAAGTGCTAATATGGGCACTCGGGCACAAGCATCACTCGGAGGACTAGTCTAGGACTACTTGTGCCTTGTTGTAAGCAGACAGAATACCGGGGGCAAACCTTGGCCATCGATAGGAGTGGCTGCCCTTATAGCCTTTGTAATTATGATTCATGAATGTTGTCATGGCTTAACATGAGCATGACAAAACCTTGTAACTTTTCCTGTTGCTCAATATAATTGACTCACAATTGTGAGTTTTGCCCCAAAAAAAAAAAAAAAAGACCTGGAAAAAACTTGAAGGAATGCTAAGGCTTTAGAGTAGTATTGCACCCTGGGAGCCACTCGTGTAAGTGTAAACCCTTCTATTGTAGTCTATCAACTCTAGGAGCTACTTCAAAAGTTGTGAACCAGGGCTAGAAAAAAACATTTTTCCTAACCAAAGAAAATAAGGGCAAACTTGAAATTCTTCTGGTTTCTAAGTCAAAATTTGAAGCTTTTGCCGGTAATTACACTAAAACTTGTGAATTTCCCGGTTTTCTCAAAGGCAAGCTCAAAATCTAACCGGGATTTTAGGATTTCAGTCGGTTAAAATACACAAGACCCTGGTTTTTTTCTAACACTGTTGTGAACCCTCTAGGAGTTGTCGCCTAGCAATTGCATGAGCTTTTTCCTAACATCCATGGGGACGCTATCTCCACCAAAACTATCAACCTTCCATTATCCAAAACTAAGATGTTTATAGGAAGCTCCCTTCATGTCTTGTGTAACATAACATGTGGTCATACATAGGCATGAAAATACACAGATCTACATAGCTCATACATCATCATGGTCATGTGTGTACAAGAAAAAATATGGCATACAATTTCTATATTCTAACATGTCAAATGACATGCAAAAAGTCCCTTGGCAAAAAAAGAACCGTTAAATTTAAGCCCTTAAAATTAAATATTGTTACTTCAACTTGCTGTATCTTTGAGAGAGAGAGAGAGAGAGAGAGAGAAAAGAAGAGAGTTTATCTTCTTTCGTCAAGTGGTAATGCCGCACGTACCTTTTCTTTTAGCCCGAGCGCAAGCCTTTTTCGTGCACAATCGGGTCTATGTGTGCAATTTGGAGCCCACTATGTCATTTGTGTTCATTTACCACTGTGTGCGCATTTTGGGGCCCACGAATGACAATACGTAGTGCGTTGTTGTGTGAAACCCATAAATTACTTGTAGGGTGTCATTTGATGCCACAATATACATCTATATTAATGGGGGAAGGGATTCCGACCACCCCCCCAGACACATGGTGGCAGCACAAGCTTGATCCGGTAGGTTTCAGGTCAGTGTGCATTGAAGAGCAGTGGGCAGGTGACACTGAAGAGCAGTCACATGACACACAGTATGAGAGAGAGAGAGAGGTGTTCCTCTAGCAGCGTCGGCGTCTCACACCGTACGAGCCTCACATACGAGAGAGAGATAGTTGCACCTCTGACGGCACCCATGTTTATTTCGAGCAATGAGTCCCACTCTGTGTCACACGTGCGCACGCGGGCAAAAGGAGTCCAGACGGATTGATTGTTGCTCTCTCTCTCTCTCTCTCTCTCTCTCTCCATCAAAGCACTCACTCATTGGACCCTGGCATTGGCTGGTGCTGAAGACGATCCACTGGCGTTGGGCAGCATTCTCTCTCTCTCTCTCTCTCTCTCTCTCTCTCTCTCTCTCACACACACACACACACACACACACACACACACACACACAAAAACAAACAAACATCGATGGGATGAGCACGGATGTACACGCATGGCTTGCAAATGCACACGCACCTCCTCTAGGGTAAACCCCTCAATATTTCAAAAATACCCAAAACACCCCAATATTTTGTCACAATTCCCGAAATGCCCTTCACTTTTTTCAAAATTCTCAAAAATACCCGTGGTCGTGGGATTAAATTTCTTGAAAGACAATTTAGCTTTTCATAAGAAGGCTTGATTGTCTATCAATACAAGATGCTAAAACTAGAATTTGAGTCACTTAAGTAGGCTCTCTAGATGAATTGCTTCATTATATTTAGACATAATATTTTTGCTTTTTTGCTACGTAATTTGTGACTAATTACATACTAAGCACTTAAAATCGGATCTTACTTGTCAACAAAAAAGGAATAAAGATTAGTAAAATAACTACAAGGGTATTTTGGTAATTGTGCGCTTTATCACATGTGTCGAGGTTGGGAACTTGTCTGTACATTGCGTGCGAGTTTCGAAAGGTTGCAAGCACACAACTAGACAATCCTAAGTAAGCTCAAAGAAACAATGGTGTATCACTCACCGCTCAATGCTTTTGTCGTGAAAGATCATGTGGTGCGAAGAAGAAGGAGCCGCAACCGATATGCCGCGCTCAACCGCCTCGCCGCCATTGATGTTGCCGCAATGCTCGATCACTCTCTCTCTCTCTCTCTCTCTCTCTCTCTCTCTCTCTCTCTCTCTCTCTCAAGCATACACATACACACACACACACACACACACACACACGTGAACACACGAAGAAGAACTTAGCTTATACCTCCCAGAATGAGGATTTAGGTCAAATGGACCTTTTATAAGAGTTTTGACCCATTCACACATGGGTGCCCACAGTGGTCGGTTGTTGCAAAACTACTGTAAAAATAAGATAAGTGGTGCACCTCTCATCAGCGACCACCTACACACCTATTGGACCGACAACCCCGATCCATGACTCAACCAAATAAATAATAAGGCGTCCGTCAAAGGTGATAGGGTGTCCGTGAGGGTTAACATGCCCCCCTTCCTGATGTAGATTCCGTTCTCGGAAGCTATTGAAATGAAGCCCGTTCGTCAAGGTGGAAGAGCATTTGAGATTGAATGTCCTTAGCCTTCTTTAATCATTGCAAAATCAATGAAAATTGGCTGAGTAATTGCATTCTCATATTAAAAAAAACTAAACAAGTCTGGGATTACTAATATAACGGTCGAAATGCACTAACGGTCAACTATTAATACCATGAGCAAGCTTTTTGATTTTCTCTGGTCAATTAAGTTGTTTAATCGCGAGAGTAAAGTATTTCATGTTCGAGGGCTGACTAGAAGCTATACCTAGAAGACCTTGTAGTTAAGCTACGATGAAAGAAATTGCTCATGAAATCATCGCCTGACTATCGTTTTCTTTGACCCCCCAAAGTTTTGTCACGCTGATTCCATTTTGATGTGTGTGCTTATTTTGTATGCCTTGGGCTTTTTGCTTTTCAAGGAAAATCGCCCACACTGGGAACCTCTAGGGCTCTAGTACCATAGGCAATACATGTAAGTGAAGTACCAAATCAAGCTGGGACTTCTCTTCCAACTTAAGATTTTACATTTGCGGCACTTTTTTTTTTTTGTTTTTTTTTTCATTACATTTCAATTTTGAACTTTGGGGGGCATATGACATTGTTTCCCTCCCCAAGCTCATCACACTAGTAAACTCCCTTTATAATACTTAAGCTAAAGGTCAATAGGGACTAAGCCCACTAGAAAGCCTGAGTATATTGCACACAATGCTGCCTAAATCGGATTAAGAACCTAAAGTAACCATTGATTATTAAGAAGGCATTCCCCATGGTATTAAGAGAAGATCTCTAACGCCTAACTCTGTCAAACTAGCTTAGTCATACTACTTGATTCTTAAACCTAAACAAGGGACTATGACATAAAATTATATTGAATCTAATGTTTAATTTAAGCAAATATGTTGACTATTGTGCTACCAATCATATTTAAAGGAGACAAACATGGATGCCAAAATAAAAAGAGATAATGCTAATGGATAAGAAATACCTATTTGTGTTGATGATCGTGCTCGATTCAAAGAGTGAACTAGACAAAGACTCAAAATCCCAACAACTACAATGCATCCTTACACACACTAGAAAACACAAGAAATACCTCTAGGAGGCACATCAGTGGGAAGAGGCACCAACCTTTATTGAACACAATCAAACAACATAAGGTACCCTAACCTAATTATTTGCACCCCCTTGAGAGTCAAGGGAACATGATATGAATAGATGGATGGGTAGCCCTAGGTCTAAACTCTTATCCTCGTCATCATCATCGAGAAAAACAAAGTCATCATCCATGAGACCATACGTGCCATCCGTGTAATCATGTAATCCTTTATCATCATTAGAGGCACAAAAATTCACTAAGAAGGTCACTAGACGTCTATAGTCATCTTGGTCAAAAGAGTAGGCTTGTGCAATGGGAGAGATGCTCTCTACTAAGTATGGATCTCAGTCGTGGTCAAGAGACGTATCAGCCATTCTAATTTCTCGAAATTCCTCTCCTATACTAGCGTATGTACCAAATTCCATTCACAGGCAATCATCAGGTAGACTATGTGAAGCACTTCTGAAAATAAAGAGGATACCTCTCACCCAAGGTAGGAGTGGATGATTTTAGCGTACTAGCCATATCTATACTCACAGATAGATGATGGTTAGAGTGCAAATATTATAAGGGTCATGTCAAAATACCGTGTCTTTGTGCATAATGTGTTTTTATGATTTTGGATCATGTACTAGAACTTGTAGGTTTCTAGCTTTTTGTGATGTCATCACCTTTTGAAACCAATTGTTCCAAGTTGTCATGGTGAATACTTTGACCAATAGTTGTTGATCGCCCTAGGCGTTTCATCTAGTTGCAAGGGTGGTAAGGTACTCTCCCATGATTTTACTTACAATGTTGTTGTAGGTGGTGGGGACAGTTACGGAGCGAGCTTTTTTTTTTTCATCCCACCACCACTACCTCCCATTGACGTCCCTTAGCAACCATCACCACCACCACCCTAGCTCACCATTGGTGGTTAGTGGTCCTAGCTTACTACCACCATGTGCCACCTCTACTCCTACCACCACCGCCCATTGCCGCCCCTCCCTCCAGTGGAGTAGCCAAGGACCTCCTCTCTCTCTCTCTCTCTCTCTCTCTCATCCCTTCTTCTTCTCCTTCTTCTCTCCCTCTCTCTCTCGACATTAAAATTATCTTCTCTCTCTCTCTCTCTCTCTCTCTCTAATGATGCAAAAGAAGTGGATCACTATGGAAAGTCACTTCTACATATGTGCAATAGTACCGGAATGCTCATTGCAAATGGTGTATCTCTATGGCAAGGCACCAATGACTTTACATGTAGAAAGCACAACGGTGCTAACGTGATTGACTATATGTTGTTCTCGGAAGCCACTCTAGAATGCATACAAAGCTTTACACTTGGTGAATGGAATCCGGAATCGGATCATAGGATGTTATGTATTGACCTCAAGTGTGGTAAACGGCCCGAGCATGTAGCCTCCAATCATGATGTGAACCATTTGTACCTACGTCTAGACTTCAAACGAGCACTTATATATGCTGATATGGTGGACCAAATGTTAAGCATGATAGAGCATCAAGAGAGCCCAACATTAGAATGCAAGTGGAAAGTTTTCAAAGAAGTAATTTTCTCTTGTGCGAAGGAATGCTTTTCTGTGAAACACATGTCTTGCAAAAGGTCTAAGAAGGGTAGCACCAAGAAGAAATGGTTTGACATGGAATGTAGTCAAGCCCGAAAACACTTGCTAAGATTGGATGCAATCAAAGACAAGGAAGTTTACTTGGAATGTTCACACACATACAAAGCACTTGTTCAAAAGAAGAGGAGAAGGTGGGAAGTCGAAAAACAACTTCTTTTAGCACAAGAGAAAGCACATGCATGTGGCAAGTTTTGGCAAAATCTAAAAGGCAAGCGCGTTGAGAGCTTTGGTGACTTGACTTTTGAGGATATGTATATGCATTGTAAGAACCTCTATGAGCAACCCAATGTTGATAAGATGGAGTGTTGTAGCTCCCTGCTCCCTTCCGTTTATGTCTCCCTTCTTTACCATTGAAGATGTATGCCGCGCGCTTGAGAAACTTACTACTCGCAAGGCAGGTGACCTTCAAGGTGTCAAGGCTGAAATGATTAAATGGACAAGCAAGAAAACACGATATTGGATATGCGATATGTTTAACCTTGCACTTCAGTATGGCATGCCTCATGATTGGAGTGCAAATTGGATCAAACCTTTGCACAAAGGAGGAGATGTAAACAATGTGAACAACTATCGCACTATAATGGTTGGTTCTTTAATGGCAAAGTTATTTGGATGTATCATGGAGATGAAGATAAGTGAATGGGCTGAAAAGAACGGCAAACGTGCACTTGGCCAAGCAAGTTTCGAAAGCATCATAGCACTATTGATCACCTTGTCACTCTTCGAGTTCTTATGGAAGCGTCTCGATTGAAAGGAAAAAAGTTGTATTGTTGCTTTGTGGATTTCAAGAAAGCTTTTGACATGGTACCGCGAGGAAATCTTTGGAGACGTATGCAAAACCTTCAAGTGCCGAGAGAATTTATGCATGCAGTCTTTCGCATCTACCAAAAAGTGATATGTCGATTACGTATGGGAGATGGAATTTCAGAATTTTTTGCAAGCACTATTGGTGTCAAATAAGGATGCCCACTTTCCCCAACCCTCTTTGGGCTACTCATTGATGAATTGGAATGCATGGTTCTTGACTTTATGCAGCAAGAAGGCATAGAAGAGGTTAAGATCGGAAATGCGGTGATCATGCTTTTGCTTTATGCCGATGATGTAGTGCTCTTGACACATACCTTAGAAGATGCACAAAAGCTTATGAGTGTCTTGGAATGCTTTTGCCTACATAGCGGGCTGATCGTGAATGGATCCAAAACCAAGGTTATGCTTGTAAAGAACCTCAATGATGAAAATCCATGCATTGTATATAACAATGAGAAACTTGAAGTGGTAGATCACTTCAAGTACCTTGGCCTTGAGGTTCCATCCAATCATAAATGGAAAGATTGTGCAATGCGTCGCTTGGAAGCTAGAAAGAGGGCCTATTATGCATTTGAGAATATGTGCAATGCAAGAGAAATCAAGTGTTGGGCTCTCAAAAAGTACCTCTTTGACACATTGGTGACACCGGTGCTTCTTTATGGAGTGGAGGTGTGGGGTGGAAGCATCGGGAAGTTTACTTGGAAAGAGTTTGAGAATGTCCAAAAGCGTTTTCTCACCAACTTTCTCCAAGTCAAGACACAAACACCCTACATGCTCTTACTTCTTGAGTCCGGATTGCTTCCCATTGAGGTCTTGGGCATGCAAAGGGTTGTGGAGTACATGCGTAAGACACAACGTAGCCCTTTGCATCGACTTCCTAGAATCGCATATGAAGCAAGTCAAATGGTTCAAAAGACATACAAGAGCAAAATACTAAGTTCGGGGTGGATGCTTGATATCAAGAAATGGTTTGGAAGATGGGATGCATGTCACTTGGTCAAGGATGCGTCGATCGACTCCCAAGTTAATGAGGCCTTCTTACAATGCCAATGTATCACGGCTTGGGAGAAATCCGGAGGTTCTCGCTTCAGCCATTACACCACACACGTTGCCCCAAACTACAAATCTCTCTTCTTCTCGGAACGAGGTAACCGAACCCATTCCTACATCCTTGAGCCCATCCCGTTGAGTGCGATCTGCACCATTGCCTCCATTTGTCTTAGCTCCCATTCTCTACGCTGCGAGATAGGACGTTGGGGCACTGGCGAGGAGTGTCATCGACTTTGCACCTTATGCCCTCGTCAAGTGCGAGAGAGTGAGTACCACACACTACTTGAGTGCTCAGCTTTTGACCACATTAGGTCCTCTTTTCCCCATATATTCAGCCATGATCTCTCCCTACATACCTTCCTCTCCCAACCACGATGTGGACTCTCTATTGCGACGCTCGTTTCAGCCAGAGAGAGAGAGAGAGAGAGAGAGAGAGAGAGAGAGAGAGAGAGAGAGAGAGATCGAGAGATCAATAGTGTGTGTGTGTGTGTGTGTGTGTGTGTGTGTGTGTGTGTGTGAGAGAGAGAGAGAGAGAGAGAGAGAGAGAGAGAGAGAGATCAATAGGGTGTGTGTGTGTGTGTGTGTGTGTGTGTGTGTGTGTGTGTGTGAGAGAGAGAGAGAGAGAGAGAGAGAGAGAGAGGAAAGGGAGGGGCCAACGGGAGAGAGAAAAGAGGCCATGAAAAATTGTGAGAGAGAGAGACGGAGACTGTCTTGTTTTCGTTTAGACCAAACCAGAGGGAAAGAGAGCTAGTGGAGGGGATAATTTTTTATATTAAAAAAACCCCTATCAAAATCACTAGTGGAAGGGCATGATGGGAAGGGTAAAGAGCAAGAGCAAGAGCAAGAGCAAGAGAGAGAGAGAGAGAGAGAGAGAGAGAGAGAGAGAGGCGACGTGGGTGGAGCTCACTCTAGGATGGGAGGGAAGGGAAGGGAGAGAGGAGAGAGAGAGAGAGAGAGAGAGAGAGAGAGAGAGAGAGAGAGAGAGAGAGAGAGAGAGAGAGAGAGAGGAGACAAGGGGGGGGAGGGATGGAGCTCACTCTAGGGAGGGAAGACAAGGGCGAGAGAGAGAGAGAGAGAGAGAGAGAGAGAGAGAGAGAGAGGGGGGGGGGGGAGAGGGTGGAGGAGACGTCGAGAGAGAGGGGTGGCAGGTGGGGGACACACACACACACACATGGAGAGAGGGAAGACAATAAGAGAGAGGGGTGGTGGGGGAGAGAGATAGGAAGGAGGGAGAGAGAGAGAGAGAGAGAGAGAGAGAGAGAGAGAGAGAGAGAGGGATAGGGGTTATAGAGTGACAAGAAAAGAGAGAGGAAGAAGGGAGTAGGAGAAGAGGACTTTGGGGAAGGGATGGCGGTTGCTAGAGGAGGAAATGAAGAAAGGGAGGGCGGTTAGAGGAGTAGATAGAGAGGGGGTGGAGGAGACGGAGGATTTTGAAGGAGGAGGAGGAAGCACATGGGCGGCGAGAGGAGGAAGGGGAGGTAGGGAGGGCGGCCCTCCCAAAAAAAAAAAAAGCTCGCTCCGTTGAGCTCGCTCAAAAACCTAACTCGTGGTGGTGAACTTACAACGGGAGGTGCAAATTATTTCTTGTTTGTATGGATATGTACAATGGTAGATGGAGGTTGTGTTGAAGCTTCTATTTCCGTATATGCACTACATGAAGAGCAAGAAGCTTCATTTGTTTTTTCTATAATTGATCCAAGTGAAACAAGTCGTTCTCGCTTGGGTACCCAAACTAGCTCCGGATTAGGTGTATAGTGTTCTGTGATCTTTCCTTTCCCACGATCTTCAATCGTCTTTATCGTTACAGGATTTGACTCACATGGGTCAGGTGACAGATAAGAACACAATTTACGTTTGGGCACCCAGATTTGATCATTCCCTTTATAGTAGCACTGGGCTTCCAATAGTCTTTTAGGAATCCAACACAATGTTTTCTTACATTTTTGGAGCAAGTGGGGCGTTTCTTACCAGTCTTCTGTTTTTTAGCACCAGAAATTGCCGCTAAAGAAGTTTAGGGACCCATTTGTATGTTTTCCTTGTTATGTTTCAATGAGTCTTGTCATAAGTTATATGCATTGCTCCTATCATATTTAAAGGTACAAGTTGTGGTATTTCATCCCTCTCAGGTGTTACCCAGGTTGCCTCCCTATTTCCCCAAGTGTCTATGGTTGCTGCTAGGTGGACCCAATCCACATTTTCAAACTCAGTCATCCCAAGTAGAACATCCATATAAGGAGACTCTTCCCCAACATCAGTTTTCGTTCTATACGTGTAACAATACTGCAATGGGGCCGATTGAATTGTGGTGTCAGATCTACGATCAATTATAAATCTATTTCCTAGAGGATGTGCTCGACCAGTTACAAAATCAACTCAAATGATAGAGTCTTGGAACTGCAAGTAGACATGGTTTTTAGAATAGTCATGCACCATTTTTGCTTCCCTCATGAAAGAACGTCCTAAGATCATCTCAGATGACATAGTGTGCTTGGAAAAATCCAAAACAATGAAGGTATTCCTTATTTTGTGTCCAAAGACCTTGATCTTGAGATCTTGTGTAAGTTGTCTGAGCCATACACACTCAACTGTAGTTGTGAAGATTGCCTTGTACTTAGCCTCACAACTAGAAGTGGCCACAGTAGGTTGCTTCTTGCTCAACCATGATATACATGAATTGCCAAGCATAAATTAAAAACCACTTATGGACACTCGCGTGTCAAAACAACCAGCCCAATTTGAGTCCGAAAAAGCATGTAAGTCTGGCGGCAATGATCCCCATAAAACAAACCAAGATGTAAAGTGCCACTCAAGTAGCGGAAAATCCTCTTGACAGCCTGTCAATGCTTAGACCCTGGGCTATGCATAAATCTGCTGACCTGTGAGACTGCAAACTAAATATTCGACCTCGTGTTGCATACATAAATGAGGCATCCAACAACAGTGTGGTAAAGAGTGACATTAGCAAGATCACCAGCATCATGTAGACTCAACTTCAAACCTGTTTCCATGGGAGTGGCAATAGGTTTGCAATCCTCAAGTCCAAATTTACATAACAATGTCTCTATGTAACTTTTCTAACACAAGGCAATATCACCATCACACTGCTTAAATTGCATGCCCAAGTAATGATGCAACATCCCCAAATCTTTCATCTTGAAAATAACATTCAAATCAGCCTTAAATTCAACAATATGTGCCTCATTGGGACCAGTGATCAACAAATCATCCACATAAAGAACAACAATGAGAAGTACATCACCCTCATGCTTGACATAACATGTGCTTTCTGTTGGACTGTTTACAAAAGCCTCGTTTGACCAAATGAGTGTCAACCTTCTCATACCAAGCACGAGGAGATTGCTTCAACCCATACAAAACTTTGTTACATTTGCATACCTTATCCTCTTGTCCTTTCTTGACAAAGCTACGAGACTACGTTACATAAACTTCCTCAAATATGTCACCATTCAAGAAAGTAGTAACAATGTCTGATTGATGTACATCCCAACCAAAATGAGCTGCCAATGCACATAGAAAATGAACAGTAGTCATACAACAAGTGGGAGGAAAATTTTCTTCATAATCTATGCCTTTTTGCTGCGCATAACCTTTTGCAACAAGTCGAGCCTTATGGTGATCAACCTCACCATTCCGCTTGCATTTCAACTTGTAAACCCACTTTGTACCAATGGCCTTTTTGCCAAGGGGAAAATCACATAAAGTCCATGTGTCATTTTCTATAAGTGCATCATATTTTGATTGCATGGCAGCCATCCAATTTTCTGAATTCTTTGCTCCATCAAAAGATAGAGGTTCCTCAACATCATTTAAGCTACACACACCCAAAGCAGAACAATCTGATGCATAAGATGCATGGCGAGAACCTGAACGAGTATAACTACACAAAGGTGCATCCAATTTACTGTCACGTAATGCATGCACCAGCCATTTTGGAATACCTCTAGCCTGCTCATTTTCAGTCCCTTTCCTGATCAAGTACATCATGTAAATCTACATCAGTAATAGGCTGATCTGTAACATTTTATGAAACCCCATAGGCTATACACTTGCCTCATTGGAATTTACATTCGTACTTCCAGCACTGAAAAGAGGCAACAAAGTGTCATAAATGTCCTATGAGCTTACATTACTGTCTCTAGTGCATGACAACAAGGACTGAATAGAACCTTCCACAAACAACATTTCGTGAAACCAAAATACGCTTTGTTTGTGGATGATACAACCTTTAACCTTTGCTTTCAGCACTATAACCAACAAAAATACATTTGAAAGCCTTATCATTCAATTTCTTGCATTGTGTTTGTGGCACCGAAGCATATGCCAAGCAACCAAAAACACGCATGTGCTCAATAGAAGGCTTTCTATCATGCCATGCTTCATATGGAGTAATAGACTGCAAAGTTTTTGTAGGACACCTGTTTAGTACATAAGTGGCACACATGATGGCCTCAAGCCAAATAGAATGCGGCAAAGCTTGACTTTTGACCATACATCGTGCAATTTTCGTAAGTGACCTGTTTTCCCTCTCAGCAACACCATTTTGTTGAGGCGTATTAGGCACTGTATATTGGTGTTTTATCCCACAACTAGCTAGAAATGCATTGAATTCATGAGACATATACTCCCCCCCTTGATCGAAACGGAGGGTGCGACATAGTACATTTTGAGACATTTTCAGCCATAGCCAGAAATTGTTTGAAGCACAGAAAAACTTCGGACTTCGCTTTAAGCGGAAATACCCATGCATGCCTGGAGTAATCATCAATGAAAGTCACGAAGCAAAGGTAATTTCCCAAGGACGGAGTTTGCATGGGCCCACAAACATCACTATGCACAAGTGGCAACCTGCATGTGGCCCTAACCGACGAACCATCCTTTGGAAACTTAGAACGTTGCATCTTACCCAAAATACAACATTCACAAACGTGTTTGACAGGTGCTTCAAGAGGCAGCAAAGAAGGAACCTTATCAGATTTTTGCAAACGCAGCAAACTGGAAAAAGTCAGATGCCCAAAACGTGCATGCCACAGTTTTGCATCTGAAACAGCCCTTGAATCTGCAACTGCATTTGCAAAATTTTATCCACGCTTGTTATAAAAAGCGAGCTTATACAGCTCATGGCACAAAAGGCTAGATGCCACAATTTCATCACCAAAAGTGAGATCATGAATTGTACATCTGTCATTGATAAATTTGACTATAAGTCCAAGTCTAGCAAGTGCAGATACAGACAAAAGATTCTTCTTGACCCCGGTACATAAAGTGCATCAACAAGTGTGAAAGAACTGCCATTTGCAACAGTAAGCACAATCTTTTCAACTCCTTGAACCGGATAAGAGGCATTGTTGGCACAAGTGACTGAATTTCCATGAGGGACAGACTTGAGAGAGGTGAACAATTCATGATGTGAGGTAATGTGCTTTGTAGCACCACTGTCGAAATACCACACATGTGAATCTGCAGCAACTGACATGCATGCATCATGGACAACAAGATTGTAAGTGCACTCTGCACTAAAAGCCCATTCTACATCAACATCAGCATCACAGTCTCCTTTCACAGAAGACTCAACAATGGCTGCATTTGTGGTGGAACCAGCATTTGCAGTGGAACCATCCTCTTTCTTCTTAGCCTCTTTGGCCTTCAACTTAGGACACTGCTTGATCAAGTGATCATTAGCTTTACAATAATGGCAACACATCTTATTTTTTCCCTTATCACCAAAATTTCCAGACGAATTTCTACCAGCAAAAGCATTAGGAATAGGTGATTTTCCACTCACATAAGAACCATAAGAAGTGGTTGCATTGTTGTTACCACGCTTTCTTTGAGAAGCAATAAAAGTCTGTTCAACTGCACGCTATCTAGTCCTGTTTTTTCTGGAAAGTGACTCTTGCAACAACAATATGTACAATGCATCGAACTTGACAACTTTAGGATTTCCTTGAGTCATAAGTCTCCAAGTACTAGCAAAAGTCTGGTAAGAGTTTGGCAAGGCATCAAGAATAGTCTGCACAAGGAAACTGTCTGAAACGACTTCACATGCAGAAATAAGTTGCTCATTGATATCCTTGATACCGGCAAGGAAAGTGTCCATATCATCTTTCTCATGCATAATCTTTGATTCCAACTCTTTACGCAGCAATGCAATTTTTGCCTCATTGCGGCTTGCATAAAGACGAGCCATAACATCCCAAGCGTGTTTTGCAGGTTTTTTTGAACGAATGTGAGGAGTAATGGTGCGCTTCACAGACAACACAATCAACGCATGATCCTGCGCATCCTTTACATCCTAACGAGCTTGTTCAGTCGTAGTTTAAACAACTCTAACATCAACAATCCTTGCAGCAAGAACTGCAACAACCTCAACATCGCCTACGTCCTCAGAACCAGGACGTACATCAATGCCCTGCACAATATTCTAGACGCCCATTGACACAAGAACATGTTGCATCATGTAAGCCCACATACGATAATTGTCCCCATCCAGTCTGTCCTCAGGAGCAAACATTTTGAACACATCTATGTTGTTGGCAGCCATGGAAAATGCCTTCCCCTGATGTGAAAACTTCCCAAAATGAGGAGAAACTGAGTGAGACCAGCACATGCTATATAGCACAACCTGCAGTAGACTATATGGGACTTGTGTGCTAGAGTAGCTGGCGACTAAGCCCGGGAGGATGGGAACCTGCTCTGATACCAATTGTTGGAATTAGGGTTGCAGGAAAACACACATAGCTTGGAGAAGATGAAGGAAGCTCAAGGCACACAATAGAGAGTATATTACTTAGTGTGCAATGGAAAGATCGATAGCCCTAGAATGAATGGGCGTATATACAATGCATGAGGGAAAAAACCTCCTACAGAGGGGAAAAATGCCCTGGCGGTCCTATTGTGTTCACACACATCACTACCACATGGATATGGTAACACTCTGCCTTTGTGTTTTCTTCTTCTTCTGAGTGACGACGTGTCTCTTTCTTCAAGAATATAATTTTGGTTTTGGAGCATCTATCGTGTGAGGAGGTAATTAGTGTTAAGTAGTTGTGTTAGCTGCAAGGAGGTTAGATAGAGATGTTGGTAGGAGCTGCTGTGTGCGCATGTGAGCTCGGCACCCACGCGACAACATTATCCACATAAAAAGTTTTATAAAAAAATAAAATTAAAAAATTGCTCGGAATATCTGAGACCAAAAAGAAAATAAAAAACCAAAAAGAAAAAAAAAATCTCAGTTTAAAAAGAAGGGATCGGGATCTTCTTCCAGGACCAGGACCAGGACCAAGACTAGGACAAGGACTAGGACCAAGACCAGGACCAGGACCAGGACCAGGACTAGGACCAAGACTAGGACCATGACCAAGACTAGGACCAGGACCAGGACCAAGACTAGGACCTCAAGTGAAGGGAGGGCATGTGGGACAAGTTCCTCAAGTCCTCCACCATCCCCTTCACACTCACTCTTTGGACTTACTAATTCTAGCCCTCTTCCCACCTAGAAAAAAGACTAATTTTAGGATTTCGAGGGCTTTACGTAACCGAATCAGGGGCTGTAAAGCACGTCATGTCCCTCTAGCCCAAATGCTCTTTTTGAGCTATCACACGCCATATTCCGTGGCTTGGTTAGAAAAAGGGATTAAAAATAACAAAAAAACTGGATTGTAAATACTCAAAAAACTAGGTGAGCGTCCTTCACGGGCACTCGCCAACACTTCTAGCGTATTGAGGTCACATGCACCTGCGCTCTCGTCGTGTGTTAGAGGACGATCACATAGAGAGTGTCTCTATTTACGCGTTATTCCTCCACCCTAGGCTCTAGGTCCTCAGCGGGAACCCAAGGTAGTACCACTCAGGAACCACATATTGCATCTGGTGACACTTCCTCTAAATACAACATCATGGAAGGTTACTTGATGTCTAATCCCGATAGTTCAGCCAAGACATGCATGCCATGGGTCCATGTTCCGGGCCAAGCGTGCTTAGCCTCTTGAAGGAGACTTTTAGTAGAGCCACTCACTCCAAACATGGAGCTAACGATGTGAATGAAGGGGATGGGGAAGTAAATTTGCCATTCATTACCACTGTAGACCCAATGCTCCTGGAGAGTGTGCAGGTGAATACTCCATTCACTCAACCCCTGACTCTTTAGAGCTATTCCCTTCTGAGGTTATATTACCTGATGGTAGAAGCCTTGCCAAAGTGCAAGAGTTTGAGTGATATATCCTTGCAGTGAGGGAAAAGGAAATCAAGAGCTTACACAAGGCGGAGCAACGGAGAGAGCTAAAGACAAAGACCCCTATGTCAACATCCATGCTAGTCGATCAATCGAGTGCTCCTGAATTAGCGACCATTAAGGGTCAACCCATAGAGAGCCACATTGCATCTAGTTCAAAGGACACCCCTAGCATCTCAATCCTAGATGGAGCGTTTCTAAATGAGAACTGGGAGTATGAACTACAAACGGAGACTTTAACCGACCTATACATGTCACACCTATGAAGTGGGTTGGTTAGATGTCCTACAATCCACAACGGGTGCTACTAGCGTAGAGGATCAACAACAAAGAGTTTGTGATGTCATCCATAGGGTCATTGAATTGGAGAGACTCCCTCGGTAAGTCCGATGGATCCTCCATATGTTGTTTCGCTAGGGGTCTCAGTACAATCTGAGCCCACAAGTGATAGATTTACCTTTCCAAGTCTAGCTCATCTTTCTCTTGATGACACCATGGCTACCATGCCTACCCCAATGATCGGCATGACAAATTACATGCCATGGACCTCATTTGTTAGTAAAGCATAGCTACATGGTAGCCCAATGCCTGCAACAGTACCTACAAGTGTGTATCAATCATATGCACCTATAGGTCCTCGTACTCATATAGATCCTATCCCTCCCATTGTTTCAACAACTTATTCTCCACAACCACAACATCTAAGCTCTTATTTCAATGGGACCATACTAGCTAGCATTAGCATGTCATATCCGATGTCTGCTATGCCTAGGGCCACACATATGATTTGGGCCACCACATGGCACAACACCGTACCAAACTTGGAACCCAAGGGCTGCATATACACCAAACCCAATGCCAACCCCCATTCCACATGTAGTCCTGAGAGAGTCTATCCCCACTATACCTGCTCACTTAGGTGACTTGGCAACCTTTGCTCAAGCTATTGGTTGATCCATTCCTGAAAATATGTGTAACATGCCTGATAGAGATCCTAGAAGTAAGGCACTGCATATAGCCAAGCTCACACAAAAATTTAGTGGAGATGGGGACATGAGAAAGCATATCGAAGTATTTGAACAAATATGCGAGTCCTAGGAGAACACAATGACTTGCATAAGAGTAATTCTTTAAGAGTGACCTTAAGTGGAAAGGCTGGGGATTGGTATAGAACCCTAAGGATGGAGGAGAAAACGATTTACCCTACTCTTAGGAGACTCTTCTTGAAAGAGTACATACGAGAGGGAGTACTTTGGGGTGTAGCATCTCAGCTCTAGAATGCCCAACGAGAGGAAGGGAAGTCAGTGAGAGACTTTATTAGTCGCTTGAAGCATTTGGATTCTCGTTGTAATCCAAATGAACACCTCAATAATAATCAATTTCTTGATAGATTCATTAGGGGACTATGACATGAGGATATCTACAATGGCCTAGTCATTAGAGGTATCACCACTTGGGAAGCAGTCACCACCAATGCTATCCAATTGGAGGACAATTTAATGATTCAAGGAGTAAGAGTGTTTGTTGAGCCTAAATCTACTAGCTCGCAAGCATCGGGGCATGATCCACTGACCATAAAGCCTATTGCTAAAGAGACAAAGATATCTCAGATGACTTTAGCAGATCTCACCAAGGCCATTCAAGAGAGTCTTAGAGGCAATCGTGCTCTGCAAAACAATCATATGTATCCAAGAAGGGAGCAACAATGGTGCTCAATTTGCTATGGTCTGCATAGTACTAGTAAATGCCCTACGTTTAGAGCGAAATTTTATGGGAATTGCAATGCATGTGGTAGGTATGGTCATCATGCCAAGGATTGCATAGTGTTTAAATGCACGATGGCCAATAGAACAACCTTAGCATGGATAGACACACCTAGAGTGCCTGCATTGATGCCGGCCCCACCTCTTGAACAAAAGTCACAACACATGGTTCCTAGAACCCAAAATTTTGTTCAAAAAACACCCTTACCACCTCCAGTGTTAGGACCGCAACCCCCACATCAGAGAATCACTTCTGTGAATCAAGTGGGTTATGAGTCATCTATTGCTTGTTTGGAAGGCTGTGAGGAAGAGTTAGACCCTAATATTGCCTATGGGATTGATGCACTTGAAGAAAGTCCACAATACTACATGGAGGAATATTGGTGACAAGTCAAACCTATCTATCAAGTAGCTGCTCTTGCGGCAAGAAGCCAAAATACATTGTCAGGAGACAACTTCTTTAATGCTATGAGTGTGGAGGTCCACATCGTATAGCCGAGTGTATTGTTAGGCTACAAAAGAATACCACACTCATGCAAACCAATCAAGTGAGCACATCTACAATGCCGATACTCATGTGTAATCGATGTGGCATAGATCATTTGATTGCCCAATGTCTTAATAATCCAAATGCACCAAAGATAATGCCATTGAATTTAATTGAGGTTGCTGAGAAGCCCTCAAAAAGTGCGCATGTGGTACTAGTAAATGTACTCACATGACAGATGCTCCAAAACCAAAATTATATTCTTGAAAAAAGAGAGACATAATCAATTGCCCAATCTCGGAAGAAGAAGAAAACACGAAGGAAGAGATCACAAAAAGCAACGAAGTCAGATCCCAGTTCAAAGACCAAGATAGAGATTGGTGACGACACCGTATATATGAACGACGCTGAAGAGGATTCTGATTCAGGTGAAACCATGGAGACTAAAATGACCACGGTCCACTAGGAAAGAAAAAAACAAGGAAGATTGTCATGAGCCACAATGGCCAAGGCCCAAGAAGAAGATAGGGACTTACCCAAACCCTACAAAGGAGATTGAGTAAGTCCAGCAATTAAGGAGTTTGGTAGAAGAGATCTAGAGCCAGCACCTAGGCAGATCCAGATTACCGACACAGTGTTCCCTACGCAAAAGCAACCTCACAAAGTCCATAGATGACTAGCCATACCTAGTTTCATCCAAGAAGAAGTGACTTTAAGTCATGGGAAAGTGGGTGTACTCCCTTCTTGTTAGAGAGAATGTTTACAGAGGGACTACCTAACCCTATCAAAGAAATGGAGATCCCATCTTCCCCACGTCAAGGGACTGAAGCCTAGAAAGTACCGTTAAATATTGCCAAATTGATGGATTTCGTGGCTTCAAAAGTTAGAACCAGCATCATGTACAAATTATATGGAGACCCCAAGATATTCTTAGCTCTTTGAGCTTTCCTCAATGGAGAACTGAAAGTCGGGCTACCACAATTTTCATAGATGGATGGAGCTGGGGAGATGCCAATGGAGGAGCAACACTTAGATCCACAACCCAGCCTAGATGAGAACTCTGTTGTTGAAATACATGTCAATAGGTTGGGACAGTACATTGAAAGCGATGAATCCAATGCGAACATTCCAATCACTACCAAGGGATTAACTGTGAAGGGAATCCTTGATGGTGGCGTTGGGGTTAGCATTGTGAATAAAAATTGTTGGGAAACTAAGGTTTGACTTGTTCCCAATAGTCCTCCATGTAGTATTGTGGACTTTTTTCAAGTGCATCAATTTCATAAGCAATATTAGGGTCTATATCTTCCTCACAACCTTCCAAACAAGTAATAGATGACTCACAACCCACTTGATTCACAGAAGTGATTCTTGGATGTGGTGGTTGCAGTTCTAGCATTGGAGGTGGTAAGGGTGTTGTTTGAACAACATTTTGGGCCCTAGGGACCATGTGTTGTGACGTTTGTTTAAGAGGTGGGGCCAACATCAATGCAGACACTTGAGGTGTATCTTTCCATGCTAAGGTTGGTCTATTGGCCATCGCACATTTAAATACTATGCAATCCTTGGCTTGATGACCATATCTTCCATAGGCATTGCAATTCCCATTAAATTTTACTCTAAACGTAGGGCATTCACTAGTACTATGCAGACCATAGAAAATTGAGCACCATTGTTGCTCCCTTCTTGGATACATATGATTGTTTTGTGGAGCACGATTGTCTCTAAGACTTTCCTGAATGTCCTTGGTGAGATCTGCTAAAGTCATCTCAGATATCTTTGGCTCTTTAGCAATAGGCTTTATGGTCATTGGCTCGTGCCCCGATGCTTGCGAGCTAGTAGATTTAGGCTCAGTAGACACTCTTTCTCCTTGAATCATTAAATTATCCTCCAATTGGATTGCATTGGTGGTGACGCTTCCCAAGTGGTGATACCTCTAATGACTACGCCATTGTAGATATCCTCATGTCGTAGTCCCCTAATGAATCTATCAAGCAATTGGTTATTATTGAAGCCCTATTTGGATTACAACGAGAATCCAAATGCTTCAAGCGACTAATAAAGTCTCTCACTGACTCCCCTTCCTCTTGTTGGGCTTTCTAGAGCTGAGATGCTACACCCCAAAGTACTCCCTCTCGTATGTACTCTTTCAAGAAGAGTCTCCTAAGAGTAGGGTAAGTCGTTTTCTCCTCCATCCTTAGGGTTCTATACCAATCCCCAGCCTTTCCACTTAAGGTCACGCTTAAAGCATTACTCTCATGCAAGTCATTTTGTTCTCCTAGGGAATCGCATATTTGTTCAAATACTTCGATATGCTTTCTCATGTCCCCATCTCCACTTTTTTTTTTTTGTGTGTGAGCTTGGCTATATGCACTGCCTTACTTCTAGGCTCTCTATCATGCGTGTTATGCATATTTTCAGCAATGCTCGACCAATAGCTTGAGCAAAGGTTACCAAGTCACCTAAGTGAGCAGGTATAGTAGGGACGGGCGCTCTCAGGACTGCATGTGGAGTAGGTATTGGCATTGGGCTTGGTGTATAGGAAGCCCTTGGGTTCCAAGTTTGGTACGGTGTTGTGTCATGTGGTGTCCCAAAGTTCATATGTGTGGCCCTAGGCATAGCAGACATCCCAGATATGACATGCTAACACAGCTAGTATGGTCCCATTGAAGTAAGAGCTTCGATGTTGTGGTTGTGGAGCATAGGTTGTTGAAACAATGGGAGGTGTAGGAGCTATATAAGTACGAGGACCTATAGGTGCATATGATTGATACACACTTGTAGGTACTGTTCCAGGCATTGGGCTACCATGTAGCGGTGCTTTACTAACAAATGAGGTCCATGGCGTGTTTTTTGGAATGCCCATCGCTGGAGTAGGCATGGTAGCCATGGTGTCATCAAAAGAGAGATGAGCTAAACTTGGGAAGGTAAAGCTATCATTTGTGGACTCAAATTCTACTGAGACCCCTGGAAAAACAACATATGGAGGATCTATCGGACTTACCGAGGGATTCTCCATTTGCGATAAGGTTGGTTGCTTAGCCTTCTTTGTATCTAAGAATCTCATGAGACCTGTTGAAGGCATGTGGATCCCTTTGTTCTGCCTATCCAACTCAATAACCCTATGGATTACATCACAAACTCTTTGTTGTTGATCCTCTACACTAGTAGCACCCGTTGTGGATTGTAGGACATTTAACCAACCCACGTGATACGTGTGACCTGTGTATAGGTCGATTAGAGTCTCTGTTTGTAGTTCATACTTCCAAATTTTTGTTTAGAAACGCTCCATATATGATTGAAATGCTAGGGGTGTCCTTTGAACTAGATGTAATGTGGCTCTCTATGGGTTGACCCTTAGTGGTTGCTAATCCAAGAGCACTTGACTGCTCGCTTAGCATGGATGTTGACATAGGGGCCTTTGTCTTAAGCTCTCTTCGTTGCTCCGCCTTGCGTAAGCTCTCGATTTCCTTTTCCCTCACTGCAAGGATATATCGCTCAACCTCTTGCACTTCGGCAAGACTTCTACCATCAGGTAATATAACCTCGGAGGGGAATAGCTTTGAAGAGTCAGGTGGTGCAATGAATGGAGTATTCACATGCACACTCTCCAAGAGCATGGGGTCTACATTGGTAATGAATGGAGAATTTACTTCCCCACCCCCTATTCGTAACAGAGTACTAGCAGACAGAGCGAAAAAATTAGTGTATATATCTTGCAACAAAAAGATATTGCATCACATCAAAAGTGTTGGCTATGAGGAGGAAATGCCAATGTGGTTGTATGATTGTGAAAACGAAGATGAGGAAGAGTACAATGCCGGTGTATCTCAATGCACTATAGACAAAATAGAAGAGAATCTGATAATAGATGTAGAAGTTGAATTACAAGGAGACCCACAACACTCAGACTTAGAACTAGATAACATCTTCATAGATTCAATATAGCTTGAGGGTAGAATGAAGATTGTGTTAAAAACCATCATGAAAGAGCTTGTCTTCAATGTGTTTTGATAATATACAATGGTTCATATTCGTGATTATACATAGTTTGTCAATCCCAATTGTTATGCTCAGAACCAGCATCTTGGTCACCAAACAAATTTCTAATTGTGCTAGGGGTATCTTGGTGGGCTTGCTTGAATTTATACTCATTTGCCATGCCAAACATAACATATATTCCTTGTGGAATATCTTGTGAACACTGTCCTATACTTGTGGTGGGGATCAAATTCCCAAATTCTGTATGCTCTCCCATGTAGCGCTAGTGAGGTCTTTAAGGAAGACATTGCTTTCACTAATCTGTTGTATGCGACCATCTGTACATGATGATATTGCCAAAATACATTCTTTTCGAATGGCACGCATAATATTTTTCTTTTGATTTGGCGTCATTTTAGCACTGGACAAAAAACAATAACATATCAAGTACAAATTCATGGATGCACACTGCACTAACACTCTCACACTAGTTCAGACAAACCATAACCATGATTTGAAGACTTTAAGAAATGTGCACGAATATATTGATAAACATTGGAAACAATTTCACTTTAAAATGCAATGTTTATTCGTGTAAAATACATAGCAAACAAGTAATTTTTAAGAACTTCATCCAGATCAAACAATACTTGTTAAAAATCTAAAACATTTTAGCATATTGTGAATTTATAACTTATTCTTCATCGTGCACTCTCACACTAGATCAAACAAAGCATACACTGACTTAAAGACTTCAAAAAATTATGCAAGATTATATTTATTCAGGTTGATAATCATTTTAAATTTAAAATGGTATGTTTACTTGTGTAAAATGCAATAAAAATAATTCACTTCTAATAAAATTATACAGATCTAACAGAACATGTTAAAAACCCAAAACAATTCAAAAATTTTTGATAGAACAAAATACCTGAGTTTATATTTTGCTTGTTATCACGATTCACTTCAAAAATAATGCCTCTTGGAAAATACATGCATTGTGATGTACATATTGCCAATTTTATTTTAGTTTATTTAAAAACATTGAAAGTACACAAACCAGGCTTGGAAATTGCAAGAACGTCTTGCTCTTTAAAAAGATAAAAAATGAATATTTAACATGCAAATTGTGTGCATATACTTTTTTACATAGAATTTATGTAAATGTAGTATTTAAAATAGAGATGATGATTGATGAATAAGAATTTGTTTGAATATGATTAGCTAGTATATATTTTCATAAGAACCCTTAAAAACAACAATATCAAACAATTCAAACATTTGTATATGAAGTACTCTTCACGGCCGCGTTACCAACTAAGTATTTCATATACTTAATACTTTAAAAAATGAACTGCACATGCACATCCAAATTATATGGCATTCGTACGGCCGGGTTAACGACCTGAATGCCACATTTATGCAAAAATAGATGCTTCTAACAAACGACACTCAATTTGCCGAGTTACCGATCGAGTGTTGCCCGAATCTAAGGAGAAATAATGGCTTGCATATGAGCATCATATAGCCGCGTTACCGATTGATGCCCATATGTTTTTTTGGAAAGGGGAAGGGAAGGTGACTCACCATAAGGATACTAGAATCGTTGTGTTACCGACATAGTACCCAGATAGTGAGCCAATACTTACCACAAGGACACCATATTCCTCGATTCACCAAGGTGATGCCCCCATGGTAAGCACTGTTTGGTAGAACAGCTTATGCACACACTCCCATTTTGTGCCTAAGGTACCTTATGATTGTTGTGCAATACAACAAAAGGCACGCTACCACACAACGCATACACACATACACAACACATACCCGGGTCGTGTGGTCAGGTACTCCGCTACTGTCGCGCACTGCGGCGTAGAGCACGCTCCCACACGACCCCCTCTCTCCTCTTGATGTACGTGTGAAGTCGATTGTTGATCTCTCTCTCTCTCTCTCTCTCTCTCTCTCTCTCTCTCTCTCTCTCTCTCTCTCTCTCTCTCTCTCTCTCTCTCTCTCTCTCTCTCTCTCTGTGAAAAGATGGTTCAAGAAATTCTCAAAAGATGGCTCAAGAAATGACACCCAATGGGCGCCGATCGGGGCCCTATATATATATTTTTTGCGGCCCTGCTAAGCTTATTGATTTTCTCGACGACCCTGTAGGGGAAACTCGATAGCCCGGCGGGCCCATAGGGAAAACTAAAATGCTCGACAAGATTTTTGTGGGTTTCCAGGTTACTCTTAACCCGCTTCTTTGTCATCATGTTAAGTGTGATTATGTAAACGTGCCAATAAGACCTTGTGATCACAAAAACTTTGTGGTAATTGTAGCAACTAAGGTTTTGAATTGCCAAAGCATACACTAAGTAAATACATAAGTTTAATTTACATGGCTGACAATAACCAAGAGAGTAGAATGAGCATTGATAACTTTGATTTTGCACATGAAGGTGCTACTGATGATGCCTCCATGTTTGTTAATTATCTTGTTACTAGGTTGCAACAAGCTATGGGCAACAACCCCGCTTTGCAAGCCGAAGTTACTCAACAACTTCGTGCGTATGGGATTTCCTTTCCTCTCCAAGAGGAGAGAGAGCTTAGGAGGCCTCTTGATGAGACCCCCAAAAGACGACTCTCTCCCATACGAGATGAGGAATCCAAAGATCAAGAAAGTAATGAATCCCTAAGTTCCTCCGAAGATGTGGCTCCACAAAGAAGGCGGATTAAACGATCGCCAACTCCTCCCAAGAGGAAACGGTTAACCTATAATCATTCTCCTCGTCACTCCAAAAGAGAAGAGAGGAAACAAAGGAAGAAAAGGGCAAGAAAGAGATCACCCTCTTCTCCTTCTTTTTCACCTTCCTCCTCTACCAATGAAAGCTATGGCTATTCTCCTAGAGAATACAAGAGGGGAGGACATCACAAATCTTACCCTGCATGGTGAAGGTCATAAAAGCTAAAGAAGTTCAAAGAGGGAGGAAAGAGTATCTCTTTTCTCACCTATGATGGCACCTTTGGTGCTACCGACAAAGTATTGACATTCATCCAACAATTTGATGCGGCGTTTGGAGACGAGGGCTTCATGGAGTCCTTCAAGCTACGCCATGTAGCTATGCACTTCCAAAAATCGGCTCGTCAATGGTGGGCTAGCCTTCGTGGCAACGGTGAAGCCCCAAATACATGGAAAACTCTACGAGTTTCCATCATGAAGCAATTCCTTGCAAGCAATGCAAAGGACAAGGTTCTCACTGAATGGAGAAGTTTGAGGCTTCTCTCTCATGAGTCTATCCACAAAATTGTGGACAAGTTTGGGATTTACATCTCAAGGCTGTTGTCTTTCAAAAGATAGACTTTGCCGACCAAAAGCAACAATTTTGTGTGGGATTACCTGAAGAAATGGTCGAGTATGTCAACTGCCAACGGCCTGGTACTATCATCAAAGTAATCCACCACACCATGGTTGCTTCCCGCATCAATTTCCAACAAGGGGCTAGACGGAATGTCAGACCCATGGAAAACAAAGACAAAAATGATGCAAAGGGAAAACCGATGCCCAAAATTCTTCCCAAGGAACTTCCTACAACAACAACAATAGGTCTAAGAAGAAGGGAGTTTAAAAGGTAAAAACAAACTCTCTCATAAAGATCTTGAAGCTTTTTGCAAGGACCATAAGTGTTTTAAGTGTGGGGAGCAAGGACAATGCTATCGTGCTTGCTGCAAGAAAAATGCTTGCAATGAGACTCCTAGGGCTTCCACCATCGAAGCTCCAAAAGAGGATGCTAATTGAAAAGGATTATCTCTTTCCTATGCTTGGGGAAAGGTAAGGGAGCATGATGCCTTCATCTTGTTTGACCCTGGCTCTACTCACAACTTCATATCAATGGAGTTGGCCACCAAGTTGGGCATTCAAGCTTTTGAGATGGGAGATATTGTAACGGCTAACACAGTTTTCAAGGGACAACAAGCCTCTATTACTCCCTTGATTGGGAAGTTGAGGCTTCATGTCCAAAGTTATGTCAACAAAGAAGAATTTTTCATCTCTCCTCTCCAACATGAAGATGCTATCCTAGGGGCGCCATGGTTTGATTGCATGGCTGCCAACATGAAGTTCCCTGAGAGGAGAATCTACTTCACCTATAGGGGAAAGAACATGTATATAGATGCTAATGAGTCTGGTCGTACTATACCACTTGCAGTAAATCCACTTGCCATTGATAAATCAATGAAGAGCTTAGTTTTTGCGTACATGATTTTTGTCAAAGAGTCCCTAAAAGGCCCTAATGTTTCATCAAAGGTGAAAGGTAGGAATCAAGAAGAGTTAGACTTATCTAACTTTCTAAAAGGATTCCAAGATGTGTTCATCGATGATATCCCTATGGAATTACCTCCAAAACGAGGGGATGATCACCATCGAATTGAGCTCTTATCAGGAAGCTCACCGCCTAACAAACCTCCTTATTGAGTTTCCCAAGCTCAACAAGAGGAGATCATGAGGCAAGTACAAGAATTGGTAGAAAAAGGGATGGTGATGCCTAGCTCCTGTCCCTTTTGTTCTCCAGTCCTTTTAGTGCAAAAGAAAGATGGAACATACCGCATGTGTGTGGACTATCGTGCACTAAACCATATCACTATCAAAAACAGTTTTCCCGTACCTTGGGTAGAAGATCTGTTTGATAAACTACAAGGCTCTACCTACTTCAGTAGGGTTGACCTTAAAAGTGGTGGCTATCATCAAATAAGGATAGTGGAGGAAGATATCCTAAAGACTGCGTTTCGTACAACGTTTGGTCTTTGTGAATATCTAGTCATGCCTTTTGGCTTGACCAATGCACTTGCCACATTCAATCGTTTGATGGGGAAAATATTTAGACCCCACCGCAAGTTCACTAGAGTGTTCTTTGATGATATCATCATCTACTCCAGGTCCTTGGAGGAACACAAGCAACATCTCCAAGTGATTTTTCAAGCATTGAGGGAGAACAAGCTTTTTCTCAACCAAAAGAAAAGCGAATTTTTCCTTCAAGAGATTCAATACTTAGGTCATATTATCTCTCAAGATGGTATCCATATGGATCCATCAAAATTAGAGGTAATAAAAGCGTGGCCTAATCCAAGGAATCTACATGACCTAAGAAGCTTTATTGGTATGTGTGTATACTATAAACACTTCATAGCAAAATTTTCTCAAATAGCAGGACCATTACATGACTTAACAAAGAAGAACGTTAAGTATTCATGGATTGCTAAGGAGCAAAAAGCTTTTGACATGCTCAAAGAGAAGCTTACCTCTCAACCAGTCATCATGCTTCCGGATCTTACAAAACCATTTGAGGTCCAATGTGATGCCTGTGGTGATTGCCTTCCCTCCCTATGCGGGGCATAGAGGCATTCAACCTACTCTTTGAGGAGTAGAGATGTACTTTTATTGGACTACCATGAAAGTGGACATACAAGAGTATGTCTCAAAATGTGTGGTATGCCAAAAGACCAAGTATGATAGAAGGAAGCAACCTGGATTACTCCAGCCATTTCCAATCCCTAATTCACTATAGAAGAGTATATCCATGGATTTTATCTTTGTACCCAAGTCTATCCATGGGAATACGGGAATATGGACAATAGTCGACAGGTTTAGCAAGCAAGCACACTTTATGCCTATCAAGAAGACTGTTAAGGCACACCAAATGGCAACTCTCTTCATATCCCAGATTTTCAAACACCATGGATTGCCAACATCCATGTGTTAGATAGAGATCCTAGAATGACCAGTAATTTTTGGAAAGGTCTCTTCAAAAATCTAGGTACAAGATTGAATTTCTCTTCGGCCTATCACCCACAAAAAGATGGCCAAAGTGAGATAGCCAATCTTACGATTCTTGATATACTAAAGACCTATGTTACAGAAGTAGATCAACGCTCACAATGGGAAAAGTACTTACCTCTTGTAGAGTATGCGTATAACAATACTATCCATACTTCTACAGGAAAAGAACCTTTTGAAATCATAGAGGGAAGACCTAAAAGTCCCTTGCTACTTAAAGTACATGGGAAGATCTTCGCTGCCGATGAGTATAATCGTGACCTGCAAGCATCTTTTCAAAAGATTAAGGAGGCTATATCCATCTCTCAACTAAGGCAAAAAGCTGCCGCTGACAAGCATATAAGGGCCTTAACGTTCAAAGAAAATGATTGGGTCTCACTTAAGTTTCCTAAGGCTCGATTGAGGCAAACGACGGGTAAAACTCCTATGGGCCATCAAAAGTATTATGCTAAACTAGCAAAAAGATACTATGGTCCTTTTCAAAATTTGAAGCCAATCAATGAGGTGGCTTATCAACTCAAGTTGCCTAACCATTGGTTCATACACAATGATTTTCATGTGAGCCTACTTAAGCCCTACAAAGGAGAGCCTCCAAATGAACCAATTATTGAAGACCCTCCCAAAATCGAAGACCAAGAAGAGGTCCTACAACCCGAAGCTATCCTTCGGCATGAAGACAAGGTACTACGACATGTAAATATTATCCGACGGTATCTTATTACGTTAAAAAATTATCCTTTTGAAGATGCTAGCTGGATGCAAGGAATCCAGCTTAAGGATAGTATGAACCTTGTCAACGCTTACAATGCTACATTAGATTAAGCAAATGTACATGACTATTCTATATACACGTTTTATTTTGGTTTTACACCATGTTCTTTGGTTTTGTGAGTCACTATTCTAAATGTAAACCATAGAGTTTTATGTTAAGTCACATAATTTGATTTGCTTGCATCATCTAATGGCGTAGTTTGATTCTAGAAATTTTTGGCACACTTACATTGAGAGAGGTGATATGTTAAAATGAATTTTTTTGTTGTATAGAAGTGAACGCATAAAAATCTATCAACAATTAAGGTCTTATTTACTATATTAGAATGATCACTATCAAGGAGCAAAAGAATGCTATGTTAAAAGCCCTATACATGTCCTTGTGTACCAAGGTGAGTACACTATGAGTGAATGAGATTTTTCACATGTTGAAGCATCCCATTCTCTTATACCACTTCCTTACATAGGTGATATGTAACACTTGGAAAAGCATGATTTATTATGTTGAAGTGTACAAGCCATGCTTGTGTATGTCCTCAATCATCGGCAATATGAAAAATGCGGCATTGATTTACATGATGGCTTGCCGCTTGGTCTGAACTTTGAAAAGCTCAAGGAATGGGACTTGCACTATCATGCATATAGGCAATGACCAAGCACACCCACAACATGGATGCACAAGTTTTATTCTCTAGGAAACTAAGAGTGGTCAAAGCTCATAGGGCCATTTTTGTCGAAGACAGAGAAATATTTTTGAAAAATGCTCTTGCCAACTACTTGGATAAATGCTTAGAAATTCATCAAATACTTTCTCCATTGGCATTAAATACAATGCAATCTTGCACCTTGCTATGCTAGGACTTGGAGGAAGTAAGGTAGCTTATGTGGTTTGGGAGTCAATGTAAGGTTTTAGAATATGTTGTAGAGATTCATATTAGACAAACTTCTATTATGTAAGGTAGACTTTTGAGTTTGGAATTGGATTGGGAGCTTCATTTAAATCTCTCTCTCTCTCTCTCTCTCTCTCTCTCTCTGTGTGTGTGTGTGTGTGTGTGTGTGTGTGTGTGTGTGTTAGCTCAGTTTTCACATGATTGCAGTGAAAGTATTTAGTTCTTTCCCTATGTGTGGTGAGCGTAAGATTCGCCATAACCATTGGAAAGTATGGTCATGGAAATGTAGATTTGGATCCGTTTTTGCTAAATCCATGCACACTAGGTGTTATAGGTCCTAGTGTTTAGCAAAGGAAAATTTGGAGTGGCATGCAAATTTATGAAATGGATAGCGTATAAAGCATTTCACACTCTATGTGCAGTACCATCTATGCGATTTATTGTGGGACTATCAACCACCATTAGAGGTTATGGTTCAATTTGGTGCTTGTATATAAGTGGACTAAACTTTGTATAGTTTATTTAGTTCACTATTCCAATCTCTAAAGTTAATCGAGTTGGTTCTTTATAATTTGTATTGATTATATGTATTACTCAAAAATATTGGGCATTATTGTGACCCAAGTTTACCAATTATTTATTGAGGACTGTCTGGAAATGATTGGGGAGAAACAACTCATCATCATTATTGCCACTAATCTTGAGACAGATGGGCAATTTACAAGTATTAATCTATTGCTAAAGGATATGCTGAGGACATACCTTAGCACAAAGTAGTCCAATGGAAAAAGTTATTTCTCTAGTTTGAAGTTTTCTTACGATAGTGCTAGACATATGATGACTGGTTTAAGTCTCTTCATGATTGTGTATGGTTTTCAACCTAGATCACAAGTTACGGTGGGGTGGGCAATGTTGGAATTAGGGTTGCAGAGAAACACACACAGCTTGGAGAAGACGAAGGAAGCTCAAGGCACACAATAGAGAGTGTATTACTTAGTGTGCAATGGAAAGATAGATAGCCCTAGAGTGATGGGCGTATATACAATGCTCGGGGGAAAAAACCTCCTAAAGAGGGAAAAAATGCCCAGGCGGTCCTAGTGTGTTCACTACCACATGTATATGGTAACAAATCCCCCCTGGAGTGTTGCAGTGAACGAGAGTTGGCACATGAGTAAAGGGAAGTGCCATGCCTTGAGGACATGATCAGTCCACAAAGGGGAGTAAGCCGAAAGATTTGCGGAAAGATTCAAGCTTCTCACGAGACAATGCCTCTTTGTTGGCACATAAGCCAAGCTGATCTCTCTTGCTAAGAGCCTCTCCCTGACATAATGGTAATGCACCTCAATGTGCTTTGTCCGAGCATGAAAAACTGGGTTCCTCGCAAATGCCAATGCGCTCTGACTGTCAGTGTAGATAGTGTTGGCAATGTCCTATCCAACACCCAAATCAGCCATAAGGCATGTGAGCCATACACACTCAACCGTAGCTGTGAAGACTGCCCTGTACTCAGCCTCACAACTCGAGGTGGCCACAGTAGGTTTCTTCTTGCTCAACCATGATATACATGAACTGCCAAGCATGAAACAAAAACCACTTGTGGACACTCGCGTGTCAAAACAACCAGCCCAATCTGAGTCCGAAAAAGCATGTAAGTCTGGCGGCAATGATCCCCCCTTGGGATAAAACAAGCCAAGATGTAAAGTGCCACTAAGGTAGCGGAAAATCCTCTTGACAACCTGCTAATGCTTAGACCCTGGGCTATGCATAAATCTGCTGACCTATGAGACTGCAAACTGAATATCTGGCCTCATGTTGCATACATAAATGAGGCAACCAACAGCAGTTTGGTAAAGAGTGACATCAGCAGGATCTCCAACATCGTATAGACTCAACTTCAAACCTATTTCCATGGGAGTAGCAATAAGTTTGCAATCCTCAAGTCCAAACTTACATAGCAATGTTTCTATGTAACTTTTTTGACACAAAGCAATACCACCATCACACTGCTTAAACTGTATAACCAAGTAATGATGCAACAGCCCCAAATATTTCATCTTGAAAGTAGCCTTCAAATCAGCCTTAAATTCAGCAATCTGTCTCTCATTTGGTCCAGTGATCAGCAAATCATCAATATAAAGAACCACAATGAGATATACATCACCCTCACGCTTTACATACAATGTACTTTCTGTTGGACTGTTACGAAAGCCTTATTTGACCAAATGAGTGTCAGCTTTCTCATACCAAGCACGAGGAGATTGCTTCAACCCATACAAAGCCTTGTTACATTTTCACACTTTGTCCTCTTGTCCTTTTATGACAAAACCGCGAGGCTGCGTTACATAAACTTCCTCAAATATGTCACCATTCAAGAAAGCAGTAACAATGTCTGATTGATGTACATCCCAACCAAAATGAGCTGCCAATGCACATAGAAAACGCACAGTAGTCATATGACAAGTGGGAGCAAAAGTCTCTTCATAATCTATGCCTTTTTGCTGTGCATAACCCTTGGCAACAAGTCGAGCCTTATGGCGATCAATCTCACCATCCGGCTTGTGTTTCAACTTGTAAACCCACTTTGTACCAATGGCCTTTTTGCCAGGAGGAAAATTACATAAAGTCCATGTGTCATTTTCTATGAGTGCATCATATTCTGATTGCATGGCAGCCATCCAATTTTTTGAATTCTGTGCTTCATCAAAAGACAGAGGCTCCTCAACATCATGTAAGCTAGACACAGCCAAAGCATAACAATCTGATGCATAAGATGCATGGCGAGAGCCTAAACGAGTACGACTAGACAAAGGTGCATCCAATTTACTGTCACGCAAAGTGTGCACCAACCATTTTGGCATTCCTCTAGCCTGCTCATTTTCAGCCCTTTCCTCATCAAGTACATCATGTACATCTGCATCAGTAATAGGCTGATCTAAAACATTTTCAAAAACCCCCATAGGCTGTACATTTGCCTCATTGGAACTTACATTCGTATTTCCACCACTGAAAAGAGGCAAAAAAGTGTCATAAGTGTCCTGTGCTTACATTACTGTCTCTAGTACATGACAGCAAGGGCTGAACAAAATCTTCCATAAACACTACATCCCGTGAAACCAGAATACGTTTTGTTTGCGGATGATACAACCTGTAACCTTTGCTTCAGCACTATAACCAACAAAAATACATTTGACAGCCTTATCATCCAATTTTCTGCGATGCACTTGTGGCACCAAAGCATATGCCAAACAGCCAAAAACACGCATGTGCTCAATAGAAGGCTTTCTATCATGCCATGCTTCATATGGAGTAATAGACTGCAAAGCTTTCGTAGGATACCTGTTAAGTACATAAGTGGCACACATGATGGCCTCAAGCCAAAAAGAATGCATGATGGCCTCTAGCCAAAAATGATGGCCTCAAGAATTTTGACCATACATGGTGCCATTTCCGTCAGTGAATTGTTTTTCCTCTCAGCCTAACATCATTTTGCTGAGGTGTATAAGGCACTGAACATTGGTGTTTTATCCCATGACTAGCCAGGAATGCATTAAATTCATGAGACATATACTCCCCCCCTCGATCGGAACGGAGGGTGCCCATAGTACATTTCGAGACATTTTGAGCCATAGCCAGAAATTATTTGAAGCACATAAGAACTTCGGACTTCGCAATACCCATGCATGCCTGGAGTAATCATCAATAAAAGTCACGAAGTACAGGTAAGTGCCCAAGGATGGAGTTTGCATGGGCCCACAAACATCACTATGCACAAGCTGCAACCTGCATGTGGCCCGAACTGAACCATCCTTTGGAAACTTAGAACGTTGCATCTTACCCAAAATACAACCTTCACAAACATGTTTGACAGGTGCTTCAAGAGGTGGCAAATAAGCAACCATATCATATTTCTGCAAACGCAGCAAACTGGCAATATTCATATGACCAAAACGTGCATGCCAAAGTTTTGCATCTGAAATAGCCCTTGAATCTGCAACAGCATTTGCAAAATTTTGTCCACACTTGTCATAGAAAGTGAGATTATACAGTCCACGGCACAAAAGGCCAAATGCAACAATTTCATCACCAAAATTGAGATCATGAACTGTTTATCTGTCATCCACAAATTTGACTACAAGTCCAAGTCTAGCAAGTGCGGATACAGACAAGAGATTCTTTTTGATTCCAGGTACATAAAGTGCATCAACAAGTGTGAAGGATCTGCCATTAGCGGCAGTGAGCACAATCTTTCCAACTCCCTAAACTGGATAAGAGGCGTTGTTAGCACAAGTGACTGAATTCCCATGAGGGACAGACTCAAGAGAGGTAAACAATTCACGATGTGAGGTAATGTGCTTTGTAGCACCATTGTCGAAATACCACACATGTGAATCTGCAGCAACTGATAAGCATGCATCATGGACAACAGGATTGTAAGTGCACTCTGCGCTAAAAGCCCATTCTGCATCAACATCACCAACACAGTCTCCATTCACAGAAGAATCAACAATGGTTGCATTTGTAGTGGAACCAGCATTTGCAGTGGAACCACCCTCTTTCTTCTTAGCCTCTTTGGCCTTCAAGTTAGGACATCACTTGATCAAGTGATCATTGGCTTTACAATAATGGAAACGCATCTTCTTTTTGCCCTTATCACCATAATTTCCAGACGAATTGCTGCCAGCAGAAGCATTAGGAACAGAATTTTTGCCACTCACAGCAGAACCATAAGAAGTGGCTGCATTGCTGTTACTACCCTTTCTTTGAGAAGCAATAAAAGCATGTTCAACTGCACACTGTCTAGTCCTGTTTTTTATGGAAAGTGACTCTTGCAAATAGCAATGTGCATAATGCATCAAACTTGAGAACTTGTGGATTTCCTAGGGTCATAAGTCTCCAAGTACTAGCAAAAGTTTGGTAAGAATCTGGTAAGGCATCAAGAACAGTCTGCACAATGAAACTATCTGAAATAACTTCACCTGCAGAAATAAGTTGCTCATTGATATCCTTGATATTAGCAAGGAACGTGTCCAAATCATCTTCCTCATGCATAATCTTCGACTCCAACTCTTTACGCAGTAAAGCAATTTTAGCCTCATTGGGGCTTGCATGAAGACCTGCTAGAATATCCCAAGCCTGTTTTGCAGATTTTGCTGAACGAATGTGAGGAACAATGGTGCGCTTCATAGACAATGCAATCAATGCATGAGCCTACGCGTCCTTAACATCCCAATGAGCTTGTTCTGCCGTAGGCAAAACAACTCTAACAGCTGCAATCCTTGCAGCAAGACCTGCAACATCCTCAACATCGCCTACATCCTCAGAACCAGGACATACATCAATGCCTTGCACAATGTTCCAGATGCCCTTTGACACAAGAACATGTTGCATCATATAAGCCCACTTAGGGTAGTTGTCCCCATCCAACCTGTCCTTAGCAGCAAACATCTTGAACACATCTGTGTTGTTGTTGTCAGGCATGGTAAATGCTGCACCTGATGTGAAAACTGCCCGAAAATAGGAGAAACGGAGCGGGAACAACCTGTGCTATATAGCACAAACCGTAGAAGACTATAAGGCACTTGTTATGCAGAAAACGACACTGACAGAAATTCTGCACAAAATGACAAAATAGCCTGTGCAGTACGGCCTGTAGTGGAAACGGAGGCCGAAATGAGCCCAAATCAAAATTTTGAGCAGACCAAGCTCCATGAGCTCTCCCAAAATATTTGTCGACTTGCGAACGATAGCCAAAGCTCACTGAAATCGGAGAAAGTGAGCAGGCATGTGCTGGAGCAGTTGGAGACTAAGCCCGGGAGGACGTGACCTGCTCTGATACCAATTGTTGGAATTAGGGTTGCAGAGAAACACACACAGCTTGGAGAAGACGAAGGAAGCTCAAGGAACACAATAGAGAGTGTATTACTTAGTGTGCAATGGAAAGATAGATAGCCCTAGAGTGATGGGCGTATATACAATGCTCGGGGGAAAAAACCTCCTAAAGAGGGAAAAAATGCCCCAGCGGTCCTAGTGTGTTCACACACATCACTACCACATGTATATGGTAACAGGCAACCGAGAAATTTTAGCAAAAGGAATCCAAGACCACATGAGTATGTTGACACTTGCTCCACAAGCAAGGGATAGGTACAAAAAGTATGTTGATGATAAATGTCAGCTAGTTACCTTCATGGGAGGGAAAGAGGTATTTTTACGTGTTCTAGAGCATTCAAAAAGTACTATGAAGACTGGGTCTCCGAGACATTGTGGGTCTTTTAGACAAATGCCTGCTTGATTGAATAAGTCCTTGAAGTATTCCATTCAACCAAATGACTTAATAATCATAAAAGACACATGTTCAAATGATCCTCCACATGTGGCCCTCATGATGTGCTTGAATACTATTGGTTAGGTTTTAAAGGGTCCAATGAGAATTTAGATACATAAAAATAGATAATTAAGTTCTTTCTCTCAAAATAAGAAAAGAGGACACATGTCCAAAGGAAATAATAAAATAATACGAGAGAGAGAGAGAGAGAGAGAGAGAGAGAGAGAGAGAGAGAGAGAGAGAGAGAGAGAGAGGTGGACCAAGCATGAGAGGGGCCGTATACTCTTCCACACACACACACACATTCTCTCAGTGCAAATTGCAAGAGCTCCATCTCCTTCTCCAAGTTTGTTGAGAAGTGGAGAGCCTACACCAACACTCTTGGCTATGGAATGCAAATCCAACCAAGAGCCATGCTTCAATGCTTAAGCTTGCCATCTTCTTCATCTTCATTACTATGCTATTATGCTATGCTAAGCAAGAAGAGTGATGATAAGTGAGGAACTATTTCTTTCTCTTATGGAATGTTTCTTCTTCCTCTTCCCTACCCTCATTCCCTACTAGCTCTCTCCACCTTCGAAGGTGTTTGAGGCCTTGGGACTGAGGCTTGGGATAGTTAATGCTTTTTGCAAAGTTTATGTTAATCTCGTGATGCATGAAGCTTTCCATCTTCATAGCATCACCAAGGTCACAAGGAACACAAACATTGTATTGTAACAAAGTCTCTCTTGATGGGAGAATCTATAATACAAATGCTTTTTGGAGGGGGGACGGGCTCCAAGTAAATCCGGTCCTCATCTATTGTCATCTTCTCTAATACTCTCTCTCTCTTGAAAAAGTATTGTTCATGCCAAGTTAATTAAGTACTATGGTTATGTTGCTACCATCAATTAAGTTCACCCTCCAAGTTCTCAAAGTAACCTCACAAAAATGCTCACTCTAATTCTCTTAATTCCGCTATTCTCAAAGTTCATAGGCCATTTGCATTACAACATTAGTGTTCTTGAGAGGAAATTTCCCACTTTTATTTTCAAGGGTGAAAACACTTCTCCAAGGGGAGAGTAATGTTAGGCCAAGGGCCAAAGGTCAGGAGGGCGTGTCTGAATTGAGCTCAGGGGGTGCCTATATAAGGGGCAGAGGTTGGGTGGAGAGATAACATTGGGAGATTGTCGTCTTTTACGCTTGGATATTACCATGTTGCATTTGACTAGAATGAGAATGGTGACTAAATAATTGGCACTATTTGGTTTGTTGTCTCTCAACTTCCTATCAATGTAGTGCATCACTTTATAGGTTTTGACGAGTAACACTGACTCAAGGTTTTTACTTAAGTCGATACACCTTGCCATGTACGTCATCATTTTGTAGAATTTGGACCTTGGATGTTTAGAGCACGTACTAGCATCTGTAGAAGACTTCCTATCAATATAGTGCCTTACTTTATAGGTTTTGATGAGTAATAGTGACTCAGGGCTTTTACTCAAGTCGATACACCTTGCCATGTACGTCATCATTTGGTAGAATTTGGACCTTGGACGTTTAGAGCATTATAAGTATATGCATAAGTAGGGTATTGCAAAGGATATCATGGAAGTTATGTTGGTATTGTGCACTTCCATACGGTTTGAATTTTTGTGAGCACCCTTGCCCTTCAAATTTCCTGTAACGTATATCTTTTGGTGCTTCAATATTCTATTTAATAGAGTAACTCACATTTTTACCTATCAAAAACGCATTAAATTGATCAAAATACTAAAAAATGAGTAAAATGCATGACAAAAAGCCACCCTAACTCACAGGATTGCGTTTGGATCTGTCTTTATCTATGATCTATGATCTCTCTCTCTCTCTCTCTCTCTCTCTCTCTCTCTCTCTCTCTCTCTCTCTCTCTCTCTCTCTCTCTCTCTGGCACGTTGTGATGCCATAGCCCTTCTTGCTGCTGACAAAGTAAAAGAAGTCGAAGCAAAGGTCACCCAAGCATAATCAACATCCTTTGCCAAAGTGTAGACTTGCATGACAACGGAGTTCCGCGAACAAAGACTCCGGGAAGAAAACACCCTCAAGGTTTGCATTGGTGGGCTTCTCTCGCCATGGTGCACCACCAAGGACACTCTCGATGAAGCAATCACCAAGCTCAACGAAATCCTCCAACCAATTAACATCAAACCTAAAACAATTTCTTGGATCAACAAGACACATAGACAAATGCTGCCCGGGCATTGTCTTCTCACTTTCAAGGACAAAGAGGATAAAACGTAATTGTTACGACAATCTTGACTCCTCAAAGGGACAAAGATTTGGATTAGCGAGGAGCTCACGACAAATCAATTGAAGCTAAAAAAGAATGAGCTCAAGAAGATGCATGAAGCCCACAAGGAAGATAAATGGGCACTATATCGGGGAGGTAAAGCCATCATCCAAGAGTTTCGAGCACCTAAAAAGGCTCTACCTAACCCTCCTTAGATCTCGTTTGATTTTTCTCTTCCTCTTTTTAACCTGTCGATTGGACCCTCAGTCATTAATTGATATGTATCCGATGGATTCACCTAGAAGTAACAAACCAATGTAATGTTTTTGTGATGGTCCCATGGGTCATATCTGACCTACGTGGACGATAAATCAATCTATCTCTCTCTCTCTCTCTCTCTCTCTACATTAAAGAGAGCAAGAGAGAAGGGGCATCATGAAAAGAAAATATATATTTCGTATGCAAACTATATGCAATGTTAAGTAATAAGTAGGATGTTTCTATCGAGGCAAGGGAGGATCTCCCCTAATTTCCATTTCTCAAACTGTCACCGAGCCAATCCAAAGTGGTACTGCACCACACTCTCAATTACATCATATGCATGACGCTAATGTACCTTATTGGATCAAGACTCTATATTGGTTCACCTCCTTGCCTTATGCTCTACACACCACTAACTCTACACAGTCCAACGTTCCACTGTACCATCTCTCGTCCTGTATTCCACTTTGCTCACCTTCACCACCTTGAAGCCCTACCATTGTTGCTTGCAATACGAGTACACACGGCACTCATAACAACAACACCATCACCAACAATGCTAGCACCACCACGGCACAATGACTCTCACAACAACAATGAGATCGCAAGTAATTATCATTCATTTTTTGGGGCGCTATCGGTCAAAGAAAAGCGGGACATCCTCATCACTAAGTAACACCCATTTTAAGGAGGGGAGGCAATGGGATCTTAGTCAGAGAAGCTCACGCGTGAAAGCCGAGAAGATCGCTGCCGTAAATATCACATCAAAAACTAAACCTGGACAGCCTGGGCAATGCATGTTAATTTACAATATAATGTTGTAAGACGGGTTGTGGATACATAATGCATGCGCGGGTGAGGTGGTTAGCCCATGTGACTAAACCCGGCCCGCGACGTCACGGGTTCAAATCTCCTCATCGCACCTCGTTTTCCCGTTGGCCAGGCTTAATGCTCCTCGCTTTTTTGGCGGCACGCCTCGTTTTCCCCGTTGACGCCTAGTTTTCCCCGTTGGCCAGGTTTAGCCCTCAACCCGGACCGTCGATCCAATTACTCCACCCGCATTAAAGATGGGTGTTACTTAGTGCCAAGGGCGGGACAGACCGGATGCTAGTCAATGCAAAATTGCAACAAGGACACTTGGATTTTTTGAAATTTGACATTTTTGGAAAATTTTTCACAAATTTCAGGAATTCTCACTTTCATGGAAAGCTTGCTCGCAGGCCTGCAACGAGGACAGCTTACCATCTCGTAAAATGTTAGTCTTGACATGTGCAGAGAAGGATAGATGTCATTTTCAGACGCATTGGAAGCCTTACAACGAGACCATGTGGCCGGGCTCCCCTTGTCCCGGCACTCATTTCAGCCTCTTCTACACGATCTCACCAAAGCTGCAGATGCCGCAGGTGGCCGGAACCTTAACTCTCTCATCATACACACAAGTCTTGCTTCAGATTCCCTCCTTGGTGACCATCTCATCCGCTTTTTCACTGCTTATGGGAGCTTGCTTGAAGCGAGCATAGTCTTCTCAAGCATTTCCAACCCAACCATTTACACATGGAATTTCATCATTTCTGCACATACTTCTCTCGGGAAGGGTCAGAGGGCAATCGAGCTTTTCTACGAGATGCAGCACTCCGATATCCGGCCGGACAAGGTCATCTTTCTGTGCATCTTGAGAACCTGCAGCATGTTGGGCTTGTTGGAGCAGGGAAAGCACGTGCACAAGCTAGTTCGGGAAATTGAGCTTGGATCAGATTTGGCAATTGGAAGCACCCTCGTGGACATGTACGCAAAATGTGGAGATCAGGAACAGGCGAAGGTAGTCTTCGAACTGCTTAAACACAAAGATGTCATCGCATGGAATGCCTTGATGTCAGGTTACTTGCAGCATGGGGATGCACCTTCATGCTTGAAACTTCATGAGAACTTCATGTTGGGTGGCTTTCAGCCCGATAGAGTAACCTTTTTGTGCCTGTTGAAAGCACATGGACTAGTAAAATCACTAGGCAAATGCTACTCGTTGCATGGTGAAATTGTCATGACTGGGCTAGACTTGGACCTATCCATTGGGACAACTCTGGTAGACATGTATGCTAAACTTGAGAGACTAGAGGAAGCACGCAGGGTTTTTGACTCTTTATCCAGTCGGAACGCAGTGTCATGGAATGCGTTGATGTCCGCCTATGCGCAGCAAGGAAACAGCGATTTTGCATTCCAGATGTTTGATAGAATGAAAGCAGATGGCATTACTCAACATGAATCTTCCTGGAATGCCTTGATTTCTGGATTTGTACAACAAGGGGAGTGCCTTCTTGCACTATCCGTGTTTGAATGGATGCAACGAGAGGGTGTGAAACCTGATAAGGTAACTTTCTTTTGCGCTCTAAAAGCTTGTGCATGTGTGGATGCAATAACAAGTGGGAAGCTCATACATGACACAATCATAAGACATGGTTTAGGGTCTGATGTGTCTATTTGCAACACCTTAATCGATATGTACGCCAAGAATGGGAGCATTGAGGAAGCCCGTGCAGTTTTTGATTGCATGTCAAATCGAGATACTGTGACGTGGAATGCCATGCTTGTTGGTTATGCACAGCACGAGCAAGGCCATCCTGCCTTGGAGCTTTTTCACAAATCACAAAGAATTGGTGTAAAGGTTGATTGCTTCACTCTCTCTTGTGTTTTGAAGGCATGTGCTATGGTTGGAGCATTAGGGCAAGGGGAGCTTGTACATAGTCAGATTTTTGAAAGCAACTTTGAAGCAGACTTGGTTCTCACAAGCAGTCTTGTTGACTTGTATGCTAGTTGTGGAAGCATGGAAGATGGGGAGAAGGTGTTCATGTCTTCACAAGACAGAGATGTGGCATTGTGGAACGCCATGATAGGAGGATATGCGCAGCATGGACTAAATGACTCTGTCTTGCAATGCCTTGCTGACATGAAGCAAGGAGGAGTGACTCCAGGCAGCCGATCGTACATCAATGCTCTTGCTGCTTGCAGCCACTCTGGTGATGTATCAGGGGGCTGGGAACTTTTAAGGTTTATGAAGGAAAACCAGAAGATCAACCCTAGCATCGAGCATTTCAATGCCATGATAGATCTTCTAGGCCATTGTGGATGCCTAGATGAGGCAAAGGAGCTACTTCAGTCAATGCCTCTTTCACCCAATGTGACTAGCTGGCTGACTTTGCTCTATTCTTGCAGGTTGCACGACAGCAAAGAGCTTGCTGAAGAATGCTTTAGCCAAGCGGTACGTCTGGACAGCAATGTCGCTTCTGGCTATGTCCTCTTGGCAAATGTCTATGCCAACTTCAACAAGTGGGAGGATGCCAACAAGCTTATGAAGCTGAGGAAGTATGCTGAAGCTCAAAAGAAGCTCGGGACTGCGTGGATTGAGGTAAACAACACTGTGCATGAGTTTGTAATTGGACTAAGCGTGCACCCCCAAATTGGCGAGGTATTCTCAAAATTAAAGAGCTTACGAGTTTTGCTGAAGTCGTCCGAGTATGTTCCCCAGTCAGGATTAGTCTTAGAGCTGGGGGCAAACATATGTGCATCTTATGACAAGCCAGTAGTAAGGCTAGGGCTTCTCTCTACTACCGAAGGCACTACGGTAAGGGTATCCTTTGTGTGTCGGCCATTCATACACCATGTAAATTGGATCAAAACATTACACAAAAACACAAGAAACCCCATTCATCTTCTTATTAAATATTGTTTACATTAAAATCTCTTTTCTTGTTTTGGGTGATGCATTTGTATGTGTCATACATAGCTGGACACTGCATCTTGTGGCTCACATTTCAATTTGATTGCACCTTTTAGCAAAGGAGTTCAATAGTGACTAGGTGGGTCCACTTGAGGATAACACAACTTTATATTATATCCACCTTGTGATTGTCTGACCAGTTTTTGCTATATCGTTTGTGGATGACTTCCATGGGTCTATAACTTGGGCTTTGCTTCGTAGGTAGATCTGCTTTTCTTGGACTTATACATATACTGTGACGGATTGCAAAATAGATGGATTTGCCAACTGTAAATAAGAAAGCCGAGTGCGTTAAACAAAGGAGGAACCCAATAATAAAAGAGGCAGTCATTGCAAGTACCTTGATAGCATTGCAGCTATCACCAACCAACAAATATCCAGGAAAGCATGGAACATGGAACAATGTTTAGCTAACAGATAGCAATAGAGTTCTTGGTACTTGTTTGATTTTAAATATAAAACATACAGGCTGTGACCCTAGTGCTTCGAAGGAAGAAGAGGGTTAGATTTCTAGTTGAAACGCTTTTATCAGTTCTGTATTTATATCACTCTACACTGTTACGCCCCTATGGTCATTTTTCTACCACCTGATTACTTTGTCTAATTTCAAAAAGTTTACATGTAGAAACATGTATGGGTTAAATTTTCTGTCATTTAAAACAAGTCAACTTTGTTTTTGTTTTTGTTTTTTTTTTAATTGGGTACCCTCTTTGACACAGCCCTCCTTAAGCAGACCTACGTCCATATTGCTGTCCTCCGCTCCAAGTAGAACCTTCCATTGGGTTGACAACTGCAAGCTCCTCTCATTACACTGTTTTTGTATGTCTGCTTCTTTCTGCTTGCTATTCATACTGTTACCTTTATGTTTGCGATTCATATTGTTGCCTCTCTGCTCCTCTCATTAACACTGTTTTTGTATTTCTGCTACCTACTTGTATTTTTTCAAGAAGTGTTCATTCATATACTGCAGTGGCAAATACTCATGAATATGCAGCTGTGCAGTCATGGTACAAGTTTAGCAAACATCGGTCGTTTTGACTTGGTTCCCCCCAAACATTTTTATGCATGTTTACGATGCTCATGTTGCAGTGGTGTACTCATCTTTGAAACGAACGTAGTCAAGATCAAGTGCTATCAATGAGAATTCCCAATCCTTGTTTATTTTAGGCTGTTGCTATGAATGTACGATCTGAATGGGTGAATGTGCTAGACTCTTTGAGGTAACTATTCCATGGCAGATCCTCTCTAAAAAGAAAACTTAGCTTAAAACAAGCCAATTCTGCCTTTCGTCACACATGATGGGATTTCCCAACAAAGATTTGCTCCATCAACTCCTATAGACTCTTGGTATGCAAAATGGTATGAAAAACAAACTTGTGAAGAGGCACAAACAATGGGAAGACAACAAGGAAGCAAAAAGACCCACCAAAGCCAACTTCATCCTCATTGGAGAGGCCTAGATACTTCATGATTTTGGATGAGTTGATGATTTGAATGAGTGATGCTTTGGGTTGGTCTATAAAAGACTCAATTAGAGTTCTATACCTTACTCTTTCGAGTGCACAATTTTGGTGTACACCATTGAGTTCAACGGTTCTAAGAAATTCTTTGATGCATGGGAGACCAAGCTCTACTCATTTAACCTTTTCAATTTGGTGGGACACACTCTACATTTCATGCTACAATCCCCAATAAATGAGAGGTTGAACAATGCCAACGGGTTTTCCTAGATCCAATTAGACCCACAAGAGAGTGAAGATTCCATCCCACCTAAATAGAATTTGGAACCTTAGAGGTGGCCTATGTTGGGGAACATTGATATAAGAAAAGTGTGAGCTAGCCATGCTACCACCAAATTATTTAAGTGCCCTAAAACAACCCATATGTGGTTGGGGAAATCGGGGGAAGCATATCAAAACTAGATGCCATGGCTGATCCATTGGAAGTGGATCTCTCTCGACTTTGATAGAGAGGAGGAATCTCAAAAGAGAGTAAGCCATCCCATCTCCTAAAACCTTGTAAACACTATGATCAAACTACATACCAAAACATGTTGAAAAGGTGATATGTACACAATGGCCTAAGTGTTTAGGCTTTGAACATGTACATAATGGTATTAGGATTTGGGCTTACTCTAGAACATCAATTACTAACATGGTTTTAGCCTTTGTGAGTGTCAGTGCTTTATATTTTGAAGTCACGATCAAGGCTTTGATAGAGAAGTATAGGGTTTGAATTTTAAACTTGAGAAGAAGGATATAATTTGGGACATATTTCATTGTCTTAAAATCTACAGTTCATCTTATCCCTTGCAAAGAAAGCATCAAAGGAACATTTGATCTCATGTTTCCTTGAAGGGCTTAAGGACAAGATGCTATAGATGTTGCATTTTATTGTATCAATGGGTCCATGATAGCCTCTAATGTTGGTTGTAGCACTCGGGGATGCTAAGACCGCATCCTTGTTTCTTGCAGCTCCTTGCAAGCCGAAATTTTTTACATAATGCAAAGCATCTCTCTAGCATTCATTCAAGGTTGTGTGGTGCTTACCAAGGGTACAAATGATGCTGAAGGTAATGGCATGTTGTGGAGTGATCTATGATGGAAAATAAGAGCCCACAACACACGAACTATTATTTTATAGTACCAACACTAAGCAATCCAAGGTAGGGGAGACCCTTAATTAGAGGGGAGACCCTCAAGACCTCAAGACCAACTACTACTCTAGGAACACAACCTCGTTTACCTAGAGTTGCTATAATGGTGAGATTTGTGGATGTAGCATCTAGATAAAATAGTATTTGGAAGCAAGATTTAGTGGCTATGGGGGGTTACTAAGAGGAGGAAATGATCTTGGTTATTACCCTGTAGTTTACTTCAACTTTAATAGCTATTGGTAAGTGTAAGGTCTCTGACCCCGATCAAAAAGAGCACCATTTTACCTTGAAATGAACATAATGAAAAAAATTACTATTTTTAGCAATTTTTTGAATTCTGTCAGTGCCATGATGTTTAGAATGTTTTAAAGCTTCGAAATGTGAATTAAAATAATTTTTGTAAAAAAATTTCAAAAATAGGAAGTTTTTGGTCACCCGACCCGTCCAGTTTTGACCATCTCAAAAAACTGCACCCGCACCCCGAATTTAAAAAAACGCATTTTCAGACCTCGGGGCTGCTAAATATGGCAGGTACTCGGACCAGTACGCCTTAGTTAGGGCTTGCTATAGCAATTTTCGGCATCAAATTCCGACTCGTATGACCCGTTTTAGCTTAAAACCAAATTTTCCCAAAATTGCCCGGGGAGACACCGGGGCTCGAGGCTGTGTGGGAGCAGGCTCCAGGCCACTCCAGGTGAGCTTTAGCAGCTAGGGGGAGCCTTTTGTCATTGTGGGAGTCTTGGGAGAGTTTCCAAGCTTGCAACTAAGTGTGAGAGCCAGCTAACCAAGCCAACTGGACACTTGGTGGGTAGGAGACTACACTTGCCATGCTTAACTGGAGTAGCTCCCAGATGCAAATAGCAAGCAGGGTCGATTTTCAGCTTGGGAGGCCTATTTAAAGGTGTGCTCACACACACACACACACACACACACACACACATGCTCACACACACACACCCAGTACACACACACACACACACCTACACACACCTTGGGGAGGTGCTGACGGTAGACATACAATTTTTGAAGGAGAAGCAAGGAGGGAGGTACTACCGAAATTCTCATCTTGAGGATTCATTGGATCAGAAAAATCAGAGGATTCTCAGCCCCTAATCACGGTAATTATGGTTTAATTCCGGCTCTTCTTAATTCTCATCATTATTCTCCCAAATTCTTCGTCTACTATGCCTACTTTTAGCTATAATTCTCAATAGCTGCTCTCTAAATTTACATAGCTATACTCCATTACATAATCATCATTCAATTAGCTAATTTATGCAGTCATTCATCATTCTTAATAAATGATTAATACATGATTAGGAAAGATTTCTCTCTCTAGGCAGCATAGTTAATAAATTGTCAGCCGGTAATAATGTAGATTTGATGAAATTCATTCTTTTACCATTCAATAGTATTGTAATTAAATTAGACTCAATCTCTCTCACATTAAGATATGATTAAGGCTAAATTAAACCGTCATTAGGCCAATAAGAAGAGAATTTTCTATCACACATGCTTGCGGTAATTTTGCATCTTCAAATTGCACTAGGAAAGTGATTGAGTTGCTTACTTCATATCTCTTGTAAATCACTTAGTAAACTTCTGAATTTTTTAATCATCTAAGCCAACTGATTAACTTTAGAGACAGTTCCCATAGGGCAAGTAAAGAATTACCCATAAAATTGCTAGGTCTCGAAGGAAAAATCTAATCTCTTGCATAAGGAGGATTCTTTAATGATTCTAATCTGCCAATTGGTTTGTTATGATGCTCTCGGACCTTAGCTCTTTTTCTTCAAGTTTATCATTTAAAGTAGTGAGTAAAATGACCCCGGTTAAGAGAACTCGCTTCGGTGGTGCCCACGACCACGAGGCGGGAACGAGCAATGTGAATGGAAAGGGAAAAGCTTCCATGGACGAACAAGCACCGGCCATCTCACGAGCCATTGACGAAGAAATGGAAGATGTAGGTCACAATTTTATTCAGTTGTTTAATTAACATTGCACATGTTTAGCTAGGAAAGAACATATCCCCAAACATGTTGGAGAAATCTGACGGAAATCTCGGCATTTGAATTCATTGTACATTTAAGTCTAAGGTAGGAAAGAAATGATTGATGGATATACTGTTTGCAATAGGAAAGAATGTCTGCCAGGGAAAATTTAGCTTGACATGTTTATTCTATTTCCAATGTTGAATTAGTCCTGACCCCCCTACTGATCACAGGGGACAGAGTTCCTCGTTAAGGGCTCTTGAATCCACGACTTGCTTTCTATGCGGTGGATACCCACGACTTGCTTTCTATGCGGTGGGAACCCACGTCTTGCTTTCTATGCGGTGGGAATGTCCATGTCGTGCTTTCTATGCGGTGGACATACCTAGTTGTATGGGCAGCTAGGCGACAACGGGAGGAGTAAACTCTCGCTGGAGGGGGGATGTTGTACCTCCAGAACATTGGAATTTTAATGAATAAGTTTGAGTAGAATTTTTACCAGAACTCTGTCTTGGTGCCACTTTGCAATACTGATTGAAGGCTGTCTTAAGGAACATTGTGATTCGGAATCTAATCAAGGAATGTTTATGTTGAACAATCATTGTGGTAGTAATTAGGACACACAAGGAAGTGTGAGTGTGGGGGTGGAAAGTGGGGGCTTGGCTCAGGTTGCCAATGCCTATGAGAAGGGTGGTCTCAATTGGTCGGGAACTCTCTGTCCCCATAGTGTTTAAATCGATACTAGTAATACTCATTGCCCCTAGAGCGGCGAAGGTCAAGTGTACGTGCCTCTGAAACATGGGAAAAAAGGCACTCGAGGTTTATCTCCTCTTGGAAGGTGGGTCTTAAGATCGCTAGATAGTTTAAGTACGCTTCCCCTGTGAGGTGGAGCTAGATCTCATTGCTAGTAGGCTCGAGCTCGACTCACTTTGTGATGAGAGATCGTCCGCTAGTTGAACCTCGAACCACTTTGTTTGCTTCCGCTATAGATCTAGTGGCCACCAGGTTCACCATCAGATCCTTCGTTTGATACGGCGGGGTGGGGATCTCACAGTAAGATTTCACTAGTGATGGATCTCATCCTTTAATCATAGTTAACCAACATAGACCCAAGCCTCGGATGATGAAGAGACCATTCTCTCCAAGGGATTCTCTATTCATTAACAAGTGGATTTTATCACCAATAAACAAGCAAGAAAAAATGTAAAGAGAAAGCACCCTCAATAAACGATTTTAGACTTGTGTGAACCAACTCGTGCACTGTTGTTAAGATTGCCAATCCTCTTTCAACGAAGGCTACAATGCAGGCAATAATAGCTCTCAAGGAGGAACTACCCAAGAAGCTTCAAGAATACTCATGTGCCTTGGAGGAAGAAGCACACTTTTCATTCAACCAAAAGTTTATGGAGTAAATGAAGGCGACAATAAAGATCATTCGTACCAAGGAACCTAAAATATTACCTCCCTATAAAAGTACCCTAGAAACCATTTCAACAAAGTGAGGCATCAAACGTAAGAGATCTTTTAGCACCATTTTCAAAGGAAGAAGAGTGAGAACCTCTAGCCTTCATGGGGGTTTCAACTCAATAATATCTCAAGGGCCAGCTCCCAAAAGCCAAGACTAATGAATTGGATGAGCAATTGACAACCTGAATGTGCGAGGAAGTAAGAGAGAAGCAACATGGAGGTGAAAGCCTAGTGCCAAACTTTTATAGTGTACGCCTAGGGCCATGGAGTGGCAACCTATATGAATAGCCCACCTAAGGAAGACTGATACCTAAGGAGATATGACCATCCCATTTGCAAAATATTTGTAGAGGCTTTGATCAGACTATATGGCCTAGTATAGACAAGTCTTATTTGGCAAGTGTATAAGGGACTTGACCACCATCATCCTAGGATTTGGGTTGACATTAGAAGAAACACCATTATCATGTTTCCAAACCTTGTAACCAAGTGCATTGTTTGATTTTGAAACCTTAGTTTGAACTTTTAAGACGGTCATCAAACAATCTTTACAAAGATCTTAACTTTCAAGGAAGAAGAGAAGGAGATGGTAAGCTAGTGTATAGGCAGACTGAGGATGTACATGGCTAGATATGTGTTTAACAAGATGCTCTTGGAAGAGCACATCATATCTTGCTTCTTAGAAGAGTTGATAAGAAAATAGCTACACATTCATCTCTTTGAGGAAGGGTCATACTACCTTTTGTCCATGTTGCTAGGATTTTCATATGTCAAAAGACCATGATTTGTTGAAAGCATCTAATGATATGACTTTGAAAGCCTCACGAGAAACAAGAAAAAATTGAATTCAAAAGCTTTGGTTGATATGATCATAAGCCACATAAGGCAAGATGCTAGTATCAATGACCAGATGTGCATGGCATATTAGATGGAACCCATTCCACAATTTGTGGCTACCAAGAAATTGAAAATAGTGGCCTCTTGTGCGAGATATGTAGATGATAGGGCATCAAACAATTATTTCTATCTAGAAGAAGAGGTCTACAAGATCCCAATGCCTATCAATGTAGGACAACAAACATAATCAAGTAGAATGCCCAAAACAAGTGCTATGAGAACAACCAATTTTTCCAAGCACCATATGTTTGAGGCTAGTGGGTGTTAAGTGCAAATGATTTGGCAAGGAGGTAGTGTCTACCACTCTCTATTATGAGGGTGAGTATGAAGCATCAATGCCACACTATGAGGGCTAAGATTACCAATTTTGTGACCCCATAGAAAATTATAATGGATGCCTAAATGTTGATGCTATGATAGCCCAAGGGAACTTTAGACCACAAAACCCCTAAGAGAAATGTAAAGCCAAGAAACACGAACAAGCCTCCATGACTTTTGGAAGTGGGATCATATGGCATTGTTAGGTGGCCGGACAAGGGAAATGAGTATAAAAATGTAGCCTTGATTAATAATGGGGGGGAAAACTTGAAGAATAAGTATGTTTACTGCGAGGGAAGCCAACTATGGCGACCTCTATGTGTAGAGAGATCCATAGCGAATCTTGAGGATAGGGAGAGTAGGACATTGCCTTAGAAGTTGTACTCATTTGAATCCATCTGAAAATTTTTGTATCTTTGGAGATTGTTGTGTTGTATTGAGTGATCAAGTAGACACCATTCACACCTTCTACATTTTGGTGATCATGGTGCTTCATTGAGGCATTTGACTTTGCCTTGCACGGATAGCGAGCTGACAATCTCACAAAGGCACTGAAGTGGTGTCTCTGATGGAGCTGGATTATCAATTTCTCTATAGATGACCAATTAAGAGATGTTTTGAATGTTCATCCAAGAAGCATTCTTCTTTTCATTGTCCAAAATCCTTCTTGCAGTGGGCAAGAGTTTCAACATTATCATGCATGTTCCTATGAAGATTTTCTCGAGATCTCGTATATGCTACAAGCTTGGTGGTAGGATCATTTAGTTCATCTTCATTATCCCAAAGTTTCTTGTGCTTATTGTCATCAGTGAGGCAATTTTGTGAAGCATGGTTGTGATTGTCCTTCTTTAGCTTTGAATCAACTGCTTTCAATTCAAGAGAGATTCAAGCTTCTTGAGCCAGAGATGAGCAAATACAAGCGGAGCATCTCAGTCGGGAAGAATAGTTTTTGCATCAGCATACATTCTACATGCGAGCTAGTGGCAAAGATGAGCCGTTCTTTCCTAAGGGAAATGAGGCCCAAAATACAATCATGCTATCGACAATGATGATTCTCGTGTTGAAGAGATTGATGCAGCTCTTGATGGAAATCTAGAATGCTTTGCACAAAGGGAGGAGGCATCAGAGGAAAAAGATATAGTTGATCATCTACAAGTAATTCCTAGACTAGTAGAACAAAAGTCTTTTTTTTTTGCAACCAACACAGGCCATCATTTTTGGGGAGGTTTGACCGTCTAGAACCATGGTTTATTGGTATATTTCATGTCACCAAAGGTCATGGTAAATAAGTCAAAGAGCCAATGCAACATGCTTGGTGAGAAGAATGGGGAGGATACAAGCAGCCAGGGACTGCTGATTTCTCTTTGTCACAAGCAGGCATGGTCTTTGGCAAAGTATCATGGACTACTTCATGAATGGAGTTATCACTAGCCTTTATTTGCTTGGACAACCGCAAGTACAATCTCAGATGTGTGTACACATTTTGTTAGAGATGAAAGTGTCATGAGTTTGGTTGCTCACAGAATGGATCGTAGAGATCAACCATTGTATGCAATGTTATGTGGGAATATCCTTCCCTCCCAACAATAGAATGTTCTAAGAAATACTATGGTCGTATAAGCACAAGTATTCTCAAAACCATTCAAAAACAAAGAAGGGAGACCATGGCCAGGAGTACGAGGCAACCCGGTAACCTTTGGCATTGGCAAGATGATGGAAGCAGCACACCTCTACAATCGGATTAGGGGATAATCCTTTTGCTAAGGAGATGAAATGGTACACAAGTAATTATGGAATGTGGAATTCAATTCAGTTATGGCAAAGGTTTTATCAGGCCATTGGTGCCTAAATGGGAACCTAAGAATTTCCACAACAATCAAAATCATAAGCAAGGCGGTAGCCAAAAATAGGTTCGGCGAAGAGCCAAATTGTGGTCCCAAATTGGCTTCCAGAGTGTTGGGAGAGTCCAGAACACCATATTAGTGAATTTGGGAATTTCCCAATTCCCACTTTCAAAACTTAGGATTTGAGTACATGGCCAAATCTTAGATGGAGTTTTGTGAGCATGGCTTGGAAGAGCTTTTCAAGTACTACCTTGTGGAAGTCTTTGACCTTAAAAAATAGTTTGAGATTTGTCCACATGGCCAAATATTCAAAAGATTGGTGACTCCCAGATTGGCTCTAAAGTCTCAAAGTCTCTAATATGGTGTTCCAGATGTATCCAGTGGGATGCAAGCATTTTGTGGTTGTCTTTGGCTGAAGGTGACGGGATGGTTGTTGGTCATCACAATCAACTTTTTCCATCTCTGGGGGAAGGCCTGATCTTTTGCATGCAATGATGAAATACAAATATCTCAAGGATGAGCAAGCTCAAGCTATTTTGAGTTATACATGTATCAATCTTGTGGAGCTGGAGCTTGGCAATGGTGACAATCTTCAACTAGCGGGCTTTACTCCACTCATTCAGATGCATGTACCACGGGTTTCTACTCAAAGAATTCTCAAATGTTTAATTCATCATACCAACACTTTGCAGTTTTCCCTGGTTACATCATACTCAAAATGAGTGCACAAGAGGATTCAGGGAAAATCTGGCATCACTAGTGTATGTCATTCAAACTCATCTTGTCATTATCTCCATACAACCAACTATGGATATTGGTGGGGAATGCTTGCATCATCAAATTTGTAGGAGTTCAGGCAATGGAAATGGAAACCAATTGAATAACAAGCAATTGTTCAAAGCAAGTTTTCCAATTGCTCTAGATAGTGAATCCTCTCTACACGTTGTTCGAGTTGATAAGATGCAGACTGAATGTTGTAAAGGAAATACACTGATGTCCTCAATAGAACTTAGTACATTCCACAATAATAGTGAGGCTAATGACAATTGGCTGATGATCAAGTTGGGGCAGCAGGCTAGTAATCTGATTGGAAGTTGAATAATTAGTATGTGTAGCAAAAAGAGTGTGTCGTTCTCTCTACAATGGGTGCTCCTCAGTGAAATGTGCGTGAAATATCACTCCAATAGAATGAAGACACTGTAAACAATGAATAACAGAGAAAACACAATGACTCATCAGTAGAACCTGAACATCATGGTACTCGACTAACTCAAATGAACCAGTACAAACTCTGGCTGGCTGTTAACACACTTAGCTCGAAGCCCATAGCTCACGGGTACAATGGGGTGTCGAGGCTCAAGTGTGCAGGGATGGTGCAAAAGTGTTGTGCATGAACTCAAGACTCAAGATGCAAGATGCTCAACCATACACAATAGATGATGATAATAATGACTTATAACAACTACCGATGTATACAACCATAAAGAGCCACCAATGGTTCACAAAATATCCAATCTAGCTAAGAAAATCTCCAAATTATGGTGGTGGTGATATGGTACTTTGTCAGCTAGACTACCACTTGTATCTCTGTCATGTGTCACTGCCCAGGCGAGTTCATCCAGTGTGTAAACTCTAGCCCAAACTAACTATCTGTCTCGTGCCTGTGACACTGTAGCCCTGCTCTACAGGTTGCCTGCCACACAAGACCACTCACCGTCTTGGTGAGAGGAACACTTAAACTACAAAAAGAAACCACTAGGGTATTGAAAGAGCTGAAAAGAAGCACTAGTGCATATGTACAAGAGAAAGTTGAGTAGAACATCCGAGTTCTGTCACCCAAGAGAGAGTGTCATCTCACCACTGATGTACCAAGAGTGTCAGCCTTCGGAGGGGGAGCCATCAAATCCATGGTGGGAGTCTACTGTTGGACTAAAGTTTGATGGACTCTGCTCTCAAAGAAATGGCTCTCTGTGAATGGAGCAGCCATCTGCTACTCAACGGATGAAAGAGCCTGTCCTAAAGTGTACCGAGGTCGTCTACTTACATAGCCATGGTGGTGCACATGAGAAAAATCATCGCAAGGAAGTCTGTGTGTCGATTGCATCTGTGGCATGGGGGCCGACTAATGAAACCTGGAAACTACTGAGGCTGAGCATATCCTACAAGAATCTGCAAATAGGGTTCCATGAATTGTGTAGAAGTACATGCCTGTGTATAACCAACAAGAGTCTGTACATGTGTCCACGGACCCATCCATCCATACCCCATACCCAATAGAGCCTAAACCCCCATATCTCCATGTAGTAGCATCTCACAAAATCCTTGCACCTGAGCTCGGAGGTCGTCAATGATTTGAGACTTATATTTCAATGCATGTCACAAAGAAAAAATAGTAGCATCTCTATCCACAATCGCACTTTGTGCGACACACAGAGACCCTTCCATATCTACATATGTGGCTGAGTGTTTCTAGTGAGTAGAAACTAATCTCTATGCACCAAGATCAATGGTAGCAATAACATGTCTGGACTTCTGCGATAACTCCTCAAATAGCATAAAGAGAGAGGTAGAGTCCACCACTATTGAAGATCTTGCAGTGGTGTTTGGTGAGATAGGGCTCGCAAGTGGCACAACTAGTGAACCGATAGGATGTGTTGGACGGATACGCCGCGACGGACGTCAGCACAGCAAGAACTCACCTAACAAGTAATGTCAGCTAAGGATGAAGCTCGACCCGCAGGCGCGTGGAAGCAAGCATAAGGTGTCAACCTACACTCGACCGACTCCTAACTAATTCCTACAGAGGTCCCTACCAATTGTCTAAGTCACAGTCTTCAAAAGTGAAAAAGAGGAATCTTCCTACAACGCTTGTTAGAGCCGAACACCCATCAAACACTTTCGAAACACCATAGAACTTGAAGGAGACCCTACTAATACCTATAGGCCGCTCTCCCTAAGGTCTATAAACCAAAATCACGACCCAAAATACCCGGTGTAGAAACACGTAGGATGTCTGGTCAAAATCTGCAGGTCTTTGTTTCCAAAATCTGAAGTGCCTAATGTGTAGCTCTACTCAATGTGAACGCGTGGATATGCTGCAATGCGAAATCAGATAATGTATGCTCACCCAAACAACCGATGAAGCTCGTAGAAGGAGCTCCCAAAGCCGGACCGTACGCGCGCAATGTTGGTATCGTCTTGTAGCTCTAGTCGGGGCCAACACGTTGCACTTCTCCGCACCCAAAATCAACCATCTACTCAATCTAACTATCAAAACTGGGATACAATCTGGAAACTTCTGTAAGTCCCAATATTTACAAGGTGAAAAATCGGGTTTTCCTCAATGAATGAATAATTACAAAACCAATAGTCCGCCGAGTAGTTAGATGCCGTGGGGTGTGTCCAGCTTCTAACATCCCCCCCCTCCTTGTTCATGTCGTCCCCGACATGGCCTTGATCCTTTGCTTCATCTTATGGTCTCCCGCATCTTTAGTAGTGATTCGTACCGTGCATGTAGATTTAGCATTGTTGGGCCAAAGATATCTGTATGCATGGTGAAGAACCCCGTGTAGAATGCTTCTTCAAAAGCTTGGAGGTGATAGGATGGTAAAAACATAATTCTTTGATACAACGCATGTATCACCTCCTTGGAAGGCTGACCTGACATATCATAAGCACATCTGTATGTATCCTGGAAGAAGAATATGTTGTCAGTCACCTGGCCTGGCTTGAAGGTCTCGAACACTGCTAGGATGGTTCTGCAGATCTTTCTCATCATAATGCATGTAAGGTCAGGTGAGCTAGTGAACAACTTTATGGCGCCCGTTAGGGTTTTCACCGTGTATTGTACACTTATTCTCTCACCTGCCTTCACACCCGACAACTTTGGGTAGTTCAGCCAAGTGGGTTGGCTTCTTTGTAAGATTTCTTATGATTTCCATGTCCTAACCCTTGGTAGAGGACAGAAGCTGAGGTTGTCTCTGATGTGTTTAGGTACCTCTACCAAGTGTATTAGGTATTGCGGGTACTTGGTAAGCCAAGCCTTCCTCCACTTTGGCTGAGAATCCAGTATGAGCTTTACTCCTTCTGGCCTCGAGGTGTCTGCGTTGTAGAGAGGGACCGTTGGCTCTTCTCTGATTCGCCTGTTTATTGTTGCCGCCTCATATTTCAGCAATGGATATGGGAGAGAGGGTTGAAGCCATTCACGCCTGAGATTGCTGGCGTCGATTTTCTAAATTGTCATAGATTTGAAAACCCTCTGTTCCCATTCCAAGGCTTCCTTTGTGCTTTCTCTGAGCTCTGCCTCTATAGCTTTACGCAATTTTTCCTCCTCTTCTTGTGTTAGATCCTGTGGCTCTTGAGAGGATCCTTCTGTGCTTTCCTCTGGCATGGGTGTGTCCACAGGATTTGCCACATTGTCGAGGTCGATGCCCTCATTGGCAGCTGGCCCTGAGCTTTCTGCTTCTGCTTGTTGCCGGACTTTCAACTCCTCAATTTGCTTGAGGAGTGTCTGCTTTTCAGCTTCGGCTTCTCCGCCCATAGTCACGAGGAGGTCATTGAGTTCACCGTTTACTTTTGAAGCTTCCTCGAGCTTTATCTTTATGCTCTCCAATTCTTCTTGTAGGGTTCTTTGGCTGTCCTCCATTCTGGTTTGCATTGCGATAGAACCTTCAGCCATCATCAACCTCTGCTTCTTCTCAAGAGTCAGCTCCTTCTGAAGTTCTTGCATCTGCTCTTCATATATTTGACTCTCGGAAATGATTTGAGTCGAGCTCGTAGCTCTAACTCTAGCGGGTGATGCTCGCAGCCTCTGGATGGTTTGATCTTTGACTTTTAATTGGTCCTTGAGCTCAAGGACTTCATCCAAGCTTGCTTCTTGTTCTATCTCGGCCTTTTCCTTGGCATTCCTCATGGCCTCTACTTCTTTAGTTTCTTCTGCTAGCTGGAGCATCAGATTATCCCGTTCTTTTTCGGCATCTTGCAATGACTTGCTGAGTTGCAGACACTCTTCTTCAGCTGCTTGTAATCTTTTTGCTGCTGCCTCATTTGCTTCTTCCTTTGCTTGGTGTAGAGCCGTTGCCAAGCTGGCCTGGGGGTCAGCTTCTCTCTCTTTTTGTCCTTGGCTTTGTGCCTGCAGAGTATCCCTTTCCATCTTGGTCTTTTCTTCGGTGGCCTTTAGAGTTATCAATTCTTCGTCTGATGCCACAGATTGTGCTCTTATTCCAGCTAGCATTGTCATCACCACTTCCCAATCATTAGAGGGTGGGTGCAGGTGTACCGTGTCGATAGCAATTTCCTTTAGCTCCACTAGCCGGATGCCTGGCATCTGTTCTTTATGCTCTGTCCTCGCCAAGTCGAATGCGACTGTGGCGGCTTCTTCCCTTGTATAGCCTGCAGCTAGCAGGTCCAAAAATGCATAATATGCCTCCTCTAGTTCTTTTTGCTCATACGCAGGCTTGGCCTCTTCTTTCGGCTCAGGTTCTTGCCTTTGCTCTTGCTCCTCATCCTGGTGTTCTTCTTGATTGTCCTCAGCCTCCTTATCTTCTGGTGAAGGGCTGCTAGGAGGTGGTGATGGTGGCGGTGATGGCTGTGGGCTGGGTTTAGGGCTATCTGGTAAAGCTGCAGTTTTGCCCTTTAAGTATCTGTCCGCTTTCGTTTTTCTTTCCCTTTCTTGGCTGTCTTGTTCATCTAGCAATGTTTGCCTTATCTGCTCCACTTCTTCCTCGGTGAAAGGGACATGGGGAATGTTTTCTGCTGCAGCATCAAGGATCTCGAAATTCTTGATATAGTCTTCAAAGAGGTCCCTCTGCACTCTTCTGGATGATCCAGACATAGACTCGAGAGATGGCTTCCATCATTCGTTTAAATCACCCTTGAGGGCTCTTTCTGCTCGGAAACTCTCCATCAGCCTCTCGAGTCTAACCGCTTTTTGTGATCTTGTCTCTTTGGCCGGCACTTGAGCAGATTCCTTTTTTCCGTTCTTCTGCTCAGGTTGCTCCTCTGCAACTGGCTCTAGCTGTCTCTTCAACCTTGTAGCCACCCTTGGTGCTCGTTGTGGCTCGTCTTCTTTGTCTTCCTTTACCCTTAGCCAATCATTCTGAGATGGGGGGTCAGGACACCTTCCTTTGGCGTGTAGTGCTGCATAAATTACCTTGGTTATCATTTCTCATGGCACTATGTAGGTTGGATTTTTGTTGCCCATTTTTACCAAGCTATCATGTATGTATGCCGCATAGTTGATTATCTTTGGGGTGCCTTTTGTCATTGCCCAAGTAAACGTTGTGGCAATTGCACCTGGCGGCATCCTGTACTTCTATGGCCTCTTCATGCACATGTGGAAGTACTGGTTGTACAATTGGCTCATGATCGCCACCTTTGGGTTGGCGATGTCTTCAAAGGTGTAATTGGCCTTTTTCTCTTTGTACACCTTGACTTCATCCCTTCTTTTTGTCACACTGTCTCCCTAATTGGAGAGATCTAGTGCATGGTCTACAACCCGCTCCGTGATAATGATCTCTGTATCGGGTCTGCCGTGCAAATCTGTCACCTTGGCCACTCCATCCTCTTTTATGCTTGTTACGAACTCCCATACTCTTTTGACGTCCACCCCTGCTGGTATTGCTTCGAAATAGTTATGGAGGTAAATTTTCTCCAAGTAGCTGGCCATTTTGCTTCGGACAAATTCATTGAGCTCTCTTGGGACATTGGCAGCTCTATTACATTGCCTTCATTGTCTTTGAACACCCCCTGGTAGATCTTTAGGTCGTTTGACTCTAACAGATCTTCCTGTATCCAGGTGCTGGTGGGCTTTAGTGTTCCCTCTGGAATGACAAAAGGGTCCACCTCATCCAGATAATCTTTGATTGTCATTCTCTTCTTCTTTGACGGTGACTTCGAGGCTGCCATAGATCCTGTTGCACTCAGCAGTCCAAAGTTAGCGTTTTTTTTTCATATCAGCTGCTAAACTGAGTTTTACTTATCCAAATGACTTGAAAATTGAAATTATAGCTTAAAAGGAACTTGTGAAGCTGTGCATGTGCTCACAGTGCAAATCTGGCTAAAAAATTCCATCTAGACATCCTACGCGTAGGATGTCTTTTTCTTCAGAATTGGTTCATACTTGACATGCAGGTAGTGTAAGGCTCATGGAACATGGTTATAAGCTTGGATTTGAATTTGGATGACAAAAAGTGGATTTTTGGGCTGATTTAGGCTTTAGGTCACAATTTGGGTAGATTGTCCATCATGGGTAGCAATTGATGTCCAAATGGGTTGAAAATTGGTATATGGTCTCAATGCATCATGGTATTGGCTCCTATGATGTCATTTCTTGCACAGAAGGCTAAATATGTGCTAAAGACATCCTACGCGTAGGATGTCTTTTTAATCAGAATTGCATGAAACTTGTTTTGTGGGTTGTCCTTGGTCTATGGAACATGGCCATGTTCTTGGATTTGAATTTGGATAAGATTTGATGCCTGTAGGACTCTGTGAGGTGTTTTTGGGCTCAAAAAGTGTATCTTGAAGGTGTTGGGGGTCAAAAGTCATTAGAATGGCTTCAAACTTGACATATGGGCTCTTGCTGATGAGGCAATTAAATCTGGAATGACAAAGCTTCCCTTCCATGCCAAAAAGGTCCATTAGACATCCTACGCGTAGGATGTCTAATTCATCATTTTTACTCCCTGACCACACAGATGGTTTGCTGATGAGTATGTGAATGTGTTGTGCAAGTTTCATGAGATTTGGACAAGATTTGGTAGGTCAATGGCCCATTATTGCCTCTATGCCCTAACTTTAAGTTTTTCCATGCATATGAGGTCAAATCTGGTCCAAATGTGATGAAACTTGGTGTAGGGCTTGCAAATGTCATTCAGAACATGTGCATGACAAAAATTGTTGGGTTTTGTGCCAAAAAGTGCCTTTGAGACATCCTACGCGTAGGATGTTTCCTGATGATTTTTTCAGTGTTAGTGCTCCCAGTGCTTGCCCTTTGCCCCCTTAAGTCCCTTTTGAGCCTAATTTGAACAAAAAAGTCAAATGGATAGAGTATAACTCCCTGTGTGGACTTCAGAGCCTCTGAGCCGTTTTCTGACTTTTGGAGTGCTTTTTGGCGATGAAATTTCTCGATGTTGGTTTCCATAGCTTCCCAATCCCTTGGGGATCCTTGCCGTATGGTTTTTGTCGACTTTGGCTTTACCGGAGCTTCATTTGGCAATTTGTCGCTCTAGAAGCACCCGTGGTTGCGTTTACATACCTTTGATGATTTGTGGTGGTCTACCACCATAGGACTTGGTTGTTGATGGTTTAGGAAAGCCGCTCGTGAAGTTTGGTGGCAAACGGACTTGCGGTTTGGCCGCAAGTGCATTTTGACGCTTTGTGTGTCTGATGCCGTTTCTGAGGTTTAGTGCCGCTTCGGGTCACTTTTTGGTCATGCGGATCATATGGACTTGTCGAGCATGTCGAGATGCTCCTACCCATAAATTTTGGTAGCATTTGGTCACCGTTTTGCCGATTTCCCATTTGGTGCCCTCTTGCGGGTTTCTGGGAATTAGGGTTTTTCCTGATGGTCTTCCACTGCCTTTGGCTATCCAGGACTGGTCTCCTAGACTAAGGTAAGCTGCCGATGAAGTCTTGTTGCTTTCGGGTTAGCCGTTAGGCCGCCGTCTGCAGGTCTCTACCGCTCGTTTGTGTGTGACCTCTACGCTAGTTTTCGCGACATAATGACAAACATGCGCGAAAAGCTCAAGGTGGTGAGCCTACCTCTCATGTCTGGAGCTGGTCGGGTAGACGTGCGCGTCGTAGAAGCTGCTGGAAGGTCGATCCGCTCTAGGTGGCAAAAGCTCTCTCCACAAAGTCAATAGTGAGAATGAGCTAAAAATGAGGTGAAAATTTCTTATAATGGAGGTCCCCGAACCTCTTTTCATGAAATTTGACATGTGCTCCTATCTTCCTGCAAGATGCAGTTTAGGCTAAAAAATTTCTTGATTTGGACTCCATTTGCCTTATTTACCAGAAATTTGTCATTTCGGTCAAAACCTGGCCAAAACACGCTTTCCGCTCTAGTCTCATAATTGCACCCCCACTGTACCATAGGTTGTCCTTTAGTCACTGGTCATCCCCATATTTTTTGTCTTTTCATTACGACTGTTCTTCACCTGCTTTTTGTATTTTTGAAGTTTTTCTGCCGAAAATTAGCAAAATTAAAAGGAAAATAGCAAATCAAACCCAAAAAATTCCCAAAAATCATAATAGATCACAAACATCACCGCAACACATTATATACACTCACATGAAATTTTTATTGCCGGATTTCTCCGTTTTACCAATATTTTGCCTAAAAAATGGCTATTTCTACTTATATACACACACACCTAGGGGTTTGATTTGGCGTTTGGCCCCCTATACCTATAGCTTCATGCTGTATAAGGGCATCTATACTTGGGTTACTCCAAAAAATTTTCGCAATCAAACGTCAACCCTTAAAATAGTCGAAAATCATGCCTTTTTTTGCTGTTTCTGTTATTGGTTCCGCATTGAGAATGCCTCCCCCCCTCCTAGCCGGAGTCCTCTCGGACTACAAGGTTTCGCGTCGGAGTATGTGTCGTGCATAGGTTGAAAAAGTTATGCTAATGCCTGGCCGATTAATGTGGCCCTATTTTATGCATACTTGGTCAGTGCATGGAAAAATTAATGTTGTGCAAGAGAAGGGAATAAGCAAGATGCTTATTGGCATTCGTCGTCGAGGCTTCCTGCTTTCTTTGCAAGTAGCAGCTGTAACTCTACTGCTCTCTGTTTAATTGTCTTTTTGGCAAGAGGCAATTGCTTTGCCGACACTTTTGATTGAGTCGTAGCTGTTTCTGAGGATAGAATTGGTTGGGATGTGATAGCTATGGGTCTTATGGCCTTGGCTTTCCATTGGTAGTTTGGTGCTACCGACTTTTGTAGATGGTTTGGCACTTTCTTGTTTGCCACTGGTTTGTCTGTCATCGGTCTCCACATATATCTGTTCTCCTTGTTGACCTGCAGATGTCTGCTTTCCATTGGTGCTTGTACCGTAGGGATTTCCTTTGGCTTTTGCTTTGGTATCCAAATGTGAGTGACATTTGGGTTATGGCTAAGAATTTTCTTTGGGATCCATATCTGTTTTATGACCTTGGTTTTGGGTTGCACTGCCTGCTTTGTTGGAATCCGGTTGTTACATTGTTTTTTTTCCGCCATTGCATTTCTATCCTTTCGCATCCATACTCGTCTACCTTGTGTTGGTAGCCTAGATTTTTGCATTGTATCCAGTGACTTCAGCTGTCTGTGATTAGCATGGTTGTCTTTTACCTGGTTGTTGGTCTCAGGTTGCATGGTGGTCTTTGATGGTATTTGTTCTTTTGTCTCTGTTACCAGTGATTGCATGGCTTGCAATTCATCATGATGGTATTGTTGAGCAAAAGCTATCACCTGTTGTTCATGTTCGTGTTGAATTTTGACCGCCTTTGCTTTCCAGTCTATCTAGACATTGTATGCTTTTTGCCAAGGTTGCCCTAGCATCATTAGGTGTTGTGTGCTTTCATCTGTCACCACATAGAATTTGTGTGGGTAAATATATTGATGTAGCTGTACATGCAATATAGTCCATCCTAATGTTTTCAATGGGTGTGATGTGCTACTTTCCAGCACTTGGGGGATAGGATGAAGTTGATCTGTGACTTTGAGCTGCTGGTATAATCCGTAAGAGATCAAATTTGCTTGAGCACCCGAATCAAGCAAGGCTGTTGATTCAACTTGATTGTTGCCCACTTTGACTGTAATTATTGGCTCTACTGTTTCCTCCTCCAAGTTCATCAGTCGAATGGCATTGATTCTCAATGGTGGTTTACTTTGTTGTTGTTGTCGCAGAAGCCGTTTTTTTGCAATGCGTTCTTGTGCTTCGGCTTGAGCTTCCTCCCGTACTCTCTCTTTTTCCTTCATTCTTTGCTTTCCTTGATGAATTTGTTGGAGCATCTCCTGTGTGAGGGTTAGAAGATATCTCCTCAGTCGACACCCACTAATCCAGTTTGGCATTTCTTCACCTGCTAATGTAGCAAGCTTGACAGCTCCACTTTGTGATAGATCATGAATCACAAATGGTCCCATCCCTCGCTTTTTAAGTTTCTTGGCATGGTGCTTCAAGGTATAAACAAGTACGTAATAACCTATTTTGAACTCTTTGGTACGCACATGTTTGTCAAAAAATTTCTTTTGTCTTCTCTTTTTAGCATAGATTGAAGCGACAGCTCGTAAGCGGAGTTCATCTAGCTTTTCAAGATCATTAATTCTTGAAGAGAGTTCATGCCCTGTCCATTCCAAACTTGTTGCTACTCGTACAGTTGGGATTAAAAACTCTATGGATAGTATAGCATTTAGCCCAAACACCATGTTGTATGGTGTTGTTCCTATTGATGTTTTGTAAGCTACCCTGTATGCCCATAGTGTTGAGTGTAGTTGCTGATCCCAATCGGTTCTTGATTCTGACACTATTTTAGTGAGAACTGTGCATAGTGTTTTATTTGTGGCCTCAGCTTTCCCATTGGCATGTGGATGGTATGGTACTGATTTCCTATGTATGACCATGAATTCCTCTAGTAGATATTCAACGACTTCATTGAGGAAGTGTGTTCCACGGTCACTGACAATTTCTATTGGTAACCCGTAACATACAAAAACATTCTCATACAAAAATTGAGCCGTGGTGCGTGCATCAGCTTTTTGTGTTGCTTTGGCTTCGACCCATTTTGTGAGATAGTCCGTAGCCACAATGATATATTGAATATGGGTGCGATATGCAGGGGGTGATATAGGTCGCACAAAATCAATGCCCCATTTTGCAAATGCTCTTGCCCCCATCATTGGCCGTAATGGCATCTCATCTCTTTTTATTGGTATCTTGGTGCGTTGACACGCATCACAACGCTTTACAAACTCATCGGCATCCATGTGCAATGTATGCCACCAAATTCCTGCGGTTAAGACAATTTTTGCCGTCTTATCGCCTGAAAAATGACCTCCACTTACTTCGCTATGTGCATGTTCTAGAATCAGCAAGTATTCGCTTTCACTTGCACAGATTCTAAGTTGATTGTCCTTTCCCCGCTTATAGAGTTGATTTCCAATTAATTGAAAGTCACAAGCTTCCAGCTCTATAGCTTTTTCCCGTGCTCTTGTAATGTTCTCAGGGAACGTTCTTGTGGTTAGGAAGTCAATGATATATTGACTCCATGCAGGTGCTATGTTCACCCGAAACAAAGTTGCGTGATCCACTGGTCGTTTGGCACTACATACTGTACAATTGGTAACATAAGAATGTGTATCCGCATACATAGTTGGCCAATAAACCCCTAACTGTTTCAGTCTCTGGCGTGTTTTCATTGTCGAACAATGAAGTGCACAACCCTGGACATGTGCCTCTTCAAGGTAGCACTCGAATTCTTCCAGATTTATACATAATTGTAGGATTAGGTCAGATTCAAGATGATACAGCCACCTTGCTATCAACTGGAAGTTTTTTGTTTGTTGAATTGTTTGCTGTTTGGATCTACTTCCTGTATTATCAAACTCACTTCCGAAGGAGAGAATGCTAACTATTTCCTGAGACCATTTGGGTACCATTTCAATGTTGAAAAGATAAGCATCTGGTATGTCATCATCTACCCCTTGAGGAGCTTCCCCGTTGTGTATTCTTCAAAGATGATCAGCTCGCAGATGGGTTTTACCCTTTTTGACCACCACTGTGAAGTCAAATTCTAGCAATATAATAAAACAGCGTATGATTCTCCCTGTATTGCAAGGTTTATTTACTAGGTACAAAAGAGCTTGATGATTTGTGAAGAAAACAAATTTGTTTGCAAGCAAACAATGCCAAAGTTTCTTCACAGCATAAATCATTCCCAACCCTTCCCTCTCCGTGGTTGTGTAGTTCTTTTCTGCACTATTTAACTGTCGGCTCGCATAGCAAACCAGAAAATCCATTGTTCCGTCTCCAGGTTGAGCTAGAATACTTCCAATGGCATATGCTGAAGCATCAATGTGCACATGGAATATCTTTTCCCAATCTGGTGCCTTTAGTACATGTGCTGATATAAGGTTTTCCTTCAGCCTTTGGAATGAGGTTTCACACTCCTTGGTCCATTCGAAATTGACTAGCAAACGATACAGAGGTTGTGCGATAACTGCATACATGTATATGAATCTTTGATAATATCCGCAATGCCCCATGAAGGATTGCACTTGTTTCGCATTAGTAGGTCTGGGCAGGTCTACAATGACTTTGACTTTGTCTAGGTCTGTGGTTATGCCGCTTCTTGAGACAATGTGTCCTAAGATTCGTCCTTGCTTAACCATAAATACACACTTTTTCGGGTTCAGACAGATTCGATATGTTCTGCACTTTTCAAAGACCTTTTGCAAATGGTCAATATGTTCCTCTCGCAGAAGAGAGTGTACACACAAGTCATCCATGTAAATTTCTAAGAATATTCTTAGGTATTCCTTGAAAGCGTGAGTCATTAACCTCTGGAAAGTGGCTGGTGCATTTGTTAAGCCAAATGGCATAACTCGATATGCATAAATCTCCCATTCTGTGGCAAACGTTGTTTTGTGTTGATCCTCCCTTGCTATTGCTAGTTGGTTGTATCCTGAAAACCCATCCAGAAAGGAATAAGCCCGTTTCCCGGCCACTCGCTCAAGGACATGTTCTGTAATTGGCAAGGGATAATTATCCTTTATGGTTGCTGCATTCACCTTTTTGAGGTTTACACACACCCGCAGTTTTCCATTCTTCTTGGGAACTACCACAATGGGTGACACCCAATCTGTATGTTCAATCTCATAGATGAACTCCGCTTCGATCAGTTTGTCAATCTCTTCTTTGATTCGTTTGGCAAATGTATCATTATATGTATAAGGACGTTGTTTGCTAGGTTTTGCGTCCGATTTCAAAGGAATTGTATGTTGGCATATCAATAGATCAACTCCTTTGAGGTCTTTATAGGACCAAGCGAACACATCTTTATACTTCGTGAGAAGTTGTGTTAGCTGTGCTTCCTCCTCAGGTTCTAAATCGTTAGCTATATAGACCGGCTGAGGCTTTTCACTTGGTTCTGCGAGATCTATTCTCTTTGCATTTTCAGGCCCATCGTAAGATTCTTGGTTGGTCCTCTCCCTGATTGGTGGTGTCATGATGATTTTTCTATCTTGGATAGTAAATTTCCGATAGTGTGCTGATACGTTCATGTTGCTCTTTTATGACTCCCCTTTACCATCACTATCTTCTTCAGTAGTCCATATCTCTCTCAAAGACCTTTTCAATTTCTGGTATTTCTGTTTACGCTCCAGTTTGGTCCACTCTTGGTCTTTTGTTGTTTCTTTTTTTAATTTTTCAGATTTTTGTGATTTTGTTTCGGTTTTAACTTTTCTTACCTGTTTTATTTCTTCTTGCGTTTGTTCTTTTTGATTTTCTGAGAATTTCCCTGATATTTGATCTTTCACACAATCCTCTGCTTTTACAAGCATCAAATAGTGAGTTTTACCTTTTATCCTGGGCATCAGGTTCTCTCTCGCTTTCTTTCTTGCTCTTTTCCTCCTATAGCGTTCTTGGCGTCTAGGGTGTTGATTAGCAAAATCATAAAACTTGATATTCTCGGCTTCATTCCCACGCTCACTTGAGGTGTCTGAACGCTCATTATCTGCCTCATCATTTACTTCCAATTGTTCAGAGGAGTTGTAAAACTCTTCTTGTTCTGGTATAATGCTTACCATGTAATAGGGTAGAACGTCGTAGCCATCCTTATCGCAAAATTTTGTTGTTGGACTGTCGGTAATGGTACAGACATCTAATGTTGCCAGTATGTGTTCCCATTCTAGAGGTTCCAAGGCATCTTCAGGGAAAGGTTCCGGAATATACTCTTTGTCCTCAATTGATCTATCTAAGATGCATTCCTCTTTTCTTAAGCTTCCACAATGTGAAGCTCCGCACATCCATAGCTCTTTTGGTTGCCCTAACCATGCTGGTAGTTCCGATCTTGCTATTGTCGCCGAATCAAACTCTTCCACTGGTGTTTGGTTCACATCTTTGTAACTATGGTCTTTCAGGTGTATTTTAGTTGTCGTCTCGCCATGTGTGAGGTATATGTGGTCATAACCCCAATCTTGGACCATCTTCAGTTGTCGCATGAATGGTCATCCCAAGATTATCTCATAATTGTTCTTTTTGTCGAGATCGACTATTGCAAATGTATGCTCATACTCGATCCTACACGAAGTGACAATTACTTTTTCTAAGAGTCCGAGAGGCTTCTCCATGAACCCATCTGCCAACTGCAGCTTCATTCTGGTAGCCCTCAAAGCTGGTTTTCCCCATTTTTCTCAGATTTCCTTGGTGGCGATAGCAACTCCTGCTCCACTGTCAAGAATAGCTTTGGAAACTACTCCTTGGAATTCTACCAAAGCGTCGTGTTTTCGTCTTCTCCCTCGAAATATTCTCCAACCTTATTCAATGGTACAGGTCTAGTGTTCAGGTTAGGTCTGTCTAACTCCCTGATTCCTTCTTGTAGCTTCAAGGTGGGGTCTTTCACTCCAAATTTTTCTAGGCATTTTTCTACTGTGGTCCACATGTTTGGCCTTAACCTTAGGAGTTCTGCTAACGTGATTGTGCATGCCACCGGGGTGGATAACAGCTCAATCAATCCTTGTGAATCCATCACCTTGTTAGAAGGAAGTCTTTGAGATGGGAGTGCTCTCACTTCCGACTTAGCTTCATATTCTCCCAGGTAAGAGGGTAAAGTTCTCAAAGAGTCTGGTTGGCTGTTCCCCGAACTAATAGATCCTTAGTCTCCCCCTTGTGAATGTATCTCAAAGTTCACTTGTGATCTTGCCTCGAATTCTTCAATAGGAGGTAAGATCACGTTCTTTTCTTTTCTCGTGCTATTCATGTGGTGACTCATCCTATTAGCCTCGTTGGCCTCCCTGATTTGCTTCCACAGATCATCTAGACCGTTACCATCCTTTCCCATTTCTGCCAATATTTTAGGATGGACCCCGTCACTTGCCTCATCGGTGGTATTTGGTGCTTTGATAGGCTCTCCTCTGGATTCATAATCATTAGTGAGTCTTTCCTTTGTTTCTTCATGTTTCTCTAATGTTGGTTGGATAGGGGTTGGAGCTGGTGCGTCATGACAATTTGCCGGTTTACCCAACGGGTCTTCCATCAATGATTGAGCCGTCTCGATCATCTTTTTACACATATCCAACCTTTGTTTTTCTATTTCTGCATATGGATAAGTCATCCACCTTTGCTCCTGGGTTTGGTTCTTTTTAAGTCGAGCTTCATAAGCTTTTAGAAGCGCATCCAGCTCCTCGTTTACCTTGTTTGCCAGTACAGATCCTCCTGATCCTGCACTTTTGGGCTCTGCTATTTCCTTGGGTGCTATGGCTGCTGTGGTGTGTGAGCTTAAGCTAGCTAGATCTTCTAACCGCTCCAATCTGTTCTTTGTATGTTCCAACTCATCGGATAGGGCCGTTTGCTCTAGTTCTTTCTTGGCTTTCCTATGCGCCTTTCTCGCTTTCCAAGTGCTTCTCTGATTTTTTGTTTCTGAACCTTGGGCATTTGTTTTTGGTTCTTCTATTATGGGTTCGTTGGTCCTTCTTTGGGCTTATGCTCGTGTTACCGCCTGAATAGGTATGATTGTTTAATTTTCCGATCCTCCACTGGAAGGTACTGTTTCCAACAGGTTCAAGGTGGTTTCTTCTCCTTTGCTCGGGTTTTTAGGGCAATCGGGAATCAAATGAGTAATTCCACATTCTGGCAATACACATTGACTCTAATGATTTCATCATGAGGACAATCTCTCAGCCAATGGTCTTCGCCACACTTGTAACAGGGTCCCTTGGGTTGTTGAGGTGCTCCTTGAGCCCCTCGTTGCTGGTAAGCTTGTCTCTATCCGCCCATGCCTCCATTGGCTATGAACAACAATGTTCGTTCATCTAAGCTATATCTTCCTTCTCCTGCGGCCTGTGCAGCAGTTGGAGGTCCCTGATTACCTATCATGCTCCATGGTTCTGGTGTCGAGGGTTCTTCCGGTGGATAATAGAGTGGGTTTGCCACATATCCATTGGGATCTTCATAATATGCATGCATAGGCACCAAAGCCTTTTCTTCTGATTCAGTTACCGTTGGTGTGTATCTTATACCAACTGGTCGTAAACCTGGTAGGGGTGGTTGTTGCCCCAACACCGGTTGTGGTCTTTCTACACCTACAGGTCCTGGTAAGTTGCCTGCTTGATATCTAGGCATCGGTGGAACTTGAGGGGAAGCTACAGGAGCTTGGGGAGCATAAGGCCTCTCCCTCACATACCCCTTGTTATAGTAACATTCCTCGATCCCATGGTTTGTCCATTTTTGTTCAATAGCACACCACTTGGGCTGTTTAGCCTGGGGTTTGGCGTACAAGTTGATCTTTTTTAGCACTTCATCTACGAGCTTCTCCTGGTTTACCTCTATTTCTCCTTTCAGTGTTGTCTTGGAAGACTTGCTCCCACTTTGCTATGAAGATGAATCGTCATCAAGGTCCTTGAACTCCCCTTCTTTGTAGACCGCACAATTGTCCACAAGGTACAGAGCCTCCTTGGTCAACTCATTCAACGTCGTGCTCCTCTTCATATGTAAGTATTTCTGGAGATCTGCATTCCTTAGTCCTTGGATGAATATCAGCATAAGTCTGGACTAAGTTGGCAGTTCTTCAACAGGACAGAACTTAACATATCTTTTTAGTCTTAGGGCTACCTTCCGTACAGATTCTCCATCTTTCTGTTTGAATTTATGGATTTGTGAAACGGTATTATGAGCTATTCCCCTTTGAGATAATTCCTCAATAAACTCGTCAAACACTTACTCCATTGACTCAAAGTCTCTATGCTCCACAGAGTCAAACCAAGTCGCAGCATCATCCTCTAGGGTTAGTCCAAACCCTGCAAATTGGGTAGGAAAATCTAACACCTCTTCGGCTCTAATTACACGCATAAAGGCTGCTACATGATCTCTTGGGTCTCTGTTTCCTGTGTATTTCTTGTTTACCCATTTTTGCACTTGAGAAGGACTAATTCTGCGATGGTCTACAAACCTCATCATTGGATCACCCCGTCCAAGTCTGTACACCTCCTCAGGCCTTCTGTAATAGGCTAGTTCCTCTCCCAATGGTGCTCCTAAACCATAATTTCTAACGGTTCTCGCTGGAGGTGGTTCCTCTCTTCGAACTCATTTGATGGGTGGTCCTCCAAGCTCGGTCGACCCTTGTGTCTTTGGCTTACTCTCTGCTTGATACCTTGAATAGTGTGGTGGTTCTTGCAAATCCCTGAGCCCTCGTGCGGCTGGATAACCATCTCGGTTTCGATCTGGTTCCATTGTTGCATTTTGCCGAAGCCATGCCTGCAATGATGGCTGGTTTGCTGGTTGGTCTTGGTTGTTGAATTCTTGCGGTCTTGTGGAATGTGAGATAGTGCCATACTCATCGGAAAATGGGTTCGTTGACTTGCTTGGGGTGTGGATGGCTCTTGGCATTTCCTCAGGGGCATATGCTGATGCTCCTGGACCTGTTGCTCTTTCTACTTCCTCAAGGAGAATACATTGGTATTCTCGCCCGTATCTATCAGCAAAAACTATGCACTTCCCCGTAGCAGTTTCATAAGAGAATAAGTAAAGAACCTTGTCTTTGCTTAGTTCGTTTACGTATGGTTCTTTGCTGCGAAAGTAAGAGACAATACCCTCGCTCTCATGTTTGTAGATTTCCACATTCTCGGTATAAGTTGGAATCCTGATTGTTTTCTTATCGTACATAAAAATAGCTCTGTGTCGATCAATGTTTGGTGGCGGCTCTTGAGTTTCTGAAACCATTTTCCCTTTAGCCACGTTATCTCCATATCTGTTGTAATCTTCAGGGTTGCTAACTATTAAATAGTGGTTCCCCTTTTCGTCTCGGAATCTATCTCCATCATCATACATGTGGATTATCTCCAATCTTTGTGCTGGCCTCTCTTCGATACAAATGCACTTGCGGCCTCGATAGTCAGAAGAAAGAAAGAGGAGAGAGTTAAGTTTAGAGTTCTTGGCTTGGAAGCCAAGCTTCTTCTAAAATTGGAGAACCAAAATCGTGCATCGGAATCCGTGTCCAAAATAAAAATAAAAAATAAAAAATCTTTTTTTGAAGCCGCGAACGTACGCGAATATCTTCCCTCTATTCTTAGTTGGCCTTGAGAGCCTATATAAGGACCCTCTCCCTTCTCTTTGGAGATAGACAGGCAGACAGATAGACAGACACACTCTCAGAAGCAGAAGCTCTCTCTCTCAACATCTCTCCCTCAAGATCTTACCTTCAAGCCATCTCCATCACCAAGTCTTTCTCTACCATCGTCGTGTTGCCCTTTGGATTCTTGAGTTCTCTTTCTCTCTTTCCCTTTTCCCCAAGAAAGTTGCAAAGGAAGGCTTTAGCTATAGATCAAGCGGAGGTCCTGGTTGCGGAAGAAGTGAAAGACAATCAACCTCAATCATTAGAAAATTTCGGAGGTCATTTGGAGGGCCTTGTAAGAAATTGTATTTCTCTCTCTAGAAACTTTTTTTAAAATGCACTTGCACCTTGTGAGTACGTCCAAAAGGACAACCAGACACTTTACAAAGTAGATTTATATTCCCAATTGTCCTTGAAAACGGTCACTTTTTTATTTAATGCGAGCGTCTTTTTCAGAAGGCAGGTACGGCGCATTCAAGGCAGCTTACGTCATCACTAAAAGTTGAAAAGTCACAAACTGTCAAATAGTGATAGATTTTGAGGCTTTTGACACCACCAATGCGTCCGGAATGCCAAAATACCCTAAAAATGAATGTCTACTTGTCTCATTCCGACATCCGGAGAGGCAAAAAATGTCAAAAAACCCCAAAAAATGTGCTTTTTACTTAAGGCGTGCGAGGAGGCATTCTAAAATGCTAGAATGCCCCTCTGCGCATCGTTAGTACAAAGCTCTTTTTAGTGATTTTTGGACAATTATCTTTCAAGAAAGCCTACCCATGTTTCTCTATTGCACTTTTGCACCATGCTCTCTATCTCTCTCTCTCTCTCTCTCTCTCTCTCTCTCTCTCTCTCTCCTTTCTATAGCTTAGCATATTTAAAGAGAGAGAGTGAGAGACTCCCATTACTAACGGCACACGTGGAGCATGTTTTGACCTCAAAAACCACCTCCTCGCGCCGTTAGTATAAGGTAACAGAAAGACTCTCTCTCTCTCTTTCCCCCCGCCTTACTTCCTCTCTCTATAACACTCACACATACACACATAAACACATACATTGGTGGATGCACAGTACTAAAGGCGCGCATTGAGACATGCACACCGATTGTGCCTCTCTACGCGTGTCTTTAGTATAGAGAGAGAGAGAGAGAGAGAGAGAGAGAGAGAGAGAGAGAGAGAGAGAGAGAGGAGCTCTGTGTGTGTGTTTATGTTATATTTGTGTGTCTGTGTGTTTGTGAGTGTGTGTGTCTGTGTGTTTGTGAGTGTGTATGTCTGTCTGTGTGTGTGTATGTTATATTTGTGTCTCTGTGTGTTTGTGTGTATGTTATATTTGTCTGTCTCTGTCTGTGTGTGTGTGTGATCAAAATGCACTTTGTAGAATTGTAACAATGGGTGTGTGTGCTCACTCTTATAGACACGAAATTATGATCTCTAAGGCTAAGATGATGAAGAAAAAACCTATGTGATAGATGGAGGCCTTTTTAGAGATTTTTTGACATTTTCCTCTCAAAAAGCTCCCTAAAAAAGCTTTTTACTAACTGCGCGCAATGAGGCATTCCAAAATTTTGGAATGCCCCCTTGCGTGCCGTTAGTAAAATGTTCTTTTAGGGGTTTTTGACATTCTTTGCCTCTTTGGATGTCGGAGCCAGGCAATTGGACATTCATTTCTAAGATACTTGGGCGTTCCGGACGCATTGACAGTATCAAAAGTTTCAAAATCTTCCACCACTTGATAGTTTTGTAACTTTTTGAATTCTAGTGATGACGTAAGCCGTATCAAATGCACCGCATCTACCTTCTAAAAAAGGTGCTCGCATTAAATGAAAGAGAGTGATCGTCTTCAAGGACCACTAGATTATTAAATGAGGAGAGGGACACCTTTTATATTTTTGTTAATATCAATCTATTTTTCTACGTAACGTAGGCTCTTCTCTCATTGGAGGAGCTTATTTTCCTCTCTCTTCCAAAAGGCCCTCCAAAAGACCTCCGAAATCTCCTAATGTACGGGAAGTAACCAATAATGTCGCTAATCCGGTAAGACAAATTTATAATTCTACATTGCTATTCATGATGACTTGGGAAGTCAAGCATGGGGAATCCCTTAAACCGTCCAAGAAACGTAATTCTATCACAAGAGACAAGCATATGTTTTCATAGATTAGTGAAAGAACTGTTTGTTAAATATTTATTGTTTGATAAATTATTATTGTTTGATAAGTTGATATTGGTTGATACGAAGAGTTGGTTGATCATGTTTGAAGAGTCATTTAATGAGAACAATGGTTGAGAGACTATCTTTTGTTCCTTGCGGGTAGCGAGATGATTTCGCAGTTAGCGAAGATTAAGCTGAGGTTATCATCTCTCTTTTGTTCCTCGCGGTTAGCGGGATGCCTGGCGGTTAGCAAGATGCTTCGCGGTTAGCGGGATGCCTCGCGGGTAACGGGATGCCTGGCAGTTAGCAAGATGCCTCCGGGTAGCGGGATGCCTCGCAGTTAGTGAGATGGGAAGGTTGCACAATTAGCAGCTAGCGAATAGATCCTTTGCAAAGGCTCTGTTGGTTAGACAGAGGAAGTCCGCGGGTAGCGGTGACTCATGAGAAATTGGAAAAGTTATTTTTGTTGAATTATAGGGCTATCTTCATTAGAAATTGTTTGAATTGTTTTACTATTGTTTGAAGGCTGTATAAAAGAATCTATGTTTGGAAATAATTAAGGAACACTGTTTGTATATGTAAAATAGTGTGGTAGTAATTAAAAATCAAGATAAAAAGTGTGAGTGTGGGGTGGAAAGTAGAGGCTGGCTTAGGTTGCTAGTCAAGGATGGGTGGTCTCGATTTGTCGAGAAACTCTCCACTCCCTCTTATTGAGAGAAGTGAAATTAGAGACTCATTGTGCCAAGAGTTGAGACGTTTCAAATCTACGTGTCCTTGAAAGCTATGGACCCAATTAATCGGGTACTTTTTACGAGATTACTAGTTAGTTTAGATTAAGTATCATATCATATTTATGGTCTATGGATGGCGGCCGTGCCTCTTAAACGTGGGGAAAAAGGTTTTGTTTATGGATTCTAAATATGTCGATGGTTTTGTTTATGGATTCTAAATATATCGATGGTATTTCATCTTTATGTTAGGAAACAACTTTCATTAGAATCCTAGATTTATCGACCTGGCTTGTGGCGTATGACTCTTATAACCACGTAAACAATAGATAGAGGACGTCTTCTCTTTTGTTGCTCGTATCTCTACTTTGTGGAAATAGAGTAGGGTGCGGTCAATGGAAAAGGAGAATAAAGGAAGGCCATTCTTCTTGGGGTTGGGGACCTCACAAAAATATCATGAAATAGTTGTCAAGCCCACCACTCATGACCCTTATCATTTGACTCACTTTCAGATAAACTGAAGCTGGAGCTCAAACTGGAACTCTCTTAGTGGAAGAATCACTCTCAATGGACTGTTTCTTCTTATGCCCATTCTCCTTCTTTGCATGGTGCTCTAGTTTCAAGGCTCTTTGCACCAAATCATTAAACTTCTTTGTCGGTGTTGAAATCTCTTGTTCTAGTAATTTCTTGCTTTTGAACCCATTCATAAATCACGATTTCATCCTTTTTCTTGAAGGAGGTTTTTGTAATTGTCTGGTCAGTTCTTTGATTTTCTCAACATAACTTCTGACCAACAGCTTCCCTTGCTTAATCTTGTCCAACTCACACAAGATGTATTCATCACCCCTGTTATCTGAATATTCCAACTTGAAGGCCTTAATAGGCTTGTTGTATGATTTGAGTAGGAAAGCTAAGTAATGGTAGTACCATTTTTGAGCTTCCACCTTCAAAGTTTGTGAAAAATATTCCCCCCATTCATCTCCCTTGCTTGCTTTTGCTTTAGCCTAAAGTTGCCTACTCTTTAGCCTTGGCTTGTGTTTTAGCAATTTAAACACAATTCTCTCTTTCTTTTGTTGGCTACATGAGAGAGAGAGAGAGAGAGAGAGAGAGAGAGAGAGAGAGAGAGCATGTTTCACTATTGGCCAAGTGTGGACGCCCATATGTGGATGGGACGACTCACATAAGTGGTTTGTAACCCTAACTTTTGCTTATTCTCAAATGTATGTTTTTGCTCTTGGTCTTCTCCTCCTGTGTTCTATCTCCTACTGTGTGTGTGTGTGTGTGTGTGTGTGTGTGTGAGAGAGAGAGAGAGAGAGAGAGAGAGAGAGAGAGAGAGAGAGAGAGAGAGAGAGAGAGAGAGAGAGAGAGAGCGAGCATGAGTGGTGATACGATAGTAGCAAGGCGGTTGAGCAGTAGCGCACTTGCTATTATGGAACTTGAAAAATGGAATGTACCTACATGCTTAGGAATGCGAATAAGAAAACACTTCTTGATACCCTAATTTTTGCACATGTAATCTTAGAGAAGAATGATGTTGCATGAGAGCTTAGGGTTGTGAAACTTACACTCTAGGAAATTCTTACAAAATCTGTCAAGTTATCTCTCATCACTAGTGACCAACAATCTTGTCTTTTGATGAGACTCATAATGTGGTCATGAGCTAGATGTTAATCACAATTAGCTATGCTTTGGCTTGTTGTAGCTCGATTTCTAGGGCGGTTTTCTCCTTCATCCTTTTTTTCTTTCATTTTGTCTCGTCTGCTCTACATAATAGTCCCACTCAAAAGCAAGACGAAAGACGTTTAAAAGAAAATTCCTAAACATGAGATAATAGAAAGCATACATGATAGACCATGTACCCCCTCCACAAAAAAGAGAAGGAAAAACTCCAACATTCATTGCTTCATACACCTTGAAAGTTCTTTTTGAAAATGTATTTATACAAAAGTGTCAAGAAAGCGTCATTCTCATATAATGGTGTAGATTTGAATTTCGAAAGAGCTAATCTCCAATGCTAGAGCATCCAAGACACAATGAGAGATGAAGGAGGAAGAGAAGGTCATGAATTTTTTAGCACTTACGTGTGTGTGTTTCGGGGGGGGGGGGGAGAGAGAGAGAGAGAGAGAGAGAGAGAGAGAGAGAGAGAGAGAGAGATTTGCAAAGGTGAGTGCAATTAATTCTCTTTTGTGTTGATGTGATATATGCTTAGTTTATAAGTTGATGATGCTGAGAAGTTACATTTACTTGATCTTGGGTTTGATTGGATGCCTTGCGTTCTAGCGCTTAAATTGAGGGTTGGTGGCTGGGCTACACTTGGAAAGCTTAACTTGATTGCTATGTACAATGCTCCTGTAAGACTCTCGGGAATAGCACATGCAACTCTACACCCAACTTTGCTATATATAGACTCATAGCCTGCTAAAAATATAGCACCCCTTCACTGAATGTGAGTTCTGGCCCTTTGCCTTGGCCTTTGACTTGCCATTGCCCTTGGCTTGACATGACTCCCCCCTTGGAGACATGTTTTCGTCCTATAAAAAAAAATGATAATATCTTCGTAAGAACACTAATGTTTTTCACAGTGGTATCCTTCATGGATCCAACTGTCCATTTAATAAAAACATGATTCAATAAGAAGTTCAATGAAATCAAGAAGAACATCTTTATTTTCCACATTGTTGTCCTTTTTAACCAAGTTGTGTGACTGGCCTATATTCAACATAGCGTATAAAATCCATTTATAACTCACTTGAGTACGCTAGAAGAGTTATCACAACTAAGAGGTGCCTAAACAAATAACAGGATGGGAATGGAGCGAGCTTTTCGAGCCACCTTTGGAGTGAGCTTTTTTCAGATATTGCTCAATTGACTAATTAAAAAAGAAAAGTTGTCTTCACTCCAAAATAGTTTTTGGAGCGAGATTTTTCATTATGTCTCTCTCTCTCTCTCTCTCTCTCTCTCTCTCTCTCAATGCCGTTTTTAGACCTAGTAGACAACAGTCCACTCTTTTGATCATAACTTCTTCATTCGAACTCCGATTTGGGTGATCTATAGCCTCAATTGAAGAGCAACAAGTCCTCTACGCATTGATGTAAAGACGGAAATTTTCAGAGTTATGGAAGGCGTTTCTATAGAAGCATTTCCGAAGTGAACAGGTTCAACAAAATTGATTCTCATCTCCTATTTTACATACAATGTCTTCCGGCACTCGCAAGGGTTCTTCTTCTTCAACAAGGTCCACAACCATTGTGGAAAATGATCCAAAATCTCCTAAGTGTGGAGATAGCAATACAACCACCCAACCAACGACATCGGAAACCATGATCATGGCGTACTTGGTATCATTGCAAGAGACCGTAAACAAACAAGGCGAAGACTTACGAGCACTTGCAATGGAGAATGGCACACTAAGGGTACTTGTGGTTGAGAATGAGAATCTCAAGAGGACACTTGAGATGCAAACAACACGTTTGATGCAACTTGAAGAGGAAGTCAAGGAATGTAAATGCTCTCTTGTGGACTTGAATGCTTTGAAGGAGCGGATGAGCAAAGTAGAGCATGACCATGTATTGAAAGAGGAGAAATTTGACACTATGAGCCGGGATGTATGCGACATGAAAAATGTATGCACAAACAAGTCTTGGGCTGATGTATGTGGTAGCAATGTGGTTTCTAATTCCTCACTCATGCAAGCTATGGTTCAAACAAAGAATGTTGAGGATGTGGATGTGAAGGAGTTGAAGGAACGGGAGCGACGTTCCAAGAACATTGTTATTCGTGGAATTCCCGAAGAGAAGTTAGAGACACCTCCTTCTCTTGCCATTGTTATTGAAGATTTCTTCAAAACCCACTTTGGCATGTCTGGAGTTATGGTCTATGGAGCACATAGAGTGGGGAAGCAAGGAGCTCCTCGCTTGGGAGAACGGCCAATTGTATGCACCATGTCGGATGAGACCAAGCGAAAGATTATCATTGATAATAGTTGGATCTATTTGAGGGATACAAAATGTTTTATATGTGAAGATCGCACTTTTAAGCAACAAAATATGCATCGCAAGGCATATGAGGAAAAGAATAATAAAAACAAGGAGATCTCTCATGAAGAAAATGTGCCCAAGGAGGAGGCAAGTCTCTCAAGCAAATAGGGATGCGTGACCTATGAGACCGAGTTACAATTTAAAATATGCTTTTGGAATTGTAATGGATACCCATGGAATGCGGGGGTTGGTATTGATGAACTAACAAGCAAAGCCGATGTTGTACTTCTTGTTGAAACTTGGGAGCATGATACACAAAGGATTAACGGCTTGGAGGATTACAATGTACATTCATTGATGTGGTCAAAGAATCTCAAGCAACGAAGAGGACAAGGAGGGTTAGCATGTATGGTTAAGAAAGGATTGGAAGATTTTGTATCAATTGTGAAAGATGACAAGTACAAACATTATGTATGGCTGAAAATTATAACACCAAAAAGAGCACCCATTTTTGTAGCCGGTTGCTACATTCCTCATCATGATTCTCCCTTTTATGCTTGCATGGATAGAGATCAACCATTTTCTGATTTGGAAGAGGACATTGCTTATTTCAAAGGTGAAGGTGATGTTATTGTATTTGGGGATATGAATGCTCGCACAAAAACATTGCAACATGATACTCAACAATTTGATATGCCATACATTTCAAGGGAGTTGGAGGAAGTTCACTTGTATGATCGTACTTCAATGGATGAGAAAGAGCCGGATCACTATGGAAAGTTACTTTTACACATGTGTAATAGCACGGGTATGCTCATTGCCAATGGTGTATCTTTGTGGAGTGGAACCAATGGATTTACATGTAGGAGACATAATGGGGATAGTGTGATTGACTATATGCTACTCTCTGAATCCATCATGTATCGCATAAAGAGTTTTATGTTTGGTCAATGGACCCCGGAATCCGACCATCGCACCTTATGTATTGACCTTTCATGTGGAGAAGCAACTAAGCATGATAATCTCAGCCAAAGGAAAGAGAAGTTATCACTATGTATGGATTTCAAACGGGCACCAATGTACATTGGAATGGTTGAGCAAAAATTATGGATGACAAAGCTTCAATGTGATGCACCATTGGAAACTAAATGGGAAGCTTTCAAGAAAGCTATTTGTTCTTGTGCGGAAGAATGCTTTGCCATAAAGCATCTCCATGGTATCAACAAAGATAGATCACGCAAAAGGTGGTTTGATAAAGAATGTCAAGATGCTCGAAAGTCCTTGATAAAGCTTGATGCAACTATGGACAAAGACAACTATCAAAGTCATTTGCATACATACAAGGCATTGATTCAAAAGAAGAGAAGAAGATGGGAAGTAAAGCAACAAGAATTTCAAGTCCAAGAAAAGGCACATGCATGTGGAAAATTTTGGAGAAACTTGAGAGGCAAACGGGTTGAGCATTTTGGTAACTTGAGTCTAGTGGATGTATGCCGTCTTTTTTTACTATTGAGGATGTATGTGGTGGGCTTGAAAAGTTGGCCACTCGCAAAGCGGGAGATCTTCAAGGTATCAAGCCGGAGAAGATCAAATGGACGGGAGATTTTACCCATGAGTGGATGTGTGATATGTTCAACCTTGCACTTCAACATGGTATGCCTTATGATTGGAGTACTAATTGGGTTAAGCCTTTGCATAAAGGAGGGGATGTAAAGAATATAAGCAACTAGTGGACTATAATGATTGGGTCTCTTATGGCAAAGTTGTTTGGGTGCATAATGGAGATGAAATTGAGTGATTGGGCTGAAGAGAATGACAAGCGTGCAAAGGGACAAGCGGGTTTTCGTCGATGCCATAGCACCATTGATCATCTTGTCACTCTTCGTGTTCTCATGGAGGAAAGTCGGTTGAAAGGCAAGCGATTGTATTGTTGTTTTGTGGACTTTAAGAAAGCCTTTGATATGATTCCACGTAACAATTTGTGGAGAAGGATGAAAGAACTCCAAGTGCCAAGTGAGTTTATGCTTGCGGTTTCTCGAATCTATGAGAAGGTGATTTGTCAATTGCGCATGGGAAGAGAAATTTTAGAAATTTTTGTAAGCACTATTGGGGTTAAACAAGGATGTCCATTGTCACCAACTCTCTTTGGTCTATGCATCGATCAATTGGAACAAATGGTACTTGACTTTATACAAGAAGAAGGCATTGAAGAGGTCACTATTTGCAATGCGGTAATCATGCTTTTGTTGTATGCGGATGATGTAGTGCTTCTAGCACACACTTTAGAAGATGCACAAAAGCTTATGATTGTCCTTGAGAACTTTTGCTTGCATAGTGGGTTGATTGTAAATGAATCCAAAACAAAGGTTATGCTTGTGAAAACCAACCATAAGGAGAAGCCATGCATTGTGTACAACAACGAGACACTTGAATTTGTTGAGAGCTTTAAGTACCTTGGCGTTGAGGTTCCATCCAATCACAAGTGGCATGAATGTGCTATGCGTCGTTTGGAAGCGGGAAAGAGAGCATATTATGCATTTGAGAACATGTGTAATGCGGGAAACATCAAGTGTTGGGTTCTCAAGAAGTATCTTTTTGATGCATTGGTGACACCGGTTCTTCTTTATGGAGTTGAACTGTGAGGCGGGAGCATTTCAAAGTCTACTTGGAAAGAGTTTGAGAATGTCCAAAAGCGTTTTCTTACAAACTTTCTCCAAGTTAAGACACAAACACCATATATGCTCCTACTTCTTGAGTTGGGATCTCTTCCAATTGAGGTTATGGGCATGGAAAGGGTTGTGGAGTACATGATAAAGATGCGTCAAAACCCCTCACATCGACTTCCTACAATTGCATGGGAAGCAAGCAAAAAAGTTCAAAAGACGCATAAAAGCAAGATCTTGAGCACGAGATGGATGCAAGACATAAAGAAGTGGTTTGGGAGATGGAATGCATTACACTTGCTACATGATGCTTCAATTGACTCTCAAGTGAATGAAGCTTTTCTACAACGCCAATGTATTACTGCTTGGGAGAAATCCGGTGGGTCACGCTTCATACATTACACCACCTATATTGCCCCCAACTACAAAACCATGTTCTTTGCTGAGAGAGGAAACCATACTCACACTTACATGCTTGAGCCTATTCCCTTGTCTGCGATACGCACTATCACAACAATTCGGCTTAGCTCCCATTTCGTTCGATGCGAGATAGGGCGTTGGGGCAATGGAGAAGAGTGAAATCGATTGTGCACATTATGCTCACTGCAAGTTCGAGAGTCTGAGTACCACACACTACTAGAGTGCTCAGCTTTTGATCACATCCGAACTTGATTCTCTCACATTTTCAGCCATAACTTAGACCTACACACTTTCCTCTCCCAGCCAAAGTGTGGACTTTCCATTGCGACTCTCATCACTACAATTTTGGAGCATCGAGAGTCACTCATCAGCCATACACATACTACATCACATGTAACTTTGGTCCCATAGGTCATATTTGACCTCCGAGGACGATAATAAAATCTATCTATCTATATCTCTCTCTTTCTTCTATCACCCAAGAGTGGTAGATTTATGCCATTTCCCTCTTGAATAAGAGGTCTTGAGTTCAACTCTCCTCGTCGGCTAGATCTTTAAGGTCTCTTGGGATAGTTTCGTACGATGTTAAAACTCTCTTCTTCTTCTTCTCCCCTTCTCTCTCTCTCTCTCTCTGCATCTATGTGTGTGTGTATATATATATATAGATACACACACACACACACATATCTATCTCTCTCTCTCTCTCTCTCTCTCTCTCAAGCTTAATTTGGATACACACACACACATGTGCACACACACACACACACACACACACACACACACACACACACACACACACACACACACGTACCTATAATACCTAGCTGGGAGAGAGAGAGAGAGAGAGAGAGAGAGAGAGAGAGAGAGAGTGAAGGGGGAGAGAAAGAGGAAGATATATATATATATGTGTGTGTGTGTGTATGTATATATATATATATATATATATATATATATATATATATATATACATATATATATATACATATATATATATATATATACATACATATATATATATATATTTCTCTCCCTTGTTAGAAAAAAACCGAGGTCCAATGTATTTAACCAATTAAAATTATAAAATCCTGGTTAGATTTTGAGCTTGCCTTTAATAAAACCTAAATATTTACACAAGTTTGTGTAATTATCGGTAAAAGTTTCAAATTTTGGGCCCTTTTTTTGCCGCTTAGGGAAAATTTATTTTTCTAGCCTTGAATTATCTCTCTCTCTCTCTCTCTCTCTCTCTCTCTCTCTCTCTCTCTCTCTCTCTCTCTCTCTCAACTAGGTGCTATGTATAAATATAAATAAATAAATAAATAAATATATTTCTCTCCCCTGTTAAAAAAAACCGAGGTCCAGTGTATTTGATCGATTGAAATTGTAAAATCCCAATCAGATTTTGAGCAGCTTTCCTGTAAGAAAACCAAAAAATTTACAAAATTTTGTGTGATTATCGGCAAAAGCTTCAAATTTTAGGCCCTTCTTTTCATCGCTTAAGGAAAATAACATTTTCTAGCCTTTAATCTCTCTCTCTCTCTAGTATCTAGCTGAGATCTAAACACTAGAGAGAGAGAGAGAGAGACAGAGAGAGAGAGAGAGAGAGAGAGAGAGAGAGAGAGAGAGAGAGAGAGAGAGAGAGAGAGAGAGAGAGAGAGAGAGAGAGAGAGAGAGATAGATAGATAGATTTTATTATCGTCCTCGGAGGTCAAATATGACCTATGGGACCAAAGTTACATGTGATGTAGTATGTGTATGGCTGATGAGTGACTCTCGATGCTCCAAAATTGTAGTGATGAGAGTCGCAATGGAGAGCCCACACTTTGGCTGGGAGAGGAAAGTGTGTAGGTCTAAGTTATGGCTGAAAATGTGAGAGAAGCAAGTTCGGATGTGATCAAAAGCTGAGCACTCTAGTAGTGTGTGGTACTCAGACTCTCGAACTTGCAGTGAGCATAATGTGCACAATCGATTTGACTCTTCTCCATTGCCCCAACGCCCTATCTCGCATCGAAGGAAATGGGAGCTAAGCCGAATTGCTGCGATTGTGCGTATCACGGACAAGGGAATAGGCTCAAGCATGTAAGTGTGAGTACGGTTTCCTCTCTCAGCGAAGAACATGGTTTTGTAGTTGGGGGCAATATAGGTGGTGTAATGTATGAAGCGTGACCCACCGGATTTCTCCCAAGCCGTAATACATTGGCGTTGTAGAAAAGCTTCATTCACTTGAGAGTCAATTGAAGCATCATGTAGCAAGTGTAATGCATCCCATCTCCCAAACCACTTCTTTATGTCTTGCATCCATCCCGTGCTCAAGATCTTGCTTTTATGCATCTTTTGAACTTTTTTGCTTGCTTCCCATGCAATTGTAGGAAGTCGATGTGAGGGGTTTTGACGCATCTTTATCATGTACTCCACAACCCTTTCCATGCCCATAACCTCAATTGGAAGAGATCCCGACTCAAGAAGTAGGAGCATATATGGTGTTTGTGTCTTAACTTGGAGAAAGTTTGTAAGAAAACGCTTTTGGACATTCTCAAACTCTTTCCAAGTAGACTTTGAGATGCTCCCACCCCACACTTCAACTCCATAAAGAAGAACCGGTGTCACCAATGCATCAAAAAGATACTTCTTGAGAACCCAACACTTGATGTTTCCCGCATTACACATGTTCTCAAATGCATAATATGCTCTCTTTCCCGCTTCCAAACGACGCATAGCACATTCATGCCATTTGTGATTGGATGGAATCTCAAGGCCAAGGTACTTAAAGCTCTCAACAACTTCAAGTGTCTCGTTGTTGTACACAATGCATGGCTTCTCCTTATGGTTGGTTTTCACAAGCATAACCTTTGTTTTGGATTCATTTACAATCAGCCCACTATGCAAGCAAAAGTTCTCAAGGACAACCATAAGCTTTTGTGCATCTTCTAAAGTGTGTGCTAGAAGCACTACATCATCCGCATACAACAAAAGCATGATTACCGCATTGCAAATAGTGACCTCTTCAATGCCTTCTTCTTGCATAAAGTCAAGTACCATTTTTTCCAATTGATCGATGCATAGACCAAAGAGAGTTGGTGACAATGGACATCCTTGTTTAACCCCAATAGTGCTTACAAAAATTTCTGAAATTTCTCTTCCCATGCGCAATTGACAAATCACCTTCTCATAGATTCGAGAAACCGCAAGCATAAACTCACTTGGCACTTGGAGTTCTTCCATCCTTCTCCACAAATTGTTACGTGGAATCATATCAAAGGCTTTCTTAAAGTCCACAAAACAACAATACAATCGCTTGCCTTTCAACCGACTTTCCTCCATGAGAACACGAAGAGTGACAAGATGATCAATGGTGCTATGGCATCGACGAAAACCCGCTTGTCCCTTTGCACGCTTGTCATTCTCTTCAGCCCAATCACTCAATTTCATCTCCATTATGCACCCAAATAACTTTGCCATAAGAGACCCAATCATTATAGTCCGGTAGTTGCTTACATTCTTTACATCCCCTCTTTTATGCAAAGGCTTAACCCAATTAGTACTCCAATCATAAGGCATACCATGTTGAAGTGCAAGGTTGAACATATCACACATCCACTCATGGGTAAAATCTCCCGTCCATTTGATCATCTCCGGCTTGATACCTTGAAGATCTCCCGCTTTGCGAGTGGCCAACTTTTCAAGCCCACCGCATACATCCTCAATAGTAAAAAAAGACGGCATACATCGAAGTGAACCATAAAATGGCATTTTTTCAGTATTTTCTTGCTCATATAATTGCCTACAATGTGTGTACATATCCACTAGACTCAAGTTACCAAAATTCTCAACCCGCTTGCCTCTCAAGTTTCTCCAAAATCTTCCACATGCATGTGCCTTTTCTTGGACTTGAAATTCTTGTTGCTTTACTTCCCATCTTCTTCTCTTCTTTTGAATCAATGCCTTGTATGTATGCAAATGACTTTGATAGTTGTCTTTGTCCATAGTTGCATCAAGCTTTATCAAGGACTTTCGAGCATTTTGACATTCTTTATCAAACCACCTTTTGCGTGATCTATCTTTGTTGATACCTTGGAGATGCTTTATGGCAAAGCATTCTTCCGCACAAGAACAAATAGCTTTCTTGAAAGCTTCCCATTTAGTTTCCAATGGTGCATCACATTGAAGCTTTGTCATCCATAATTTTTGCTCAACCATTTCAATGTACATTGGTGCCCGTTTGAAATCCATACATAGTGATAACTTCTCTTTCCTTTGGCTGAGATTATCATGCTTAGTTGCTTCTCCACATGAAAGGTCAATACATAAGGTGCGATGGTCGGATTCCGGGGTCCATTGACCAAACATAAAACTCTTTATGCGATACATGATGGCTTCAGAGAGTAGCATATAGTCAATCACACTATCCCCATTATGTCTTCTACATGTAAATCCATTGGTTCCACTCCACAAAGATACACCATTGGCAATGAGCATACCCGTGCTATTACACATGTGTAAAAGTAACTTTCCATAGTGATCCGGCTCTTTCTCATCCATTGAAGTACGATCATACAAGTGAACTTCCTCCAACTCCCTTGAAATGTATGGCATATCAAATTGTTGAGTATCATGTTGCAATGTTTTTGTGCGAGCATTCATATCCCCAAATACAATAACATCACCTTCACCTTTGAAATAAGCAATGTCCTCTTCCAAATCAGAAAATGGTTGATCTCTATCCATGCAAGCATAAAAGGGAGAATCATGATGAGGAATGTAGCAACCGGCTACAAAAATGGGTGCTCTTTTTGGTGTCATAATTTTCAGCCATACATAACGTTTGTACTTGTCATCTTTCACAATTGATACAAAATCTTCCAATCCTTTCTTAACCATACATGCTAACCCTCCTTGTCCTCTTCGTTGCTTGAGATTCTTTGACCACATCAATGAATGTACATTGTAATCCTCCAAGCCGTTAATTCTTTGTGTATCATGCTCCCAAGTTTCAACAAGAAGTACAACATCGGCTTTGCTTGTTAGTTCATCAATGCCAACCCCCGCATTCCATGGGTATCCATTACAATTCCAAAAGCATATTTTCAATTGTAACTCGGTCTCATAGGTCACGCATCCCTATTTGCTTGAGAGACTTGCCTCCTCCTTGGGCACATTTTCTTCATGAGAGATTTCCTTGTTTTTATTATTCTTTTCGTCATATGCCTTGCGACGCATATTTTGTTGCTTAATAGTGCGATCTTCACATACAAAACATTTTGTATTCCTCAAATAGATCCAACTATTATCAAGGATAATCTTTCGCTTGGTCTCATCCGGCATGGTGCATACAATTGGCCGTTCTCCCGAGCGAGGAGCTCCTTGCTTCCCCACTCTATGTGCTCCATAGACCATAACTCCGGACATGCCAAAGTGGGTTTTGAAGAAATCTTCAATAACAATGGCAAGAGAAGGAGGTGTCTCTAACTTCTCTTCGGGAATTCCACGAATAACAATGTTCTTGGAACGTCGCTCCCGTTCCTTCAACTCCTCCACATCTACATTCTCAACATTCTTTGTTTGAACCATAGCTTGCATGAGTGAGGAATTAGAAACCACATTGCTACCACATACATCAGCCCAAGACTTGTTTGTGCATACATTTTTCATGTCGCATACATCCCGGCTCATAGTGTCAAATTTCTCCTCTTTCAATACATGGTCATGCTCCACTTTGCTCATCCGCTCCTTCAAAGCATTCAAGTCCACAAGAGAGCGTTTACATTCCTTGACTTCCTCTTCAAGTTGCATCAAACGTGTTGTTTGCATCTCAAGTGTCCTCTTGAGATTCTCATTCTCAACCACAAGTACCCTTAGTGTGCCATTCTCCATTGCAAGTGCTCGTAAGTCTTCGCCTTGTTTGTTTACGGTCTCTTGCAATGATACCAAGTACGCCATGATCATGGTTTCCGATGTCGTTGGTTGGGTGGTTGTGTTGCTATCTCCACACTTAGGAGATTTTGGATTATTTTCCACAATGGTTGTGGACCTTGTTGAAGAAGAAGAACCCTTGCGAGTGCCGGAAGACATTGTATGTAAAATAGGAGATGAGAATCAATTTTGTTGAACCTGTTCACTTCGGAAATGCTGCTACAAAAATGCCTTCCATAACTCTGAAAATTTCTGTCTTTACATCAATGCGTAGAGGACTTCGTGCTCTTCGATTGAGGCTATAGATCACCCAAATCGGAGTTCGGATGAAGATGTTATGATCAAAAGAGTGGACTGCTGTCTACTAGAGAGAGAGAGAGAGAGAGAGAGAGAGAGAGAGAGAGAGAGAGAGAGAGAGAGGAGCGGTCATTCTGTGCTTGTCAATACCCCCTCCTACCGCAACACACGCTCGGGGTGGTCACTTAATAATTATGTGACTATCACATGAGTGCAACAGAAGGGATTATTAAACTTTTTTTTTCTCACATTTTCACATACATAAGGTTACCATAAAGTGGAAGTAGAAAAACAATTTACAAATTGAATAAGAAAAGGATGTATTTTATTTGTAAAAATTTCACAGAGAAGGAGTTTTATAAATAGTCCTCGAACGTGTGCAATATTCACAATTCATACATAGTGACCCCCTCGAGGACACATGCAACCCTTGAGCTCTTGCTAGTGAATCTTGATGGACACTCTATTGACGTTTCAGCCACAAATCTTAGGTCCTCTGTCATAGATATTTTGCAATGGCCTTGCCGGATTCTCTACCTGACGTGTGGACTACTGGGTAGCCAAAAGTTTCCTTCCCACAACCATGTAGGGCATATTCTACAATCAATACCCAAGAGATGACACATAGGCATGCTTTGAGGCACATTTACAAAAGGTGCTAGCTCAATTTTGGTGAAAGTACAACTAGCACAATATTTACGACATAGACATGCAAGGCAATCCATCCATACTAAGGGCTCCAATGTAGAAATTTTTCCCACCCAATGTGAGCGAGGGACAGCTACTCTAGGAAATCTAAATTTCAAATTTCAAATAGCTTGCCTCTCAACTCCATACACCATGCACTTCTGTGGGCCAGTGCTCTTGCAGTGCCATCAACACTCAACCCTTGGAGGATTTTGGATTCCCAAACTTCATACAACACTGACAACTCACCCTCCTTCATATTAGTGACCTCTTCTTTGTGATGTTTAGACTCTTGCCCCACCTTCTCTCTCTTGCCACTACTTCTATCTACAACTGGTTGGTGGTGCTAGTTTTAGGGGCCTCAAAATCAATGGCGAATTTACGGCAATTGAAATTTATGTAGATGAGGCCATAATCCCACATCTCTCCCAAAAGCAAGTTCATGGAATTTTTTTTGAGGAGCTTTGCAAAACGACTTGCTCTTTTAGGAAGTGTTAGCAGCACCATTTGCAAAAATTGGTTAGAGTTGTATTTTTGCTTCCATGCTTACAATACTCAAAAAAGGTGGTGGAGTGCATGGGTCTTCTTCCCAATCCTGGCATTAAGGAGGAATCTAAATTCAAAACATAAAATTTTCCTCCGAAAAAATCTCTTGTATTCTCCTTCCATGAAAGAAGCATTGGAGCTTGCATTAACAAAAACTGATCATTTTCTTGAAGAGGCAGATGCAATCATGAAGGATAAGTGGCTTGCTCCTGCATTTCTTGCATCAATACTTGGAAAAGATGCAGTGTGTCCCTTGGTTAAACTATCGTGTGAAGAGTGAATGTCAAGGTGTTTGTTATCGATCAATTGGGTTGTTTCTCTCACCAAATAAGAGAAGGGAAACTATAACTAAAAGCCTAAACCCTAAGTAGTGGTGATTAGTGTTGGTTGCTTATCCTTGATAATGTATGGGTGTGTACCCTTTATGCCAAGCAATGTTTTGCTAGGGTAATATGGGCATCTTTTCTTGCAAAGCATGCCTGCTACCAATGGCATAACTTTGGACCTAAGTATTTGAGGAAATTCTAAACTTCTTCAATGTTTATGTAAAGTTGTTCTTCATCAATTCTTGATGTATAATTAACTTAAGACTTAAAGGGAGGGAGGGGGAGAGAGGGGGAGAGAGGGGGGGAGAGGCAGAAAAAAAAGCTTGCTCCAAAAACTCTTTTTGGAGCAATCTGAGTGTTTTTTTTAAATGCTCTGTTGAGCAATATCTAAAAAAAGGTCACTCTAATTATCTCTCAAAAAGCTCGTGCTAAACCCCAACTCAGAAAATACCTCTTTCACTTTCCATGAAAGTAACAGGTTGGCATAACTCATTAGCAAAGGATAAGTCCTTGAAAACCCCACCATGGTGTTCAAGATTGAGAACTTGAATTAAACATGAAGGGACTAAACTTAGTCACAACATGCTTTGCCTCATGGGTAAGTAGACTCCAACTAGAGAGTTAATCTGTCTAATTGGATTGCTTATTGCTAACATACACTCATAGTGTTAGGTTTTAGGCCCCGTGTGACCGATTATGACTGAGCACCCACCCAGTTACTTTTATTCATTTGGTTATAATGTTAATAAGAAGTTGAGAGGCATTCCTCTCAATAGCTCCACCAAGTGCTATATCTCCTTCTCCTTCCCCCTTCTCTCCTTCCCTCTCTTGCACTCTTCGTATCCTCACCACACAAGCGGTATCGGAGCTCAGGGAGCTCGTCTGCATCCCCGGCTACCCCGCGTGTGCAGCCCTCCCAACCAAGCAATGGAATCTTGAGAGCTTGGCAAGAATCTACAGGAAATCGACAGGCAAAGCTTGAGTAGTGGAAATCGAGGTTTTGATGGAATGTGGGCAAGCTTTGAAGACTTAAGCAAGAGGAGAATTGAAGCTCTGCAAAGAATCAACCTTGCGGGCCTACAAGGAATCGATTTGAGACTCAGACAACAACCATTGAAGGCATCAAGCCCAATCAGGGAAATCAGGCCTATGAATTGTAGTGCTACACCTCTGTAGTGTGGAGATAAGGAAGAGCTTAAGAGTGTGTGTGGTTGCACACACACACACACACACACACACACACACACACTTAGAGGACTCTCAAGCAGTAGCCTAGAATCGGGTAGAGAGAGAAAGGGAATTGTCTGAGAGGGAGTTTGAGAGTAGCAAGGTAGGAAAAACAAAATCAAGGCAAGACTTGCAAAGAAAATCAAGCATTTGAAGGAATTTGCAGAGCAATCAAAACTTGAATTGGGGAATCAGTCACCTGCAAGAAAATCGATCAAGGCTTGAAGAGAGGATTGAGTTGAGGCACTCCATAGTTGGGCAGATTTTGGAAATCAATCAATTGAGCAATAGATGCATAGCATCAAGTGTTGTGTGTGGCGCGCGCGCGCACACACACACACACACACACACAAAAAAGCTTGGGGGGGTCAACAAGTTTCGAGCGCTTTCAAAAAATAAACAAAAAGCACCAATAGAAGAACTTATTTTTTTAAAAAATATGACATAATACACTTAGTGTGTGCAAGCCATTGATCCCACCTTTGCCCTCAATAGTCCGGCAGTGAGAGAGCTTGAGAGATAACAAGTGAGAGAGAGAGAGACTTCCTCACTATGAGAGAGCGGAGCTATGAGATTGAGAGCGAATGAGTGTGTGTGTGTGTGTGTGTGTGTGTGTGTGTGTGTGTGTGTGAGAGAGAGAGAGAGAGAGAGAGAGAGAGAGAGAGAGAGAGAGAGAGAGAGAGAGAGAGAGAGAGAGCAGGGATTTTGACATTGGCATCCCATTTTTTTTTTGCTCCGGCTTTGAGATTGATACACACATAAAGTGTGTGTGCACATCTCAACCTCTGACATTGTTAGCATCAAGCTAGCATGGATACCACGGATACCATTTTTCAGAGCCCTTATTGTAAAAACACTTATTATTTTGATAAATCGGGAATAGTGTAACTCCTTATTTTTGGATAAACCTTGTAATTGATGAGCCGGCGGGGCTACAAGCTTCCAGATTGTATCAACATGTTATTACCCACCTTTAGTTAGAGCTCCTAGATAATTAGTTTGACCACCAAAAACCTTGGCTAAGGTATAAAAGCCAATTTTTGTAAGTTATTATTAAGTTTTGGATCATGAAATACACAGCGTGAGCTAACGGCGCTCACTTCTCTCCTTCTCGTGCTTCCTACTCCCTCCCCGATTGTCACATTACAGTAGTGTTTGTTGCATTGTAACCACAGGTAAGAGCTCTACGCATTGACATAAACACATCACATTATTTCATAGCTTTTGGTGTTGCCACTAATTTCATCATAAGTAGGATTTACACTTCAAAATAAAAAACTAAGCATAGGCGGGATATAGGGGCATCATTGCTAAGCATTTAGGTGGATTCTGGGTCGGAAACGACTAGGTCAAAAATCCATTGTTGTTAATAATCGTGATTTTGGCACTTGAACTAAAGTGGGATTTGAGATCATAAGCATGTGTGCTTAGGTCTTATAAACTTGTCCTAGAAGTTTTGTTACGTTTGGATGTCATTTGATGCTGCAACGGATGTGATTTGTTTGCCGATGAGCGATTGGCTTTTGGTGATTTCAGTCACTTGAGTGTAGCTTGAGTTAGATGCAAGATGTTAGTTATTTTCCGAGAGATTGAGACCCTCTTGTAGCCTCTATGCACTAGTCGAGTCAGATTCATCCCATGGATTGACAATTTAATCGTGGTTCTCACTAAAACTGCAATAAGATAGGATAGTGAGATTAGACACACGTCCCACATTTGGCGCCACTGTCGGGGATCGAAGAGACCTAAACTAGGGAAAAACATGAGCGTCTTGTGAAGTTATCCTTTAACTTCCTCTAGGATCTCCTAGAGTTAAAAACTTTCTTTTAGAAACCGCATAGCCTAAGATTGTCATCTTTTGCTGTGTAGAGGTAGCATAGAGGTAATCGTACTTGCTGAGTGCCTTTAGGATTGTAGGATTGTAGAACTAGATTAGGATTTTGGTAATGATTGATAGACGACACAAGTCTTAAGATCAAAGCTCAGAAAACCATAAAAAACAAGAAAACGAATGTTGAATGTTTGTGGACACTTTCCACAACCCCATTGCATGAGAACCTAGGAGTAGGGTAAGTAGGATCCGAGGTGGATTTCAGAACATTTCTCTCTCTGAATGAATCAAGTGTGAGTAGTTATTGGAAGTTGTAGAATTTCAGGTCTACGGCTAGAAAAAGCACGAAAAGACTCCAAACCACTCAATTTGACTGAAGAGTAAGCTTTTTTTTTTTTTGCAAAACTTACAATTGTGAGTGGATAGTATTAAAAACATCGAAAATATACACCAACCTCGAGCTCAGACCGAGCCTTGAGGGTCAAAGGATTACTAGTTTTCCTGAAGAAGTCTCAGACACTTTTTCAGATTCAACCTCAGAAATGTCTTCCTATTCGACTCACTCAGAGACCGGAACGACAATGCGATATAAGCATATACTCTCATTTTATAAGACTAATCGCCATGGAGCTCAAGTTTACCTGGATCCTAACAAAGAGTATGCTATTTGCATTGATGACCATGGTATTGTATTCGAAGAAGAAATCAGAGCAAACAAACAAAGAAAAATGTACATGGATCAAAACGGAAGTCAATATTTGCAAGTAGAAAACCCTAACATGATAGACAAATGGGAATATTGATGATACTTTGTACTTTCTAAGTAATAAGTGTCATAGCATTTGGAGCATCGTAGCTATACAAAATCATCGATTGAAGCTTGCAATAAGGAAAGTGTATTTTGATGTTTGACACACATCTGAGACCGGTTTAGGCAAGATCATATTGGACTTGGATTTTTTGAGAGATTAGCTATCTCTTATAGCCTCCATGCACTAGTCGGGTCAGCTACGTCCCACAGATTGACATTTTATGTCTATGGTTCTCACTTTGCTAGCATCTATATGGTGAAGCTTGGCAGTCAACTGACAGATGTTACTAGTGCTTTGATCACAGAAGAGATTTGATATCAATCTCTTGACACTACTGGGCATGGTGATGTGTATATGGCTAGTGAAAGTAGCTAGAAGAACATTCAAAGGTAGGGAGGTCATGGTCATAGTCGCAAACATTTACAAGATCACAAGAATACACAAAGCAAAAGTTGTGGAGGGGACACAAGGAACATTGAATGCTATTATTGTTACAAGAAAGAACACGTGTAAAGGATTTTTGTTTGTTGGAAAGAGAGAAGGTAAAGCCATTGTCATAAGTCTTGCGCCTCGTAAGAGCAGTGTGAACATAGACGAGCTCAATATTGTTGACTCTCCACATGTTGATCTTGTTCTTGATGTGTCGGGGACATCAGATGTACTAGTATTTTCTTTTTATTCAAGCACAAAGGTGTTGTTAGCTCCTGAAGAATGTTATACACAAAATTGGATTATTGACTCAGAGGTACTAGTATTTGCTTTTGATTTGAGCCCAAAGGTGTAATTAGCTCTTGAGGAATTCTATGCATAGAAATTGATTATTGACTTAGGTGCTAGCTTTCATGTTACTCCTCATCAAGAGTGGTTCTCCAATTAACATGGCTTGATTAAGTTGGGCGATTCTCGTCAGCTTGAGATCTACGGCATTGGAGATGTGAAGTTGTGTATGTGTAATGGTAATGAGTTCATGCTGCAAGGTGCTAGAAATGTGTCAAAGCTCTAAGGGCTTGGTTTTAACAGGACAATGTAACTTGATCATGCTCAAAGGTCAATAGTCTGGCTCATTATAAATACTTGTATGTCTCTTTAGTGAAAGAGAATTCTACGTGTGTAGCTGAAATGCCTTCTACTGAGTTGTGGCATAACAAACTTGGTTATATGAATCAAAAGGGAATGCAGCAAGTACAACATTTTGGTTGTGTCCTTGTGCTAAACTATTCTGATTTTAGTTTGTGTGAGCATTGCATTATCTGAAACAAACTAGGCTTACCTCTTCACCATTGGAGAATCATTAGATTTGGTTTATAGTGATCTATGTGGGCCTATGCTACATAAATATCTCGGGGGGGGGGGGGGGGGGGGGGGGGCATTATCTTTATTGACTTTCATAAATGACTCTACTCAAAAGGTGTGGGTTTACCTCTTGAAGAGGAAAGACAAAGTCTTTAGTGTCTTCGAGAAGTTCCTAGTGATGGTAAAGTCGGGCAAGAAGTTGAAGGCTTTGCCCATTGACAACCTAGGAGAGTACGTCTCCACTGAGTTTAAGGAACTTTGTAGCAAACAAGGCATTAGTTAATACACCATATACACCTGCTCAAAGCGCATGAATAGGACTATTCAAGAAAGGGTCATTTCAATGCTATCTATTGAAAATTTACCTCAAGAGTTTTGGGGAGAGGCTATTATGACAACGGTGCATATAATCAACAGTTCAATACACCATGGAACTACAAGATTCTATAGGAGATATGGACATACAAAAATCCCAATTATGACAATTACATGTATTTGGGTGTGTGTGAGGCATTTTCACATCTGTCTAAAGAGCTTAAAAAGAAGTTGGACCCCAACTCACACAAATACATCTTCATTGGCTATGGTGAAGATGGAGAGATGGGTTCTTGTCTCTGGAACTTAGAATCTTAAAGATTTATTTGTAGCTCACAAGTGATCTTTAATGAATCAAACATGAACAAATAGCCCATGATAGAGTTTGAGTATCACAAAGTGAGATTCAAGGACGTAGCCTCAAGTCTAGTTACACAAACAATTCAATCTACTAGAAATGTACCTTCTACAACTAGTAGTTCTCCAAAGAGAGCTAGTGATGCTCCTGAGAGAGAAGAGTCCAGTAGTCAAGTAGTGAGGATATCTACACGTGTCTCTCATTTCCCTAAGTTTTTTCAGCCAAGGTTAAACTATTTGTTGGTCATTGACTACAAAGAGCCTACCTGCTATACCAAGAGGCTATTCACATGGAAGATGGCATAAAGTGGGATCAGACAATGCAATCTAAGTATAACTTGATTATGGCAAAGGAAACCTAGAAACTAATAGAGCTACCAGGGGGCAAACAAGCCCTACCTTGAAAATGGGTGTGTAAGAAAAAATACATGGCAAAAGATCCCAAGCCTGAGTATAAGTCTAGATTAGTTGCTAAGGGATTCAAGCAGAAGAAAAGCATGAATTTTGATGAGATTTTCTCTCCAGTAGTCAAGATGACTATGTTGAATCTTGTGCTTGTAATAGTATCCATTGAGGACATGGAACTTGCCCAAATGGACGTGAAGATGGCTTTCCTTCATGGGGATCTTGATAAGAATGTCTACATAATACAAGAAGAGCGTTTCAAACCTAAAAATATTATGAGCGCAAAATTTGTGTGTAGATTGTATAAGCATTGTATGGCCTAAAACAAGGCTCAAGGAAATGCTACATGAAGTTTCACAAGTACATTTAGTCCCAATGATATGGAAGGAGCGAAGAAGATCATTGCTTGTTCACTTATCATCTTGATACTTCATGTCGATGATATGCTCATGTCGGGAAGTATAAAGATGACATTTTCATCTTGAAGAAGTCACTTAGCATGCAGTTTGCTATGAAGGATTTTGGAGATGCAGGTAACTTTCTTGGTATCAAGAGGGATAAGAAACATGGAATATTGGAGTTGTCTCAGGAAACTTATATCCCAAGGTCATGTAGTGTTTTAATATGCAAGGGAGAAAGGATACATTGAGTATCCAAATGGAGGCATATGAAAAACATAGCAAGAATAATTCTCCCAAATTTGATGCTAAGAAAGAAAAAATGGCCAAGGTGCCATATTCTTTAGCAATCGTTAGTCTTATGTGAAGGGGATCGGGGAGCACCACAGACGGAGAGTGAGAGAGAGAGAGAAGGAGACAGACACGATGTGGGTGGGGAGACTCAAAAGAGTGAGCAGCCCCCTATACACTTATGTTATGTATAAGGTATACAAGTCAGTGGGCGCCCAGAGTCTGGGCGGCCGGGCAAGGCACAAGCGCCTATACCCCAACAACCTCCCACTTAAAGGCGACTGTGCCTTTAAGCAAGGGAACCTAGTCTAAAGACTAAAAAAGGTGAGAGAAAACCGCTCTCAACCGATGCCCACTGGCTGGCTGTGATCGTGTGCATCCGGCTCTACTGATAGACAAACATCCCGCTGCGGAAGCCACACAGAGCTAGCTCCAAGCTCTGCAAATAGTCTATAAGAGCTCATGCACTCTTGCAAGTATCGGTCCAATACCTGCAAACCTCCCCTATGCTCTATGCCGAGATCAGTCATCGAACAACTAATCAACCCTGCTGCAAATGCTCCCACTGCAGCTGCTATGTCGGGCCTCGAGATCAGCATCTCGTACATGAGGACACCGAACGTTGATGCAACCCTGGCAACCTCTGCCACCTCCAACTCAGAACTCAACTCATGGCAATCCTGTCCCCTATCATAGAGACCATGGCACTCTGACTCCGAGCTCTGGAGTGACTCCTCGTGCCCACCACATATCACATGTGTACCAAGAGTATCCATCTGTCCTGAATCTGCATCAAGCTCTGGCATAAGCATATCAAGAAATGACTCCACAATAGCTGACATCTCAGCATCCATGTGAGTCATCTCTGTCATCACCTCTGATGACTCATCCTGCTGTGACTCACTAGAGCTGTCCCGCTCTACCTGTGCATCCGTAGACGCAACCTGCACAACAAGGTCACTGCTCTGCACTCCATGCAAAGCATCCTGCAACCCACAAGCAAAAGAGACTCGCCTGCTCTCTCGCTCTCTACCTGGCTGCGTGATCACAGAGACAACACCGTCTCTCCCGTGATCCACATGCAATGGGTAACTTGTACCACTCCTGGCACCTCTCGCAATCACTAGCGAACCCAAATGCATCACAAAATCTCGCTCTCGTAGCGAAATCTGACATCCACAATCCCGTAACTGTCTGACTGAGATCAAATCCCGTCTCAGATCTGGCACATAACGCACATGACGCAGGGTAAATCTCATACCACTGGGCAAGGACAAACATACGTCTCCTGTACCCTCAATGTCATACATAGCACCATCAGCCATGTGCACACAACCAAGTCTCCCACTAGAAAACGTGCTAAACCACTCACGATGCGACGTGACATGGAAAGTAGCATCTGAATCTAGTAACCAATGTGAAGACAATGTGCAATCCGATATGCAATCCGTAGACATAAGATCGTCTGAAGACAAGCTAGATGTAAATGTGACATCGCCATCACAAGCATACTCAGTAACCACCGTACTGATCTCACTAGCATCTGTCATGCCCAAATCTGCATCACGCATCTGTCGCCTCCTTTGTCTCAAACGCCTGAAACATCGACGCCTAATGTGCCCTCTATGTCGACAATGCCAACATGTCAAGTCTCTATGCCGTCGAGACTTGCGTGTGGGACCAATCTCTCCCATGGACATAGAAGTGGGACTAGACTCCCCTGTAGACATGGATGTCGCGTACATAGCATGTAAACTCTGCCATAAAGCATGAGTTGTAGTCTCCCTCGAGACCTGCCAGTAAACAGACTCAACCAGATGCAAACAAATCGTAGACATTGCTAACTCATCAAGATCCTGCCAATCATCATCACGCATAGACTTGGGCTTCGCCGATAAACCATGCAAGGGTTTATCCTGCCCCAAATCCGCCAATGCAACAAGCATATGTTCCTTCCAAGCAACAAAATCTACACCATCAAACTGTGTCAGACCATAACGCTGGAAGTCAAATGAAAAATCAGCCATAATGCTCGCAAAAGAGCAACCAACAATGAGTAGCAAATGTCAACCAAATCAGCCCTAAACTGGCTCGAATCGCATCAACAAAAGTATGCAAATATGGTTGCAAATCAGCCCCAAAACAGCCCCAAAATTCAGCTCTTAAACAACTGCATAAACAAGTCACAAACGTGTCCCAGATCAGCCTACAACTGAGTCATACATGGACACCTGCAAAGAGGAAACAATGGCTGAAAATTCAGCGCCCAAATAAGCCCTCAAACCTGCCTGTAAACTTGTAAACCTGTAGCTGAAACCTGCTGAAAAAACCTCAAGCCATTAGTGCTCGAATCCGGCTACCTAGCTCGTAGCCACACAAGCATACATCACAATACTCACTCCTGTGAGTGTGCCAAGATAACTGTACGCCTGTCAAACCCGTGAGCTAATCACCAAGCCCACAATGTGCGGTATCGATGCATACACACACACAAATCTCCCACCTGCAGAGAACACCGCACGCAAATGCTGAGTGCAACCCGCAATCTCTACCTAGATCGCATAAATGATGCGCATAAAACTCCTGGGAAAATTTCGCCAGAGTTTCGTCAGTAAAACGACCACAAAACCAGTAACCAAACTGACTGCACGCTCAAAACCATGAGCAACCAAAGCGCATCAAAACGCACTCCAAATGCATGCACCAATCTCCACATTTTGCATACATCATTGCAAACACCTGCAAATCTAGTACACAAATATCTGCTCTACCTGTGACTGCCTAAAAACATGCTCGAGGAATACATTGCCGAGCTCAAAATGCAATCACATTAGTCTCCCTGAGCATCAAACCACATAAGGCATACATCGTATCCTCCCACCTGTGAGGAAACTTGCAGCAAATATCACTCTCACATCTGAGAGCAAACCATGTGTGGAATCCTCGACACACAATAAACAACTGCTGCTGCAGAAAATTCAGCGTTCAGAATTTTAAAATTCTGATATGACGAGCGCGTCCGGAGCGTGCCAAAACCCCAAGGTAGACTCCTGGATCATATGTATCCGAGTCCGGGTGTGAAAGCTATGCCAAAAACAGTGTTTTTGGGACCCGAGAGTGCACAAATAAACTTGCTTCTGTACCTGCTGTAATTCAAAGCATAATTTCAGCAAATAGACATCACCATCGCGTCCGGAGCGTGCCAAAACCCTGACCTAGACTCCTGGATCATGTAGATCTGACTCTGTATGACGGAGCTACGCAAAAAACTGCGTTTTAGAGCCCAAAAATGGCAAAAACGAGCTGCACACAGTCTTGAACCTGCTCCTGCTCCACTCTGCGTGATGCAATGCCCTCTCAATGCAAGCTCCAAAACAAGAGCTCTGCCACAACAGCATCCAAGCACTCGAATGTCAAGCTCTCCTCCGCCGAGCACTTCTCTAACGAGCTCCACTGAGCTCAAAAGCTCCTCTCACCAAGGAAGCTGCAACCGCCTCCTCGACCAAGCTTGACCACACCAAGCTCCTAAGCTCCAAAGACAATGCTCCTCAAGCTAAAATCGCTTTCCGTGAAACTCCGCGACCGAACTCCACCGTTGAGAGCGAGCGAGCTATCGCCTCGAAGCTCTCAAAGCCGTCGTGCTCTCCGCGGTCACCATAGCTCTGATACCAATTGAAGGGGATCGGGGAGCACCACAGACGGAGAGTGAGAGAGAGAGAGAAGGAGACAGACACGATGTGGGTGGGGAGACTCAAAAGAGTGAGCAGCCCCCTATACACTTATGTTATGTATAAGGTATACAAGTCAGTGGGCGCCCAGAGTCTGGGCGGCCGGGCAAGGCACAAGTGCCTATACCCCAACATTATGTATGCCATGGTAACCACAAGATTGGCCATTTCTTTTGAGAGTGGTAGGAGATTCATGGAAAATCCTAGTAGAAAGCACTGGAAAGCAGTGAAGTACATCTTGAGATATCTTAAAGGTGCAACAAACACATGCTTATGCTTTGGGAATAGTGTTGCATCCATTGTGTGTTACACAGGTGCAGATTATGTCAGCTATGTGGATAGTCAAAGATCCACCTTTGGCTACGTTTTCCTATTTTTTGGAGCATTGTGCCATAGAGATCATGTCTCCAAGATTGTACATCATCTTTCACCACAGAGGCAAAGTATCTGATAGTTTCTGATGCTAGCAAGGAACTTGTGTCATTAGCTCACCTAGTGGGAGATCTTGGCATTACTTACACTCCAACATTGTATTGTGACAGTCAAAGTGTGATTGCATTAGCGAAGAACTTCGTGTTTCACTCCAAGTCAAAACACATAAATTTCAAGTATCATGTGATATGGGACATACTAGCTCATAAGAGCATTGAGATAGTCAAGGTCCAATACGGATGACAACCCTAAAGATGATCTCACAAAGAGCCTAGCCTCAGAGAGGTTTGCACAATGCACTAAGAGGATGGGTTTTGGGTGAATTTCTTAGCATAATCGCAATGCCCACCTATCAATTTTTCCCACCACAATGTATGTTTCACAGTTTGTAAGGCCCCCATATGAGGAGGACCCAATAGTGCACATATGTTTGGGGAATTCTAGCTTGTATGTTGATGTCTTTATTTGTGATCATGGACGGTACAAAGAAAATCCAGGGCCCACCTTTGGGACATGAGGGTCAACATCTATAATAACTTTTTTTAAGGAAAGACTCACCTAAATATTCCTTTTGGTCGGAATACCTTGGCTAGACGGCGGTCAAAAAGAAATCGAAAAACAACCGGCTCGTGGCCGGTGGTGGCCAATGTCCGGTGGTTGACATTCAACGGCCAGTGGCGGAGTTCTACTTGGACTTGGTCACACAAGGGTGGCTACACATGCACGCATGGCCAAGTTCTACTTGGAATTGGCTACACAAGGGCATTCACACATGGGCAGCCACACATAGGCATATAGAGGCTCCCTTACATCTATATAAGGAGGTCTTCTCTATGAGCCATTACGGATACACACACATCCTTATTGAAGGAAAACCAACCCCTTGTATTCCTACTTGCTCTAGTTGTCTAAAGTGCTATCTACGCTCTACCTTGAGAGTGCATGGATGGATGATGCCATCATTTTGTAATAGTGTGATAATCTAAATTTTTGATTTTCCACTAATCTACTTTGCACCATATCTCTCTCTACTCTCATTGCTACAAGATTCTATTATGTTTTGCATTTCTTATAGGAGCCTCTAAAATGCTTTAGGGTTGTACAAGTTATACATACATAGGCTACTTGGGCCACATTGGCCTTCAAGTGGGAGATTGTTAGGGTTCATGCCAACTGCCTAAATGCCCATCATACTGACCATACCAACCTTATCTATTCTTTTGATCATATAGAAGAATAAGGAATAGTGAGGTATTTGAACTTCATGATGAGCTCCACCAACACTTTGTGTGTGCTCTTCTTCTCCCTCTCCCTTTGCACGCATCATGCACACTACAACGAGCATCATCTCAAGACTGCCAAAGTACTCTCAAAGGAGCTTCAAGAGGTTTTAAGTAAATCAAATCCAATCTCTCTCTCTCTCTCTCTCTCTCTCTCTCTCTCTCTCTCTCTCTCTCATTGTGTGTCTCATCCTAAAGGACTAAATTGAGATGTTTTTCTACCACGCAAAACATAAAGTAATGTAGGTCACATAATATGTATCTATGGGGATGTTGTAGTCTTGATAGTGCTTTTGTAAGATAAAAGACACTTACTTTGGGAGAGTCTGCTAAGCTAAGATGAGGCAAAGAGCCCTCTAATTTGAAGAATGGAAGAGAAAGGGATAATGAAATTTACCAAGACTGGGTTTCACATATGGTAGCAGACAAAATTAAAGGGCTATTTAATGAAGAAGAGGTTAGGGGGATAGTCAAGCCAACACTTAGCAAACCTTGTTCTAGTGATGGAACACAAATGCAAACACGGTCTATATGAGTGCATAAAATCTAAAGTAAAGATGAGAAAGCACTAGGAATGATAATTATATCATTGCATGAAAATTATGTACATTCTACAGATGATGGTGAAACATCATCAACTACATGGAAAACCCTAGAGAAGAATTTTGGGGCTAGGAGAAAGAAGATTAGGGTAAGCTTGAAGAAAGACCTCTATAAGCTAAAAATAGATTCGAATGAGAATAAAACAAGCCTTGTCAACCGCTTTAAAATCATGATCACACCACTCACCTACATGAATTGAGGTGTACTGAGGAGGACAAGATTGTTGTCCTGCTAAGAGCATTGCCATCTAGATTTAACCAAATGGTTACCATCATTAAAGAGAAAGACCCAATGTCAAAGAATCTAGTTTAGATTCAATAAAATTAACTTATCAAAGGAGAGATTTTTCTTTTAAGAGAATTCTTTAGAGGAGACTAAAGATTATGTCGGGCCGATTTCTTTAGAGAATTCTTTAGAGGAGACTAAAGATTGTGTCGGGCTGATTTCATTGCACATTGGAACATTAACTCATGCACATAATTCAAAGAGAACACCAAAATTAATATTGAAACCTTGATGAGGACCGGATTTGCTTAGAGCCAGTCCCCCCTCCAAAAGGACTTTGTGGCCAAGCCAAACTAGTTAAAGGGAGACCAGAGACAATTTACCAAAAGTGGTGGGGTTGATCTAACCTTAGGCTTTTAATTTTCCCAAGGATTAAGTTAACCATAGACATACCTTTAATTTTAACTAGCTCAGGTGCAAGACCTTTGCACTATCCTTTGGAGGTTTATGAAGCTACCATGAACCTCCTCATTTAGGACTTGCTAAATTAGAACAAACACCAATAAAAATAAAACTCACCCTTGGGCTTGAGAGCTTCACCTCCTGGTCAATACCTTAGCACAATGCTTAGGAGGTGCCACGAAGATGGTTCCAAAACCTACTAAATTTAAACTATTTGTGGTAATTAATAATTTACCCTAAGGTTTCTTAGACTTTGTACTTGGAGTCTAATGAGTAATTTTAATTACTTGATATTAATATAGCTAGTTTTTATTTTTGAACTCCTATAAATTGATCTAGGTAATCTTCTTTGTCATGTACCTTTGATCAAGGCTTATCAAGATAGATTTATCCTTCCTTGATGTGTATCTATGATTGCGGTAACTAAAAAACAATTATCCTTGCTCTTTTCTAAGATTATCTCCTTTTGGTCCCAAGCCTTTGACCGAGCTGGTCCATAAGCACTTAAATCAACTTCACTTGGTCTCTCTTATTAAATGGCAAAATTAAGATGTGAAATTTTCATGACATAACCTCTCCCTTGAAATCATAGTTTTCCTATGGACTAGGAAAAATGAAATCATAGCTAGTCATGTTGCTTTTGGTAGAGAAGGATCCCTTTTTACTTGTCAACATTCTTCTATAGTGGGGTAACTAGTTCCACTTGGTGCTTGGCGACTGAGTTGTTGTAAGCATGCCTTTACTTGGCCCTTATTCATCTTATATAGTAGATTGGCAAGGTCTACTAGGTGCTTGAGACACTAAACAATTGGCATATTCCACATCAAGAATTTTGACTTGTTGCATCTACATATTGAGGCGGTCCGGGGCGGGCAACAAGAAGAGTGGCCTCTAAACACCCTTCGAGGCTCCCGTGCTGCTCAATTGGGCCTGGGGCAAGCACAATCAAAGACAACAACAACCCACAGCAAGAAACCAAACAAGAAAAGGGGCACTACCTAGTTGTAGATGCGAACTAGGACGCACGTGATATCTCCTTGTACTCAAACGCACAAAGAGAGGGGAATGCAAGATAGCCACACACACCAAACACAAACATTCACCACGCCAAAGAGAGGTAAAGAGCACAAATCAACTTGAGCAACTCAGTCTTAGCTTTAAAGACTAGATGCACACAAAGCTTGATAAGAAATAGAGAGACAACACAAAACTTGACCTTGTTGCCAATACACAAATTGTCTCAGGGTCACGGGAGCCCTCTCACCAAGCACCCTTTTACAATTTACCTTTTAGGCAAACAATTTAACAAGCCCTCAAACCACCAAGCATGAAATGGCACAACAAACTTCAAGGACAATATACCTTCAACCACCTGATGAGCCAACTTATCAAGTCAATTTGGAGAGAAGAGTCGTAGTTGCAGCATACAATTGCACCCAAAACTATGAATCTTATTTATGTACAAGAGTAGGCTACAAGTGTGATTGCAGAGTATAGTATCACTCCACTCCTCTAGATGGCATGACTAACTTCAAGCTTCTCCATGCACCTATGTGTAGTGATGGAATAGAGCACTAACAATGCACACACTCTACACAACTAAGCTTGAAGAGTGGTGTGTTATGTGTTGAGAATGGTGTGGTGTAGTGTGATCATGTGATGATTTACAAGGGAGAGAAGGGCTCTATTTATAGGTTTTAGAATCCCCGATTTGGATTAGGCCTAATCAAGTTTATTTGAAGGAATAAAAGATTATGCATATTTTTATTTTTTTTAATGAGGGTGGGTCTCTCTTGTCCTTTGAGTCACATGGATGTGGGCTCAAGGGAAGAGAATTATTGAGGATGAAAGGAGAGAGGATTGAGTGAATAATTTCGGACTGCCTACTCTAGTAGAGGGTGCATTTTACAATAAGGTTAGTTGTTAGTAGTTAGTAATTATCACTAAAAAATATTTACAAAATAATTCATCAAATGGTGAGATATATGATGAGAAAAGTTAGAGAAGGGATAAGCTTGTAAAGCAAGGTTGAAGCTTGGAGAAGTTGACATTCACCTCTTTACAGCACCGGTAGAAGAAGCGGTCAGCATGGCGAAGTAACGCGTGTGGATGAAGCTACGTTATCTTCAAACCTTGGAAAATTCACGATAAAAGCCTTCATTTGCAGAGGTTATCCTTGGATTTTTGCTGATTTTTTGAAGTTCTTTACAAAGTTGAAGAGAGTATGGTAATATGGACATATATGTAGAGAGAAAGGGGGACACATAGGGTGTAGAAATGGAGGATGAAGGCTATGGAGGTGTGAGAGATGTGGAAATGATGAAGAGGGTGAATTAGGACATGGGAGTTGCAGGTTTGGGAGTGGGAAGGAGAGGGAGGAGTGTGTGTGAAAAAAGAAAATGATAAAGTGGAAGAGGGAGTGTGGCTGCATAGCATGGGCAAACTGGGGTCCACCAATAAAATCATAGCTCACAGCTCGTAGCTTAAAAAAATATGAAAAAATTTGAGGTGAAAGTTCAGCTCACGAGCTACAACTTTTGTTTGGATCACCTTTTCAAATTCGGGGAGCATGTGATCTTTAAAAATTCAGCAAAACCAACTGATTTTTCCACTGCACAAGGTCCTTGTGAGGTCTTTCTTTGGATGATTCTTTTGAATACCTCCAAGAGTGAGCTCCCCATGGTGCATGAATGCATTCCACATACCCTTGACCTTATTTGGTAGGTCTATAATTGAAGATATTGTTGAGATCATGATATAAGTGAATAGTACAACTAAGAAAATCAAATATTGAGGGGTCTAAAAAAATATGTACATGTCAAATATAAATAATATAGGTGGAAAAAATATAAAGGGGTCAAAATAAATCTCTCTAATTTTAAGTCTACCATAAAAAGATGAATATTTTTGGTGGTCTAATTTATGAGAGTAATAGAGAATAGATGTAGGAAGGAAAAATGACAATAGTGAAAAAAAAATACACATAAATAAACTAGTTTTTTTGGATTTTTGTTAGGATGGAGTTACACCAAAAATAAGAGAAGCTTGCATGAAGTTATTTTTATATGGAATAAAGAGTATGCAAAATGGTAAGAAAAAATATGGTAATGGTGAGTCAATGTACATAGCATAAATAACACACCCTAAGTAGAAATATTTAAATAAATACCAAAATAATTTTGAAAAATCCTTTTATTTAGGCCCTATAAAAAATGAAATATTTACATACAAATAGCCCATAATATACTTATATTTTTTATTTATTTTTTGCTCAACTAGCCCAGTGACTAGCTAATTAAGGGTTTTTAAGAAAATATAGGGAAAGTCCCCTAACTCACACACGCCTATGTACAGTGAAATGGTAGGGATAACCAAAATGTTTGAGTGATTTGATAGGGTGAGGTAGCTTACTATGGCAATTATGGAAAGCCGAAAAACGGCTATCATTAGCCCCCCGCTTAGATAATGGTACATTCATGTACCATTTATCTGACCATACAACATGTAGATTGTGTAACGTCTGTCTTTGTCTGCTCTCATCTTTGAAGAACCTTTGTTGTATGATTAATAAACCTTGTGTGATATGAAAGGTTCTCAGAGCCAATAGCAAAATGTAATGAAGTGACTGAATAAACCTCCTCCATTGAGAAAGTTTCCATAAGGACCCCCCAGGATCAAAGATCTTGAAATTTCTTTCCCAAAGAGAGATGTATGGTATGGAATCATTTACTGATTTCGGTTAAAGAAACTTGTAGATTTTATTGTTGTCCATCATTGCATCTATCACTATGAATGTGATATAAAAGATTGGTTGCTCTTCCTCCTGTGTAAAGTTGATGTATCTGCTACAATCTTCAAGATCTTGTATAAGCAAATTCCTGAACTGTAGCTCATAAAATTCATTCAACCTGGGTAGGCGCATCAAGTCAAAAATTCTATCACCTTCATGATTTAGGAAAGCTTGATCCATGCTTCCAACTGCTATTGGAAGATATTGCAAATAGTTTACCACATAAGTAGATAATAGATGAAGGTTTCTATTGCTTCCAACACATTGGAAGAGAACTGATTGATGAAATATCCACATATAGCAATCAACAAGTTTTTCATCTATGATGAAGACCAGAAGCATCACAATGTGCGACCTCCATACACCAAAGAACCAAATGAAGCAGTTTTGGAAACATCCATTCATCACCAAGTATTCATGTCCTCTTCCACTTAAGAAGGTATGGTGCCCCCGATGAAAGGTATATATGAAGAGGGGAGAAGTTGACTTTGAAGAGGTGAAACCCAATGTGAAGATGATTTGGGCTTCAAAAGCTTGGAATTTATTTCTAAAAGATTGTCCGATGAATGAAGAGCCACCCACTAAAACACCATTGGAGAGAATGATACCCTTCTGATAGTTTCCTTTTATGATTTTATTTTTAACTACTCTCCCATGTTCTTCATCCCCTTCTAAGCCCCCCCTTTGGCAAGGTTGTAACTCCTCACATTGTACCACCTCAAAGGTTGATGGATTACTGTTTGATTTTGTGAAAACTTTGGCTCCTTGCATGATAGGTTCCTCCATGCTTAACATACATGGGTCATACCAATGCTTTTCAACATCCTCAAACACTTCTTGAAGATTATCCTCACATGGATTCAACTCACACTCTTCTACTTTGTTTTGGAGTTGGCATTCCATGTACGCAATCATCTCTTTATGATCAATGTGGTCTATGATCTCCCCACCTATGATTTAATCTTCTTCTTCACTCTTTTCTTTTAGACAAGATACACTCTCAGAACATTCCATAAGATCAAGGTTACGTTCAAGGTCTTCATTCTCCATAGAGTCATGTTGCACAAAAGCTTCGTCTGCTCGGACTAGAAATTGATCCTCTGCCAAAAGGTTAGATGTATCCATTATTGAATCATCAATGCCATTTGAGATATCTTATGTCGATTTTTGCATGCCTGTGATAAAAGTAGAAGAAAGAGATTCCACATTTGAATCTTGGGCACACACTTTAGCACTTGAATAATCAGTTGGCATGTAAGTAACTTCTTCAACATTTGTCGGAGTAGAAGGAGACAAGTATGGAAAAGGAGATGACTCCTTGATAGAAACACTTTCATGATGGTTGGTTCTTCCAGCATGATGGAAACCAGTTTTGATGTAGAAGTACTTGTGAAACTTCCTTCGAGCAATAGTGACCGCTTCTTCAAAGGTAGAGGGTCCACTACAAGTAACCTTAGTCTTTAGGAAAGAAGACAAACCCGAAATAAATTGCTCCATTTTTACATAATCTGGAAATGTAGGACTAAACCCACTGTAAGGTCTCTGACCCGATCACAAGAGCACCCTTGTACCACGAAATGAATACAATGGAATAAGTTACTATTTTTAGCAGTTTTCCAGATTCTGTCAGTGCCATGATGTTTAAAATGTCATAAAGCTTTGAAATGTGAATTAAAATAAATTTTGTGAAAATTTTCCAAAAATAGTAAGTTTTTGGTCACCCGACCCATCTAGTTTTGACCGTCTCGAAAATTTGCACCTGTATCCCGAATTTGAAAAAAAATGCATTTTCGGACCCCGAGGAGGCTGCTAAATATGGCAGGTACTCAGACCCGTATGTCTTAGTTAGAGCTTAGTATAGCAATTTACGGCATCAAAATCCGACTCGTATGGCCCGTTTTAGCCTAAAACCAATTTTTCACAAAATTGTCCGGGAGGCACCGGGGGCCCGAGGCTGTGTGGGAACAGGTCCCAGCCCACTCCAGACCTGCTTTAGCAGCTAGGGGGTGCCCTCTTGCTTTGTGGGAGTCTTGGGGAAGCTGCCAAGCTTGCAACTCAGTGTGAGAGTCAGTTTATTGAGCCAATTGGACACTTAGTGGGTAGGCAACTCGACTTGCCATGCAAGGACTGAGTGCTCATCCAGATGCAATTAGCAACACAAATCGATTTTCAGCCTGTGGGAGCCTATTGAAAGGCCTACACACACACACACACACACACACACACACACACACACACACACACAGACATATATGCTCACACACACACATTGCATACTCACACACCTACACACTGGGAAGGTGCTGCCGGCACACACACAGCTTTTGAAGGAGAAGCAAGGAGGGAGGTGCTGCCGAAGTTCCCATCTTGAGGATTCATTGCATCAAAAATTTAAGAGGATTCTCAGCCCCTAATCATGGTAATTATGGTTTAATTACTGCTCTTCTTAATATCATCATTACCCACTCATAATTCTTGTCTACTATGCCTACTTTTAGCTATAATTCTCTATAGCTGCTCTCTAAGTTTTCATAGCTATACTTCATTACATAATTATCATTCATTTAGTTAATTTATTCAGCCATTCATCATCCTTAATCAAGGATTAATGCATGATTAGGAAAGATTCTCTCTCTAGGCGGTATAGTCAATAAATTGTCAGCTAGTAATAATGTAGATTTGTCAGAATTCAATCTTTCACTACTCAATAGAGTTGTAATTAAATTATACTTAATCTTCTCCCACATTTAGATGCGATTAAGGCTGAAAATTAATCCGTCATTAGTCCAATAAGAAGAAGGTTTTTTTCATCACACATACCTGCGGTCACTCTGCACCTTCACATTGCTCTAGGAAAAATGAATGAGCTTGCTTACTTCATATCTTTCGTGAATCAATTAGAAAAACTCTGAATTTCTTAATCATCTAAGCCAAGTAATTAACCTTAGAGTCGTTTCCCATAGGGTGGATACATAGTTACCCTTAAAATTGCTAGGGCAAAGGCAAAAAGGGAAAAATCTAACCTCGTGCATAAGGAGGAGTCTTTAATAAATCTAATCTGCCGATTGGTTTGTCATGTTACTCTCGGACCTTAGCTCTTTTTTTTTTTCAAGTCTATCATTTAAGTAGTGAGAAAAATGGCCCCGGTTAAGAGGACTCGCTTCGGTGGTGCCCACGATCGCGAGGCAGGAACGAGCAATGTCAACGGGAAGGGGAAGGCTCCCATGGAGGGACAAATACCGGCCATCTCACGGGCCATCGATGAAGAAGGGGAAGAGGTAGATCATATTTTTATTCAAGTTGTTTAAACTAACATTACATATGCTAGTTAGGAATGCTCATATCCCCAAACATGTCGGAGAAATCCGACGGAAACCTCGGCATTGAAAGCATTGTACATTAAGTTCTAAAGTAGGAAGGAAATGATTGATGGGAATGCTGTTTGCAATAGGAAAGAATGTCTGCTAGGGAAAATTTAGCTCGGCATGTTCATTCTATTTCCAATGTTGAATTAGTCATGAACCCCCTCCTGATCACAGGGGCAGAGTTCCTGGTTAAGGGCTCTTGAATCCACGACTGCTGGTTAAGCGGTGGATACCCACGTCTGCTGGTTAAGCGGTGGGAGTGTCCATGACGTGCTTTCTATGCGGTGGACATACCTAGTTGTATGGGCAGCTAGGCAACAACGGGAGGAGTGAACTCTCGCTGAAGGGGGGATGTTGTACCTCCAGAACATTGGAATTTTTATGAATAAGTTTGAGTAGAATTTTTACTAGAATTCTGTCTTGGTGTTGTTTGCAATACTGGTTGAAGGGCTGTATTAACGAACAATGTGATTCGGAATTAAACAAGGAATCTTTATGTTGAACAACCTTTGTGGTAGTAATTAGGTCACACAAGGAAGTGTGAGTGTGGGGGTGGAAAGTGGGGGCTTGGCTCAGGTTGCCAATGCCTACGAGATGGGTGGTCCCGATTGGTCGGGAACTCTCTGTCCCCATTGTGCTTACTTCGATATTAGTAATACTCATTGTCCCTAGAGCGGTGAAATCTCGAGAGTACGTGCCTCTGAAACATGGGGAAAAAGGCACTCGGGGCTTCTCTCCTCTTGGAAGGTGGGTCTTAGGATCGCTAGATAGTTAAGTACGCTTCCCCTGCGAGGTGGAGCTAGATCTCGTTGCTAGTAGGCTCGAACTCGACTCACTTTGTGATGAGAGATCGTCCGCTAGTTGAACCCTGAACCATTTTGTTTTCTTCCGCTATAGATCTAGTGGCCACCAGGTTTACCATCAGATCTGTTGTTTGATACGACGGGGTGGGGACCTCACACCCACATACTCCCCATTGAAGAGAAAAAAATTCCTCATAAGCATAGTAGTCTTCACCATGTTGTTGAAGTCTCCCTAATGAAGCCCATGCTGTCTCTCTTGTTGGAAATTTAGAGAATTTGGTCTTCAAAGCTTTGGAAATTTGGGTATACCCATCTTCAATCTGAGCAGACATACTCCAAAACCATTGCTCAGCGTTGCCTCTAAGGCATAGCAATAGAAAATCTCCTTTTTCAATGTCATCCCTTTTACCAAGGATACGACAAACCATTTTAAAATCAGGAAGAAAATCATCAACATCTTCTTCTAGATTTCCGAAGAAGATTGGGATATCATCAAAGGTATAGCGTGTCATAGTCTCTCAATGCTAGAACCACACAAAGATTAGTTCCAAACAATCATTTTCTCTCATGACATCAACTAACTACACAAAGTTTTGAAAGGTCTTTCAACATGAGTTCTAGATTCTTATGTGAAAATATTTTTTTCCTTTCTTATGTTATGCTAATCCAAACAATATTCTAGATCAATTTTTGTTGCCTTGAAATTAAACTTGGTCATACAAGTTTTCATGATTCATATAATCTACTTGATTATCCTAAAATTCAAGCATTCATGCAATACAACAACAATAAGCACAAAGTCATTCCTCAGTGGGGGCGCCAATTTGAGGTGGTCTGGGGCGGGCAACAAGAAGAGCGGCCTCTAAACACCCTTCGAGGCTCCCATGCTGCTCAATTGGGGTTGGGGCAAGCACAATCAGAGACAACAACAACCCACAGCCAGAAACCAAACAAGAAAAGGGGCACCACCTAGTTGTAGATGCGAACTAGGACGCACGTGATATCTCCTTGTACTGAAACGCACAAAGAGAGGGGAATGCAAGATAGCCACACACACCAAACACAAACATTCACCACGCCAGAGAGAGGTAAAGAGCACAAATCAACTTGAGCAACTCAGTCTTAGCCTTAAAGACTAGAGAGTATGGTAATATGGACATATATGTAGAGAGAAAGGGGGACACATAGGGTGTAGAAATGGAGGATGAAGGCTATGGAGGTGTGAGAGATGTGGCAATGGTGAAGAGGGTGAATTAGGACATGGGAGTTGCAGGTTTGGGAGTGGGAAAAAGAGGGAGGAGTGTGTGTGAAAGAGGAAAATGATAAAGTGGAAGAGGGAGTGTGGCTGCATAGCATGGGCAAACTGGGGTCCACCAATAAAATCATAGCTCACAGCTCGTAGCTCAAAAAAATATGAAAAAATTTGAGGTGAAAGTTCAGCTCACGAGCTACAACTTTTGTTTGTATCACCTTTTCAAACTCGGGGATCATGTGATCTTTAAAAATTCAGCAAAACCAACTGTTTTTTCCACTGCACAAGGTCCTTGTGAGGTCTTTCTTTGGATGATTCTTTTGAATACCTCCAAGAGTGAGCTCCCCATGGTGCATGAATGCATTCCACATACCCTTGACCTTATTTGGTAGGTCTATAATTGAAGATATTGTTGAGATCATGGTATAAGTGAATAGTACAACTAAGAAAATCAAATATTGAGGGGTCTAAAAAAATATGTACATGTCAAATATAAATAATATAGGTGGAAAAAATATAAAGGGGTCAAAATAAATCTCTCTAATTTTAAGTCTACCATAAAAAGATGAATATTTTTGGTGGTCTAATTTATGAGAGTAATAGAGAATAGATGTAGGAAGTAAAAATGACAATAGTGAAAAAATATACACATAAATAAACTAGTTTTTTTGGATTTTTGTTGGGATGGAGTTACACAAAAAATAAGAGAAGCTTGCATGAAGTTATTTTTATATGGAATAAAGAGTATGCAAAATGGTAAGAAAAAATGTGGTAATGGTGAGTCAATGTACATAGCATAAATAACACACCCTAGGTAGAAATATTTAAATAAATACCAAAATAATTATGAAAAATCCTTTTATTTAGGCCCTATATAAAATGAAATATTTACACACAAATAGGCCATAATATACTTATATTTTTTATTTATTTTTTGCTCAACTAGCCTAGTGACTAGCTAATTAAGGGTTTTAAGAAAATATAGGGAAAGTCCCCTAACTCACACATTCCTATGTACAGTGAAATGGTAGGGATAACCAAAATGTTTGAGTGATTTGATAGGGTGAGGTATCTTACTATGGCAATTATGGAAAGCCGAAAAACGGCTATCAATATTAGCCTGTTAATGTTTCTATTATGGGACTGGCTTTTGAAAATGAGAATGTTCTATTTAATACTAGAAGACTTGTGTCTAGGGCATGAAAATATACTTTGCATATAGGAATAGGAGAGAGCCTAAACCCTTACCACTCTTGACTTGGGTTGCCTTCTAACTGCATGTACCTCATTAGGAGGTACATTCATACTCCCACTACTAAATAGAGGCAATAATGTATCATATAAATTTTGTGAACTTGTATCTGTCTCCTTAGAACATGCTAACAAGGATTTAGCTATGTCTTTCAAAAAAACATCTTGACTAATCAAGATGTATTTTGTTTGTGAGTGATACAACCTGAAACCTTTGATTTCTAAACTATAACCAACAAAAATATATTTCACAACCTTATCATCCAATGTGTATCTTAGGGATGAAAGAATAAGCCAAGTAACCAAATATATGCAAAGGACCAATGGATGGCTTCTTGACAGATAAGGAGTGATAGACTGCAACACTTTAATGGGGAACTTTTTTAGTACATGCACAACATAGATAACATAACAATAAAAAATGCATGTGGAAAAGCTTGGATTTTGACCATACATTGTGCCATATTTATAAATGACCTATTTTTTCCTCTTTGCAACACCATTTTTATGTGGAGTATACGGCATTATACGTGTTCAATTCCATGACTAGCCAAAGATGCTTTAAACTCTTTAGGCAGATACTCTCCCCTTGATCAAAGCAAAGGGTACCCACACAATTACCATATATATTTTCAACCATAGGCAAAAATATCTTGAAGACCATGCGTACACCCATGTATTCCTAGAGTAATCACAAAGCATAAATGATTCCCACGTTAGGGAATTTGGGAGGTCACTTGGAGGGCCTTCTAAGAAAATACAATTTTTTGCCTTCTCTCTCTAGAAAATTGGTGTGGTAAAAGAAAAGGTGTCCTCATTAACTATTCAAAAAGTTTACTTCCAAGTGGATTATTTTCACATAGTCATAACAGCCGTAATGATTGATGGAATGTCCCTTTTCAGTTATATTGAATGCACCTCGTTATATTGGAAGGAATTTCTTTTACATACGGTGTATGCAGTAGGTAGTCTAGGGAGTAATGGCGCTATACTTTTCGTTTCTTGATTTTCTTGACTGTGTAATAATGGCTTCTTCGTCCACCACCTCAAATCTTCTCACTAAACGTCATAAATATCATCTACACGTTGATTTGAGTCCTGAATATGAGCCTTTATGCAAGCGAAGTAAAACAAAAACAACAGTAACACAAACGAAGAAAGCAAGACTCAGAGTAGAAGGAGCAAAACACATAGATTTATGGACAAATGGGTCCCTCTATCCTTTGAATCCTATGACAATGCCTCCCCTGCATTTGTAAATCCAACTACTTTATTGACCTTTGCAGGTGATGGACAGAATGGTTTACTTGGCTACTGCAAAGCTCTAGCTGGAAAATCAAAAATGTAGAAAAGCATGGTTCACCATCAAGAAAATGAGCTTAAATACGACTTTCTACTTTGCATTGTGAGGACCAAAAAACCCTTTTGCAGTGCACATAAGAAATATAGATATTGCAAGAAAAAGTGTGTAACTTACAAAGGAAAGATACAAGCTTGGGTGCTCGTCTGCGAAAGAAGAGACCACGAATCTTGAAACCTTGAAGGTTGGCTCTAGAGCTCTCAACAAAAGAATACAAGCATTGAGGTCAAGATTGTGAACCTAAGACCATATTAGGTATTTTGGTAAAAATCTCACATTATGGGAATCTCCAAATCGACTAAATTCATGTAATTTGGGAATTTTCCACTTAAAGTGAGAAAAATTGAGGTGTGTGGTTAGTAAATAAAGTGAAAATCTCATAGGATTGTGGTGTTGATAAACACCAAAAGTCAAGAGGATGTACAACACATGGATTTGAATAATAACTACGAATTACATAAAACAAAGCAAGATACAAAAAAGATTTTGTTTACAAATTGACTAGTATAGTCACAATAGAAGCTCCACATAATTCTACTCCACAGTTGATACCATATCTGAACTTTGATCCAAGTGTGATTGATGTGCACGAGTGAGGCCTTCTTTGGCTTTTAGAGCATGCCTTTCTGGAATCTTTATTCTAGAAAATGGTCCTTCTTTGCTGGGTCTCCCGGACCAAACAATTGCATCTACAGTTTCCCACACTTGTGGGTCCTTATAGTTGACATCCCAATAACCCTTCCAAAAATTACTGTAAGCTTGAGTATCTGTCATCCCACTTTTTCTCGCGCAAGGTGCCCAATATTGAATCAAGAGTTTTCTGTATTTTGGTGATGTAGGCTCATTATCAATGTCAGATAAAGCCATTGCAAGCCACACTGGATAGATTTCTGTGTCACTCGAAAAAAGCATAAGAAAGTCACCTTGGTGCACATCAGACATAGGGTCAAACTCTTCCCTTGGCCTATCTCGTTGAGGCCCACAAAAATGATCGTTCAACTCTTCAAGGCCTAGGAATCTTTCTTCTCCTTGTTGCAAATTCATTGTAGTGCTTTGTAGGTGAGAATATTCTTGTGTTTTTGGCCAAAACATTTCATACAAGAATCCCTCTGATATGATTGCTTTTCCAATCTCTTCAATTACCTTACTCCAATAATCTATCACGGGTCTATAATATCGCGGAATACTTGAACCATTCCCTAAATTTTTCCAAAATTTTATATAGTTCTTTAGCCCCAATGACTTCTTCGTGGACCTTGACATACTCCGCCATTGGTACTAGAGGTGGATCTCCATGTGGTAACATTGGCTTGCCTTCTGTGTCTGTTTTCCAAAGGCGAATACTTCCACTCCAACTTGATACACCTACATGTGCCTTATATTGCATCATTGGTGTCTCATCCTACATAAAGATCCTGAATTGAAGCGGTTTGGAATGTCCAACAAGTATGTCTTGTCCATCACAAAGATAGCCATCACAATATTGCTTGAAATCGGGGATCTTTGTGAGAAAAAATGGAGCTGGAGATAAAGATGAGCTGTTTCGTAATGTATCCATCACATGTGGCAAAGTATAGGTTTGTGTAACTCTCAACTTCTCTGAAAAACTACTAAACATGGCGTCTATGTCCTCATGTTTATGCCCAACCATTAAAAGTCCCAGCTGGATGGTTTTGAAAACACCCCTTGCAACAAGCATTGACAAATAGGCAAATAAGTATCGATTTTTGTTTTCCCCTGCACAATTATCCAATTGTAGCAACAAGTTCTCTGGCAACCTGCGAAATGTTGACCCCAATTTCTCTTCTACAATTTTTGACGACTGCACAATGGGATCTTTTCCATCACTCAAGTTATGGTAGTCCAAGGCATCCCTTGAGTTCAAAGCATGTAGTAGTGAAATATTGCTTCTTGGAAGTCCATTTGTTACTAGATCACCAAGAGGATGCTTATCTATCCTCTCTAGGTTATGTAAACAATTAGCAATTGAGCCAATTGTAAGATTTGGATCAGCTGGCCACAAACCATTCAAGACAAAGTGTCCGTAATGACCTTCTCCATGTCCATGAGTGATCATGCCAATCAACGCCACCTGCAGATTGTATCTTGAATCCACACCCTTAGGAACAATGCGTAATCTAGGAATGGCAGTCTTCTTTTGATCCATCTTATCATGGATTATGCATACATATTTTTGTGGTTGAGTTTCCGAATACGTGCGCCATGCATAATATAGGTTTCTGCAATTCTTTTGTTGTGCCATGTGAACTTCTCTCTCCCTCAAGAGAAGATCTCTCTCTTCAAGAGAAGGTTTAGCTTCTAACCTTGCCTTGATTGAGCTACAAATATTGCACTTAGAGAACTCACTCGTCTTTGTTAAAGTGACATGTGGGTACTCTTTGTTCCAAATTCTACCAAAAGAAGATTGGGATAGCTTCTTCTCATAGCCCATTTGGTCAAGTGTCGTGTTGATTTCACATAAAATATCCACTTGTTTGTATGTTGATGGAATCACCAATTGAGTTTCTCTTGAGCCATCTAGCAGTGTTCTACTTCTATGTGGCATCTTCTCAGAGTTTTTTTCCACAAACTCATTTAGTAGTTCTCTTGCTAAACTAGTATGTTGAAGTCCCCTTCTCAATGTACATGTGTTCCCATGTACATATTGGAGCACACCATTTTCAAAGTTCTCCTTGTATCGATAAAATGATGTCTTTGGTATTCCATGTAGCTCATACCATGCTCTACAACAAACAATAGAGCCATTTAGCCTGAATTGGTAACGTGACTTCTCATCTTTCTGATAACATATAGAAAGAACATCATAAACATAATTAGTGCATGATTTTTGAGACTCTCCCCAAAATTGTTGTCGTAACCTTGTCACCATATCAGGATCTGCAAACTGGAAACATTTTTGTGCACAACAATCAATGCATGATACCCTTGGAATTGATTTGTTTGAAAGGTAAAAAGTGGAAGCTGGTGCTGCTTTTGATTTTTGAGTCTTGTTCATGAAAGTGTATCGTCTCTTCCTTGACAACTGGACAACATTACTCCCATCAAGTTTTTTTCCAACATTGTCATCGTTGGATACATCCTCATATGTAGCATGCATGCCATCAACAGGAACAAAGTTTTGTAATGGGCTCCCATTCAACATTGTTGTCTGCTTGATGGGCCACTTTAGCAAAGTGATGCTACCCACTTCAACCACATCATCAATGCTTGCATTTTTTCTTTCAATACCCACACCCACACAATCATGACCAAGTTCCTGAAAGTTGACATAATCATGTGGAAATACATATAAGATGGTCCCTTCATTCATGGTTTGCATCATTGTGTCATCTTTTAAAAGGACCCTCTGATTTCTCCAAGACTCTCGAATCACTGCTTCAAATTCTGGGCTTGTCATAGGTATTGCATCTGTAACTAGAGGATCACAATGATCATGTTCTTCATCACCATTGTAGCTTTCCTGTGGATCAATTAAGTTCCCATTTAATACAAGATATTGCAAAAGAATCTTTGACCATCGAACGGTACTCCATAATGACCCTTGGAGAGATGAAGTATCCATTGTAGGAAAAGGTAGGACCACATCCTTCAAGCATTCCTCCACTAGTATGGAGACATTTTCTTGCCATATCTTTGTACCACCACAAGTGGAATCTGGATCTGTTCTACACACACAACCAATACCAACAATTTCATTGTCAAGTATCATATGTACTTTCTCCCCAGATTCAAAGTCCATCCTGTAAGTGAAAAAGATTACATTGTTAAATCCATAGCTATAGAAAAATACTCTTCAAACAAAAAATCATGCTACAACATGAAAAAGGTTTGCATAGGTTGGACAAGTGGTGAACCTTGTGACCAAATCCTCCTTGCTATATTAATGGAAGCAAGGTTGGAAATTATGGTGGATATTGAAACCAAAGCATCCTTGCTATATTAGAGCATAGGTTGGGCAAGTGGTGGACCTAGTTGTAATACCCATTGCCACCTATCAACTACTATAGGACTATGCTTTCCAATGTCCAAGTATCCCTTGAGTCTTGCAAGGTTGAACACGTGGTGGATTATTGAAACCAAAATCCCCTTTCTATATCAGAGCATAGCTTGGACAAGTGGTGGACCTAGTTATAATGCCCCTCCTTTTTTTAATGGAAGCAAGGTTGGAAAAGTGGTGAATCTTGAAACCCAAACCCTTTGGCTATATATAGAGGATAGCTTGGACAAGTGGTGGGCTTAGTTGTAGTATCCAATGTCCAAGGTCCAAGGTGAACTATGTAAAGACCTTACTTCCAAAAACAAAGTCGTACAAGTGGTTCTCCTTGAAACCAAAACCTCCTTAGTGTATTAGAACATAGCTTGGAGAAGTGGTGGACTTAGTTGTAATGGTGAATGTCCAAAGCAAACTATTATGGGACCTTGCTTCCCAAATCAAGTTTGGACAAGTGGTGGATCTTGAAACCAAAACCCCCTTACTCTATTAGAGCATAGCTTAGATAAGTGGTGGACCTAGCTGTCATGGAAAATGTTCAATGTGAACTGCTACAGGACCTTGCTATTAAATGTCTAAGTAGAGCTAGCTTCTTAATGGAATCAAGGTTGGGAAAGTGGTGCATCTTGAAACCAAAAGCCCTTTATTGTATTAGAGCATAGCTTGGACAAGTGAGGGACCTAGTTTTAATGTGTGATGTCCAAAGGAAAGTATTACAAGACCTTGCTTTCCAATATTTGAATTGGTTAAGTGGTTAAAACTAAGTATAAAACTTTGACCATTTTCTTCTCGAATTGCCAAAAAGCTAGTTTTAGACACCTCTAAATGAAAATGGTTTAGGGTGGCCTTAAACAACGTTTTTTCAAAGACTTGAACAAAAGGGTTGCCGAAGAGTAATGAAAATTTATTATGGCTTGAAGTGCCTGAGTATGTGAAAACAAGCCTAGGTTTTCCACGAGGCAAAAGGTGACAAAAAAGAAGTGTTGTCTCTTATGACATAATAAGAACATTGGAAACTTAGGATTGACCATGTGGCCTAAACTTTGGCAAGTAAAGTGGTGGCCAAGTTTTGTGGCACAATGTGCACTTGGTCCTATATGTGTTGACCACTTGGCTAAATCTAGGACCATAAGGCCAAACCTTTGGCACCTTAAATATAGTATGGGACATAATCTAGAACTGCTATAGTAAATTAGTAGTATAGTTAATATGTTAATATTTGTATTATATTTAAGTATATGCTAAATATAATTTATGTTCAAAATTTCACTAATGAAGAATGTTCCCATTTAGTACTCCAGATGCAGGGTCTTAGGGCAATGCCACAATGGGGTGCATCTAGGGAGGCAGCACTTCCACGTGAGGTTTGGGGGTAGCGCTCTTGATGGGGATGTGGAATATAGCGCTCTCAATGGCGAGGCTTGGGAGGCTAATTTTGGGATATTGTTCCGGGCGGGGTCCGAGGCAGCACCCCGGGTGGGGTCAAGGGGCGGCATGAATTCCTAATATAGAGTTACACATGTTTTGCATATTTTCAACCATGATTTCTTTAATTTTGGCCGTGTGAATTGGTTAATGTTTTATAGTGCTTTTGTTTTTTTTAATCCTACGATAAAACATGGACTTGTAGCATACGTGGCATTCTAATAAACCCTATCAAGATTAAGCACAGAGAGAGCGCACGAGCAACGCACACAGGGAAAGCAGGCGAGAAACAAACACACAGAAAGTGCACACGGATCGCACACAGTTGGAGTATACGCACGCGTAGAGGAGAAAACCCGGCATCGTACACAATGCACAGGTGGAGCGTACAGGATTGACAGTTCGCGCACAAGATAAAGAAACAGCATCGTACGCAACGCTTTCCAGAAGGGCAGGATCGGACATAGCTTCTTCTCAAGAGACATTGCACACCTCACGAATAGAGAAAAAATAGGTATTTCTCTCTCTCTCACTCTCTGTCTTTCTCCATATAGAGAAGATGGTTCTCTGTAACTCTTTCTTGCACACACTCTCTCGTCAAAAGACAGAGATACATAGTTTAAAAGTATTCCCGCACACATATACATATTCCCACACATCGTCTTCTTCCTCTCTTCCACATACATAACCAAAGTGAAATCTGTTATCTTGCTGCCTCTCTCTTGAAAATACATGCACATATTCCCACACATCGTCTTCCTCTCTTCCAGGTACATAAACACAGTGAAATCTATTATCTTGTTGTCTCTCTCTTAAAAATACGTGCACATATTCCCATACATCGTCTTCCTCTCTTCCACATACATAAACACAGTGAAATCTGTTATCTTTCTCTCTCTCCTCTCTCTAGAAAATAGGTATTTCTCTCTCTCTCTATATCTATCTATCTCTGTATCTTGCTATCTCTCTCTTGAAAATACATGCTCATGTATGTGTGCGTCTGTGTTATCTATGTGTATGTATGTATATTTGTGTTATTTCATTGTAATACTCATACATAATGTAGATACACAATTACACTTAATTACGATATGCACACATAGTATATATACATACATAAATATCACAAATAACTAACACATTGTAATACTAGTAAACTTGAATGGAAGACTTACTTGCGTGATCTGTTAAAGTCGATTCTTGTAGCGAGTTCTGGATGTATGCTGAGCTGATTTTCCTCTAATCCATTTGTAGATATGATTGTAACTTCTGTTTCTCAACAAAAGTATTTTTGTTTAGTGATACACCTAATGGACATAAATGGTTGAAACTAGGACATGTAGACCAAAAATACGTGTACTTCTTTGGATGAATATATACACTTTTTGGTGACCCTTACCACAAGTGGTGGACCTTGAGACCAGTGGACTATAAGGACCTCCAAACAATACCTTGTACTTTCAATCCTTCTTGGTATCTAGGTTGGACAAGTGGTGGACCTTGTTCAAATTCTCTAACCACTCTCTCTAACATGGTGACATAATTTAGGTGTGATAAATTCATATCCATGCAAACTAATACCAGTTTAGGCTTGTTAATTTGAATTTGTTTGAATTTATGTACAATATAATGATTTGAGGTTTGCATATTTGAATTTCGGTGGGATAATGATATTTTTTTGTGGTAAACTTGAATTTAAAATCATTTCGCGTGGAATATTTTAAATTTGATAAAATTTAAATTTTATAAAAAAGTTTGAATTTTAAAATTTGGGCGGGATATTTTAAAATTTATGTGGGATATTTAAAATTTGGGAGGGATATTATACATTTAGGCGATAAGATTTGGAATTTTAAATTTAGGCGGGAAGGTTTTGAATTTATAGCGAGATCTCCCTTACATAAGAGAGTATAGTTTGGACAAGTGGTGGACCTTAAAGCCAGAGCATCCATGCTACTGAACATGATAGGTAGGAAATCTAGTTGAATATTGTATGTATAATATATATGTAATAGATCTAGCTTGGACAAGTGGTGGACCTTGGAACCAAACCCCCATGTAAAACCTATCATGGTCACTCCAAGTGGTAAGAAAGAATAACCTTTAAGATGTAGCCTTATAGGTTGGACAAGTGGTGGACCTTAACACCCAGATATCCTTAATATAATGACATAGAGTGGAAAAGTGGAGAATCTTGAGACCAAACCACTCATGCAAATAGAAATAAGAGCTTGGACAAGTGGTGGACCTTGAATGTAAACCCCTCATCTACGAAATATCCTGGGTTTAAGGTATTTCGATGCAGCCTAACATCTTGGAGACATGGTGCAGCTTGCTTCTCTTCATGTTTCAATGGAGCCTATCTTGGACAAATGGTGGAGCATCCTTCTCTCCATGTTTCAATGGAGCCTAGCTTGGACAAATGGTGGACCTTTGCTTCTCTCTATGTTTCAATATAGTTAGCTTGGACAAGTGGTAGACCTTGGAACCAAACCCCCATGTAAAACCTATCATGGTCACTCCAAGTGGTTAGAAAGAATAACCTTTAACATATAGGCTTATAGGTTGGACAAGTGGTGGACCTTAACACCCAGATATTCTTAATATAATGACATAGAGTGGAAAAGTGGTGAATCTTGAGAGCAAACCACTCATGCTACTAGCAATAATAGGTTGGACAAGTGGTGGACCTTGAATGTAAACCCCCCATGTACAAAATATCATGGATTTAAGGTATTTCGATGGAGCCTAGCATCTTGGAGACATCGTGCAGCTTTCTTCTCTTCATGTTTAAATGGAGCCTATCTTGGACAAATGGTGGAGCATCCTTCTCTCCATGTTTCAATGGACCCTAGCTTAGACAAGTGGTGGACCTTTGCTTCTCTCTATGTTTCAATAGAGTTAGCTTGGACAAGTGGTGGACCTTGGAACCAAACCCCAATGTAAAACCTATCATGGTCACTCCAAGTGGTGAGAAAGAACAACCTTTAAGATATAGCCTTATAGGTCGGACAAATGGTGGACCTTAACACCAGATATTCTTAATATAATGACATAGAGTGAAAAAGTGGTGAATCTTGAGACAAAACCACTCATGCTACTAGTGATAATAGCTTGGACAAGTGGTGGACCTTGAATGTAAAACCCCCATGTTTCAATAGAGTTAGCTTCGACAAATGGTGGAGCATCCTTCTCTCCAGGTTTCAATGGAGCCTAGCTTGGACAAGTAGTGGACCTTTGGTTCTCTCTATGAGAAGAATAGAGTTAACTTCGATAAGTGGTGGACCTTGGAACCAAACCCCCATGTAAAACATATCATGGTCATTCGAAGTGGTGACAAAGAATACCCTTTTAGATATACCCTTATAGGTTGGACAAGTGGTCGACCTTAACACCCTGATCTTCTTAATATAATGACATAGAGTGAAAAAGTGGTGAATCTTGAGACCAAACCACTCATGCTACTTGGGATAATAGCTTGGACAAGTGGTTGACCTTGAATCTAAACCCCACATGTAAAAAATATCGTGGGTTTAAGGTATTTCAATGGATCTTAGCATCTTGGAGACATGGTGCAGCTTGCTTCTCTTCATGTTTCAATGAAGCCTATCTTCGACAAATGGTAAATCATCCTTCTCTCTATGTTTCAATGGATCCTAGCTTGGACAAGTGGTGGTGGACCTTTGCTTCTCTCTATGTTTCAATAGAGTTAGCTTGGACAAGTGGTGGACCTTGGAACCAAACCCCCATTTAAAACATATCATGGTCATTCCAACTGGTGAGAAAAAACCCTTTAAGATATAGCCTTATAGGTTGAACAAGTGGTTGACCTTAAAACCCACATCTTCTTAATATAATCACATAGAGTGGAAAAGTGGTGAATCTTGAGACCAAACCACTCATGCTACTAAGGATAATAGGTTGGACAAGTGGTGGACCTTGAATTTAAACCCCCCATGTAAGACATATCGTAGGTTTACGGTATTTCAATGGAGCCTAGCATCTTGGAGACATGGTGCATCTTGCTTCTCTTCATGTTTCAATGGAGCCTATCTTGGACAAATGGTGGAGCATCCTTCTCAACATGTTTCAATGCAGCTTAGTTTGGACAGGTGGTGGACCTTTTCTTCTCTCTATCTTTCAGTAGAGTTAGCTTGGACAAGTGGTGGACCTTGGAACCAAACCCCCATGTAAAACCAATCATGGTCACTCCAAGTGGTCAAAAAGAATAACCTTTAAGATATAGTCTTATAGGTTGGACAAGTGGTGGACCTTAACACCCAGATATTCCTAATATAATGACATAGAGTGGAAAAGTGGTGAATCTTGAGAGTAGACCACTCATGCTACTAGCGATAATAGGTTGGACAAGTGGTGGACCTTGAATGTAAACTCCCCATGTACAAAATAACGTGGTTTAAGGTATTTCGATGGAGGCTAGCATCTTGGAAACATGGTGTAGCTTGCTTCTCTTCATGTTTCAATGGAGTCTATCTTGGACAAATGGTGGAGCATCCTTCTCTCCATGTTTCAATGGACCCTAGCTTGGACAAGTGGTGGACCTTTGCTTCTCTCTATGTTTCAATAGAGTTAGCTTGGACAAATGGTGCACCTTGGAACCAAACCCCCATGTAAAACCTATCATGGTCACTCCAAGTGGTGAGAAAGAATAACCCTTAAGATATAGCCTTATAGGGTTGACAAGTGGTGGACCTTAACACCCAGATATTCTTAATATAATGACATAGAGTGAAAAAGTGGTGAATCTTGAGACCAAACCGCTCATGCTATTGGAGTTAATAGGTTGAACAAGTGATGGACCTTGAATGTAAACCCCCCATGTTTCAATAGAGTTAGCTTCGACAAATGGTGGAGCATCCTTCTCTCTATGTTTCAATGGATCCTAGCTTGGACTAGTAGTGGATCTTTGCTTCTCTCTATGAGAAGAATAGAGTTAGCTTGGATAAGCGGTGGACCTTGGAACCAAACCCCCATGTAAAACATATCATGGACATTTCAAGTGGTGAGAAAGAATACCCTTTAAGATATACCCTTATAGGCTGGACAAGTGGTCAACCTTAACACCTAGATCTTCTTAATATAATGAGATAGAGTGGAAAAGTGGTGAATCTTGAGACCAAACCACTCATTCTACTAGCGATAATAGCTTGGACAAGTGGTTGACCTTGACTTTAAACCCCACATGTAAAATATATCATGGATTTAAGGTATTTCAATGGATCCTAGCATCATGGAGACATGGTGCAGCTTGCTTCTCTTCACGTTTCAATGGAGCCTATCTTGGATAAATGGTGGAGCATCCTTCTCTCCATGTTTCAATGGAGCCCAGCTTGGACAAGTGGTGGACCTTTGCTTCTCTCTATATTTCAATAGAGTTAGCTTGGACAAGTGGTGGACCTTGGAACCAAACCCCCATGTAAAACATATCATGGTCATTCCAAGTGGTTAGAAATAATACCCTTTAAGATCTAGCCTTATAGGTTGGACAAGTGGTCGACCTTAAAACCTAGATCTTCTTAATATAACGACATAGAGTGTAAAAGTGGTGAATCTTGAGACCAAACCATTCATGCTACTAAGGATAATAGGTTGGACAAGTGGTGGACCTTGAATGTAAACCCCCCATGTACGAAATATCATGGGTTTAAGGTATTTCAATGGAGCCTAGCATCTTGAAGAGATGCTGGAGCTTACTTCTCTTCATGTTTCAATGGAGCCTATCTTGGACAAATGGTGGAGCATCCGTCTCTCCATCTTTCAATGGACCCTAGCTTGGACAAGTGGTGGAACTTTGCTTTTCTCTATATTTCAATAGAGTTAGCTTGGACAAGTGGTGGACCTTGGAACCAAATCCCCATGTAAAACCCATCATGGTCACTCCAAGTGGCGACAAAGAATAACCTTTATGATATAGCCTTATAGGTTGGACAAGTGGTGGACCTTAACACCTAGATCTTCTTAATATAATGACATAGAGTTGAAAAGTGGTGCATCTTGAGACCAAACCACTCATGCTACTAGGGATAATAACTTAGACAAGTGGTTGACCTTGAATCTAAACCCCACATGTACAAAATATCGTGGGTTTAAGGTATTTCAATGGATCCTAGCATCTTGGAGACATGGTGCAGCTTGCTTCTCTTCATGTTTCAATGAAGCCTATCTTCGACAAATAGTGGATCATCCTTCTCTCTATGTTTCAATGGAGCCTAGCTAGGACAAGTGGTGGACCTTTGCTTCTCTCTATGTTTCAATATAGTTAGCTTGGACAAGTGGTGGACGTTGGAACCAAACCCCCATGTAAAACATATCATGGTCATTCCAAATGGTGAGAAAGAATACCGTTTAAAATTTAGCGTTATAGGTTGAACAAGTGGTCGACCGTAAAACCCAGATCTTCTTACTATAATGACATAGAGTGGAAAAGTGGTGGATCTTGAGACCAAACCACTCATGCTACGAAGGATAATAGGTTGGACAAGTTGTGGACCTTGAATCTAAATCCGCCATGTACGAAATACCGTGGGTTTAAGGTATTTCAATGGAGCCTAGCATCTTGGAGACATGGTGCAGCTTGCTTCTCTTCACTTTTCAATGGAGCCTATCTTGGATAAATGGTGGAGCATCCTTCTCTCCATGTTTCAATGGAAGCTAGCTTCGACAAGTGGTGGATCTTTACTTCTCTCTATGTTTCAATAGAGTTAGCTTGGGCAAGTGGTGGACCTTGGAACCAAACCCCCATGTAAAACCCATCATGGTCATTTCAAGTGGTGAGAAAGAATACCCTTTAAGATATAGCCTTATAGGTTGGACAAGTGATGGACCTTAACACCGAGATCTTATTAACGTAATGACATAGAGTGGAAAAGTGGTGAATCTTGAGACCAAATCACTCATGCTACTAGAGATAATAGGTTGGACAAGTGGTGGACCTTGAATGTAAACCCCCCCATGTACGAAATATCCTGCATTTAAAGTATTTCAATGGATCCTAGCATCTTGGAGACATGATGCAGCTTGCTTCTCTTCATGTTTCAATGGAGCTTATCTTCGACAAATGGTGGAGCATCCTTCTCTCCATGTTTCAATGGACCCTATCTTGTACAAGTGGTGGACCTTTGCTTCTCTCGATATTTCAATAGAGTTAGCTTGGACAAGTGGTGGACCTTGGAACCAAACCCCCATGTAAAACCTATCATGTCCACTCCAAGTGGCGAGAAAGAATACCCTTTAAGATATTATAGGTTGGACAACTGGTTGACCTCAAAACCCAGATGTTCTTAATATAATGACATAGAGTGGAAAAGTGGTGAATCTTGAGACCAAACCACTCATGCTACTAAGGATAATAGGTTGGACAAGTGGTGGACCTTGAAAGTAAACCCCCCATGTACAAAATATCGTGGGTTTAAGGTATTTCAATGGAACGTATCATCTTGGATACATGGTGCATCTTGCTTCTCTTCATGTTTCAATAGAGCCTATCTTGGACAAATGGTGGAGCATCCTTCTCTCCATGTTTCATTGGACCCTAGCTTGGACAAGTGGTGGACCTTTGCTTCTCGCTATGTGTTAATAGAGTTATCTTGGACAAGTGGTGGATCTTGGAATTAAACCCCCATGTATAACCTATCATGGTCACTCTAAGTGGCAAGAACGAATAGCGTTTAAGATATAGCCTTATAGGTTGGACAAGTGGTGGACCTTAACACCCAGATCTTCTTAATATAATGACATAGAGTGGAAAAGTGGTGAACCTTGATACCAGACCACTCATGCTACTAGCGATAATAGGTTCAGCAAGTGGTGGACCTTGAATGTAAACTCCCCATGTACAAAATAACGTGGTTTTAAGGTATTTCGATGGAGGCTAGCATCTTGGAAACATGGTGTAGCTTGCTTCTCTTCATGTTTCGATGGAGTCTATCTTGGACAAATGGTGGAGCATCCTTCTCTCCATGTTTCAATGGACCCTAGCTTGGAAAAGTGGTGGACCTTTGCTTCTCTCTATGTTTCAACAGTGTTAGCTTGGACAAATGATGGACCTTGGAACCAAACCCCCATGTAAAACCTATCATGGTCACTCCAAGTGGTGAGAAAGAATAACCCTTAAGATATAGCCTTATATGTTGCATAAGTGGTGGAGCTTAACACCCAAATCTTCTTAATATAATGACATAGAGTGGAAAACTGGTGAATCTTGAGACCAAACCACTCATGCTACTAGCGATAATAGGTTGTACAAGTGGTGGACCTTGAATGTAAACCCCCCATGTACGAAATATCATGGGTTTAAGATATTTCAATGGAGCTTAGCATCTTGGAGACATGGTGCAGCTTTCTTCTCTTCATGTTTCAATCGAACCTGGCTTGGAAAAATTGTGCAGTATCCTTCTCTCCATGTTTCAATGGAGCCTAGCTTGGACAAGTGGTGGACCTTTGCTTCTCTCTATGTTTCAATAGAGTTAGCTTTTACAAGTGGTGAATCTTGGAACCAGACCCGTATGTAAAACCTATCATGTGCATTCCAAGTGGTGGTAAATAATAACATTTAAGATATAGCCTTATAAATTGGGTGGACCTTAACAACCAGATATTCTTAGTATAATGACATAGAGTGGAAAAGTGGTGAATCTTGAGACCAAAACATTCATGCTACTAAGGATAATAGGTTGGACAAGTGGTGAACCTTGAATGTAAACCCCCCATGTACGAAATATTATGGCTTTAAGGTATTTCAATGGAGCCTAGAATCTTGGAGACATGGTGCGGCTTGCTTGTCTTCATGTTTCAATGAAGCCTATCTTGGACAAATGGTGGAGCATCCTTCTCTCCATGTTTCTATGGACCCTAGCTTGGACAAGTGGTGGACCTTTCTCTCTATCGTTCAATAGAGTTAGCTTGGACAAGTGGTGGACCTTGTAACCAAATCCCCATGTAAAACCTATCATGGTCACTCCAAGTGGTCAGAAAAGAATAACCTTTATGATATAGCCTTATAGGTTGGACAAGTGGTGGACCTTAACACCCAGATCTTCTGAATATAATGACATAGAGTGGAAAAGTGATGAATCTTGAAAGCAGACCACTCATGCTACTAGGGATAATAACTTGGACAAGTGGTTGACCTTGAATATAAACCCCACATGTACAAAATATCGTGGGTTTAAGGTATTTCAATGGATCCTAGCATCTTGGAGACATGGTGCAGCTTGCTTCTCTTCATGTTTCAATAAAGCCTATCTTCGACAAATGGTGAATCATCTTTCTCTCCATGTTTCAACGGAGTCTACCTTGGACAAGTGTTGGACCTTTGCTTCTCTCTATCTTTCAATAGAGGTAGCTTGGACAAGTGCTGGACCTTGGAACCAGACCCCCATGTAAAACCTATCATGGTCACTCCAAGGGGTCAGAAAGAATAACCTTTGAGATATAGTCTTATAGGTTGGACAAGTGGTGGACCTTAACACCCAGATATTCTTAATATAATGACATAGAGTGAAAAAGTGGTGAATCTTGAGACTAAACCACTCATGCTACTAGCGTTACTAGGTTGGACAAGTGGTGGAACTTGAATGTAAACCCCCCATGTTTCAATAGAGTTAGCTTCGAAAAATGATGGAGCATCCTTCTCTCTATGTTTCAATGGAGCGTAGCTTGGATAAGTGGTGGACCTTTGCTTCTCTCTATGAGAAGAATAGAGTTAGCTTGGATAAGCGGTGGACCTTGGAACCAAACCCCCATGTAAAACATATCATGGACATTTCATGTGGTGAGAAAGAATACCCTTTAAGATATACCCTTATAGGTTGGACAAGTGGTTGACCTTAACACCCAGATCTTCTTAATATAATGACAAAGAGTGCAAAAGTGGTGAATCTTGAGACCAAACCACTCGTGCTACAAGGGATAATAGCTTGGCCAAGTGGTTGACCTTGACTTTAAACCCCACATGTAAAATATATCGTGGGTTTAAGGTATTTCAATGGATCCTAGCATCTTGGAGACATGGTGCAGCTTGCTTTTTTTCATGTTTCAATGAAGCCTATCTTCGACCAATGGGGGATAATCCTTCTCTCCATGTTTCAATGGAGTCTAGCTTGGACAAGTGGTGGAACTTTTCTTCTCTCTATGTTTCCATAGAGTTAGCTTGGACAAGTGGTGGACCTTGGAACCAAACCCCCATGTAAAACATATCATGGTCATTCCAAGTGGTGAGAAATAATACCCTTTAAGATCTAGCCTTATAGGTTGGACAATTGGTCAACCTTAAAACCTAGATCTTCTTAATATAACGACATAGAGTGGAAAATTGGTGAATCTTGAGACCAAACCACTCGTGCTACTAAGGATAATAGGTTGGACAAGTGGTGGACCTTGAATGTAAACCCCCCATGTACGAAATATTATGGCTTTAAGGTATTTCAATGGAGCCTAGCATCTTGGAGACATGGTGCAGCTTGGTTCTCTAATAATTAATTGGAGCCTATCTTGGACAAATGGTGGAGCATCCTTCTCTCCATGTTTCAATGGACCCTAGCTTGGACAAGTTGTGGACCTTTTCTTCTCTCTATGTTTCAATAGAGTTAGCTTGGACAAGTGGTGGACCTTGGATCCAAATCCCCAAGTATAACCTATCATGGTCACTCCAAGTGGCGAGAAAGAATAACATATGAGATATAGTCTTATAGGTTGGACAAGTGGTGGACCTTAACACCCAGATCTTCTTAATATAATGACATAGAGTGGAAAAGTGGTGAATCTTGAGACCAAACCGCCTCATGCTACTAGAGATAATAGGTTAGACAAGTGGTGGACCTTGAATTTAAACCCCACTTGTACAAAATATCGTGGGTTTAAGGTATTTCAATGGAGCCTAGCATCTTGGAGACATGGTGTAGCTTGCTTCTCTTCATGTTTCAATGCAGCCTATCTTCAACAAATGGTGGAGCATCCTTCTCTACATGTTTCAATGGAGCCTAGCTTGGACAAGTGGTGGACCTTTGCTTCTCTCTATGTTTTAATAGAGTTAGCTTGGACAAGTGGTGGACCTTGGAACCAAACCCGCATGTAAAACCTATCATGGTCACTCCAAGTGGTCAGAAAGAATAACCTTTAAGATATAGTCTTATAGGTTGGACAAGTGGTGGACCTTAACACCTAGATATTCTTAATATAATAACATACAGTGAAAAAGTGGTGAATCTTGTGAGCAGACCACTCATGCTACTAGCGATAATAGGTTGGGCAAGTGGTGGACCTTGAATGTAAACTCCCCATGTACAAAATAACGTGGTTTTAAGGTATTTCGATGGAGGCTAGCATCTTGGAAACATGGTGCAGCTTGCTTCTCTCCATGTTTCAATGGAGTCTATCTTGGACAAATGGTGGAACATACTTCTCTCCATGTTTCAATGGACCCTAGCTTGGACAAGTGGTGGACCTTTGCTTCTCTCTATGTTTGAATAGAGTTACCTTGGACAAATGGTGGACCTTGGAACCAAACCCCTATGTAGAACCTATCATGGTCACTCCAAGTGTTGAGAAAGAATAACCCTTAAGATATAGCCTTATATGTTGAACAAGTGGTGGAGCTTAACACCCAAATCTTCTTAAGATAATGACATAGAGTGGAAAAGTGGTGAACCTTGAGACCAAAGTACTCATGCTACTAGAGATAATAGGTTGGACAAGTGGTGGACCTTGAATGTACACCCCCCATGTACGAAATATCGTGGGTTTAAGGTATTTCAATGGAGCCTATCATCTTCGATACATGGTGCAGCTTGCTTCTCTTCATGTTTCAATAGAGCCTATCTTGGACAAATGGTGGAGCATTCTTATCTCCATGTTTCATTGGACCCTAGCTTGGACAAGTGGTAGACCTTTCCTTCTCGCTATGTGTCAATAGAGTTATCTTGGAAAAGTGGTGGATCTTGGAATTAAACCCCCATGTATAACATATCATGGTCACTCCAAGTGGCAAGAAGGAATACCGTTTAAGATATAGCCTTATAGGTTGGACAAGTGGTGGACCTTAACACCCAGATCTTCTTAATATAATGACATAGAGTGGAAAAGTGGTGAACCTTGAGACCACACCACTCATGCTACTAGCGATAATAGGTTGGGCAAGTGGTGGACCTTGAATGTAAACTCCCCATGTACAAAATAACGTGGTTTTAAGATATTTCGATGGCGGCTAGCATCTTGGAAACATGGTGCAGCTTGCTTCTCTTCATGTTTCAATGGAGTCTATCTTGGACAAATGGTGGAGCATCCTTCTCTCCATGTTTCAATGGACCCTAGCTGGGCCAAGTGGTGGACCTTTGCTTCTCTCTTTGTTTCAATAGAGTAAGCTTGGACAAATGGTGGACCTTGGAACCAAACCCCCATGTAAAACCTATCATGGTCACTCCAAGTGGTGAGAAAGAATAACCCTTAAGATATAGCCTTATATGGTTCACTAGTGGTGGAGCTTAACACCCAAATCTTCTTAATATAATGACATAGAGTGGAAAAGTGGTGAATCTTGAGACCAAAACACTAATGCTACTAGCGATAATAGGTTGTACAAGTGGTGGACCTTGAATGTAAACCCCCCATGTACAAAATATCATGGGTTTAAGATATTTCAATGGAGCCTAGCATCTTGGAGACATGGTGCAGCTTGCTTCTCTTCATGTTTCGATCGAACCTAGCTTGGAAAAATGGTGAAGTATCCTTCTCTCCATGTTTCAATGTAGCCTATCTTGGACAAGTGGTGGACCTTTGCTTCTCTCTATGTTTCAATAGAGTTAGCTTGGACAAGTGGTGGACCTTGGAACCAGACCCATATGTAAAACCTATCATGTGCATTCCAAGTGGTGGTAAATAATAACATTTAAGATATAGCCTTATAGGTTGGGTGGACCTTAACACCCAGATATTCTTAATATAATGACATAGAGTGAAAAAGTGGTGAATCTTGATACCAAACCACTCATGCTACTAAGGATAATAGGTTGGACAAGTGGTGGACCTTGAATGTAAACCCCCCATGTACGAAATATTATGGCTTTAAGGTATTTCAATGGATCCTAGCATCTTGGAGACATGGTGCGGCTTGCTTCTCTTTATGTTTCAATGGAGCCTATATTGGACAAATGGTGGAGCATCCTTCTCTTGATGTTTCAATGGACCCTAGCTTGGACAAGTGGTGGACCTTTCTCTCTATGTTTCAATAGAGTTAGCTTGGACAAGGAGCGGACCTTGGAACCAGATCCCCATGTAGAACCTATCATGGTCACTCCAAGTGGTCAGAAAGAATAACCTTTATGATATAGCCTTATAGGTTGGACAAGTGGTGGACCTTAACACCCAGATCTTTGTAATATAATGACATAGAGTGGAAAAGTGATGAATCTTGAGAGCAGACCACTCATGCTACTAGGGATAATAACTTGGACAAGTGGTTGACCTTGAATTGAAACCCCACATGTACAAAATATTGTGGGTTTAAGGTATTTCAATGGATCTTAGCATCTTGGAGACATGGTGAAGCTTGCTTCTCTTCATGTTTCAATGAAGCCTATCTTCGACAAATGGTGGATCATCCTTCTCTCCATGTTTCAATGGAGCCTACCTTGGACAAGTGGTGGACCTTTGCTTCTCTCTATCTTTCAATAGAGTTAGCTTGGACAAGTGGTGGACCTTGGAACAAAACCCCCATGTAAAACCTATCATGGTCACTCCAAGTGGTCAGAAAGAATAACCTTTAAGATATAGTCTTATAGGTTGGACAGGTGGTGGACCTGAACACCCAGATATTCTTAATATAAGGACATAGAGTGAAAAATTGGTGAATCTTGAGCCAAACCAGTGGTGAAGTATCCTTCTATCCATGTTTCAATGTAGCCTAGCTTGGACAAGTGGTGGACCTTGAATGTAAACCCCCCATGTTTCAATAGAGTTAGCTTCGACAAATGATGGAGCATCCTTCTCTCTATGTTTCAATGGAGCGTAGCTTGGATAAGTGGTGGACCTTTGCTTCTCTCTATGAGAAGAATAGAGTTAGCTTGGATAAGCGGTGGACCTTGGAACCAAACCCCCATGTAAAACATATCATGGACATTTCAAGTGGTGAGAAAGAATACCCTTTAAGATATACCCTTATAGGTTGGACAAGTGGTCGACCTTAACACCCAGATCTTCTTAATATAATGACAAAGAGTGGAAAAGTGGTGAATCTTGAGAACAAACCAATCATGCTACTAGGGATAATAGCTTGGCCAAGTGGTTGACCTTGACTTTAAACCCCATATGTAAAATATATTGTAGGTTTAAGGTATTTCAATGGATCCTAGCATCTTGGAGACATGGTGCAACTTGCTTCTTTTCATGTTTCAATAAAGCCTATCTTCGACCAATGGGGGATCATCCTTCTCTCCATGTTTCAATGGAGCCTAGCTTGGACAAGTGGTGGAACTTTGCTTCTCTCTATGTTTCCATAGAGTTAGCTTGGATAGGTGGTGGACCTTGGAAGCAAACCCCCATGTAAAACATATCATTGCCATTCCAAGTGGTGAGAAATAATACCCTTTAAGATCTAGCCTTATAGGTTGGACAATTGGTCGACCTTAAAACCTAGATCTTCTTAATATAACGACATAGAGTGGAAAAGTGGTGAATCTTGAGACCAAACCACTCTTGCTACTAAGGATAATAGGTTGGACAAGTGGTGGACCTTGAATGCAAACCCCCCATGTATGAAATATTATGGCTTTAAGGTATTTCAATGGAGCCTAACATCTTGGAGACATGGTGCAGCTTGCTTCTCTTCATGTTTCAATGGAGCCTATCTTGGACAAATGGTGGAGCATCCTTCTCTCCATGTTTCAATGGACCCTAGCTTGGACAAGTGGTGGACCTTTGCTTCTCTCTATGTTTCAATAGAGTTAGCTTGGACAAGTGGTGGACCTTGGATCCAAATCCCCAAGTAAAACCTATCATGGTCACTCCAAGTGGCGAGAAAGAATAACCTTTATGATATAGCCTTATAGCTTGGACAAGTGGTGGACGTTAATACCCAGATATTCTTAATATAATGACATAGAGTGGAAAAGTGGTGAATCTTGAGACCAAACCACTCATCCTACTAGAGATAATAGGTTGGACAAGTGGTGGACCTTGAATTTGAACCCCACTTGTACAAAATATCATGGTTTAAGGTATTTCAATGGAGCTTAGCATCTTGGAGACATGGTGCAGCTTGCTTATCTTCATGTTTCAATGAAGCCTATCTTCGACAAGTGGTGGAACATGCTTCTCTACATGTTTCAATGTTGCCTAGCTTGGACAAGTGGTGGACCTTTGCTTCTCTATATGTTTCAATAGAGTTAGCTTGGACAAGTGGTGGACCTTAACACCTAGATATTCTGAATATAATGAGATAGTGTGAAAAAGTGGTGAATATTGAGAGCAGACCAATCATGCTACTAGCGATAATAGGTTGGGCAAGTGGTGGACCTTGAATGTAAACTCCCCATGTACAAAATAACGTGGTTTTAAGGTATTTCGATAGAGGCTAGCATCTTGGAAACATGGTGCAGCTTCCTTCTCTTCATGTTTCAACAGAGTCTATCTTGGACAAATGGTGGAGCATCCTTCTCTCCATGTTTCAATGGACCCTAGCTTGGACAAGTGGTGGACCTTTGCTTCGCTTTATGTTTCAATAGAGTTAGCTTGGAAAAATGGTGGACCTTGGAACCAAACCCCATGTAAAACCTATCATGGTCACTTCAAGTGGTGAGAAAGAATAACCCTTAAGATATAGCCTTATAGGTTGGACAAGTGGTGGACCTTCACACCGAGATATTCTTAATCTAATGACATAGAGTGAAAAAGTGGTGAATCTTGAGACCAAACCACTCATGCTACTAGCGTACTCATGCTACTAGCGTTAATAGGTTGGACAAGTGGTGGACCTTGAATGAAAACCCCCATGTTTCAATAGAGTTAGCTTCAACAAATGGTGGAGCATCCTGCTCTCTATGTTTCAATGGAGCCTAGCATGGATAATTGGTGGACCTTTGCTTCTCTCTATGAGAAGAATAGAGTTATCTTGGATAAGCGGTGGACCTTGAACCAACCCCCATGTAAAACATATCATGGACATTTCAAGTGGTGAGAAAGAATACCCTTTAAGATATACCGTTATAGGTTGAGCAAGTGGTCAACCTTAACACCCAGATCTTCTTACTATAATGACATAGAGTGAAAAAGTGGTAAATCTTGAGACCGAACCACTCATGCTACTAGGGATAATAGCTTGGCCAAGTGGTTGACCTTGACATTAAACCCCACATGTAAAATATATCGTGTGTTTAGGGTATTTTAATGGATCCTACCATCTTGGAGACACGGTGCAGCTTGCTTCTTTTCATGTGTCAATGAAGCCTATCTTGGACCAATGGGGGATCATCCTTCTCTCCATGTTTCAATGGAGCCTAGCTTGGACAAGTGGTGGAACTTTGCTTCTCTCTATGTTTCCATAGAGTTAGCTTGGACAAGTAGTTGACCTTGGAACCAAACCCCCATGTAAAACATATCATGGTCATTCCAAGTGGTGGGAAATAATACCCTTTAAGATCTAGCCTTATAGGTTGGACAAGTGGTCGACCTTAAACCCAGATATTCTTAATATAATGACATAGAGTGGAAAAGTGGTGAACGTTGAGACCAAACCACTCATGCTACTTGGGATAATAGGTTGGACAAGTGGTGGACCTTGAATGTAAACCCCCCATGTACGACATATCAAGGGTTTAAGGTATTTCAATAAAGCCTAGCATCTTGGAGACATGGTGCAGTTTGCTTCTCTTCATGTTTCAATGCAGCCTATCTTATACAAATGGTGGAGCATCCTTCTCTACATGTTTCAATGGAGCTTACTTGGACAAGTGGTGGACCTTTTCTTCTCTCTATCTTTCAATAGAGTAAGCTTGGACAAGTGGTGGACCTTGGAACCAAACCCCCATGTAAAACTTATCATGGTCACAGCAAGTGGCGAGAAAGAATAACCTTTATGATATAGCCTTATAGGTTGGAAAAGTGGTGGACCTTAACACCCAGATCTTCTTAATATAATGACATAGAGTGGAAAAGTAGTGAATCTTGAGACCAAACCACTCATGCTACTAAGGATAATAACTTGGACAAGTGGTTGACCTTGAATTTAAACCCCACATGTACAAAATATCGTGGGTTTAAGGTATTTCAATGGATCTTAGCATCTTGGAGACATGGTGCAGCTTGCTTCTCTTCATGTTTCAATGAAGCCTATCTTCAACAAATAGTGGATCATCCTTCTCTCCATGTTTCAATGGAGACTAGCTTGGACAAGTGGTGGACCTTTGCTTCTCTCATGTAAAACATATCATGGTCATTCCAAGTGGTGAGAAAGAATACCATTTAAATTATAGCCTTATAGGTTGGACAAGTGGTCGACCTTAAAACCCAAATCTTCCTACTATAATGATATAGAGTGGAAAAGTGGTGAATGTTGAGACCAAACCACTCATGCTACTAAGGATAATAGGTTGGACAAGTGGTGGACCTTGAATGTAAACCCCCCATGTACGAAATATCATGGATTTAAGGTATTTCAATGGAGTCTAGCATCTTGGAGACATGGTGCAGCTTGCTTCTCCTCACGTTTCAATGGAGCCTATCTTGGATAAATGGTGGAGCATACTTCTCTCCATGTTTCAATGGAGCCCAGCTTCGAATAGTGGTGGACCTTTTCTTCTCTCTATGTTTCAATAGAGTTAGCTTGGACAAGTGGTGGACCTTGGAATCAAACCCCCATGTACAACCTATCATGGTAACTCCAAGTGGTGAGAAAGAATCACTTTTAAGATATAGCCTTATAGGTTGGACAAGTGGTGGACCTTAACAACGAGATCTTCTTAAGGTAATGACATAGAGTGGAAAAGTGGTGAATCTTGAGACCAAACCACTCATACTACTAGAGATAATAGGTTGGACAAGTGGTGCACCTTGAATGTAAAACCCCCATGTGCAAAATATCGTGGGTTTAGGGTATTTCAATGGATCCTAGCATCTTGGAGAGATGGTGCAGCTTGCTTCTCTTCATGTTTCAATGGAGCCTATCTTGGATAAATGGTGGAGCATCCTTCTCTCCATGTTTCAATGGACCCTAGCTTGGACAAGTGGTGGACCTTTTCTTCTCTCTATATTTCAATAGAGTTAGCTTGGACAAGTGGTGGACCTTGGAACGAAAACCCCATGTAAAACCTATCATGGTCACTCCAAGTGGTGAGAAAGAATACCCTTTAAGATATAGCCTTATAGGTTGGACAGGTGGTGGACCTTAAAACCCAGATCTTCTTAATATAATGACATAGAGTGGAGAAGTGGTGAATCTTGAGACCAAACAAATCATGCTACTAAGGATAATAGGTTGGACAAGTGGTGGACCTTGAATGTAAACCCCCCATGTACGAAATATCATGGGTTTAAGGTATTTCAATAGAGCCTATCATCTTGAATACATGGTGCATCTTGCTTTACTTCATGTTTCAATAGAGCCTATCTTGGACAAATGGTGGAGCATCCTTCTCTCCATGTTTCCTTGGACCCTAGCTTGGACAAGTAGTGGACCTTTGCTTCTCGCTATGTGTCAATAGAGTTATCTTGGACAAGTGGTGGATCTTGGAACCAAACCCCCATGTATTACCTATCATGGTCACTCCAAGTGACGAAAAACAATACCCTAAATGATATAGCCTTATAGGTTGGACAAGTGGTCGACCTTAAAACCCAGATCTTCTTAATATAATGACATAGAGTGGAAAAGTGGTGAATATTGAGACCAAACCAATCATGCTATTAAGGATATTAGGTTGGACAAGTGGTGGACCTTGAATGTAAACCCCTCATGTACGAAATATCATGGGTTTAAGGTATTTCAATGGAGCCTATCATCTTGGATACATGGTGCAGCTTTCTTTTCTTCATGTTTCAATAGAGCCTATCTTGGACAAATGGTGGAGCTTCCTTCTCTTCATGTTTCCTTGGACCCTAGCTTGGACAAGTGGTGGACCTTTGCTTCTCTCTATGTGTCAATAGAGTTATCTTGGACAAGTGGTGGATCTTGGAACCAAACCCCCATGTATTACCTATCATGGTCACTCCAAGTGGCGAGAAAGAATACCCTTTAAGATATAGTCTTATAGGTTGGACAAGTGGTGGACCTTAACACCCACATCTTCTTAATATAATGACATACAGTGGAAAAGTGGTGAACCTTGAGACCAAACCACTCATGTTACTAACGATAATAGCTTCGACAAGTAGTGGACCTTGAATGTAAACCGTCCATGTACAAAATATCGTGGGTTTAAGGTATTTCAATGAAGCCTAGCATCTTGGAGACATGGTGCATCTTGCTTCTCTTCATGTTTCAATGGAGCCTATCTTCGATAAATGGTGGAGCATCCTTCTCTCCATGTTTCAATGGACCTTAGCTTGGAGAAGTGGTGGACCTTTGCTTCTCTCTATGTTTCAATAGAGTTAGCTTGGACAAGTGGTGGACCTTGGAACCAAACCCCCATGTAAAACCTATCATGGTCATTTCAAGTGGTGAGAAAGAATACCCTTTAAGATATAGCCTTATATGTTGGACAAGTGGTGGAACTTAACACCCAAATCTTCTTAATATAATCACATATAGTGGAAAAGTGGTGAATCTTGAGACCAAACCACTCATGCTACTAAGGATAATAGGTTGGAGAAGTGGTGGACATTGAATGTAAAACCCCCATGTACGAAATATCATGGGTTTAAGACATTTCAATGGAGCATAGCATCTTGGAGACATGGTGCAGCTTGCTTCTCTTCATTTTTCAATCGAACCTGGCTTGGAAAAATGGTGGAGTATCCTTCTCTCCATGTTTCAATGGAGCCTAGCTTGGACAAGTGGTGGACCATTGCTTCTCTCTATGTTTCAATAGAGTTAGCTTGAACAAGTGATGGACCTTGGAACCAGACCCATATGTAAAACCTATCATGTGCACTCCAAGTGGTGGTAAATAATAACATTTAAGATATAGCCTTATAGGTTAGGTGGACCTTAACACCCAGATGCTCTTAATATAATGACATAGAGTGGAAAAGTGGTGAATCGTGAGACCAAACCACTCATGCTACTAGCGATAATAAGTTGGACAAGTGGTGGACCTTGAATGTAAACCCCCCATGTACGAAATATCATGGCTTTAAGTTATTTCAATGGAGCCCATCATCTTGGAGACATGGTGCGGCTTGCTTCTCTTCATGTTTCAATGGAGCCTATCTTCGAGAAATGGTGCAGCATCCTTCTCTCCATGTTTCAATGGACCCTAGCTTGGACAAGTGGTGGACCTTTCTCTCTATGTTTCAGTAGAGTTAGCTTGGACAAGTGGTGGACCTTGGAACCAGATCCCCATGTAAAACCTATCATGGTCACTCCAAGTGGTCAGAAAGAATAACCTTTAAGATATAGTCTTATATGTTGGACAAGTGGTGGACCTTAACACCTAGATACTCTTAATATAATGACATAGAGTGAAAAAGTGGTGAATCTTGAGAGCGGACCACTCATACTACGAGCGATAATAGGTTGGGAAGTGGTGGACCTTGAATTTAAACTCCCCATGTACAAAATATCGTGCGTTTAAGGTATTTCAATGGATCCTAGGATCTTGGAGACATGATGCAGCTTGGTTCTCTTCATGTTTCAATGGAGTCCAGCTTCGACAAGTGGTGGACCTTTTCTTCTCTCTATGTTTTAATAGAGTTAGCTTGGAAAAGTGGTGGACCTTCGAATCAAACCCCCATGTAAAACCTATCAGGGTAACTCCAAGTGGTAAGAAAGAATCACTTTTAAGATATAGCCTTATAGGTTGGACAAGTGGTGGACGTTAACACCGAGATCTTCTTAACGTAATGAGATAGAGTGAAAAAGTGGTGAATCTTGAGACCAAACCACTCATGCTACTAGAGATAATAGGTTGGACAAGTGGTGCACCTTGAATGTAAAACCCCCATGTGCAAAATATCGTGGGTTTAAGGTATTTCAATGGATCCTAGCATCTTGGAGAGATGGTGCAGCTTGCTTCTCTTCATGTTTCAATGGAGCCTATCTTGGATAAATGGTGCAGCATCCTTCTCTCCATGTTTCAATGGACCCTAGCTTGGACAAGTGGTGGACCTTTTCTTCTCTCTATATTTCAATAGAGTTAGCTTGGACAAGTGGTGGACCTTGGAACGAAAAACCCATGTAAAACCTATCATGGTCACTCCAAGTAGTGAGAAAGAATACCCTTTAAGATATAGCCTTATAGGTTGAACAAGTGGTCGACCTTAAAACCCAGATCTTCTTAATATAATGACATAGAGTGGAGAAGTGGTGAATCTTGAGACCAAACCAATCATGCTACTAAGGATAATAGGTTGGACAAGTGGTGTACCTTGAATGTAAACCCCCCATGTACGAAATATCATGGATTTAAGGTATTTCAATAGAGCCTATCATCTTGGAAACTTGGTGCAGCTTGCTTTACTTCATGTTTCAATAGAGCCTATCTTGGACAAATGGTGGAGCATCCTTCTCTCCATGTTTCAATCGACCCTAGCTTGCACAAGTGGTGGACCTTTTCTTCTCTCTATATTTCAATAGAGTTATCTTGGACAAGTGGTGGACCTTGGAACCAAACCTATCATGGTCACTCCAAGTGGTGAGAAAGAATACCCTTTAAGATATAGCCTTATAGGTTAGACAAGTGGTAGACCTTAAAACCCAGATCTTCTTAATATAATGACATAGAGTGGAAAAGTGGTGAATCTTGAGACCAAACCAATCATGCTACTAAGGATATTAGGTTGGACAAGTGGTGGACCTTGAATGTATACCCCCCATGTACGAAAGATCATGGGTTTAAGGTATTTCAATGGAGCCTATCATCTTGGATACATGGTGCAGCTTGCTTTACTTCATGTTTCAATAGAGCCTATCTTGGACAAATGGTGGAGCATCCTTCTCTCCATGTTTCCTTGGACCCTAGCTTTGACAAGTGGTGGACCTTTGCTTCTCGCTATGTGTCAATAGAGTTATCTTGGACAAGTGGTGGATCTTGGAACCAAACCCCCATGTATTACCTATCATGGTCACTCCACGTGGCGAGAAACAATACCCTTTAAGATATAGCCTTATAGGTTGGACAAGTGGTGGACCTTAACATCCACATCTTCTTAATATAATGACATACATTGGAAAAGTGGTGAACCTTGAGACCAAACCACTCATATTACTAGCGATAATAGGTTGGACAAGTAGTTGACCTTGAATGTAAACCCCCCATGTACAAAATATCGTGGGTTTAAGGTATTTCAATGAAGCCTAGCATCTTGGAGACATGGTGCAGCTTGCTTCTCTTCATGTTTCAATGGAGCCTATCTTCGATAAACGGTGGAGCATCCTTCTCTCCATGTTTCAATTGACCTTAGCTTGGAGAAGTGGTGGACCTTTTCTTCTCTCTATGTTTCAATAGAGTTAGATTGGACAAGTGGTGGACCTTGGAACCAAACCCCCATGTAAAACCTATCATGGTCATTTCAAGTGGTGAGAAAGAATACCCTTTAAGATATAGCCTCATATGTTGGACAAGTGGTGGAGCTTAACACCCAAATCTTCTTAATATAATCACATATAGTGGAAAATTGGTGAATCTTGAGACCAAACCACTCATGCTACTAAGGATAATAGGTTGGAGAAGTGGTGGACCTTGAATTTAAACCCCCTATGTACGAAATATCATGGGTTTAAGATATTTCAATGGAGCCTAGCATCTTGGAGACATGGTGCAGCTTGCTTCTCTTCATGTTTCAATCAAACCTGGCTTGGACAAATGGTGGAGTATCCTTCTCTCCATGTTTCAATGGAGCCTAGCTTGGACAAGTGGTGGACCATTGCTTCTCTCTATGTTTCAATAGAGTTAGCTTGGACAAGTGGTGGACCTTGGAACCAGACCCATATGTAAAACCTATCATGTGCATTCCAAGTGGTGGTAAATAATAACATTTAAGACATAGCCTTATAGGTTAGGTGGACATTAACACCCAGATACTCTTAATATAATGACATAGAGTGGAAAAGTGGTGAATCGTGAGACCAAACCACTCATGCTACTAGGGATAATAAGTTGGACAAGTGGTGGACCTTGAATGTAAACCCCCCCATGTACGAAATATCATGGCTTTAAGTTATTTCAATGGAGCCTAGCATCTTGGAGACATGGTGCGGCTTGCTTCTCTTCATGTTTCAATGGAGCCTATCTTCGACAAATGGTGGAGAATCCTTCTCTCCATGTTTGAATGGACCCTAGCTTGGACAAGTGGTGGACCTTTCTCTCTATGTTTCAATAGAGTTAGCTTGGACAAGTGGTGGACCTTGGAACTAGATCCCCATGTAAAACCTATCATGGTCACTCCAAGTGGTCAAAAAGAATAACCTTTAAGATATAGTCTTATAGGTTGGACAAGTGGTGGACCTTAACACCTAGATATTCTTAATATAATTACATAGAGTGAAAAAGTGGTGAATCTTGAGAGCGGACCACTCATACTACTAGCGATAATAGGTTGGGAAGTGGTGGACCTTGAATTTAAACTCCCCATGTACAAAATAACGTGGTTTTAAGGTATTTTGATGGAGACTAGCATCTTGGAAACATGGTGCAGCTTGCTTCTATTCATGTTTCAATGGATTCTATCTTGGACAAATGGTGGAGCATCCTTCTCTCCATGTGTCAACGGACCCTAGCTTGGACAAGTGGTTGACCTTTGTTTCTCTCTATGTTTCAATAGAGTTAGCTTGGACAAATGGTGGACCTTGGAACCAAACCCCCATGTAAAACCTATCGTGGTCACTCCAAGTGGTGAAAAAGAATAACCCTTAAGATATAGCCTTATAGGTTGGACAAGTGGTGGACCTTAACACCCAGATAGTCTTAATATAATGACATAGAGTAAAAAAGTGGTGAATCTTGAGACCAAACCACTCATGCTACTAGTGTTAATAGGTTGGACAAGTGGTGGACCTTGAATGTACACCCCCAATGTTTCAATAGAGTTAGCTTTGACAAATGGTGGAGAATCCTTCTCTCTATGTTTCAATGGAGCCTAGCTTGGATACGTGGTGGACCTATGCTTCTCTCTTTGAGAGGAATAGAGTTAGCTTGGATAAGCGGTGGACCTTGGAACCAAACCCCCATGTAAAACATATCATGGACATTTCAAGTGGTGAGAAAGAATACCCTTTAAGATATACACTTATAGGTTGGACAAGTGGTCGACCTTAACACCCAGATCTTCTTAATATAATGACATAGAGTGGAAAAGTGGTGAATCTGGAGACCAAACCTCTCATGCTACTGGGGATAATAGCTTGGCCAAGTGGTTGACCTTGACTTTCAACCCCACATGTAAAATATATCGTGGGTTTAAGGTATTTCAATGGATCCTAGCATCTTGGAGACATGGTGAACCTTCTTTATTTTCATGTTTCAATGAATCCTATCTTCGACCAATGGGGGATCATCCTTCTCTCCATGTTTCAATGGAGCCTAGCTTGGACAAGTGGTGGAACTTTGCTTCTCTCTATGTTTCCATAGAGTTAGTTTGGACAAGTGGTGGACGTTATAACCAAACCCCCATGTAAAACATATCATGGTCATTCCAAATGGTGACAAATAATACCCTTTAAGATCTAGCCTTATAGGTTGGACAATTGGTCGACCTTAAAACCTAGATCTTCTTAATATAACGACATAGAGTAGAACAGTGGTGAATCTTGAGAAAAAACCACTCATGCTACTAAGGATAATAGGTTGGACAAGTGGTGGACCTTGCATGTAAACCCCCCATGTACGAAATATTATGGCTTTAAGGTATTTTAATGAAGCCTAGCATCTTAGAGACATGGTACAGCTTGCTTCTCTTCATGTTTCAATGGATCCTATCTTGGACAAATGTTGGAGCATCCTTCCCTCCATGTTTCAATGGACCCTAACTTGGACAAGTGGTGGACCTTTGCTTCTCTCTATGTTTCAATAGAGTTAGCTTGGACAAGTGGTGGACCTTGGAACCAAATCCCCATGTAAAACCTATCATGGCCACTCCAAGTGGCGAGAAAGAATAACCTTTATGATATAGCCTTATAGGTTGGACAAGTGGTAGACCTTAACACCCATATCTTCTTAATATAATGACATAGAGTGGAAAAGTGGTGAATCTTGAGACCAAACCACTCATGCTACTAGGGATAATAACTTGGACAAGTGGTTGACCTTGAATTTAAACCCCACATGTACAAAATATTATGGGTTTAAGGTATTTCAATGGATCTTAGCATCTTGGAGACATGGTGCAGCTTGCTTCTCTTCATGTTTCAATAAAGCCTATCTTCGACAAATGGTGGATCATCCCTCTCCATGTTTCAATGAAGCCTAGCTTGGACAAGTGGTGGACCTTCGCTTCTCTCTATATTCCAATAGAGTTAGCTTGGACAAGTGGTGGACCCTTGAACCAAACCCCCATGTAAAACATATCATGGTCATTTCAAGTGGTGAGAAAGAATACCATTTAAAATATAGCCTTATAGGTTGGACAAGTGGTCGACCTGAAAACCAAGATCTTCTTCCTATAATGACATAGAGTGGAAAAGTGGTGAATCTTGAGACCAAACCACTCATGCTACTAGAGCTAATAGGTTGGACAAGTGGTGCACCTTGAATGTAAACCCCCCATGTACAAAATATCGTGGATTTAAGGTATTTCAATGGATCCTAGCATCTTGGAAACATGGTGCAGCTTGCTTCTCTTCATGTTTCAATGGAGCCTATCTTGGATAAATGGTGGAGCATCCTTCTCTCCATGTTTCAATGGACCCTAGCTTGGACAAGTGGTGGACCTTTTCTTCTCTCTATATTTCAATAGAGTTAGCTTGGAGAAGTGGTGGACCTTGGAACCAAACCCCCATGTAAAACCTATCGTGGTCACTCCAAGTGGCGAGAAAGAATACCCGTTAAGATATAGTCTTATATGTTGGACAAGTGGTCGACCTTGAAACCCAGATCTTCTTAATATAATGGCATAGAGTGGAAACGTGGTGAATCTTGAGACCAAACCACTCATGCTACTAAGGATAATAGGTTGGACAAGTGGTGGACCTTGAAAGGAAACCCCCCATGTACGAAATATAGTGGGTTTAAGGTATTTCAACGGAGACTATCATCTTGGATACATGGTGCAGCTTGCTTCTCTTCATGTTTCAATAGAGCCTATCCTTGACAAATGGTGGAGCATCCTTCTCTCCATGTTTCAATGGACCCTAGCTTGGACAAGTGGTGGACCTTTGCTTCTCGCTATGTGTCAATAGAGTAAGCTTGGACACGTGGTGGATCTTGGAACCAAACCCCCATGTATCACCTATCATGGTCACTCCAAGTAGCGAGAAAGAATACCCTTTAAGATATATCCTTATAAGGTTGGACAAGTGGTGGACCTTAACACCCAGATCTTCTTAATATAATGGCATAGAGTGGAAAAGTGGCGAACCTTGAGACCTAACCACTTATTCTATTAGCGATAACAGGTTGGACAAGTGGTGGACCATGAATGTAAACCCCCCATGTACAAAATGTCATGGGTTTAAGGTATTTCAATGAAGCCTAGCATCTTGGAGACATTGTGATGCTTGCTTCTCTTCATGTTTCAATGGAGCCTATCTTGGATAAATGGTGAAGCATCCTTCTCTCCATGTTTCAATGGACCCTAGCTTGGACAAGTGGTGGACCTTTGCTTCTCTCTTTGTTTCAATAGAGTTAGCTTGGACAAGTGGTGGAACTTGGAACCAAATCCCCATGTAAAACCTATCATGGTCACTCCAAGTGGCGAGAAAGAATAACCTTTATGATATAGCCTTATAGGTTGGACAAGTGGTGGACCTTAACACCCAGATCTTTTTAATATAATGACATAGAGTGGAAAAGTGGTGAATCTTGAGACCAAACCACTCATGCTACTAGGGATAATAACTTGGACAAGTGGTTGACCTTGAATGTAAACCCCCCATGTACAAAATATTGTGGGTTTAAGGTATTTCAATGGATCTTACAATCTTGGAGACATGGTGCAGCTTGCTTCTCTTCATGTTTCAATGAAGCCTATCTTCGACAAATGGTGGATCATACTTCTCTCCATGTTTCAATGAAGCCTAGCTTGGACAAGTGGTGGACCTTTGCTTCTCTCTATATTCCAATAGAGTTAGCTTGGACAAGTGGTGGACCTTGGAACCAGACCCCTATGTAAAACCTATCATGTGCATTCCACGTGGTGGTAAATAATAACATTTAAGATATAGCCATATAGGTTGGACAAGTGGTGGAGCTTAACACCCAGATATTCTTAATAATGACATAGAGTGGAAAAGTGGTGAATCTTGAGACCAAACCACTCATGCTACTAGGGATAATAGGTTGGACAAGTGGAGGACCTTGAATTTAAACCCCACATATACAAAATATCGTGGGTTTAAGGCATTTCAATGGAGCCTAGCATCTCGGAGACATGGTGCAGCTTGCTTCTCTTCATGTTTCAATGGAGCCTATTTTGGACAAATGTTGGAGCATCCTTCGTTCCATGTTTCAAAGGACCCTAGATTGGACAAGTGGTGGACGTTTTCTTCTCTCTATGTTTCAATAGAGTTAGCCTATATTAGACAATTAGTAGACCTCGAATCTCTCCATGTTGTCTAGAGCTGAGCTTGGACAAGTGGTGGACCTTACTTCTCCCTTCCCTTAGTTTACTAGCTTAAAAGATCACTATGTATACTTGCTTAGATCTAGCTTGAACAAGTGGTGGACCTTGTATTCACACAAACTTAATCCATTACAAAAAAGTATATGTTAAAATAACATTTGGTTTTTTTTTGTTTCATGAAAGATGGCTCCAAAAAAACAGGTTGCAAGGGTTGCTGTCTCATTTGACTATTCTTGCAATGATCTTAGGAAATGGTATTTGCCAAAAAGGAGAATGACAGCTTGTTTGAAGATGTTGGACAAGTTGTGAAAGCATCTGTCTCTGTAGTTAGTCATCCGGAGGTGGAATGCATTGACATTCTAGTTCCAATGAATGTCGAATTTCAACTATCTCCAGGAGCATATGCATTGGAGCGCATGTCTAGAAACAAAGAAGAGACAATGTTTTCTCAAGGATGGAAGTTTGCAGAATCAAATCCAAATATCACAGTAGATCAACTTCAAAGCTCCATCATTGCCACACTACAACGAAAAAAGGTGAAAGCTTCACGACCACCATCCACAAAGAAGCAAGCAAAAGTACAGAAAGTAGCAGTTAAGCAAACTAGTTCCATTTTGGATGTAGACAAGGCATCTTTGGCATCCTCATCAACAGAGGGTTCAATGTCAAAGATGAGAATTGTGGATCCAGATGTTTTAGAATCTGAGGCCATGAAAGGACAAGAAAAAGATACAGGTGGAATGAATAAGTCCATAAACTATTTTCCTTTCCAATATAGGGAATTTGATATCCCTATTCAAAATTGTTGTCTTGCTCTTGATCACTATAATGCACGTATTATGGATAAAAACATGCTGAAAGTGTGTTATTTGGATTTTCACGGAGTACGACCAAGCCTGCAACATGTGCATATTTGATGCCTGTTTGAAATGCAAAGTCAAAGAAGGGGACTCCTTTGGCAATCTCGTGCCGGATGGGATGTAAGTTATTTTCTTTGTCTTTTTGATAGTGTTTAATTAACAAATCTTGCTCAATAGTTTAATTATTTCTCTATTTCTTTTTAGGCTTTTCTTCGATTGGCAAGAATGAGTGCAACAGCAAGTTGGATTGCTAAACATGCACACATGGTCACGTACTCTGATTTAATTTATGATTGCTAGATAGAAATCATTGAAAGGCTAGAAGAGGAGAATAAGAAATCCCCAACAACTATATTTAGATACTTTTGTGGCCTTGAGGAATCAAAGGTAAAGACTATTCAAGAAGAGATTAGAGATGAGAAGATTTTACTGCCAAAGAGTGCAAAGGATGGTGATACAACTGACATGTATGATCGAATCAAGCAGTTGAAGCAAGACAAATTGATTCAAGATGCACTTCTTGAAGGCTTCAACAATTTGAATGAGTCTTCACCATGTAAAGACTGGGAGGAGGTGGTCAAAATGTATAACATCAATGATGTTGTTTATAAAACACTTTTAATGCTATATGAGGAATGGATCAGATCTAGTTTGATGCGTGGAACAAATAAAATGGCTTTTCTAGATGGAGCAATAAAATATATGCAATGGGAAATTCACCTTCAAAAGGAGAAAATTGAGCCTAGAGATTTTCCATGGTCAATCTATGTGGTGAGCCTACAAATGGAAGGCAATCTCTACTTGATGCGCCACTTCAATAATAAAGTGCCTCTTGGCTTATGTGTTTTAGATATGAAAAAAAACGTTGGAGGCAATTTGAAGTGGAGTGAGGAGACATTTAACAATGCTTTGGATGGGATCTTGGCTATTGCTGGAGGGTCAACAGATCCTGGATTTGTCTTTCTTGCATTTGTGGATTTCACTAACTTCACAAAATTGCAATGTGCCTTTCACGCCATGGGAGATAATCTGAGCTACCATTGTTGTGGTGCATTGCATCACTTTCCATCAGCTCCTTGCAAAGGAGCAATTCAATTCCTAACAGTTATTGCCTTCTTGGGACAAGGCAATGCATTTGAAGACCTGAGAAGAAGATCAGAGGAACATCCCATGCCAATTGATTGTTCTCTTCTTCAAGTAGCAGATAACGATATGTCAGATTTGCAATATTTGGAAGCCAAAAAAAGACCTTTGGTCAAGCACTACATTTGTACATATTGTTTTGAAGACCACAAGCTTGTTGATGTTTTTGGTGATGGCTCCTTGGTTACACAAGAAGGAATACAACAGAAAAAAGAAATTATATGCTTAGTTGATAGTGTGGAGGAGGAAAAAAACGTGGAGACCATGCTGCTAGACTTTGTTAAGTCTCATGAAGATATAGAAAAATGGGCTGGACTTCAACAATCCACTTCACAATCAGACAACACTGTGCCTATTACAGAGGAGTGCTCTCCACGAAGAGAAAAACAACAGCAACAACAACATCCTCTATCAATGGAGGACTTTTTGGAAATGGAGACACATATGTTTTGAGTTTCTTGTGCATGTTAGTGTTTCTTGTTACTGATTTGATACTCTTAATGTTAGATTTTGCTTTATATAGTATTGATTGAGTTTGTATTTTTTATCTCAAGCATTCAAGGTTTGAATGTAAATAGTAAATTACTTGAGTTTTTGAATGGTGGATCTTTAGACTAAAACTATAACATTTAATACTCACAAAGACTTAACTACTTAAGAGCTTGAACTCAATAAGTTTTGAACCTTTTATCAATACCCCCTTGATATGATACATTAGATCCTAGCATGGTTAAATGGTGATGCTTCATAAATTGAACCTAGCTTAGACAGGTGCTGGAGCCTAAATTTAAACTAACTTTGCTAGAAGGGAGCTTATGTTTGGACTTTGAGAACTAGCATAAGTAATCAATTAGAGCATAGATTAGACATGTGGTGGTGGCCTTAGAGACCAAAATCTTAATGAGCTTGGAAAGGTATTTAAGTACTGCAATTTACTTAGTTTTAGTACTCACTAAAGGCACAGCTTGACAAAAGGTGGATCTTACATGGATCCTAATTTCAAGAGGTGTGGTAGACCTTCAAACCAAGCTCATATAGCTTGGACATGTGGTGGGCCTTGCATGGAGACTAGTTTAGACAAGTGTGGTACACCTTGTAACCAACACCCATTTGTTATATTAGCTTAGACAAGTGGTGGACCTTGCTTTTATGTTTCAATGGAGCATATTTTGGACAGGTGGTAGACCTTGTTTCTCTCCATGCTTCAATGGAGAGAAACATTAGCTTGGACAAGTGGTGGACCTTTCTTTTATGTTTTAAAGGAGCATATTTTGGACAAGTGGAAGACATTGTTTCTCTCCATGGTTCAATGAAACCCACCTTAGACAAGTGAAGTACCTTGAAACCAAACCCCCATAATACAACCTACTAAATAGGTTGGAAAATTGGTGGGATATGAAACCGTCCATTATAGAGCATAGTATAGGTGAAAACGTAGTGGTTCTTATATCAATTACCCATGCATAGCTTGGACAAGTGGTGGACCTTGATTCTCTCTATGTTTCAATGGATCCTATCTTGGACTAGAGATATATCTTACTTATTTCCATGCTTCAATGGATTGTAGCTTGGATAAGGAGTGGACCTTCAAACAAAACTCCACAGCATAGCATATATTAACAATTCATGGGTTTTATAGAGATTTTCTTGCCTATTTTGGAGAGTTGGTAGACCTTTCTTCTCCATGCTTCAATGGATCTGAGGTTGGACAAGCGGAGTTGGAGAAGTGAACCTTAAAATGAAACCTCCCTTACTACAACCCATCATAGATCGTATATGAAGTGGACCTTGAAACTCTTTTATGTCCCTAGCTTAGAGAAGCATTGCACTCTTGATTATCTCCATACATGAAGGCAAGGTTGGACAAGTGGTGGACCTTCAAACCAGAATCTCTATGCAATAATAGGCAAGTGGTGGAGCTTGTTTTCTCCATGTTCCAATGGAGCCTAGCTTAAACAAACAATGGAGCTTGCTTCTCTCCATGTTTCAATGGATCCTAGCTTAGAAAAGTGGTAGAGCTTTGCTTCTCTCCATGTTCCAATGGACCATACCTTAGACAAGTGGTAGACCTTGAAAAACACCCCCCGTATACAACATATTATGGGGTTTTCATGTTTCAATGGAACCTAGCTTGGACAAATGGTAGAGCTTGCTTCTCTTTATGTTTCAATGGATCCAATCTTAGCCAAGTGGTGGACCTTGAAACAAGAACCCCCCCCCCCATGTACAACGTATTATGGGTTTTGAAAGTACTGGGCGAAAATAATAGCTTTGATAAGTGGTGGACCTTTCTTCTCTCCATGCTTCAATGGAGCCGAGGTTGGACACATGTTGGAGAGAAGATGGTTGCCCATGAAATAAGACCATGCATGCTATAATCAATCATATGTTGTACACATGGTGGACCTTGCAATTGTTTTATATGCCTAACTTGGACAAGTGGAGGACCCTTGATTACCTCCAGATATCAACAACAAGCCAAGTTTGGACAAGCGTAGTACCACCAAACCAGAATCTCTATGCTACAATAGAGTATATGTAGGACACGTGGTGAACCTTGATATCAAACCATCCATGCTACTAGGGATGATAGGTTTCACATGTGGTGGAACCTTGTATCAATGTTCTATGTGTAGTTTTTGACTAGTGATAGACCTTGAAACTAATCCCTCTAGGCTACAAAAAAAAGAGATGGATGAGGAGGCTAGACTACTTTTGTTGCATCAATGCATCCCATGTTACCACATATACTATAGGGTTCTTGGATAAGTGTTGGATCTTGTGTCAATGCTCCATGTCTAGCTTGGACAAGTGGTGGACCTTGGTTCTCTCTATGCTTCAAATGGGCAATAGATTGGAGACACAGTGGCCTTTTTTTTCCAATGATTTTATTTTTTGGAAACCTTGGAGGCACCATGTAAGAGGCACTCTAAGTCTTCCATACAATGGACCTATTGGACTATAAAATAATGATATCTTTCTTTGATATTGTCATTATTTTATGCATAATATTTTCTTCTTTTTGCAGACACAAAGGAGTTAAGTGATATAAAAACTAGATGTATTTCACACTATGATTGGCATGAAGATCCTTTTGGGACACCAACTTTTCCTATTCCCAAAGATGTAATTTTCCATATTAACGGTGTGGATTTTGAAGTGCGACTTTCATGTATTGAAGGAGCTGGTTATGGGCTATTTGTGCATACTACCCTGGAAAGTGGTTTGACTATTCTAAACTATGGAGGGCATAAGTATAGATTTCAAGACTGGAAAAAGATATGCAAAATATTTCCAAGAGCTTATAAATATTTCTTCTAGAGGATCCAAACATAGAAGAAGAGGAAGATCAATCATACATTATTGGTTGTGTAGAAGAAGGAAACGTTTTGGGCTATATAAATAGTTCTCACAGTACAAATGTCTGTCCCAACGTACGCTATACATTTGATCCAAATTTGCCACCTTGGCATAAATGCACCTCTTCACACATCAAGTGAGAAGAATATGGCCATGTATGCATTGAGACTATTTGTCAAGTTGAAGCAGGAGAAGAGTTGTTTGTTGCTGACTATAACTTTACTTGACATTGTAAAGTATTGTACATGGATGGAAATCTCAAGTACGTACATGCATCATTTTCATTTTTCATGGATGAAATCTCAAGTGAATATAACATTTGATTATTGTTTAGTTTATGCTCAACAAGAATCTAGAGTGCTCTTATGATTTGTGTGTCGTCTAACTTATTTGACTACCTTGGCCATAGAATCTTGATTCTACTCTAGATTTGTGATAAATCTTACCAAAATTTAATCAATGTCTAGGTTGGACAAGTGGTGGGGCTTCAAACATTACTGTCTTAAACAAGTGGAGTTATCTTACTTGAATAAGTGGTGGCCTTTGAATCCAAATCTAAGCCAAATCTCTAATTGTTTGCTTGTAGTCTAGGTTGGACATTTGGTGGACCTTGTATCCATGTTTCCTCAACAAGTTGTGGCTTTTAGTTTTCACTTTAAGTACTCAACTTTTAGACAAGTGGTGTTTTGTGTACGAATGCTAAAAATGGTTGCAAGGATTCTAACAACGACTTTACCTTAAATAAATTTCTTACTAGGAGTTCTACATATAAATATGGTGAATAAAATTCTAGTGGTTTTGAGATACCATTTGTGTGTGTGTTTTCTTAGATTCACAAACTGAGATGGATAATGCTCCTATGGTTCAGTCAACAACTATAGAATCCATAGATTCTATGGTTTTTGAAGTGCCCAAGATGGATGATATTTCTATACTAGAGTCTAGTGTTGTGTAACTTGAGCAAGCTTCCAATAATGAGAACCAAGAAATCGATGCTTCAAAAATGCAACATACATCAAAAGACACTGAAAAGTCCACTCACGAGCTATTGCCAATTGCTACTACGTCATGTAGTGTAGATGTTGAGAAATCCATGCTTACAATTATATTGGATTTAAATGGTCTATTGTTGAAACGTTCCCCTCAACCATCCTCACACCACAACTCAGTGAAAATGGATTCAAAAAGATATATTATACTCAGGCCAGGTTGCATCCAATTCTTGAAGACTATTTTACAGAGGTTTAATGTTGCAATTTGGTCGACAGCTACTAGGAATAATGTGTATCAAATCCTTGCAGCACTAAACAACTTAGCTGAGGATACATTGCCTTTCTTTGCAATTTGGTTGCAAGATGTTTGCTACACCGCTCAAACTCAAAAATTGTTTAGACCCGACAATCCAAACGTTGAGGCAATGTTCAAGCCTCTAGCCAAAATTGCCATGGGGTTTGAATGTGATCCACAAAGAACAGTGCTTATTGATGACTCTCCTTACAAGGGATGTATTTCACCAGCAAACAATTGCATTTTTCCACCACAATTTGATGCTGAGAAGATGGTTGACAATATGCTCTTGGAGGAGCTTCTGCCATACTTGATTCAGCTTGATGAGAGAAGGGATGTGCGTGATTTTATTGCTTCTAATCGTATGGACAACCTATAGGGACATATGATAGTGAATACAAACAAATCATGGAGTATTGGAAGCAGAAAAATGATGTTTGGTCAGTTAAGGTGTTCTTTACAAGAAGAATACCACCTGCAAAAGGTGACAGAGATGAAACTATCATTGAAGACGCAAGTGACACAAGCCACCGCAATGAAATGAGAAGAGCCCAAATACAAGAGATCTTGGCAAAGGAGCGTACACCCATTGAAAGCATGAAGGCATCACAATTGACCACTTTAGCTAGGCAATTGGGTTGTAACACAAAAGGAGTTTTGAAGGTAACCACAGCAAAGGCTTATATAAATAAGGTGAAAGCTGAGAATAATCTTCTAAGGCTGGATAGAAACCAACCCTAAGGTACTAGTGACATGTCATATATTCTTGATACACATGCTGGAACACTCATGTGCATGGTATCTAACAAATCTTTCTTTTTATTCCTTCCTGCAGGATCTTACAAAGGATACTACTAGATGGAGCTCAATCAATAGAGATTTTGACATTTTTTGTTTATCAATTTCTTGAGAGACTTTCTTTTAATTTGTAATCATCAAATGAAATGAAAAGTATCCTTCTTATTAAGATTGCTGATCTTTTTCTTGTTCAAAACTTTCAATTGTGATTTATAGTTTTGTTAGCATGAGATTGTGCTTTTTTAGTTTTAAAAAAAATGTCAAAGATCCAAGTCTTTTTGGCTTTACTTAAGTTATTAATTGTGAAAGATCCAAGTCTTTTTTATTTACTTAAGTTATTGATTGTCTATGTAATAGTCCTTAAAACAATATCGGATGGCTTTCTTGCTCCCATGTCTCACATTGGTCTTTAGGTAAGACAAGTGGTGACCTTGAAAGTATGGTCTCATATCTCGATCAAGTGAAGAGACATGAAGCTTAATTATCACTACTATGTATCTAGTGTTAAACTCCATTGAGACAAAGATACTAGAGTGCCAAATTGCAGTCTAGTTTAAGTGAAAATCCATTTGAGCTAAGGTAAAACTTATAGTGCCTCATTTTTCTAGGATTCTACCCCATCAAGGAAGTTAGAATCTAGCACAAACCAATTAAGACTCTTTTGGAGCCTAGATAGGACAATTCGTGGAACTTAAGAAACTTATTATTGAGTTAGAGTTTAGTTTAGATAAGCAAAAGATCTTCAAACCAGCACTTGACTTTCTTACTATTCAATATTCAAAGTCCCTTGAGGCTAACAAATTACGTACCTACTTGTAACCTAACTAATGAGTAATTATATAGATCTAAGCAAGTATATATAATGAGACTTCAAACTAATAAACCAAGGGAAGAGAGTAGCAAGGCCCACTACTTGTCCAAGCTCAGCTCTAGACAACATAGAAAGATGCTAGTTCTACTAATTGTCTAATTATAGGCATGGAGAAATGATAGAAGGTTGACCACTTGTCCAACCTATCATCTCTAGTAAGATGGGAGGTTTGGCCTTAAGATTCACCATGTAACCAACCTATACATCATTGTATTATGAAGAGTAGAAAATCAAAGCTCCACCACTTGTCCAAGCTAGTTCTAAAATCCACATGGAGATAAACAAGCTCCACCATTTGTCGAATCTCTCTTCCATTAAAACATGAAAAAACTCAGCTATGTTGTACAGGGGGGACTTTTTTCCAAGGTCCACCACTTGTCCAAGCTAGGATCCATTAAAACATGGAAATAAACAAAGCTCCACCACACTCATCCAACCTTTAGAGTTGCAAAGTGTATGGGTTGTCTAAACTAGGTATGGGAAAATAATTGAAGGTCCACCACTTGAAACATGGAGCGAAGCAAGCTCCACCATGTCTCCAATATGCTAGACTCCATTGAAACACCCTAAACCCATGTTATTTTGTACATAGGGGATGTACATTCAAGGTCCACCACTTTTCCAACCTAGTATCCCTAGTAGCTTGATAGGTTTGGTCTCAAGATTAACCACTTGTCCACTCTATGTCATTGTATTAAAAAGGATTGGGTGTTAAGGTCCACCACTTGTCCAACCTATAAGGTTATATTTTAAATGGTTTTTTTTCTCACAACTTGAACTACCCATGATATGTTTTACATGGGATTTTTGTTTCAATGTCCGCCACTTGTCCAAGCTAACTCTATTGAAACATAGAGAGAACCAAAGGTCCACCACTTGTCCAAGCTAGGCTATATTGAAACACGGAGAGAAGGATGCTCCACCATTTCTCCAAGATAGGCTTCATTGAAACATGGAGAGAAGCAAGATCCACCATGTCTCCAAGCTAAGATCCATTTAAATTCCCTAAACCCATTTTATTTTGTACATGGGGGGTTTTATTTCAAGGCCCACCACTTGTCTAACCTATTGTCCCTAGTAGCATAAGTGGTTTGGTCTCAAGATACACCACTTGTACACTCTATGTCATTATATTAAGAAGAACTATGTATTAAGGTCCACCACTTGTCCAACATATAAGGTTATATCTTAAATGGTATCCTTTCTCACCACTTGAAATGCCCAGGATATGTTTTACATGGGGGTTTCATATTAAGGTCCACCACTTGTCCAAGATAACTCTATTCAAACATAGAGAGAAGCAAAGGTCAACCACTTGTCCAAGCTAACTCTATTCAAACATAGAGAGAAGCAAAGGTTCACCACTTGTCAAAGCTAGGCTCCGTTGAAACATGGAGAGAAGTAACCTCCATCATTTTTCCAAGATAGGTTCCATTCAAACATGGAAATAATCAAGATCTACCATGTCTCCAAGATGCTAGGCTCCATTGAAACACCCTAAAACCATGATATTTTGTACATGGGGTGTTGACATTCAAGGTCTACCACTTATCTAACGTATTATACCTAGTAGCATGAGTGGTTTGGTTTTAAGATTCACCACTTATCCACTCTATGTCATTATATTAAGAAGAACTGGGTGTTAAGGTCCACCACTTGTCCAACCTATAAGGGTATATCTTAAATGGTATCCTTCACCACTTGTAAAGGTCCATCACCACTTTTCCAACCTATAAGGTTATATCTTGAATGATATTTTTTCTCATCACTTGTAATGCCCATGCTATGTTTTACAAAGGGGTTTTGTTCCAAGATCCACCACTTGTCCAAGCTAACTCTATTGAAACATAGAGAGAAGCAAAGGTCCACCACTTGTCCAAGATAGGCTCCATTGAAACATGGAGAGAAGGATGCTCCACCATTTCTCCAAGATAGGTTCCATTGAAACATTGAGAGAAGCAATCTCCACCATGTCTCCAAGCTAGGCTCCATTGAAATACCCTAAACCAATAATTTTGTACATGAGGGGTTTACATTCACGGTCCACCACTTGTCCAGCCTATTATCCCTAGTAGCATGAGTGGTTTGGTCTCAAGATTCACCACTTGTACACTCTATGTCATTATATTAATAAGAACTATGTGTTAAGGTCCACCACTTGTCCAACCTATAAGGTTATATTTTAAATGGTATCCTTTCTCACCACTTGAAATGCCCATGATATGTTTTACATGGGGGTTTCATTCCAAGGTCCACCACTTGTCCAAGCTAACTCTATTAAAACATATAGAGAAAGAAAGATCCACCACTTGTCCAAGCTAGGCTCATTGAAACATGGAGAGAAGGAACCTCCACTGTTTCTCCTAGATAGGCTCCATTGAAACATGGAGAGAAGTAAGCTCCACCATGTCTCTAAGTTGCTAGGCTCCATTGAAATACCCAATACCCATGATATTTTGTACATAGGGGGTTTACATCCAAGGTCCACCACTTGTCCAACCTATTATCCCTAGTAGGTTTCGTCTCATGATTCACCACTTGACCACTCTATGTCATTATATTAAGAGGAATCGAGTGTTAAGGTGCACCACTTGTCCAACCTATAATGTTATAGCTTGAATGGTATTTTTTCTCACCACTTGTAATGCCTATGACATGATTTACATGGGGGTTTTGTTCCAAGGTCCACCACTTTTCCAAGCTAGGCTGCATTGAAAGATGGACCTTAATACCAAATTATTTCTAGTAGCATGAGTGATATTTTGTACATGGGGGATTTACATTCAAGGTCCACCACTTGTCCAACCTATTTTCCCTAGTAGTTTTGGTCCCAAGTTCACCACTTGTCCACTCTATGTCATTATATTAAGAATAATTGGGTGTTAAGGTCCACCATTTGTCCAACCTATAAATTTATATATTGAATGGTATTTTTTCTCACCACTTGTAATGCCCATGATATGTTTTACATGGGGGTTTTGTTCCAAGGTCCACCACTTTTCCAAGATAACTCTATTCAAAAATAGAGAGAAACAAAGGTCCACCACTTGTCCAAGCTAGGCTCCATTGAAACATGGAGAGAATGATGCTCCACCATTTATCCAAGATAGGCTGCATTGAAACATGGAGAGAAGCAAGCTTTACCATGTTACCAAGCTAAGATCCATTGAAACACTCTAGGGGGTTTTATTTCAAGGCCCACCACTTCTTTAACCTATTATCCCTAGTAGCATGAGTGGTTTGGTTTCAAGATTCACCACTTGTACACTCTATGTCATTATATTAAGAAGAACAATGTGTTAAGGTCCATTGTCCAACCTATAAGGTTATATCTTAAATGGCATCCTTTCTCGCCACTTGAAATCCCCATGATATGTTTTACATGGAGTTCATTCCAAGATCCACCACTTGTCCAATCTAACCATATTCAAACATAGAGAGAAACAAAGGTCCACGACTTGTCCAAGCTAGGCTCCATTGAAACGTGGAGAGAAGGAACATCCACCATTTCTCCTAGATAGGCTCCATTAAAACATGGAGAGAAGTAAGTTCCACCATGTCTCCAAGATGCTAGGCTCCATTGAAATACGCAAAACCCATGATATTTTGTACAGGGGGGATTTACATTCAAGGTCAACCACTTGTCCAACCTATTATCCCTAGTAGGTTTGGTCTCACGATTCACCACTTTTGCACTCTATGTCATTATATTAAGAGGAATTGGGTGCTAAGGTCCACCACTTGTCCAGCCTATAAGGTTATACCTTGAATGGTATTTTTTATCACCACTTGTAATGCCCATGACATGCTTTACATGGAGGTTTTGTTCCAAGGTTCACCACTTGTCCAAGCTAATTCTATTGAAACATAGAGAGAAACAAAGGTCCACCACTTGTCCAAGCTAGGCTCCATTGAAACATGGACCTTAATACCAAATTATTCCTAGTAGCATGAGTGATATTTTGTACATGGGGGTTTTGCATTCAAGGTCCACCACTTGTCCAACCTATAAGGTTATATATTGAATGGTATTTTTTCTCACCACTTGTAATGTCCATGATATGTTTTACATGGGGGTTTTGTTCCAAGGTCCACCACTTATCCAAGCTAAATCTGTTCAAACATAGAGAGAAACAAACGTCCACCACTTGTCCAAGCTATGCTCCATTGAAACATGGAGAGAATGATGCTCCACCATTTATCCAAGATATACTCCATTGAAACATGGAGAGAAGTAAGCTCCACCATGTCTCCAAGATGCTAGAGTCCATTGAAATACCCAAAACCCATGATACTTTGTATATGGGGGTTTTACATTCAAGGTCCACCACTTGTCCAACCTATTATCCCTAGTAGCATGAGTGGTTTGGTCTCAGGATTCACCACTTGTCCACTCTATATCATTATATTAAGAAAAATTGGGTTTCCATATCTGAATGGATCTTTGCTTGGATAAGTGGTAGACCTTGAGACCTAAATACCCATTCTACACTAGAGCATTGGTTAAGCCTTATGCACTTCAAGCATACCTTTAATAACAAGTAGTAGTTATTAGTTGACTTAAGTCTAGTTGAACTCCATGGTATTGAGACTAAGAGAGAGTGTAGCATAAAAAAGAGTCAGGATTTTAATTTGACTTTCTTTCTATTAATGAGTAGATCATAGATGGATTTTGGTATCTAATAAAACCTTAGGGTAGACAATGTAAAACTCATGTCTATTGTTGTGTTTGCATTAAGTGTTCTTGTTCTTTAATTTCAGAATGATTACAGAAAAATGGATTGGCTATATGCTAGCATAAATTGAAGAAAACTATTGAATTACCCATCCAACCTCCTCCAAGACCTTGTCCAAGGAATGAATCACCTCCTTATCACCTACCACTTGCTTTCAAGGACATCAAAAAATTACTTATCTTGGATCTAGAGGGGTTACTTCTCAAGAAAATTGAAATGAAACATGGAGATTCTATGCCAGCTTGGGCTCAAAACATGCGACTTGTGGAGGAGAAAGATGAAGTTTATCATGTGGTGCGACCAGACGCACAAAGTTTTTCGGATTTTTGTGCTGAATACTTTGAGCTATGGATATGGAGTTGCTATAACTTAACAAGGGTGCAACGCATCACACAAAAATGTTTTCCTGAGCAGTATACCAAGTTCAAGGTGTTTATGAGTAACAAAAATTGCCAAAATCCAAATATCATGTTAGAATTTACAAGGGTTTATCACAAAAATTTGAGTGATATTTGAGGATTTGGATGCAAACAATACCTTAATTTTTTATGACACTCCATATAGGGTGATGTGGAACATGCCAGGGACATATCTTATATTTCCAAAGATGTGGAGGCAAACTTCCAAGCAACTTCAAAACTTCTTGTAGAGAACCATTATTCCATGGTTGGTAGGATGGTTGTATGCAAGAGATAAGAGAGTCTATACATACAACACAATTGTAAATCAGTATAGTGATTCTGAGACAAATTATGTCCTTGGTGTGTACTTGTCAACACGAAAGCATTGAATAAATATGGCCATAAGATGCTTTTTTTATTCTAGTGTGTATCTTTCAACATTTGTATAATTTGATATAGTCTTTTTTTTAAAAAAACAAAGGTGTGTCAATTTTATGAACACTTCAATGGAGTGCGCCCTACTCTAAGGGGACTTCAATGTACTATTGGAGTGCATCCTATTGTAAGGGGACTCTGATGTATTGCTAGAGTGCACCCAAATTTTTGGGGACTCATTTTTTATTCGATTGGGGCCTATGTTGGGTCATATAGTAAAAGAAATTCATTTTTTGTCAATTCATATCGAGGTTGCATTTATTTGTAACTATGAGAGAATTGATGTTTGATGTCAAAATAAAACTTGGAAGTGTGGATTAGAGAATTCATGGACTTTAAATATGTGAGAGGGATCTTTTTCTTGGGCACAAATGTTTGCTTCAAGAATTTTTTCATTACATACTTTATGTGAAAGAGTTTTAGAACCTAAAGACTTTGAAAAGAAAACTATGGAATCTAAGTGCATGTATTCTTGAATGGCTTGAAAGTTGATGTATACATGCATGTCGCCTTGATGAAGATTTAGATGTGCCAAGATGCAAAGCTAGAATTCTTGGACGTTACCGTTGTCAATTTGGTAATAACATATTTAACTTTCTTTTCTTATGGGTGGAAAATATATTATTATGTGCATTTGGAACCTAATTGCTTGACCTTCAAACCAAGATTCCTATGTTATTTTTTCATATACTTTTTTGTAATGAATTAAGATTGTGGATACAAGGTCCACCACTTGTTCAAGCTAGATCTAAGAAAGTATATATACTTCAAACTAGTGACTCCTTTCATTCTGCGAACGGATCACCAAAGTCTTAAGTACTTCATGACGCAGACCAAGCTCTCCGACAAACAAATGAGGTGGGAAAATTTTCTTTCGCAATTTCATTTTCACATTGCTGCCAAGCATAATCAAGTATCCGATGCACTCTCAAGATGACAGAGAGTGAATGCGGTTTCCATAGCAACTCACAATGATCTATCTTTTATGATAGATGAGTATGCTATTGATCCCGATTTTAGAGATGTGATTTCAGCCCTTGCACTAGGGAAGAAAGAGGAACCATTTACTTTACAAGATGGCTATCTTCTCTATGACAATAGACTATGCGTTACTTACTCACTCCGTGAGAAAGTAATGTATCAATCTCATGCTCCTCCTTATGGGGGGCATAGAGGGATTCCGTCTACCCTTAAGGGAATGGAAACATATTTCTATTGGCCTACCATGAAAGCAAACATACAAGAGTATGTTTCTAAATGTGTGGTATGCCAAAAGACAAAATTTGATAGAGGAAAGCAACCTGGATTGCTTCAACCTTTGTCAATCCCTAATTCACCATGGGAGAGCATATCCATGAATTTTATCTTTGGATTGCCTAAGTCTATCCATGGGAATACGGGAATACGGACGATAGTAGACAGATTCAGTAAACAAGCTCATTTTATACCTGTCAAAAAGACTATCAAAGCCCATCAAATGGCAACCCTCTTCATTTCACATATATTCAAGTACCATGGCTTTCCAATGTCCATAGTGTCGGATAGAGATCCTAGAATGACCAGTAATTTTTGGAAGGGTCTCTTTGAGAATTTAGGGACAGGACTAAACTTCTCTTTGGCCTATCATCCACAAACGGATGGCCAAAGTGAAATAGATAACCTAAAAATTCTTGATCTACTAAAAGCTTATGTAACGGAAGTAGATCAAAGATCCCAATGGGAGAAGTACTTACCCTTAGTGGAGTATGCTTACAATAACACTATACATACTTCCACGGGAAAAGCACCTTTCAAGCTAATTGAGGGAAGATAAAAAAGTCCCTTGCTACTTAAGGTACATGGGAAGATCTTTTCTGTAGATGAGTATAGATGAGACCTACAAGAATCTTTTCAAAAGATTAAGGATGCTATCTCTATCTGACAGCAAAAGGCAAAAGGCTGATCTGCTGACAAGCACAGAAGAGCCCAAGCCTTTAAAGAAAATGATTGGGTGGTCTTATTAAAATTTCCCAAGGCTCGACTAAGGCACACGACAGGCAAGAATCCTACGGGACACCAAAAGTACTATGCTAAACTAGAAAAAAGGTACTATGCTCCCTTCCAGATTCTTAGGCCAATCAATGAGATGGCCTATCAACTCAAGTTGCCTAGTCATTGGCTTATACACAATGATTTCCATGTGAGCCTACTAAAGACTTACAAAGGATCCACCTCAAGAACCAACTATTGAAGACCCATCGGAGATCAAGGACCAAGAAGAGGTGTTGCAGCCCGAGTCCATTCTCCAACATGAAGACAAGGTACTAAGAGACGATAAGACTATCCGATGATATCTTATTAAGTTTCAGAATTATCCTTCTGAAGATGCTAGATGGATGCAAGGCATAAAATTAAAGGATAACATAAACCTTGTCAATGCTTACAATGCTTCCCAAGAGTAAGCAAATGTACAAATGTTAAAAATGAACAAATTTTTTGTCTTATAAGACTCTCTTTTTCTTTATTGTACACAAAAATGAAGTAGTATGCATGCTTAGATCAAGTTTGTGGAGACGACTTCTCCCGAACACCAAGATCTTGTCACTCTACTATGGAAGACTGATAGGACTAATGTGCAGATATGCTTGCGGTAGCTTAGGCTCTCAAGCGCCAAATCGACTAGTCATCCATTCAAGAACGATGTCGTAGGGTAACATAGGGATCCTCTACCCACTAAGAAAAGGACTAATGAATATGCTTTATCTTCTCTACCCATAGTTGAGGACGACTATGATTTCAAGAGAGAGGTAATGTCATAATAATCAATATCTAATTCTCCTAAATAATTTTCTCATGTTAAACTGATCATTTAATATGGGGAAGTGCCAGAGGAGAAAAATCTAGAATATTGGTTAAGCTAGTAGACCGTCGGCAACAATAGGGATCCAAAGCAGGGAAAATAGGGATCCAAAGGGGGGCCATCTGCAAAAGAGCAATGTGCAACAATGGGCTTAAAATACCCATAAGGTTCAGCCCATTAAGACTTTCAAAATGCTAAGGTTCCAAAATTCAAAGGTTGTGTCCCAAGGCCAAACATTAGGGGAATTGGATGCTTTGTATGTGTCCCAAAAGTCTTTGTCGAGCCCTACATAGGAGGGGGCCCAAGAAGTAGGGGATGAGAAAGAAACTCACAAAAACACACACACACACACACACACACACACACACACACACACACACACACATGCACACACACAAGCTCCCTTTGTACACAAGGGGAAAGAGGGACACATGTCAGCTCCCTAGCCCAGATGCCCACAAGGTGTACTTAAATCCTATTGGATGGCCTTGGAGGTGGACCAATGAGAATTATGCTAGAGTAAATCTAGTTTAGTTAATTTAAAAATAGTTAATAAAAGAACCAATGGGAATTAAGCGCTCTAGAAGACTATTGGACAGTCTCCCAAGGGGACCAATGAGTATTCAATAGCCCAATGGCTTGCCTGACTTCCTATTGGCCAGGAGGCAAAGGGGTCCAATGAGAGTTTAGTTGGATTAAATAATTACCTAAAGCTCTCACAAAAGAAGAAAGAGGGACACATGTCAGAAGGCTATCACTTATGCTGCTTAATTGTCATTGGCTAAGGTCCACTAGGATGCTAACATAAGTAATTAGCAAGGGGGGTCGACCAAGAGAGAGAGGGGGCTGATTTTTTCAAGGCATTATCACACACACACTCACACAATCTCATGTGTGAAGCAAAGAAGACTCTCTCTCTCTTCTCAAGCTTTAATGGAAAGATTATCACCTACTCCAAGCTTGTGAGAAGGGAGGCCTACACCAACAACTCTTGGCTTTGTGATGCAAATCCAATGAAGAGCCAAGATTCAATGCATGCTCATCTCCTCTACCATGCTAATTACTAAGCTAATCTATGCTAATATGAGTGATTATGTGAGGAGATGTACATCTTTCTCGTAAGAATACTCCTTCTTCCTCTCAATCTACTCTCATACCCCCCTGGCTCTCACCATCTTAGAAGGTGTGTGAGGTCTTGCATGTGAGACCGTGAGGGAATTGATGTTGTGTTTGATAATTGTTTTGCTTAGTGCATGAAGTTTCCATCTTCATTGCACTAGCTAGTATTGAAGTAACACAAAGAATTGTATTGTAAAATGTCTCTCTTGATGGGAGAAACCATAATACAAAGTCTTTTGGAGGGGGGACTGGCTCCATGCAAATCCTGTCCTCAACTGTTGTCAATTGCTTAATTTCTCTCTCTTTTGAAGTATTGTTCATGCTATCTAACTAGGTGTTATACTTTTTGTTGCTCTCTCCACCCAAGCACTCTTGTTATTCTCATTAGGACACTATTCTATATGAAATGCTCACTATGTTCATGCTACTTTCCGCTACACACAAGTTACTAGGCCATTAAATGTTACATGTAAGTCAATCGACCTACACTTTGTACCTAATTTGATTCATTTGGAATGAAATTGATGGTCAAATTTTTACTAATGAACTTTTTTGTGTCAAGATAATGCTTAATTGTCATCAAGAATTCATGTGTGTGCATAAAAATCATTGTGTGTGTAATGCACCAAAGAGGGAAAAACCTGCCAAAAAATTCAAGTGTGTGTGCACCTAATCTTGAGTGTGTGATGCATAGAAATTGATGGAATTGATGATATATGAGTATGCAATCATGTAATTGATGTGTATGCTAGGCTAATTCAATCATTGGATAAGCCTAAATGCCAAAAAATTGGGCAAAGATTGAGTGTGTGTGCCCATCCAAGATCACTTGATTTTCAATGATTGATGGTCAATTAGGGCACTCCAAATGATTTTTGATAGTGAAATGTGCATGAAAAGTGTGTGCAAGCATTAGGTATATGCTTAAATTCATTTTGCCAATTCAGCCAAATTTGATATTTTGTGCTTAATTTTTTAGTGTGTGCATTGCTTGATTGGGTCAAAATAGTGTTATTTTTTAAGAAATTGAGCATGCATGCATTCACTTACGCTTGATCAAATTTGCAATTTGAGCATTGTAATGTGCAATTGATGTATTTTTTGCATACAATTTTGGTCTAAATTTGGGTGTGTGCCTACTCAATGGCATCTAATATCCAAATTAGGGATGAATAATTGGTAGCAATTACCAATTATGATGATTAGTAGACCTAAAGATTGGTATGTCCATAATTGATCGATTTGGATTTGAGAGGAATGACTCAGTTGCGCATAATGAGAATGATTTTATGTATTGCCATTGAGTTGTATGCCAATTCGATTGGATATGGCAAAAATTTTTATTACATTGTGCATTTTCAAGTGCCATTAATATCAAATTTGTGTAGCCTCACAAACAGTAATAACAAATCCACTTGGATTTGAGTGATTGAGATTTAGGATATGAGCAATTCAAAATTGCAATGATTGAAAATTGGATACGCATTTGCATTTGAGAGAAGTCTCGCGCTACATTGTGGATGCAATGCTTGATCCATAAACAACAAATCCATTTTTTGAGCTTGCATGATGATTCAATTGAGGAATGTGTGTCCTAATTGAATGGTTTGATGCAATTGAGATCAAAATGTAGATAATTTTGCAACTTTGATTGAGGGATTATGAATGAAATCAATTTTTATGAGAAAAGGGACCAATTTTGGTATAAAAATTCATGGAAATTAAGTTCTTCCTTATGCTTTAGAAGCTTCCACCATCTTTGAGACAAAAATACGAGAATACGTGGACTCAATCTCTTTCTTATCTGCTGCCGTTTGTAAGTACATTGATGAAGTGGGAAAAAACTTACAAAGGACATGTCCTATTTGGTGTTTTTGTAATGTATTGAGGATGACTTTTTTCAATCGAGACACTCTCACCAACCTACGTAGCCATGTTTTACGAGAATGATTCCCAATGAAATTTGAAAAGGAAAATCTAAAGCCCACACACATGCCCCTTTTTGGCGATTTTGTCTCCCTTGGTGTTTTCGCAACACACACACACATGTTCACAACTTCACTTGTCAGTTTTGGTGTTGACAAAACTCCAACACACACACACACAATATCCTTCCGATTCGTGTTGATGCACAACCCACAACAGCCGTTCACTTATTATTCCCTCCAAGCTCGTGCCGCTGTGAGCTGGCGCATGAGATACACCCTCTTGGCATTGATGCCTAACTACTCACCCACTTGCAGGTCCCGCGTTGTCGTCGACCACACACACACACAAAGCCCATTTATGTCATCCGCAGCCCATTTTCCCCATAGCCCTTGCTGGCCAATTCATAGTACTAAAAAAAAAAGGATTATTATAGGATTGTTGTGGCCAGCTGCCACAAGGGCTTCAGCCTAATTTGGCTTGGTCTGAGTCTCTGGCCGTCTTTGTTGCTCGCATCTACATTCTTCGATGCTTGCATGGCTCTTCTTCAGTGAATAGAGCGCAAACTTAGCAGATTTGTCGAAATTTTCTCTGAAATGTCCTTTAGGCTGAAATGCTGACAATTTGGTCAAATTTGCTTCAAATCAATTTTTGAACAAGCAAAGATGCATAAAAACATGCAAGGAACAAAACTGTATGGTCAAAACAAAAATTTGTAACCAAAGTAAATAATCGCGATTATTTACAGCTGAAAAAATTTTTCAACTTTTTGTAAACTTGGCTTTACATGCTTGAAATATATACCAAATACATGCTCTAAGTGAAATATGGGCTCATTTGGATGCATAGGGTGAAAATGGTACCAGATTTTGGCTTTAGGTCTCTGAAACAGTAGATATAAAGAAAACTTGAGATTTTGTGCTACAAATTGGTTCAAACTTGGCTAGTGGGTTCAACACATCATGTACTTTGGATGTATGATGGCAAAATATCAAAATTCCCCAATTTTGACCAGAAAGTAAATAATCGCGGGTATTAACTTTTCTTCCAAAATTGACATTTTTTGGTACAAATTGGTTCTACGCATTGTGTAGACCTTGGGTATGAGATATGAAGTGATTTGGATCAAGAAATGTTGTCCATAACCCAAATTTTGGCTTGCAAAGATTTCTTTGCGTTTTTTGGCAATTTTACAAGTAATGGGTGGTCATTTTGGCTCATACTTGATTTTTGGCATGTAATAGGGTGTGTACACATGATAGGTGAGATGATTTGACAATTTCCAAGCAAAACTGATGCAAAAGTAAATAATCGCGATTATTTACAACAGTGACAAAAAGTTTGCAAAACCTACAAATTTTGACCTAGACATGTTCAATACACCTAATACAAGTCCTAAAGTGAATTTGGTCAAGTTTGGTCATGCCGGCATCACTTTGTGCTCTGTCGACTCTGAAATCACCATTTTTTTGTGACTACACTTCCTATTGGGTTGGCCGGTCAACTTTGAGACTTTGGACTTGTCCGCAACATAGTCATGAAGCAACCGGTCCAATTCTGGCTCATTTGGAGTCACTTTGGCCTTGTTTGTCGAATTTGACGCTTTGTACCTTTGAGCCAATTTTTTGCTTTTCGAGGACTTTGCTTGATGGATTTCACCAAGCCAATCATATACATTGTATATGGACCTCATTAGCAAGCCATCTCTGGAGTCAGGCCGGAATTCTGGCATTTGCCAAGAACCTAACTTTTCGACTGGGGACCCCCTCGACCCCTACTGAATGGTCATCTGATGGTATAGAAAGGTTCTATTATGTTAGGACATGCTATGGTTCAAATCCCATCCGATTTAGTCAAGCTGGAAAAGGCCGCTATGGTCAATTTTAGGTCGTAGGTCTTCGTGCACTGCTCGATTTCGAGGGTTTTTTCTAGGGCTTTAGACTAACTACCGGCCGTACAAAATGGATCATTGTCGAGCAAAGAACTTACCCCTCATGTCTCGTGTGAGACGGCGCTGAAAATGGTCAACCGTGGGCTTAAGAAAAGTCGCGCGAAAGAGGCCGAAATCTCTCTTTGCAAAGGCTCCAAGTGGAAATGAGGTGGTTTTTGTTACCATATACATGTGGCAGTGATGTGTGTGAACACACTAGGACCGTTGGGGCATTTTTCCCTCTTTAGGAGGTTTTTTTCCCCCGTGCATTGTATATACGCCCATCACTCTAAGGCTATCTATCTTTCCATTGCACACTAAGTAACACACTCTCTATTGTGTGCCTTGAGCTTCCTTCATCTTCTCCAAGCTGTGCGTGTTTCTCTGCAACCCTAATTCCAACAATTGGTATCAGAGCAGGTGACGTCCTCTCAGGCTTAGTCGCCAGCTGCTCCAGCACACGCCTGCTCACTTTCTCCGATTTCAGTGAGCTTTGGCGAGCGTTCGCATGTCGACCTCCGTTTCCACTACGAGCAGTACTGCACAGGCTATTTCGTCATTTTGTGTAGAAGTTCTGTCAGTGCCATTTTCTACATAACAGGTGCCTTATAGTCTTCTACGGTTTGTGCTATATAGCACAGGTTGTTCCCGCTCCGTTTCTCCTATTTTCGGGTAGTTTTCACATCAGGTGCAGCATTTACCATGGCTGACAACAACAACACAGATGTGTTCAAGATGTTTGCTGCTGAGGACAGGTTGGATGGGGACAACTACCCTATGTGGGCTTATATGATGCAACATGTTCTTGTGTCAAAGGGTGTCTAGAATATTGTGCAGGGCATTGATGTACGTCCTGGTTCCGAGGATGTTGCAGGTCTTGCTGCAAGGATTGCAGCTGTTAGAGTTGTTTTGCCTACGACAGAACAAACTCGTTGGGATGTTAAGGATGCGCAGGCTCATGCATTGATTGCGTTGTCTATGAAGCGCACCATTGTTCCTCACATCCATTCAGCAAAATCTGCAACACAGGCTTGCGAAAGATTTGCAGTCTATTACTCCATATGAAGCATGGCATGATAGAAAGCCTTCTATTGAGCACATGCATGTTTTTCGTTGTTTGGCATATGCTTTGGTGCCACAAGTGCAGCGCAGAAAATTGGATGATAAGGCTGTCAAATGTATTTTTGTTGGTTATAGTGCTGAAAGCAAAGGTTACAGGTTGTATCATCCGCAAACAAAACGTATTCAGGTTTCTCGGGATGTAGTGTTTGTGGAAGATTCTGTTCAGCCCTTGCTGCCATGTACTAGAGACAGTAATGTAAGCTCACACGACATTTATGACACTTTGTTGCCTCTTTTCAGTGGTGGAAATACGAATGTAAGTTCCGATGAGGAAAATGTACAGCCTATGGGAGTTTCTGAAAATGTTTTAGATCAGCCTATTACTGATGCAGATGTACATGATGTACTTGATGAGGAAAGGGCTAAAAATGAGCAGGCTAGAGGTATGCCAAAATGGCTGGTGCACACTTTGCGTGACTGTAAATTGGATGCACCTTTGTCTAGTCGTACTCGTTCAGGCTCTCGCCATGCATATTATGCATCAGATTGTTATGCTTTGGCTGTGTCTAGCTTACATGATGTTGAGGAGCCTCTGTCTTTTGATGAAGCACAGAATTCAGAAAATTGGATGGCTGCCATGCAATCAGAATATGATGCACTTATAGAAAATGACACATGGACTTTATGTGATTTGCCTCATGGCAAAAAGGCCATTGGTACGAAGTGGGTTTACAAGTTGAAACGCAAGCCGGATGGTGAGATCGATCGCCATAAGGCTCGACTTGTTGCAAAGGGTTATGCACAGCAAAAAGGCATAGATTATGAAGAGACTTTTGCTCCCACTTGTCGTATGACTACTGTACGTTTTCTATGTGCATTGGCAGCTCATTTTGGTTGGGATGTACATCAATCAGACATTGTTACTGCTTTCTTGAATGGTGACATATTTGAGGAAGTTTATGTAACGCAGCCTCGCGGTTTTGTCATAAAAGGACAAGAGGACAAAGTGTGCAGATGTAAGAAGGCTTTGTATGGGTTGAAGCAATCTCCTCGTGCTTGGTATGAGAAAGCTGACACTCATTTGGTCAAGCAAGGCTTTCGTAACAGTCCAACAGAAAGCACATTGTATGTAAAGCGTGAGGGTGATGTACTTCTCATTGTGGTTCTTTATGTTGATGATTTGCTGATCACTGGACCAAATGAGAGACATATTGCTGAATTTAAGGCTGATTTGAATGCTACTTTCAAGATGAAAGATTTTGGGCTGTTGCATCATTACTTGGGTATACAGTTTAAGCAGTGTGATGGTGGTATTGCCTTGTGTCAGAAAAGTTACATAGAGACATTGCTATGTAAGTTTAGACTTGAGGATTGCAAACCTATTGCCACTCCCATGGAAACAGGTTTGAAGTTGAGTCTACATGATGCTGGCGATCCTGCTGATGTCACTCTTTACCAAACTGCTGTTGGCTGCTTCATTTATGTATGCAACACGAGGCCGGATATTCAGTTTGCAGTCTCACAGGTCAACAGATTTATGCATAGCCCAGGGTCTAAGCATTGGCAGGCTGTCAAGAGGACTTTCCACTACCTTAGTGGCACTTTACATCTTGGCTTGTTTTATCCCAAGGGGGGATCATTGCCACCAGACTTACATGCTTTTTCGGACTCAGATTGGGCTGGTTGTTTTGACACGCGAGTGTCCACAAGTGGTTTTTGTTTCATGCTTGGCAGTTCATGTATATCATGGTTGAGCAAGAAGCAACCTACTGTGGCCACTTCGAGTTGTGAGGCTGAGTACAAGGCAGTCTTCACAGCTACGGTTGAGTGTGTATGGCTCAGACGCCTTATGGCTGATTTGGGTGTTGGACAAGACACTACCAACACTATCTACACTGACAGTCAAAGCGCATTGGCAGTTGCGAGGAACCCAATTTTTCATGCTCGCACAAATCACATTGAGGTGCATTACCACTATGTCAGGGAGAGGCTCTTAGCAGGAGAGATCAGCTTGGCTTATGTGCCAACACAGGACAACCTTGCAGATCTTTTCACAAAGGCATTGTCTCGTGAGAAGCTTGAAGCTTTCCGCAAAGCTTTGGGCTTACTCCCCTTTGTGGACCGATCCTGTCCTCAGGGCATGGCACTTCCCTTTACTCATGTGCCAACTCTCGTTCACCGCATCACTCCAGGGGGGATTTGTTACCATATACATGTGGTAGTGATGTATGTGAACACACTAGGACCGCCGGGGCATTTTCCCCCTCTTTAGGAGGTTTTTTTCCCCCGTGCATTGTATATATGCCCATCACTCTAGGGCTATCTATCTTTCCATTGCACACGAAGTAACACACTCTCTATTCTGTGCCTTGAGCTTCCTTCGTCTTCTCCAAGCTGTGTGTGTTTCTCTGCAACCTAATTCCAACAGTTTTAGCCTACCTTGGATATCTATACCCGGACTTCCCGAACCAAATTTCCCCAGATTCCCCCGTTAGTCCTACTAGGCTGTGAAATCTATGTTAGACTCAAACATTTCCCTAATCAGATTCCTGTAGCTCATTCTGCAAGAATTTTGCAAAAGTAGGTCTGGCCGCCTAATTTAGGCTTCCCGCTTCCATGTTCTGATTTCATTGAAAAAAAATTTGCTTGTCCACCTTGTCTTTCTGATCACCATCGTGTCTTTCGTTTTTCCATCTTAGCTTTTTTTCTATTTATTATTAATTGTTTACCTGTTTATTTGAAAAAATCAAAGAAAATAGCAAAATGCTCTAAAAAAGTAAAGTAAAAATCCAATAATTAAGAAAATACCTTGAAAAAAATAGCTTTATAGTTTTTTGTTGAATTTTTCTATTTTTAAGCCTCATTATCAAGAAAAAAAGATGACAAATACCCAAAAAGGACTATTTTTGATGATTTTTGATAGTATATACACTATTTACACTCATCGGCGAGATATTATCAGTGAATTTTCCTTTGATGATGAATTATAAGGACATTATTAGGTAATTTTGCAAAAAATCACACGTTAACATCAAACTTTTTCCTCCCTCTTCAAAATTGCCCGTAATTATTTAGTACTTAGGACTTAGTACTTAGTGCCCTTCCACCCCTCCTAGATGGCGTACTCCGGGACGACTGTGTGCATGGGTTGAGCAACTCTGTCTATGCATAGCCGTGGTTGTCTCAACCATGCTATGAAGATCAATGCAATTCAAACCAATATGCTGTGCAAGAGCTGGGTCTTGAGTAATTAACTCAAGGGTTTTCGATGTTGAAGTTTGCTACTGATGTCTTTCAAAGAGCAAATCTTGTAGCTTGTGTGCTCTTTGTTTGATTGTACCATCAGGATGCTTTAGCACACTGATTGCTTGAGTTGTTTGTAGCACTTTTGACTGTTGTCTAGCTTTTTCTCACCATTGGTAGCTTGGTTGGCTTGGGGCTGCATGGTGTGTTGGAGTCTTTTGAGACTAAACTCGCCATTGCTTGATTGGTTTCGCGGTTTGTGGAGAATATATGTTCTCCTTTTTCTTCCAAACCATTTCCATGTTAGGTTCCTTGCTTGGAGATGCTCGTCTCTGTGTTTTAACCCTTGGAACCTTTTTTTGTTTTGTCAGTGAAGTTTTAGGTACCCAGATCTGAATCAGTTTATCCTTAAGCTGTGCTTTTGGTACCCAAATCTGCCTGAATCCTTGCATTATATTTGTAGCATTTGATTGTCTAGGGGATGGAAAAGATTGACTACTTCATTTGGTCTTCTGATTACTTCTTTTCCATTCCTCCTTGCTTGGTGCAATTGGAACAATGAGTTGCTCTCCTTTAGGTGATATCTTTAGTCGATTCGTATCCAATCTGGTACTGATTTGTATGTACGCATCCAGGGAATTCCAAGAATCATCACCTCATTCATGTGTTCATCTGGCAAGCATACAAATTGATGAGGACATGAACATCCATGTACTATCACGTTCAAGTTCACTACTCCCAATGTGGGAGTTGGGTTCTTGTTTCATCCTTTGATTGTCACTATTCCTGCCGTTAATGCTTGACTTGTGGCCTTCTTGTATGTGGAATAACTGACTGCATTTACTCTAGCTCCCTGTCAACCAAAGCATTGGTGCTATGATTGTTGAGCTATACTTTGATGCGCACGTCCATTCTGTCTAACCAGTCATCATCTATTGAAACTGCATCTTTCGGTAATTTCCATTGTCGGGTATCTATTTCCAAAGTGTTGATGGGAATTGGTATCTGTTGATTCTTTAGAGCATCTTTTCGCTTGAGTACCCGAAGCCTAGCTTCCTCTTGGGCTTCATCAATTACCTGCTGCCGTTTGATCTTCCTTTTCTTGGCTGCATGCATTCTTTCTAGCAATTCATTGGTTAGTGGCAATTTTTATTTCTTTAAATAACATCCACTAATCCAATTAGCCATTGGTTCACCATCTAGGGTGGACAATTTTACTACTCCACTTGGAGATACATCTTCAATGATAAATGGTCCGTTTCCCTTTTTCTTAAACTTGGGAATGTGTTGCTTAAGGAAATAGACTAGAACTAAGTCCCCTTTCGTGAAGATCTTTGTGATTAAGTGTGAATCAAAAAACTGTTTTTGTTCCCGCTTTTGAGCATAGATATGAGCTACAACAGTTAGCCTTTGCTCGTCTAGCTTTTCCAAATCTTTGAGTCTTTCTGACAATTCATGTCCAGTCTACTCAAGATTCTGTGCTGCCCTTAATGTCGGCAATAGAAATTCTATTGGAAGTATGGCGTCAAGACCATAAACAAGGTTAAAGGGTGTCGCATTTAAAGTTGTTTTGAATGAAACTCGATAAGCTCATAGAGCAGCATGGATTCATTTCCCAATCTTTCCTTCCTGAACTAACCACTTTAGTCAGTACCGAGCTAAGAATTTTATTCGTATGCTCAGCTTGTCCATTTGCTTGTAGGTGGAGAGCTGATTTGTTATGGATGACCATAAACTCATTAAGAAAATACTCTATTACCTCATTGAGGAAATGAGTTCCTGTTAACCCTCACGGCTCACGGAAACCATATCACCTACGACGGACGTTGTATTATTTACTTGGTAGAGTCAGGTACCGGGCTTGTTGGTCCAATAGGAAAAGGGTAAGAGTGATCGCCGATGAGAGGCGCACTCTAACTGGAACATTCAAGGGATTAGTTGGCTAAGCATGGGCGCCCAAGTGTGAATGGGGCAAGCTCATATAAAACTCAACTAAACCTAAAATTCACTCATTCTCTCATTGTGCAATTGAAGAGTGCTCTTGCTCCATCTCCATCTTCTTCTTCTTCATCTCCTTGTGTGTGTGTGTATGTGTGAGAGAGAGAGAGAGAGAGAGCAATCGAGCATTGCGGTGGCACAACGGCGGTGAGACGGTTGAGTGCAGCGTAGCGGCGTCTCCCTCTTCTTCGTGACGCGGAATCCTCCACGATAGGAAGCGTAGAGTGGTGAGTGACACACCAACGCCATCTTTGAGCTTACTAGTTTAGGGTTGTTGTGTGCTTGGATCCATTGGTGGCTCGCACATGGTGTATCGACAAGTTCCTTGCATTGACATGTGCGACATACACACACATTTTTGGCGCCGTTGCCGAGGAATGCCATACACTAAGCTTGAATGGCACTCTTTGCTTCTTTTGTGGTGCAATTTCAATTGTAGGAAAGGTAAGGAAGGAGGGTGTGTGTGTTGAGAAGAAGGATTTTGTGTTACTACTATGTTTTTTTTTTGTTAATGGAGTTTTCAAAGGTACTGTGTTTTTTCTCTGTGTAAGGTTTTAGTATTAAGGTTGTTAGTTCTGTGTAATGTAATGTACAATAAGTAGGAAGTAGATCTATGAGAGATAATAGAGTGTGTTAGTGTGTAACAGGAGGTGTATTAGTTAGAAGTAGGTAGGTAGAGTGTGTGTGCTCTCGCGCAGGCAGCAGTGACCTTATCCTTTATTATAAAAAATTAAAATTAAAATTAAAAAAATAATACTAATTTTTTTTTAAAAAAAGGTAGGACCAGGATCGGGAATATCTCCCAGACCCAAGCCCAAGCTCATGCTCAGGTTTCGGCATCTATCGCCCTTTAAAATTAAGAATTTTAGCTTCACACGTAGCTAAAAATCAACTTTTTTGAGGACCAACGGAGCTTCAAGTGACCAAACGTTGTGCTGTAAAGCACACCGCAACCCTCTGAGTGATACGCTCATTTTGAGCTATCACACACTTTAATAATAAAGAATCAATCATTAAAAAACATAAAAACGTAAAAAACATGAGTGAAAACGGATGCCTAAAAAAGTAAGCGGTTAACCTTCGAGGTTATTCGCCGACGCTTGTAGGGTGTCAAAAGCACATGCATCTACGCTCTGGTCGTGTGCTAGAGACGGAGCAACTAGAGAGAATTTCGACTTATGCGAGTTCTCATTATCCACCTACATTAGGTTCCGGGCCCTCGGCGGGGATCCAAGGTAGTACAAACCAAGACCCGAACATAGCGGCTAGTAACTCTTCCTCTGACTACGACGTCATGGAGGGTTTCCCAATGCCTAATCCCGATAGCTCAAGCCAAATCATGCATGCCATGGGCCCACGGTCCGGGCCGAGCGTGCTTAGCCGCTTGAAGGAAACCTTTAGTAGAGCCACTCGCTCCGAACATGGAGCTAATGATGTAAATGAGGGGGGTGGGGAAGTAAATTCTCCATTCATGACTAACGTAGAGACTATGCCCTTAGAGAATGTGCATGTGAATACTTCATTCACTGCACCTCCTGACTCTTCAAAGCTATTTCCCTCCGAGATTATATTACCCGATGGTAGAAGCCTTGCCGAAGTGCAAGAGGTTGAGCGATATCATTGCGGCTAGGGAAAAGGAAGTCGAGAGCTTACGCAAGGCGGAGCAACGAAGAGAGTTAAAAGTGAAAGCCCCTATGTCAATATCCTTGCTAAGAGAGCAAACAAGTGCTCCTGACTTAGCAATCGCTAAAGGGCAACCTCTAGAAAGCAACATTGCATCTAGCTCAAAGGACACCCCTAGCACCTCAATCCTAGATGGAGCGTTCTTAAATGAGAATTGGGAGTACGAACTACAAACGAAAACTCTGACCGACCTATACACAGGTCACACCTATCATGTGGGTTGGTTAGATGTCCTACAATCCACAATGGGTGCTACTAGTGTGGAGGATCAACAACAAAGAGTTTGTGAGGTCATCCATAGGATCATTGAGTTAGAGAGACAGAACAATGGGCTAAACAACCGACCTTATCGCAAATGGAGACTCCCTCGGTAAGTCTGATGGATCCTCCATATGTTGTCTCTCTAGAGGCCTTAGTGCAATCCACAGCTACCATGCCTACCCCAATGATGGGCATGCCGAGAAACACGCCATGGACCTCATTTGTTAGTAAAGCACCACTACATGGTAGCTCAATGCCTGCAATAGTACCTACAAGTGTGTACCAATCGTATCCACCCATAGGTCCTCATACTAGAAACCAACAAGGAAGATCTTCATGAGCCACAATGGCCAGGATCCAAGAAGAAGATAGGAACTTATCCAAACCCTACAGAGGAGATTGAGCGAGTCAAGCAATTAAGGACTTTGGTAGAAGATACCCAAAGGGATCTAGAACCAGCACCTAGGAAGATCCAAATTACAGACACCCTGTTCCCTACGCAACAACAACCTCACGAAGTCCATAGACCCTTACCCATACTTAGTGTCATCCAAGAAGAAAGTGACTTAAAGTCATGGGAAAGTGGGCGTACTCACTTCTTGATGGAAAGAATGTTTACAGAGGGACTACTTGATCGTATCAAAGAAATGGAGATCCCATATTCCCCACGTCAAGGGACTGAGGTCTAAAAGGTGCCGTTAAACATTGCCAAATTGATGGATTTCATGTCTTCAGAAGTTAGAACCACCATTATGTCTAAACTATATAAAGACCCTGAGCTAGTCTCAGCTCTTCGAGCCTTCCTCAATGGAGAACTAAAGTTTGGGTTACCACAATTTTCACAGATGGAGCGAGCTGGGGAGATTCCAATAGAGGAGGAACACTTAGATCCATAACCCAACTTAGATGAGAACCTTGTTATAGAAATACTTGTTAACAAGTTGGGACAATACTTTGAGGGTGATGAATCCAATGCGACCATACCAACCACTACTAAGGGATTAACTGTGAAGGGAATCCTTGATGGTGGCATTGGGGTTAGCATTGTGACTAAAAATTACTGGAAAACTATGGGAAGACCTCACCTTGCGACCACAACCATAGTAGTGAAGATGGCCAATGGGTCTATTGTTAAACCTATTGGGATGCTAGCAGATCTCAAGATCAAGGTATTTGGACATAAAATAAAGATGACCTTCATTGTTATGGATTTCTCCAAACACACTATGGAATTGGAGATGATCCTAGGACGTCCTTTCATGAGGGAAGCAAAAATGGTGCATGACTGGTCTAAAAACCATGTCTACTTGCAGTTCCAAGATTCTGTCATTCGTGTGGATCTTGTGACTGGTCGAGCACATACTCTAGAAAACAGGTTTATAATTGATCATAGATCTGACACCATAGTTCACTCGGCCCCATTGCAGTATTGTTACACGTGTAAAGCGGACACTGATATTGGGGAAGATTCTGCTTATATGGACGTACTACCTGGGATGACTGAGTTGGGCAATGTGGATTGAGTCCACCTAGCAGCAAGCATAGACACTTGGGGAAACAGGGGGACGACTTGGGTAACACCTGAGGGGTATGAAATGCCCGTACCCTTAAATATGCTACAAGCAATGCATATAGCTTTTGACAAGACTCATCCTAATTAAACGAAGAAAACATACAAGTGGGTTCCTAAATCTTCTTTAGCGACCATGGTTGATGCCAAAAAACAGAAGCCTTGTAAGAAACGTCTCACTTGCTCCAAGAAACATAAGAAAACGTGGCATTGGATTCCTAAACGACTATTGGAAACCCAAGGCTACTATCAAGGAAATGATCAAATCTGGGTGCCAAAACATAGATTGTGTTCTTACCGGTCACCTGACCCATGTACGCCCAATCCTGTAACTTCAAAACGGATTGACAATCGTGGAAAGAAAAAAATAACAGAATGCTACACACCCGCTCTAGAGCTAGTTTGGGTACCAAAGACAAAACGATTTGTTCCACCTAGCTCAAGAAGGGGGGAGTCCCATGAAGCTTCTAGCTCCTCATATAATGCATCCATAGAGGTAAAAGCTTCTCAACAGCCTCCACCTACAATAGTGGACCTCCATGAAGCTACAAAGCAATCCACACCTCGCAGTGTTCAAGAATCACTTGATGAACCACTTCAAGTTCAATCTTGGGAGAGTACCTTACCACCCTTGCAACTCGATCAGGCACCTAAGGTAATAGAAAACTAATGGTAAAAATCCTCACCTATTACCAACTGGAACAATTGGTTTCAAAGGGTGACGAGCACATTACAAATGGTATGATCTACCCAAGGAAGGGGGGAGTGTTTGCTCACATCCATCATTCACTTGCTTCCCTCTCAACCTTCCTCCTTGACCTCTCAATCTCCCAATATTAGGGAATGTATATATAAATCCTTATACTCACAAAAAACAAAAATAATAAAGAGCAAGAGCAATTAGCAACAGGTATGCACAATAAAAGTCAAAACATTGACCCAGACCTACACATTCACATCCGGTACATTGAAACAGAAACCTATGTCATAAAACACCTTTGATCCTCATCATTCGAGTGATGGAGTGTAGGTAGGATTCGTACGATAGGAGTGTTTCTGTTTTAGAGTTGAGTGATTAGCAAAGTTCTTTCTTCCCACTGATGTGCCTCCTAGAGGTATTGTTTGTGTTTCCTTGTGTGTACAGGAACGTGTTGCTGTGGTTAGAATTTGGACCTTCATGGAATCTTTCTCTCGTTCACACTTCAAATCAAGTGCAATTATCAACGCAAACAGGTGTTTCTTGTCCATTAGCATTGCCCCTTACTTTTTTGCATCCATGTTTGTCTGCTTTAATTGTGCTTGGTAGCATAATATTCAGCGCATTTGCTTAGTACCAAACATTAAATCAATGTAATTTTTTGTCATAATCACTTGTCTAGGTTTAAAAAGCAAGCAGTCCGACTAAGCTAGTTTGACCAAGCTAGGTGTTAGAGATCTTCTCTTATACCATGGGGAATGCCTTCCTAATTGTCAATGGTTACTTAGGTTCTTAATCCGATTGTGTGAAATGTACTAGGGATTTCTAGTGGGCTTAGTCCCTATTGACCTTTATCTTAAGTATTATAAAGGGAGTTTACTAGTGTGATGAGCCTGGGGAGGTGTAACAATGTTATATGACCCCCCAAAGTTACAAAATTAAAATGCTGAAAACGAACAAATAAAAAATCAAAGTGCCACAATGAAAACTCTTAAGCTAGAAGAGAAATCTCAGCTTGATTTGGTACTTCACTCACCTGTATCGCCTATGGTACTAGAGCCCTAGAGGTTCCCAGTGTGGGCGCTTTTCCTTGAAAAGCAAAAAACCCAAGGCATACAAAATAAGCACACACATCAAAATTGAATCACTGTGAAAAGACTTTGGGGGGTCAAAGAAAAGGTAATCAGTCAGGCAATGATTTCATGAGAAATCCCTTTTATCGTAGCTTAACTACAAGGTCTTCTAGGTATAGCCTCTAGTCAGCCCTCGAACATGAAATACTTGGCTCTCGCGATTAAACAACTTAATTGATGAGAGAAAATTAAGAAGCTTACCCATGGTATTAATAGTCGATCTCTAGTGCCTTTCGATCGTTGAATTAGCGACCCCAGACTTGTTTATTTTTTTACCTTTATATCTGTTTATGCATTTGATTATATTGCAATTTAATGTTTATTGCTGACAAGTGGTTTAAAATTCTATTACCAATCACATTGTCTGCCTACAACTGCATATGCTTTTTAATTGTATATGAGAATGCAATTACTGTGCCAATGTTGTTTGGTTTTGCAGTGACTGAAGAATGGTAAGGACATTCATCTCAAATGCTCTTCCACCTCGACGAACGATCTTCAACTCAATAGCTTCCAACGATCTTCAACTCAATAGCTTCCAACGATGTAATCTACATCAAGAAGGGGGGCATGTTAACCCTCATGGCTCACTGAAACCATATCACCTACGATGGACGTTGTATTATTTACTTGGTAGAGTCAGGTACCGGGCTTGTCGGTCCAATAGGAAAAGGGTAAGAGTGATCGCCGATGAGAGGCGCACTCTAACTGTAACATTCAAGGGATTAGTTGGCTAAGCATGGGCGCCCAAGTGTGAATGGGGTGAGCTCATATAAAAGTCAACTAAACCTAAAATTTACTCATTCTCTCATTTGTGCAATTGAAGAGTGCTCTTGTTCCATCTCCATCTTCTTCTTCTTCATCTCCTAGTGTGTGTGTGTGTGTGTGTGTGTGTGTGTGTGTGTGCGTGAGAGAGAGAGAGAGAGTGCGATCGAGCATTGCGGCGGCACGACGGTGGCGGTGAGGCGGCTGAGCGTAGCGTAGTGGCGTCTTCCTCTTCTTCGCGGCGAAGAATCCTTCACGACAGAAAGCGTAGAGCGGTGAGTGACACACCAACGCCATCTTTGAGCTTACTAGTTTAGGCTTGTTGTGTGCTTGGAGCCATTTGTGGCTCGCACACGGTGTATCGGCAAGTTCCTTGCATTGACACGTGTGACATACACGCACAATTCCCTAATGAGTGACAATCTCTATTGGCAGTCCATATCTCGTGAATACATACTCATATAAGAATGCAGCAATGGTTCTGGCATCATTCTTTTGAGTTAGGCTTTAGCCTCGGCCCACTTGGTCAAATAGTCCGTAGCTGCAATGATATATTGAGCTTGGGTTCTATAAGTAGGTGGTTGTATCAGTCCAACAAAATCTATACCCCACTTTGCAAAAGCTCTAGCCCCCATAATTGGTCTTAAGGGCATGCTATCCACTCGTGTTGGCATTTTTGCTCGTTGACAAGCATCACACCTTCGAACATATTCTTGGCATCGGCAAAATGTGTTGGCCAACATATGCCCGCCATCAAGATTTCTCTAGCGATGGTCTCACTAGAAAAGTGACCTCCTGCTAATCTAGCATGTGCTTGTTCTATAATAGGAATATACTCATTTTCATTTGCACAAAGATGTAAATATTGATGTTTACCTCTCCGATACAATTGGTTTCCAATAAGAGCATAGTCTCTTGCTTCCGTTTCAATTACCCTATGACGGCGTTTACTCATGTCCTCAAGAAATGTTCGGCTTGATAAGTAAGTAACCGGATAATTACTCCACTTAGGAACGGGTGAGCAAGTATACAACCAATAGAAAAATTAGAAGCATCTACATGTACATGGAATACCTTATCCCAATCTGGTGCTTTCAATATTGGAGCTAAGATGAGAGCTTGCTTAAGCTTCATGAAGGATTCTTCACATGCCTCGGTCCATTCAAAGTGCATAATCAAGCTATACAGTGGTTTTGTAATTATAGCGTACATGTAGATGAACCTTCGGTAATATCCACAATGCCCCATGAAGGCTTGTACCCCCTTGACTATTGTTGGTCTAGGCAAATCAGCAATGACATGAATCTTCTCAATATCAGTAGCTATGCCATTTTTAGACACTATATGTCCAAGAATTTTCCTTGTCTCCCCATGAATGTACATTTTTCAGGATTTAAGAAAATCCTACAAAGTCTACATTTTTCGAATACCTTTTTGAGGTGTTCAAAATGATCAGCCCGGATTGATGAATGTACGCATAGATCATCCATATATACTTCTAAGAATTTCTGAAGATATTCTTTGAAAGCATGGCTGATCAACGTCTGAAATGTGGTTGGAGCATTAGTTAACCCAAACGGCATAACCAGATAGGCAAATATACACCATTCTGTTGCAAAAGTAGTGTTATGTTGATCTTTTGGGTCAACCAAAGTTGATTTTATCCTAAAAATCCGTCTAAGAAGCTGTAAGCTTCTTTTCCTGCAACTCGTTCTAATACATGCTCAGTGATCGGAAGAGGAAAATTGTCTCTAATGGTAGCTGCATTCACTTTTTTGAGATTAACACACACTCGTAATTTTCCATTCTTCTTGGGTACTACCACAATTAAAGTTACCCAATCTGTGTGTTCGATTTCGTAAATGAATTCAGCTTCCTTTAGTTTTTTAGTCTCTTCTTTTATCTTCCTGGAAAATGTTTTTTTATACGTGTATGGTCTCTGTCTACTTGGTTTCTCATCATCTCTCATGGGTATGGTATGTTGACAAATTTCTGGATCAACACCCTTGAGATCCTTATAAGACCAAGTGAAGATATCTCAGTATTCCTTTAACAAGCTCAGCAAAAAAATTTCTTCTTCTTCTGTTAGGTCATTCGCAATGTAAGCAGGCTTATGCTCTTCTCTTGGTTCAGCGAAGTCTATCTTTTTAGCGTTTTCAGGTCCTTTGTAAGACTCACCCGGTTTCCGAAGTTCCCTAACAGGTTGTTCAACTATGATTTTCCAATCTTGGAGAGTATACTTTTTGATGGGATGGAACATGCATTACATCGTTACCATCCTCTTCCGTGGTTTCCATTTCGCTTGTGTATATCTCCTTTAGAGCTTTTTTCAACTCTTGATACTTCTTTTTTCGCTCAACTCTGGTCATGAGTGGTTTCTTATCCTGTGATTTTTCTTGAGTACCCTTCCTTGTTTTGCAGAAATTTTTGAGACATTTCTGAGTTTTGATTTGAAGGATATCTTCCAGTTAATTTGTCCTTGACGCAATCATTAGAATATATCTGCATCAGGATTTGTGTTTTACTGGAAATTGATGGCATAGGTCGTGTTTTAACAATTTTGATGTATCTCTTTCGTCTATACCATTTTTGTCTTCTTGATTTCTGGTTAGGAAAGTCAAAAAACTTTTCCTCCCCTCCTTTTAAGAGTAAATTAGCTCTAGTATGCTCTTTTTCTTACCCTAGATCTTTTGAGGTAGCTAAGTGTTCATCTAATTTATCAGTTGCATCGTAATAGAGGTATGAAAAGACTTGTTGAGCCTTCATTAAGTCCTTGGGTTCCTCATCTTTGTTTTCAATGTTGAGGATTGAAATCATTTAGATGGGAATTATGTCGTAGCCATCCTCATTGCAAAATTGAGTAGGTATAGAGATATTCATGCATACATCCATTGTCCCTAGAATTTGAGTCCACTCGAATGGCTCAAATAAATGCTCTGGGAAGGGTTCAGGTACGTAGGCTTTGTCAGTGCAGTCCCTTTCTAGGATACATTCTTCTCGTCTTAAGCTTCCGTTTTCTGAAGCTCCACACATCCAAATAGGAGTGTCTTTGTTTAACTAGGATGGGAGTCTAGTTTCAACCGAAAAGACTGAATCAAACTCTTGGATGGGTGTTTTCAAGACATCTCTATAAGTGTGATCTTTTAAATTGACTCTTGTTATAGATTCCACTTGCTTCAAGTACAGATAGTTGTTTAGTCTACTATGGCAAAAGTGTGTTGATATTCAATTCCATAGGAATTGACTATCACTTTCTCAAGCAGCCCTAATGGTCTCTCAATGTGTCCATCAGCCAACTGCAATTTCATTCAAGTTTGTCTAATGGCTGGGTGTCCCCAGGATTCCCATACTGCTTTAGTGGCTATGGCTATGCCAACTCCATTATCCAGTATCATCATGGTTTCAATGTCATTATATTTACTGGGAGGGTGGTGCTTCCTTCTTCCCCTTCGTAATATTCTTCGACCTTGTTCATAGGAACTGATCGAATCTCTTTGTTTTCCATTTCATTTTTCAATTTTCTCAAATTCTTCGAGATTAACCCCGTTATTCCCACCTTCTCAAGGGTTTTCTGTAAATTGTTCCATAAGTACGGTCTGAGTTTTAATAGTTCTCCCAAGGTAAGAGTGCATTGGATGGGTGTAGACATGATTGGATGGATGTTGTCTACTTCTAGGGTCTGTTCAGCTCTTTTTGCTTGAGTGGTCTTGCACATGATGGATTCATCTTCATTATCTCCGAAGTAAGAAGGTAATGTTTTTAACGTCAATGGTTTCGACATTTCTGAAGATTCCGATCCGCAATCCCCGTATAAGGATTTTACATCCATCTTCATATCAGAAGGTAGGTTATCCAACCAGACTTCTTCTATAGGAGTTGACTTCAGAGTTAGGCTTCCATCATTGATCTCGCTTACTTTTTTCCATAAGTTTCCTGGCCAATCTTCCTCTACGAATGGAATTCCGTCTATGGCATCTTCACTGCCAGGCACTATAAGCTCTAGTTCGTTTGTTTCAAGGTGGGGTTCTGCCACCACATCAGATTTTTTCTTTCATTTCTTTTACCACAAGCTCTTTGGGTTTTGCAATACTTTCGAGCTTGGGTTTTTGTTTTTCCAGCATTTCCTGCGTGATTCTTACCAAGTTTCAATAAGCTTCTAGCTTAGCTGCTTCCATGCCTGGAGATGGATAGTTCTTCCATTTGTTTTCCATGTTTTGTCCTGCTTTAAGTCCTGCTTGGTAGACTTCCAAGGCAGCATTAATAGCCTCAAAAATTTTATCAACCAAAATGGACCCTTCCAATTTCACGGTTGTTTCCTTGAATTCAATACCAGTTTCTTTCAACTTGTCCTGGACTAGCTTCTTTGCTTTCTCCTCGATTTCAACCCATTATATTTGTTTTCTCATCTCATATCTTTTGCTTTTGCTCCTTATGATTCCTTGAGAAGAAACTTTTGTATTTTACGAATCATCAGAGTTGTGTGTCTTTTTCTTTGCCTGGGCTCTAGTGATTACCTTGATTGGAACAATCGGTTCACTCTCTGATGAGCTACTAGGCATCACTTGGACTACATTTACTACGGTTTTTCCCTTGTTAAAGGATTTTAGGACAATCTTTTGGAAAGTGTCCTCCCTTTTTGCAACATTGTATGCAATAGGCTTCAATTGATTTGAGGTTATTGTCAGGCTCTGGACATTCATTTTTCCAATGATCATCAGCACCATAGTTATGACAGTTTCTTGTTCATGGCTTCAGCATGGGTCTTCCCATGGGAGGTCTGACACCTTGATTAGCTACATAATACATTTTTCCTAGCTCTGGTGGAGCATAGGCCACTGTTTCTTCCATTGGTGGTGGATGTGGATTATACCAATCTCCTTCTACCATTACTGTAGATGGATTAGGCTCTGCATAGGGTGTAACAGACACTAATGCTTGTTCATCTATGACTCCTTCAAAGTGCATGTACTTTACAGGCACTGCATTATGTCGTGGATATGGAGGTTGTTGTCCCAACACAGGTTAAGGTCTTTTCATACCCATTGGTGGTCTTTGAGCTTGGGCCATATTAGGATGATATCTGTACATGGGTTGTCCTTGTGGCCTCATGGGCACATGCTGAACATTCCCCTCATACTTTGGTATGAAGTAGCACTCATGGGTCTCATGGTTGGTCCATTTACCCTCGATTGCACACCATTTTTGTGGCCTAATCGGTTGTCCCTGTGGAGGTATACCTCATTCTGATCCTCTCATAGGTGCTTTTTGCATGTTGTTCATCATTTTGTTCATCCTTTTTAGCATACCTTCTATGGTTGAGAATGGTGCCGCAACAACCGTTCCCACTTGTGCTGGTTTCATGAATGCTATTTTCTCACTTTGGTTATCCTTAGGGACATCTTCTTCGTTGAAAGTTTAGAAATTGTCTCCTAGGTCAATAGCATCTGTTGGACGGGAAGTCTCACACACCCATGAAGTGCATGCAAACACTACCTAGATCAACATAATGTCAATCGAGGACACAGATGACACGATAGGCACACGGAGGAAATCTCTTTAGCTTGTCAAGCTGAGACCATCCTACACATACAACACTCTGGAAGGCCAACTAAACCACAATCAAGAACCTCACTGCTCTCAACTACACCACCTAGCCACATACACACATACAAAAGGTAACTCACCTAATCATGCCAGATTCGTACGAAACTTAAGGAACACCATCCCCTCACTAGGATACACCTGTCCCTAAGCTTCTATACTCAAAACCCTCACTCTAAACCCGTCTGCGGAAAACGCGTAGGATGACATAGCAAAATTTTGAAAGTGCCCGAAACTAAAATTTATGAATACCTATGCGTAGCTTATGTCGCCACGATTCTATAGACTACTAGCACGCAGAAAACAGACATCGTTTGATACACTTACGGCCACAAATTGCTCGTAGATGCGTCGGTGTGTGCGCTTCGTCTCGCGGTGAATGCTTGGCATTGTCGCGTAGCTCTCCTCGAGCCTACCGCAATGGTGCAGTCGGATCTCCAATGTGTTGAGCGAGCCGGGCGTAGCGAGAGGATGAAGCTCACGCTCACTCTCTTTCTCTCTCACACACAGTAGACGGCAGCGCTAAAACTTGATTATGATTAAAAGTCATCTTTACAAAATGACCTAGGTACCTTATATACTAAGTCTACCTTAGGTTTAACCAAAAATGGGGTTGAAAGGGTCAAATGGCTTTGTATTTACAATCTGGAAGTGCCATTGCACCCCAGATTTTGAAACTATATTAACTACTCATTACAAATGACGTTTATAGCCATAATCCGCAGCATTTCATAACTCGCAAAAGATAAGACTTTGGTATGAAACTTGAGTTATGTTGTGTTGTTGACCCAGCGGTCAACATTCCCCCCTTCCGCGTGCATGTCGTCCCCGACATGACCTGATTGTCGATGGCGATGTGGTTTTTGTTGTCGTTTTGTTGTTGGAAAGAAAGTATAGACTATAGCCTTTGCAGTAGCTTGTCTTGTTCGTCCAATCCGATGTACATAGTCTTCACATGATTCAAGAAAATCATAATTGATGACGAACTTTATGTCTTTCACATCCACGCTCGGAGCTGCAACATCTGTTTTTGTCATTATAGGTCTACTGCCAGATCTAAATTCAAAAGAACCCAATGTCATTTAACTTGACTCTTATCATCATGGAGAGAGAAAGCTCCATCCATCACTTGCTCCAGCAAATATGTCAATTCGGAGTATTTGTGATTCTCATAAACAACTTCTACAATCTGAAAAATCATTCAAATAGAAATCTAAATGCTATGTACACTATACACATGTCCCTAGGGGCTCATATATGGATTTTGTCCCCATACTCCTCTGTAACTCTACTATGAGGGCATATACTCTAAATTTCGTTAAAAAAATTATCACAATAAAACGCAAAAATTCAATGCATCTCACAAAACATTGCCCTCTAATAGTCATAATGTTAGGTTTGCATTCAGAATGCCTCCCCCCTTCCTATTTGGAGTCATCCTTTACGACAGGGTATCGCAAAGGGTATGTGTTGTGCTTGGGCAATAAAAAGTTGTGCCTATGCAAGCCTTGTAATGTAGCCCTATTATGGATACACAGTCAATGCATGGAAAAGATTTATGTTGTGCAAGATGTGAGTATAAGCAATTTGCTTATTGGCATTTGTTGGCGAGGCTTCCTATTCTAAGCAATGTAATGGTCTTTGAAGCTCCTGTATCGTTGCTTGATTGAAGCGACTTGCTCTCTTCTAACTGTACTGTAATCGTAGGAGTAATTGTAAGAATTCAAGCGGCGATGCATTGATAGCAGTTTTGTTTTTCTTCTTTGGGACTCATTTCTTTGCGATTATTGGCTGTTTTGTTGCTGGCTCTCGTTTGGGAACCCATACTTGCCCATGCTTTGTTTGTGTTTGAAGAGACTTCTTTGGGATCCACCTTTTTGTTGTGTGAGTCGACAGTGGTCTTTGCTTCAGCCCTTGTACGCTTGGTTGGTGACGGGATTCATGCTTTGAAAGTTGATACTGTGGTTGTTTTGGAATCCAAATGAATTCCTGACTTTTTTGTGCTTGAATCAACTTCTTTGGAGCCCAAACCTGAGTTGTGAAAGCTTCCGACTTTGTGATATTCTTACCCGTACGTGCACGCTTTCCTTGCTTTTTTTTTGGTGTTGGATCTTGTGATTTGTCATAAGAGATCCTTGTCTTCTTGATCCATATCTGTTTTTGGCCGATCTGGCTTTTTGGTATCCAGATTTGTCGAGCTTTTTGGCTTTGACTTGTCGTCCTGTTCTTTGGACGTATCATGGTTGTTGCTGAAGGGGTTGGTGATAGTGATGGTCTCAGTTGATGATAGGGTATGTCGTAAGATTCATCACTATCGCTACTATCCTCAGCAAGGTTGACTTCTTGTACTTTCCCTTGATTTTTTGGCTGGTAGTGGAAAGTTATTGTCTGTTTTCTCGTGGGTGGTAGTTTCTTGGAGGACTTTTCTAGCCCATTGATTAGAGCATTGTTAGCTCGTTGCTTTGGTCGTATTCCTCCTAGTTCAGTCTTTGCATCCTTATTAGGATCCATGTATGAGGATGCTTGTGGTGGCTGTGTCATCACCGAGGACTTTGGAATCCACTTTCGATGCACTTTATTCGTGTAGCGATGACATTGATTCCTGGGCCGTTGATCTTCTTGAAGCTCGAAGTGTTCTACAGAGTCATAGAACTCGTCGTCTTCTTCATCTTTTGATTCTCCACATTTCTTTGTTTGATCCTTATTTCGAGAGCTTGTTGATGTCTGGTTCTCTTCATTTTCCTGGATTACACTCACTGCAAAATAAGGAACGACATCATAGCCATTTTCATCACAAAACTTTGTTGTGGGAGCATCCTCCACGGCGCACACGTCCAGAGTAGCCAAGATGTGTTCCCATCCAAAAGGCTCTAACTCTTCTTCAGGAAATGGTTCTGGGATATAGTCCATATCCTCTATAACCCGTTCTAGGATACATTCCTCACGTTTCATACTACCACATTGTGAAGCTCCACACATACACAGTTCTTTAGGCTTACCTAACCAAGCTGGCAGTTCTGATCCTGCAACTGTGGCAGAATCAAACTCCTCAACCGGTGTTCTCGTCACATCCCTGTAGCTATGGTCCCTCAAGTTTACCTTTGTTATGGTTTCCATATGTCTCAGGTATATATGGTCATAACCCCAATCTTGGACCATTTTCAATTCTCGCATGAATGGTCTTCCCAGAATGATTTCATAGTTGTTCTTCTTGCCAAAGTCGACAACAACAAAAGTGTGTTCATATTCAATGCCACAAGAAGTAACAATTAATTTTTCTAGCAGTCCTAGGGGCTTTTCCTTGTGTCTGTCTGCAAGCTACAGGGTCATTCGTGTGGATATCAAGGCAAGATTTCCCCATTTTTTCCAAACCTCTTTGGTTGCAATGGCCACACCAGCTCCACTGTCAAGGATTGCCATGGTTTTTACACCATTGAATTCCACAGGAAGGGTGGTGTTTCCATCTTCTCCCTCGTAATACTCGCCTACCTTGTTTAATGGAACTGGCCTAGTATTGAATTGAGGCATTTCAAGCTCTTTGATGCCTTCCTCGATTTGAGTCATTGGGGTTTTTACACCAAATTTCTCTAGACATTTACCCACATTAGCCCACATATTTGGTATTATTCTAAGAAACTCGTCTAACATTATTGTACAGGTGACTGGGGTAGATAGAATATCTACTAGCCCCTTTGAATCGATGGCCTTGTTGGGAGACAGTCTCTGTGATGGGACTGCAACCACATCTGACTTGGTCTCGTACTCTCCCATATAGGACGGTAGTGTTCTTAGCGAATGGGGTTGACTATCCATAGATTGTACAGATCCTTTGTCGCCCCAACACGATCGCACGTCTAGATTCATTTAAGATCCAGTCTCAAATTCCTCTATTGGTGGTAGAAACACTCCTCGTTCATCACCAGTCTTGTCTACTCGTCTTCTTAATCGGCTTCATTGGCCTCTCTGACTTGTTTCCACAATTCATCAAGACCATCTATATCTTTACAATCCTTAGGTATAGCTTGGTGAAATCCCTCGGAAGAGTTATCTGTGGTATTCAGTACTATCCTTGGTTCTAATGCTGGTTCTTTGAGGTTTGGTATGTGCTCATGACTAGATTCTGGCTCTTTTAGTTCTTGGTTTGGTGGGATTACTTGTGTTGGCATGACGCGGATCACATCCTCAGGTTTTGCAACTGGTGGTTCTAGTAAAGATTGGGCTGTTTGAATCATTTTCCTGCACATTTCCAATCTTTGCTTTTCTAATTCTGCATAGGGATATGTCATCCACCTCTGTTCTTGGGTTTGGTTTTTTTTGAGCCTCGCATCATAGCCCTTCAAGAGGGCATCTAATGTCTCATTAACCTTCTCTGCCAACACAAATCCTCCTGAACTAGCACTTCTCGCTTTTTCATCCGTGGATGGTTCTTCTAGAGGTTTAACCATCTGTGTAAGAGAAGGTGCCTCCTTTTCCTCATGTTGTTTTATCTTCTCCTCAGCTTCGGGAAGCTTCTTAGCTAGGGATTTTTTCTCTCGTTCCCTGCGTGCTTTCATCCTAGTCTTTCTAGCTTTCCAACTATTTCATTTGCTCTTGGTTTTCTGACTAGGTGCGTCTGTCTTTGGTCCATCATCTGTCTTTGGACTCGTGTCACTTTCCGTGTTCTTTGTCTCTGGATTCTCATCAACTTTCTTTTGGGCTTGTGCTCTCGTAACCACTTGAACTGGTACGACATTTTCATTTTCTGAGCTACTAGGTAGCTGAACAATCCCTGATACATTTGTCGTGATTTTCCTGAGTTGGTTTGGTTTTTTCGGGAAATCGGGGATCAAGTGAGTGATGCCACACTCAAGACAATAGGCATTTACTTTAGTGATCTCCGTATGAGGACATTGTTTGACGAAGTGGTTGTCACGACTTTTGTGACAATCTGTCTCTGGTTGAGGAGATTCTTTCAGCATTTCCTCTTGGCTATAAGCAAGCTTTGACCTAGATAAGCCGCTATTTGCAATGAATCGCAATGTCCTTTCGTCCATTTCATACCTTCTTTCTTTCGACTGAAACCCAGGAGGTGGAGGTTGTACTGGCCTCACCACTCCATGTGTTTTTCTCACATTTTGTTGCTCCAAAGGGTAGTACTCACTTTGGTTGCTATACCACATTGTAGCTGGTACTGGCGTTGGTTTATTTGATGCTTCTATCATTGGCATGTATCTCATGTCTACCGGCATTCTAGCACCTGGCAACGGAGGTTGTTGTCCTAAGACAAGCTGTGGCCTTAAAACTCCTACCGGTCTTGGCACATTCCCCGTAATGTATCTAGGTGGAATAGGTGCTTCTGGAACAGGTTGTACATACCTCTCCCTAGCATTTTCCATGCTATAATAGCACTCTTCCCCCGTATGGTTCGTCCATTTTGTGAGGTCCCCACCCCGCCGTTTCCAATGGCGGATCTGATGGTGAACCCGGTGGCCACTAGATCTATTGCGGAACCAAACAAAATGGTTCAGGATTCGACTAGCGGACGATCTCTCATCACAAAGTGAGTCGAGTTCGAGCCTACTAGCAGGGAGATCTAGCTCCACCTCGCAGGGGAAGTGTACTCGAACTATCTAGTGATCCTAAGACCCACCTTCCAAGAGGAGAAAAACCCCGAGCGCCTTTTTTCCCATGTTTCAGAGGCACGTACACTCGAGATTTCACCGCTCTAGGGGCAATGAGTATTACTAATATCGAAGTAAGCACAATGGGGACAGAGAGTTCCCGACCAATCGGGACCACCCATCTCGTAGGCATTGGCAACCTGAGCCAAGCCCCCACTTTCCACCCCCACACTCACACTTCCTTGTGTGACCTAATTACTACCACAAAGGTTGTTCAACATAAAGATTCCTTGTTTAATTCCGAATCACATTGTTCGTTAATACAGCCCTTCAACCAGTATTGCAAACAACACCAAGACAGAATTCTAGTAAAAATTCTACTCAAGCTTATTCATAAAAAAATTCCAATGTTCTGGAGGTACAACATCCCCCCTCCAACGAGAGTTTACTCCTCCCGTTGTCGCCTAGCTGCCCATACAACTAGGTATGTCCACCGCATAGAAAGCACGACATGGACATTCCCACCGCTTAACCAGCAGACGTGGGTATCCACCGCTTAACCAGCAGTCATGGATTCAAGAGCCCTTAACCAGGAACTCTGCCCCTGTGATCAGGAGGGGGTTCATGACTAATTCAACATTGGAAATAGAATGAACATGCCAAGCTAAATTTTCCCTAGCAGACATTCTTTCCTATTGCAAACAGCATTCCCATCAATCAGTTCCTTCCTACTTTAGAACTTAATGTACAATGCTTTCAATGCCGAGGTTTCCGTCGGATTTCTCCAGCATGATTGGGGATATGAGCATTCCTAACTAGCGTATGCAATGTTAGTTTAAACAACTTGAATAAAAATATGATCTACCTCTTCCCCTTCTTCATCGATAGCCCGTGAGATGGCCGGTATTTGTTCCTCCATGGGAGCCTTCCCCTTCCCGTTGACATTGCTCGTTCCTGCCTCGCGATCGTGGGCACCACCGAAGCGAGTCCTCTTAACCAGGGCCATTTCTCACTACTTTAAATGATTAGCTTGGAGAAAGAGCTAAGGTTCGCAAGCATCATAACAGTCCAATGGGTAGATTAGTGACATTAATTAATCCCTCCTATATGATAGATCTAGATTTTTCATAAAGCAATCATTAAGGATGGCACATAATCCTATGGGAAACGGCTCTAAAGATAATTACTCAGCTTACATGATTAAGAATAATAGGATTTCACTAATGGAATTATCAGAGAGATGAATTAAGTATGATTAATCTCTTTCCTAGCAATTAGAGGGTGCAGAGTCACCGCATGCATAGGTGTGAGAAAAACCATCTCTTAGAGACTTAATGATAGATTAATCTTACCTTAATTATATCTTAATGCATAACAGAGATGAATCTAAATCAGCTACAATATTAATGCGTGATAGAAAGAGTGGTTCTCATCAATCTACACAATTACTAGCTTATCGATTAATTACTATACTGCCTAGAGAGAGAAAATTCTGGTAATTATTCTCTAATCATTAATTGAGAGTGATGAATGGCTGATAATTCAGCTATGGGATGATGATTACACAATAGAATATGGTTAATGAGAATTTAGAGAGTAATTATAGAGAATTACGACTAGGAATAAGCATAATAGACGAGGAATTTAGATGGTAATGAAAAGGATTTGCAGAAAGCATTAATTAAACCGTGGTTACCGTGATTAAGGGCTGATAATCCTCTCGATTCTCTGATCTAATCGAGCTTCTTGAGGCGAGAATTCGACAGCACCTCCCTCCTTGCTTCTCCTTCAAAAGGTGTGTGTTCCAGCAGCACCTTCCCAGATTGTGTGTAGGTGTGTGTGTGTGCACTGTGTGTGTGAGCATATGTGTGTGTGAGCATATGTGTGTGTGTGTGTGTGTGAAGGTCTTTAAATAGGCCTCCTCAAGCTGAAAATTGATCTGGGTTGCTAAATGCATCTGGGATCTTCTCCAGTTAAGCATGGCAAGTCCAGTTCCCTGCCCACCAAGTGTCAGATTGGCTTGGTTAACTGGTTCTGAGACTGATTTGCTGGCTTGGAAACTCTCACAGGACTCCCACAAAGCAAGAGGGCCCCCCCTAGCTGCTATAGCTGATCTCGAGTGGGCTGGAACCTGTTCCCACACAGTCCCGGGCCCCCGGTACCTCCCCGGACAATTTTTAGGAAAATTGGTTGTACGCTAAAACGGGTCATACAAGTCGGATTTTGATGCCGAAAATTGCTATACGAAGCTCTAACTAAGACGTACTGGCCCGAGTACCTGCCATATTTAGCAGCCCCCGGGGTCCGAAAATGCATTTTTTTCAAATTCGGGGTACAGGTGCAGATTTTCGAGATGGTCAAAACTAGACGGGTCGGGTGACCAAAAACTTACTATATTCGAAAAAATTTTACAAAAATTATTTTAATTCACATTTCGAAGCTTTATGACATTTTAAACATCATGGCACTGACAGAATTCGGAAAACTGCTAAAAATAGTAACTTTTTTTCATTATGATCATTTCATGGTACAAGGGTGCTCTTTTTGGTTGGGGTCAGAGACCTTACAACCTCCCCAACGTGAAAAATTTGAGATGTCATCATCTCAAGAATACATCTGGATAAACTCTATGCTAACTACTTAGGTACATATATCCTTTGTCTAAAGTAAAGATATCCTTTGATAATAGAGTAGTCTTTAGCTTTATGCGTCTTATTCTGCTGAACTTTGATGAGATTCTGGTGCTTGATTATTTGCTCACTAGGATTAGCAGTTGCATCATACATTGCTGCTCTCTCATCAGCTTCATCACCCACAGCTGGTTGTCTCATTGCGGCATTAGCGAAAGCTCTACTCCCTTGTCCTATGTTTCCTCTTCCTCGGTCTCCTCTTCCGTTTGGTTGACCTCGCCCGTTGGCGTTCAGAGGTACATTATTAGCACCGGATGTTTGGGAAATCCTTTTTGGACATCGACTTTTGTAATGTCCATACTCCTGGCACTCAAAGCATCTTATATTGGGAAACTCGGTAGTTGTCGTGGTAGCTACTACCGGACGACGGTTGTATGCAGGGTGGGTTGATTGGTCTATTACTCCAGTTGTCTGTCCTGGCCCTCTTTGACAAATAGTATTCACTATCTTGGGTAGTCCTTTGAATCTCTTTAGCTAACGGTTTGGCCCTTAGCAAGGCATCTTGCAAAGTTACTGGCCTGAGAGCTTCTAGTCGATTGTTTAGGGGGTCGACGAGTCCTTGGCAGAACCGTGCTACCTATTGTTCCAATGTCATCTTAGGAGCATATCTCCGAAGAGTGACAAACTTTGAATAATATTCTTCGACAGATGAAGTCAGTTGCCGAAGGGAAAAGAACTCGTTCATCTTCAAGGTTTTATAGGCGGGTGGTAAGTAACGCTCCATCATAGCAGCCTTGATGTCTTCCCATGACTGGGAAGATCCCTTGATATCCAAGTCCCTGCAATGTTGTTTCCACCAGATCTTGGCATCACCAGACAAGCGGAACATTGCAAGCATGGTTTGGTTCTCGGGTTGAGTTCTCGCAGCGTCGAAATAGTCATCCATAGCCTCCATCCATACTTCTGCATCTCTTTCCACATTTTCCCCTTCGCCTTTAAAGGTTGGAGGCTGAGCTTGTTTAAGGAGGAGCTTCTTCTCTTGCGCTTCCGAGTAGAGAGCAGCAGGCGGTGCCTATCCAATGGTATAAAACTCATTACTATAGCACTCTTCTCAAATGAACCTAAGCTTTTCCATACTCAAGAAGAAATTTAACTTTTGGGCTTAACCAGCCTACTTAATCTGTACATCTATCACAAAGGATTTTAACCATTCCACCATTTAAATTCCATTGAATACATCCAAAATTGTCCGATAAATAATGGTAAAAACTTTACTCGAGAGCTTTGATCCATACTTATAACTTTATGTGCATCAACAGGCTACCTGCCCGCAGCACTAGTCGCACCAACGACTTCTCAAAAAAAAAATCATGTGGAACCCATTGAATCCCGTCAAGCTCAACGAGTAAAACTCTTTAACATCACTCAGGAGACAATCCACTAGACAAATCCAATGTCATTATTCTCGGAAACATCATGCTCAAGCTTTGAGTACGAGCTATCCTACAATCCCTTAGTTTTTAAAATTTCAAACAACATCATTTTCCAGTTCGTAAACCTATAGCTCTGATACCAGGTGTGAGGTCCCCACCCCGCCGTTTCCAATGGCGGAATTTATCTCAATTTCACACCACTTTGGCTCTCCTGAATCAAACTTACAAGAGGAATCAACATCTCGACCAAGTCGTCGATAAGCTTTTCTTGATCAATAGGTGCCGTTGGCTTGGCAATGGACTCACTTATCTGTGAAACACTGTGCTGAGAGGATGTGTCATCTCCTTGACTCTTTAAGTCCTTTTCTTTGTATGCCTCACAGTTATCCACTAGATAAAGAGCTTCTTTGATCAACTCGTTTAGCGTCATCCTCCTTATCATATGCAGATCCTTTTGAAGGCCCGCATGTCTCATTCCCTGGATAAAGATCAGCATCAGTCGTGCTTGCGTAGGTAATTTCGCTCTCGGACAGAGCTTAACATATCTCTTGAGTCGTAATGATGCTTTGCGTACTGATTCATCCTCTTTCTGTTTGAATCTATGGATTTGCGAGACCATGTTGTGAGCAATGCCTTTTGGCGAGAATTCTTCAATAAACTCCTCAAACAACTCATCTAGGGTCTCAAAATCCCATTTTTCCACCGAATCGAACCATGTAGCTGCATCATCTTCTAGGGTCAATCCAAATCCTGCAAACTGTGTCGCAAAATCTGAAACTTCCTCTGCTCTAATCACTCTTCTAAAAGCCGCTACGTGATCTCTCGGATCTTTATCTCCGGAGTATTTTCTGTTTACCCATTTCTGGACTTGGGATGGTCTAACTCGTCGATTGTCTACAAGTCTAAACAGAGACTCTCCCAATCCTTCTCTCGTTATCGCTCTTGAAGGGAATCCTGGTGGCTCTCTTCTTGGAATTCCTATAGGAATTCTCGTGTTTGGTGGAGGCATTTGTGGTCCTTCATTGACCAAATATCCACCTCTTTCTAGTACAGTCTGTGGATTTGTGCTTTCTACAACTCTGTATTCTCGTCCATACTTGTCGACAACTATAGATCTCCATTGACAGTCGACTTTGTATGTGTAGACATATAAGAGCTTGTAATCCGTTATCTCTTCTAGGTATAGATCTGGGCAACTATAAAGATTGACCTCATCTTCGTCAATGTATCTATATAGTCCTTCACTCTCATGACCAATCATCCAAACTCTCTCAACATGATGGATCTTTATCAATTGCAAGTTTGGAAGATCCATTGTGGGAGGATATTCCTCTATCGTCGGGATCTCCAAGCTTGTGTAAGCTGCGTTTGAATCTAGGGTAGACATAATTTCTGGGCTTAAGAGCTTTTTCTTGGTTCAAGTAGACTTAGTCCACTGTGTTCAAGTTCTTTGGTTAGGGAAAAGTCGAAACTATGTCCAAAATCGTAACCGTTTCGTCACAATTCTCGCAAATTGTCGCTTTTAGACACCCCTGACTTCCGGATGAATTTTGAGGCCTCAAACGATGTTTTTTTTCAAAGTCGAACTAAAGGGTTGCCGTAGGCATGCATTTAGTTCATTTTTTGCTCTGAAATCTGTTGGGCCGCTCTCAGGCTACGTTTTGATATAAAAACTTTTCCGATCCGATACCGTTTGTGAAAGTTATGGCCAAAACAGTGAAATGCAGTTTAGAATGGAAGAAGACTTGGGATCTCTGTGACACTATGAACACTTCTGTATGGTCAAAAGTACAGTTGGACCCTAAATCTGGCCTGGAGACATCCTACGTGTAGTATGTCTATATGCTCAGAATTTAACAAAATTTGGTCCAGAGACTCCCCTTGAGTCCAGCAACACAATGGTATGCTCAGAATTTCAATTGGACCTAAAAATGGCCTTGAGACATCCTACGCGTAGGATGTCTTTTTGCTCAGAATGACTTGAAATTTTCACCCTAGCTTCTCCTTGATGTGCTGATCACAGTGGTGTGCTCAAAGGTTGGTTTGGAGTCCTAAATCAAGCTAGAGACATCCTACGCGTAGTATGTCTTTTTGCTCTGTTTCATCTCAAACTTGCATTGTAGCTTCCCCTTGATGTGCTAAACTCACAGCTATTTTTACTTTTTGATTCTCACACCTATAGGTTGGTCAAATGATCAAGAATCTGCTCCAAAAGCCTGATGTCTGTTCTGAATTCCTAAGTCAAATCAACTCCAAATTGGACCAAAATTGACTAGGAGGCTTGCCTAAGGCTATATGATAGCATGGTATGGTCACAGTAGAATTTTGGTTTCAGAATTATGCAGTAGACATCCTACGCGTAGGATGTCTAACTGCTCAGAATTTCCCCAAATTTGAAACACAGACTCTCCTTATGGTGCTGATCACTGTGGTGTGCTCAGAATTAAAATTGGAGTGCAAAATCACACATATGACATCCTACGCGTAGATGTCTTTTTGGCATGTTTGACCCCAGACTTGTCCCACAGCTTTCCCTTGATGTCAGTAACCCAGTGGTATGCTCAAATTTAAATTTGGATGTCAAAAGACCCCAAAACTAGCTATCCTTGCTTTTTTCAGTCAAAAGTGTTAAAGTCCGCTTTGAACCCAATTTTCTCACCCAAATGAGGTGAAACCCTTTTCAGTCACTCAATACAACATTTAGAACATGCCTATGGAGTCATCCTATGGTTTGGTCTCAAAATTAGGCCTTGGACACAATTTGGGTAGGATATCTCGTAATTCTCGTCTTTTGGCTTTGATCTGTCAAAATTTGGTCAAATTTCCACTTTCCAGGTGAAAATAGGGTAAAACCTACCTTCTGAACACACTGGTCAACTCAGAATTTCAAAATTTCCACCAGATCACCCTGTAGACATCCTACGCGTAGGATGTCTACTGCTGATTTTTTGAGACTAAAGTGTCCCTGATGCTTCCTTATGCTCTCAGCAAGTGCAAGCATGCTTCACAATTGCAAAAACATGCAAAAATCACTCAATTTGAGCCTTTTCTGAAATTTTGCATTTTCTGACTCCGCCTTTTGGCTTTTGGTCAACAAAAATAGGGAAAAACACTCAAGTCAATATGTTACTAGGGTAAAACCTACCCTCTGAACCCACTGGTGCACTCAAAGTTTCAAAATTTGGTCTCCAGAACCCTCTTGAGACATCCTACGCGTAGGATGTCTATGTTTACAGAATTGCAGGTTTTCTTCATAGAACCCTTGCAATTGCTCTTTTATATGCACAGCATCAGTCAGTCATACAAAAATATCCACAAAAGCTTGTTTAATGCATTTTTACCCTCAAAAGCACACTTTTCCGTGATTTCAAATGCAATCAAGTACTTTAGAAAATAATTCAGTGATGAATAGCTCTAGATCAGAATCAGATCACTTACCTAAAGCTACTCCTACAAATTATATGGGGTTTTGCATCTATGAGTAGAAAAACGCTTCACTGCCACACACGGACTAGTAAACGCTTTTATCACCTCACAAATCATTCGACCACCAACAACTACTCTAATCCACAGATCCTAACTAAACCTATCTAGTCGCAGACCCTCTACAAGACACACGCTTCCTGGATATCCACTTGATCGCGGAATATCCTCTTCCGGATCCACTTAAGAAAAACGCTTTCTTTAGCCGAAACTAAATCAAGCAACCATCACACGAGTGTTAGTAGGAAATCTACTTAGGTCCTTGTGTCCCCGGGAGCGGCGCCAATGTTGGACGGAAAGTCTCACACACCCATGAAGTGCATGCAAACACTACCTAGATCAACATAATGTCAATCGAGGACACAGATGACACGATAGGCACACGGAGGAAATCTCTTTAGTTTGTCAAGCTGAGACCATCCTACACATACAACACTCTGGAAGGCCAACTAAACCACAATAGAGAACTTCACTGCTCTCAACTACACCACCTAGCCACATGCACACATACGAAAGGTAACTCACCTAATCATGTCAGATTCGTACGAAACTTAAGGAACACCATCCCCTCACTAGGATACACATGTCCCTAAGCTTCTATACTCAAAAACATCACTCTAAACCCGTCTTCGGAAAACGCGTAGGATGACAGAGCAGAATTTTGAAAGTGCCCGAAATTGAAATTTATGAATACCTATGCGTAGCTTATGTCTCCACGATTCTATAGACTACTAGCACGCAGAAAACGGACATCGTTTGATACACTTACGGCCACAAATAGCTCGTAGATGCGTCGGCGTGTGCGCTTCGTCTCGCGGGGAATGCTTGGCGTTGTCGCGTAGCTCTCCTCGAGCCTACCGCAATGGTGCAGTCGGATCTCCAATGTGTTGAGAGCGAGCCGGGCGTAGCGAGAGGATGAAGCTCACGCTCACTCTCTTTCTCTCTCACACACAGTAGACGGCAGCGCTAAAACTTGATTATGATTAAAAGTCTTCTTTACAAAATGACCTAGGTACCTTATATACTAAGGCTACCTTAGGTTTAACCAAAAATGGGGTTGAAAGGGTCAAATGGCTTTGTATTTACAATTTGGAAGTGCCATTGCACCCCAGCTTCTGAAACTAGAATAACTACTCATTACAAATGACGTTTATAGCCATAATCCGCAGCATTTCATAACTCGCAAAAGATAAGACTTTGGTATGAAACTTGAGTTATGTTGTGTTGTTGACCCAGCGGTCAATAGCATCAGACACACATGCTTCTAGGGTTGTATGCTTTTTACTATAGAGTATAGCATGGAGTTCCTTGTTTAGCAGTCCCTCTAGAAATAAAGATACAAGTCGTTCTTCTGCAGGTGTCTCCATCTCTGGGCATCTGGCAATGTATTGTTTCATTTGAGTTGCACAATCCCTAGCAGACTCACCACGTTTCTGTATAAAGCTGTAGATTTGAGCTACCGTATCATGTTTAATCCCTGTTTTGGAACATGTAGCTACAAATCCTTGAGCTAATGTGTTCAAGTCCATGATTGACCTTGGTGGAATGTTTTGGAACCATGTCAATGCTTTTCCTTCTAATGTCATTCCAAACCCCTCGAATTGAGTATGGAAATTGAATATATGCTCTGCTCTTAGCACTTGCTTAAAGCTTGCTAAGTGGTCGTATGGATCCCTTGATCCACTGTATTTTCTGACCCATTTCTGAAAATTAGCTGGTCTGACGCGTCTCTTTGGTTCAACTCCCGGTCTTCTGGGAGTTGGTCCTATTCCGAGTCCTTCAAACCAATCTGTTGGAAATAGTGACTCATGTAGCCCTAGACTGCTGACCTTAGTGTCACCCGATTTTCTACGTGATGAGGTGGTTTCTGGTTTCTTTACATTACTCTCAAATGATCTCTCATGGTGTTCATCTCTTGGAATTGTTTCTGGTCCTTGTCTCAATATTCAATCCCGTATGGAATACCCTTGGTATTTGTTTTGTTCTACCTCCTCAGGAGTCATCATAACAAAGTTGTTGTTATAACAATCCCTAAACAGGTAGGTTGGGAGGTCTGCTAATCCCTTATCTTTGATCTTGAAGATATAGATGATTTTCATGGCTGTTAATTGTCCTGGTTTGGCATGAGAGGTCCACAAAAGATCTTTTATGTTTCTATCTTCCCAAAAATAGACTCCGATCCTACGATTATCCGTACTAAGCCGTTTCAAAGGCTTCAAGTCTACTTGATCGTATCCCTCGAATTCTAGAATTGGTGGTCCTTCTTTTGCTGACATATCTAAGATTATGATGTTTACTTTTAATCCCCATTTGTCTATCGCGTTAGGGTTTTCAACTTGTAAATACTGAGTTCCGTTTCGATCCATGTACATTTTTGCTTGTTTGTTTGCCCTAACCTCTTCTTTGAACTCAATACCATGGTCATCAATGCGAATAGCATACTCCTCGTTAGGGTCCAAGTAAACCTGGGATCCATGACAGTTAGTCTTGTAAAAAGATAGTATATGCTTATAGCGCACTGTCGTTCCGATTTCAGAGTGAGTTGAGTAAGAAGACATTTCGGATGTTGAATCTGAAAAAGTGTCTGAGACTTCTTCAGGAATTGTGTGCAAGGAATTGCCTTGATTCACGCTTTCTTCGGTAGATACTCTACTGGAGGTTTCTCTGAGTATGCCCTAATTTCCTAGTACACGACCAGATCTAAGGTTCATATAGATTTATGAAGAACTGGACTCACCTTTGGATTGACTTGTCGTCAATTTCCACCTGATTCAATTGCAAATTTCTGTCAAGCCACTGATTCCTCGTCTGCAACCAATTCCTGTACAAATTTGATCAAGTTAGCTATTCTTCTATAAAGAAAATAGAGTTCTTGCTATTCTTGTGATTGATCTCTGTGTATTACTTCAAATCGAATTATGAAAGTCAAAAATTTGGATTTCAGATTTGACTTTAGCAAAAATCAAAGGTCAAATATCAACCTGTAAACTGAGTGATCTGTACCAATTTCGATCCGATTGAACCCAAAATTGCCCTGTGGCTTTATATTATGTTGTTCTATCACTGTATAAGTTCAAAAGTAAAAAATAATGTCTTTGGATAGCACAAGTAAATAATCATGATTATTTACTTTTGTCAGTTTTTTGCACTTTTTTGATCGGTTTGGCAAGTATACAACTTGTTAAAGTCTCTGGACAAGTTTCAACAAGTTTGGACAAATTCAGATCAAGTTTAGCAACTATTTGGTATCCGCAGACTCTGATTTTGAGAATCTGCTTAAGTCTCACTTTTGGGATCCAATTTTCACCGAAATGGATTTGTGAGGTCTACTTGATGTGCTTCACTTGGTGGTATACTCAAATATGCAAAATCATCAAGTTTTGAAGCAGAAGTAAATCATCGCGATTATTTAATCTAGCTAAATTTTTGCACCTTTTTGCCCCAACTTTGATATAGATCTTTTAAGCACCTTAAGTTAAGGTCACTAGACAAGTTTCATCAAGTTTGGACAATTTTTGGTCAAATGGTCATCAATTATCTGTCCGCAGACTACTTTGCAATTTTGATCACAATTTGCAATCCAAAATGATCCAAATCTTACCAAATTTGGTATGTGGGCTTATTACAACATGGTGAAACTAGTGGTATGCAGACTTGGTCAAAAAAGTTGAAAAATAGGGTAGATGTAAATAATCGCGATTATTTACTTCTAATAAATTTTGCAATTTTTTTGTCAACTAAGCATGTACACGTGTTTATCACATCAACATAAGCCTATGAATCAAATTCAACAAGTTTGGAAAAAATTTTCCCCAATTTATACTCAAGATTCAAAAAGTCAGTACAAACTTTAGTTTTTACCCAGTTTCTTGTCAGTTTAGTGATCCAAATCTCTTGGGCCTTTACAAAAGTTGTTTGTATACATGCAATGAGTCAATGGTATGAGCTTTGGCCAATTTAGAGCAGAAAGTTAATAATCACGATTATTAACTTTAGATTTAAAATGAGCACTTTTTTGCAATTTTCTCAAAGACAGTCTTTATACGATGTATTTTAAGCCTATGGATCAAGTCGAAACTTAATTTGGCCTAAAATGTCAAAAGAAAGTAAATAATCTAAGTTTTCTTGAATTTTTTTTACCTTGAAGTGTCTTTGAGCTTACCAACTGGTTCAGACAACTCTTAGGATTACTCTCCAGTCGGATTGAGTGGATTCGAGTCTTTTTGAGCTATTTCTAGTCGTAGACCTGAAATTCTGCAACTTCCAATAACAACCACACTTGATTCTTTCAGAGAGAGAAATGTTCTGAAATCCACCTCGGATCCTACTTACCCTACTCCTAGATTCTCATGCAATGGGGTTGTGGAAAGTGTACACAATCACTCGTTCTCTTGTATTTTTAATGTTTTTCAGAGCCTTGATCTTAAGACTTGTTTCGTCTACCAATCATTCTCCAAATCCTAATCTAAATCTACAGTCCTACAATCCTAAAGGTACTCAGCAAGTATGATTACTTCCAAGCTACCTCTACACAGCCAAAGACGACAATCTTAAGCTATGCGGTTTTGAAAAGAAAGTTTTGAACTCTAGGCGAACTTAGAGGAAGTTAAAGGACAACTACACATGACGCTCGTGTTTTTCCTAGTTTAGGTCTCTTCGATCCCCGGCAGCGGTGCCAAATGTGGGACGCAGGCCTAACCTCAGCATCCTATCTTATTGCAGTATTAGTGAGAACCACGATTAATTTGTCAAACCATGGGACGAAGCTGACTCAACTAGTGCATAGAGGCTACAAGAGGTTGTCAATCTCTCGAAAAACAACTAACAACTCGCATCTAACTCAAGCTACACTCAAGTGACTGAAATCACCAAAAGCCAATTGCTCATCGGCAAGAAATTCACATCCGTTATAACATCAAATGACATCCAAACATAACGAAACTTCTAGGACAAGTTTGTAAGACCTAAGCACACATGTCTATGGATTCAAACCCACTTTAGATCAAGTTTCAAAATCGCGATTATTAACAACAGTGGATTTTTGACCTAGTCATTTTCGACCCAGAATGCATCTAAATGCTTAGCAATGATGTTCGAATACCCCGCCTATGCTTAGTTTTCAATTTAAAAGTGTAAACTCCTAGTTATGATGAAATTAGGCTTCGGGTCGGCGACGCCAAAAGCTACGAAATACTGTGAATGGATTACGTCAATGCGTAGAGCTCTTACCTGCGGTTGCAATGCAACAAACGCAATCACAATGTGACAACCAGAGGGAGTAGAAAGCGCGAGAAGGAGAGAAGTGAGCGCTGTTAGCTCACGCAGTGTATTTCTTATCCAAAAACTTACAAAAATTAGCTTTTATACCTTAGCCAAGGTTTTTGAGTAGTCAAAACTAATAATCTGGAGTTCTACCAAAGTTGGGTAATGACTGGTTGATACAATCTGGAAGCTTGTAGTCCCAGCTCATTAATTACAAAGTTTATTCGAGAAAATAGGAGTTACAATATTCCCGATTTATCAAAATAATAAATGTTTTACAAAGAGAACTCTGAAAAATGGTGTCCGTTTAGCTTGTTGCTAACAGGACTAGTCATCCATTTTGGAATGACGTTGTAGGGTGAAAAGGAATCCTCTACCCGCTAAGAAACGTAGACTAATGACTAAGACTTTATCTCTTCTACCTCATAGTCGAGGACGACTATGATTTCAAGAGAGAGGTCATGTCATAAAATATAATATCCAACCAACCCAAATGATTCTCTCATATTAAATTGATCATTTAATGTGGGAAAATAAATAGGAACAAGGGTTAGAATTAGACATGTGCTTATGGATTTTTCTCAATACAGGGCCAAGGTTAAAGGGGTCCAAATGAGAGATGGCCTGTTAAAGAGAAATGCTACCTAATGGAGCTTAAACACCTTAGGGTTAGCTTCATTAAAGACCTCCAAAAGTTAGTGTGAAAATTCTTTTGACCTTAGGCAAGCTAGGATTGACCTTGAGGTGGGAATCCTACCCAAGCATGAGGTGCTTGTTGGCTTGCTAGTATTCAATTCAAACCAAATGACTTAAGAAGCATAAAAGACACATGCTTGATTGACTAAGTGCTTGAAGTATTCAATTCAAACCAAATGACTTAAAAATCATAAAAGACACATGTTCAAAAATTCTCCACATGTGGCCCCCGTGCTCTGCTTGAATCCTTGGATAGGCTTTAAAGGGGTCCAATGAGAATTTAGATGCATAAAAATAAATAATTAAGTTCTTTCTCTCAAAGAGAAAAAAGAGGATACATGTCCCAAAATATATAATTAAATATTATTAGAGAGAGAGAGAGAGGTGTGGACCAAGCATGAGAGGGGGGTATACTCTCCCACACATACACACACACACATTCTCTCATTGTGTGGAATGCAAAGTGCAAGAGCTCCATCTCCTTCTCCAAGCTTGTAGAGAAGTTAAGAGCCTACACCAACACTCTTGGCTATGGAATGCAAATCCAACCAAGAGCCATGCTTCAATGCTTAAGCTTGCCATATTCTTCATCTTCATTACTATGCTATTATGCTATGCTAAGCAATAAGAGTGATGATAAGTGAGGAATTATTTCTTTCTCCTATGAATGATTCTTCTTCCTCTTCCCTACCCTCATTCCCCGCTAGCTCTCTTTACCTTCGAAGGTGTTTGAGGCCTTGGGATAGTTAATGCTTTTTGCAAAGTTTATGTTATGCTCATGATGCATGAAGCTTTCCATCTTTATAGCATCACCAAGGTCACAAGGAACACAAAGATTGTATTTTACTAAGTCTCTCTTGATGGGAGAATCTATAATACAAACGCCTTTTGGAGGGGGGACCGCTGGCTCCAAGTAAATCATGTCCTCAACTATTGTTGTCATGTTCTCTAATACTCTCTATCTTGCAAAATTATTGTTCATGCCAAGTTAATTAAGTACTATGTTCATGTTGCTACCATCAATTAAGTTCACCCTCTATGTTCTCAAAGTGATCTCACAAAAATGCTCACTGAAATTCTCTTAATTTCTCTATTCTCAAAGTTCATAGGCCATTTCCATTACATTTTTCCTAGTTGAAGCTCACCATTTTGGCATTAGTATGGTTTTTCTCTCTCTAAGCTAAGCAATACCAAGCGTTTCCCCCATTTTCTTTGGTTTCATTGATCCTCTTCCCCTTCCTTTCTCTCTCGCTCTTTGTGTGTGTATTGGTGCCTGCGGAGGTGTGGGCCCGCGGATCGCTGTGTAGTGCAAAGAGGTCTGAATTGGAGTGTGGTGTGAGTTGGAAGTGGGGTGTTGAGTTGTGTTGTTGTGCACTTGGCTTGAGTGGTGGTTTTTTGAGCAGGTGAGTATTGTTTTGTGTGCAAGTGCTGCTCCATTAGTGCAAATTGGTCAATTGGAAGGTATTTTTTGAGAGGTTAGGAGTGATGTGGATACCTTGAGCTATAGAGAGGCAATAGATTGTGTGTTGGGTGTGTTCCTCATTCCCCCTCTCCAACGTTGCAATGGAAATTCTTACGGTGATCAATGAATGTGTATATTGTATTGCAAGTCCACGGCCTTTCAAAGCTCTTCACTTTTTAATAGATTATTAAAAATTTACTAACTAATTAGCGAAAACAACGGAAAAAATCCATAGCAAAATAACCAAATTTACACATTAATCACTCAATTTAACTTAGTGATTAATTTGATGAGTTGGATTGAATGATTTAGATGATTAATTTGATGAGTTGGATTATGTGAAGTTTTGGCATCCCTATGCGTAAGCAATGTTACGATTTTGGATTTTCAATGTTGCAAATGTGTCCAACCGATTGATGTGTGGACTATTGGTTACATTTATGGTGTTGTGTACATAAGTTTTATGGTTTTTAATGCATGATACACTGCAATGTTGTACATTAGATTATGTGTGTGTCTACTAATTAATGCCTCTATGCCCTGCATAGGGAGTAGCATGGGATTCATACATGACTTTCTCACGAAGGGAGTGGGTAACACATAGTCTATTGCCACCGAGAAGATAACCATCTTGCAAGGTGAATGGTTTCTCTTTATTCCCTAAAGAAAGGGCTGACATTATGTCTTTAAAGTAAGGGTCATTAGCATACTCATTTATCATAGAAGATAGATCATTGTGAGTTGCTATAGACACCGCATTAACTTTTGGTCATCGTGAAAGTGCATCGGCCACTTGATTGTGCTTACCATCAATGTGAGCAATATGAAAATAAAATTGTGAAAGTACTTGAGACTTTGGTGGTCTGTTCGTAGAATAAATGGAGTCCCCAATAGATAGTGCTTTCATGTGTCTAGGGCATGTAGAACATCTAAAAGCTCTTCCTCATAATGCCCAAGACCCGTTCATCCATATTGAGCCTTCAGTTCTCATATGCTATGGCATGTTGTTCTTGAAGCAAGACTGTTCCAAGGAAATAACCACAAGCAACACATTGAACCTCAAATGGCTTTGAGAGATCCGGAAGCATAAGGACTAGTTGGTAGGTAAGCTTCTCTTTAAGTTTTTCTGTTGACTCCTGGGTCAACAGCATAGCATAACTCAACAAATCATTATTCTCTGAGAGTTATAGATGCTATGAATTATGGTTAGAAACATCAATTGAAAAAAGTAGGTAGTTTAGTTACAGAATCCAGGGTGCAATGGCACTTCCAGATTGTACATACAAAGTCATTTGACCCCTCAAACTCTATTTTTGGTAACCTAAGGTAGCCTTAGTATATAAGGTACCTAGGTCACTTTTATAAGGAGAACTTTATCATAATCATAGTTTTAAGCTGTCCTCGTCCACTGTGTGTACGAGAGGAAGAGAGAGAGTGTGAGCTTCATCCTGGCGCTACTCCCCACTTGTTCATCAAATTGTAGATCTGACTACACAATTGCGCTAGCCTCGGCAAGAGCTATGTGACAACGCCAAGCATTCCTCATGGCACTGAGCGAAGAGCTCGTGCATCTACGAGCTCTTTGCGGTTGTAAGTATATCAAATGATGTTTGTTTTCTGCCTGCAAGTAGTCGTTAGAATTGTAGAGACATAAGCTACGCATAGGTACTCATAGATTTTAGTTTTGGGCACTTTCAAAATCTGGATCTGTCTTTATACGTGTTTTTTGCAGATGGGTCTAGAGTTAGGGTACTCAGTGTAGATGCTTTGGGACAGGTCTAGAGCTAGGGTACTCATAGATTTTAGTTTTGGGCACTTTCAAAATCTGGCTTTGTCTTTATACGTGTTTTTGCAAATGGCTCTAGAGCTAGGGTACTTAGTGTAGATGCTTTGGGACAGGTGTATCCTATTGAAGGGATGGTGTTGTTTAAGTTTCGTACAATTCTGGTATGGTTTAGTGAGTTTTCTTTTGTTTGTGTGTATGTGGCTTGGGTGGTGTAGTTGAGAGCACTTATGATTCTAGGTTGTGGTTTAGTTGGCCTTCTAGAGTGTTGTTTGTGTAGGATGGTCTTAGCCTGACAAGCTAAAGAGATTTACTCTGTGTGCCTATCGTGTCATCTATGTCCTTGATTGACATTATGTTTATCTAGGTTGTGTTACATGCACTTTATGGGTGGTGTGGTTCTCTCCCGCAACATTGGCGCCGCTAACGGGGATACAAGGACTTAGGTAGGTTTTTCTACTAACACTGGTGTGATGGTTGCTTGCTTTAGTTTCGGCTAAAGAAAGCATTTTTCTCAAGTGGATCCGGAAGAGGTTATTCCGTGATCAAGTAGATAGCCACGAAGCATGTGTCTTTCGGAGGGTCTACGAGACTAGGTAGATTTAGTTAGGATTTGTAGTATTAGTTGTAGAATAGAGTAGTTGTTGTTGGTTGAGTGGTTTGTGAGGTGATAAAAGCGTTTGCTAGTCCGTGTGTGGCATTGAATCTACTACCAAGGGATGAGTAGCACCTCTTCAACCACTAGTGAATCCGCAATGAAACTAGACGGGCAAAACCCAATTGTGCCGGACGTTGATCAAATGATCGAGGAAGTGAACAGGAGGATGAACCAAGGAAACAGGACAAACGAACCCAAACACACGACAACATCCCACCCAAAAATGTGACACTTGTGGAGGAGATCATCCAACTCAGTGGTGCATGCAACCTTCAACGGAGGCGAGGAGTAAACGTACCGCGTGTACTAAAGCGGTGTGCTACTGAACAAAAATGGACAAACCATGAAACCCACGAATGTATTTATAATAGAAACTATGTTAGAGAAAGAAAATACGGGCCACATGGAGGGTAACAGTTACCACCACCTCCAAGATACCAAGTAGGGCAAAATAACGGAATCCAAGGGCAGGAAAAACCTCAACCTGTGTTGGGGAATCAGCCTCCTTTACCCTAGGAAAACAGGGCCATTGTAAGGATTTCACAACGTATTCTACCGAGAAGAATTAGACAATACCTATGAGAGAGGGTTTGATGGCAATGCTTATGCTTTGGAGGGACCAATTCCATGGATGGTTTTTGAGGAGATGCCAGAACCACCATACATAGCACAACCAACAGAAAACCATTACTTGGTCAATGAAAGTATGCTTATGTTCATGGCAACCCAGAACTACAAACCTAGGGGATATCCTCCTAGAACAAGACATACGATGGGGACTCCACAAGCTTCTCCACCACTAGTAGGACCACGCTATGAATGAAGAGGTGATCATTGGACAAGGACTTGTCCACGGAAAGGAGAACGTATCAAACTCTTTGGGTTCTGTAAGGGATGTACAAATGACAATCTCATTCCACATTGTTCAAAAAACCATGATAACAAAGGGAAAGCAACCATGAACAAAATCAAAATTGTACCAAGCTCATGTGGATCAAAAATAGAACCAACCATTTCGATAAACGTGGTAACAAGATCCCAAGCCCATGAGACTGCAAGGAATGCCCCAGCTAGCCAAACCGAGATAGAAAATTTGTAATGGAAATGGCCTATGAACTTTGAGAATAGCGGAATTAAGAGAATTAGAGTGAGCATTTTTGTGAGATTACTTTGAGAACATAAAGGGTGAGCTTAATTGATGGTAGCAACATGAAAATAGTACTTAATTAACTTGGCATGAACAATATTTTTTCAAGAGAGACAGAGAACATGACAATAGTCAAGGACCGGATTTACTTGGAGCCGGTCCTCCCTCCAAAAGGTGTTTGTATGATAGATTCTCCCATCAAGAGAGACTTGGTACAATACAATCTTTGTGTTTCCTTGTGACCTTGGTAATGCTATGAAGATGGAAAGCTTCATTCATCATGAGCATAACATAAACTTTGCAAAAAGCATTAAGTATCCCAAGCCTCCATCCCAAGGCCTCAAACAACTTCAAAGGTGGAGAGAGTTAGAGAAAATGAGGGTAGGGAAGAGGGAAGAATAATCATTCATAGGAGAAATAAATAGTTCCTCACTTATCATCACTCTTCTTGCTTAGAATAATAGCATAGTAATGAAGATGAAGAAGATGGAAATCTTAAGCATTGAAGCATGGCTCTTGGTTGGATTTTCATTCCATAGCCAAGAGTGTTGGTGTAGGCTCTCCACTTCTCCACAAGCTTGGAGAAGGACATGGAGCTCTTGCACTTTGCACTCCACACAATGAGAGAATGTGTGTGCGTGTGTGTGTGGGAGAGTATACCCCCGCTCATGCTTGTTCCACCTCTCTCCCTCTCTCTCTCTCTCTCTCTCTCTCTCTCTCTCGTATTATTTAATTATATCATTTGGACATGTGTCCGCTTTTTTCTCTTTGTTGAGAGAAAGAACTTAATTATTTACTTTTGTGCATCTAAATTCTCATTGGACCCCTTTAAAGCCTATCCCATAGGATTCAAGCACATCATGAGGGCCACATATGGAGGATTTTGACATGTGTCTTTTATGCTTCTTAAGTCATTTGGTTTGAATTGAACACTTCAAGCACTTAGTCAATTAAGTATGGAAACCATTTATGCCTCTTGAGAGTCTATCTTTGAATTGAACACTTCAAGAACCTTAGTCATTTAAGCATAAAAATCACCCCAAGCTTTGGGCAAAGTTCTCACAAACACTTTAAGCACTTTAGTTAGCAAGTTGACAAGTACCTCATGCTTGAGTAGGATTCCCACCTCAAGGTCATCCCTAGCTTGTGTAAGGTTAAAGGACTTTTTAACACTAAATTTTGGAGGTCTTTAATGAAGCTAACCCTAAGGTCTTTTTAGCTCCATTAGATACACGTTTCTCTTTGATAGACTACCTCCTTTTGGACCCATATTGAGATGTAGTCATCTCTCCTCTTGGTCCCTTGCTAAGGTAAATCTGTAAGCACTTATTGCAAATTTCTCTTTGGTAGACCGTCTCCTTTTGGACCCCTATTAAGATGCAACCATTTCTCCTTTTAGTCCCTTGTTGAGAAAGGTCTAGAAGCACACTTTTATATCCTAACTCTTGTTCCTCTTTTATCTTACCATATTAAATATTCAGTTTAATATGAGAAAATCATTTGGCAAAGTTAGATATTATATTTTATGACATTTGAGGAGAGAGAGAGAGAGAGAGAGAGAGAGAGAGGTGGACCAAGCATGAGAGGGGTATAATCTCCCACCACACACACACACACATTCTCTCATTGAGTGGAGTGCAAAGTGCAAGAGCTCCATCTCCATCTCCAAGCTTGTTAAGAAGTGGAGAGTCTACACCAACACTCTCGGCTATGGAATGAAAATCCATCCAAGATCCATGCTTCAAAGCTTAAGCTTGTCATCTTCTTCTTCTTCATTACTATGCTATGCTAAGTAAGAAGAGTGATGATAAGTGAGAAACTATTTCTTTCTCCTATGAATGATTCTTCTTCCTCTTCCCTACCCTCATTCCCCACTAGCTCTCTCCACCTTCGAAGGTGTTTGAGGCCTTGGATGGAGGCTTGGGATAGTTAATGCTTTTTGCAAAGTTTATGTTATGCTTGTGATGCATGAAGATTTCCATCTTCATAGCATTACCAAGGTCACAAGGAACACAAAGATTTTATTGTACCAAGTCTCTCTTGATGGAAGAATCTATAATAAAAATGCCTTTTGGAGGGTGGACCGCTGGCTCCAAGTAAATCCGGTCCTCGACTATTGTCATGTTCTCTAATACTCTCTCTCTCTTGCAAAATTATTTCTCATGCCAAGTTAACTAAGTACTATGTTCATGTTGCTACCATCAATTAAGTTCACCCTCTATGTTCTCAAAGTAATCTCATAAAAAATCTCACTCTAATTCTTTTAATTCCGCTATTCTCAAAGTTCATAGGCCATTTCAATGCAAATATACTGTGTGACGAACAAGACGCGCTTCTTTGCAGCACGTTCGTAAATTTGGAGAGTTTGATCTATCTATTATAGATCGAGTTGTTGCCAACTATAACTCGTTGAACTCTGACGACGTTGGTCAATAAGCAAAAATCTTGCAACCCAATAGACGTGTTCGCAGGCGCTTTGGTCAAGCAGCATACGTGAGTCCACAAGATGTAGCCTCTGACAGCTCGGAGGATCATCATGCAGACCACATTCCCAACGAGGCAATGTTTGAGCCGGAGATCGATGAACTGATCGAGACGATCATGGATTCAGAAAGGCTTATCTATGATGATATGAAAAGTGAAGCCGATACACCATTTTATGATAGAGCATGTGTATCTAGATTGAAGGCGCTCCTGGTTCTTTTCAACATGCAAGCAAAGTTTAGATGGAGTGACACTAGCGTCACAACGCTTTTCAAGTGATCTAGTACAATGTGTTTACTTCAATAAAAAAATCTAGATGTATAATGATCTGATAGATTACTTACACAACGTATTTTTTTGGCTGTATAGATTGCTCAAAGAGCACATAATGCCAACTAATAATGTGATGTCAGGTTCCAGAGAGGCAGCAAGAAAGATTTTGTGAAACTTAGGGATGGATTACAATTTGATTCAGCCTTGTCCTAATGACTGCATTATTTTCAAAGGGGAATACATAGACATGGAGAAGTGTCAAAAATGTGATTCCGAGAGATATCGAGTAGATCTCCACGGAACAAAAATTCCACAAAAGGTTTTGCAACATTTTCCTCTGCTTCCTCGCATCAAGCATTTCCTTGAATGCAAAGTCTCAACCAAAATAGGGCTCAAAAGTGCCAACAATGGAGTGTCTCGACTTGCAAGATAAAACCAGCAGAGTCTCCCTTGTGTGAGAAGTCCAATTCAACTCAAAATACGCATAAATGTGCCAATTGGACATCAAAGAATGTACACTATCACTGCCAAATGACTGCCATACACGGGGTCAAGCATAAAATCCCAAAAGATACATAGCCTATGATGAGGATATAATAGGGGTACTCCAACCACGTATATCACTGAAGATGTTTCAAACTCGAGCACACCTCAACTCAAAGAAAACCTCACGCTTGCCCCTCTCAATAGGCTACTCAAACTCAAAGGCACTAGCCACAGTCTCAGAAAGGGATCTTTGGAAATCTTGCCTCAAAAACAACCCACAAAACTGCCAAGAATAGCCAAATATGGCTCCATAAAAGCTCGTAAGATGCACTATGTAATCATGCTAATGTATAACGTGAGTTCAATAGGAGGGGTTTTAAAATGAAAAAAGTTAGGCAATTTAACAGAGATACATTAAATTAAGGGGGTTTTATATTGAAATGACCTAAAATAAGGAATCATTTTGATCATTTAGACATGTTAAGAGAGGGATTCTTTTAATACCCCACAAATGCACATTATATAGGGAACGGTGAACCCCTCGAGCATAAAGGTCATGCATAGGCAATATCTACAACATACATACATAGAGTCTGCAAGTGACAAAATCCCTACTAGGATCAAGCTCTCAAGGGAGCATACAACATAAAATTTTGACTTGTATGCACAATCTATGCTCAAAAGACCTCTGAAGGGGGGCCTATTTTTGAATCTTTAGCAATAACTTTTGTTTGAATGAAATTTTGGTTGTTTTAAAGTTTGTACACAATCTAGGAGTTCATTCTTATTGTTTTCCTTCATTTTTAAATTTTGATTGAGGGCACTCCTTGGAAGCCACGTTTGAAGGTGTTAGGGTGAGATTTTGGGAGAGTTTTGTATGTAGAAAATACAGCCCTTAACAAAAGGAAAAACATTGGTTCTTTGAGTATTTTTAGATTCCATGCTCGTTGGAGCCCGTAGATTGAGAAAAATGTAAGGAATGTCTACTTTACATCATTTTTCTAGCAATTATCAACTTGCACGTTGATTTTTGGAGAATCCAAGAAAGATATGACTTTTTTGCATCACACGATGGTCGAAAAACATGACGAGATGAACAAATTCATGTGAGACAAGCTCGGACAGAATCGGAGCCAATTAGGAGCTACAAGCTGTTGAAAACAGATTAAAAGTTCAACATTGCCAACAAAAGGCTAAAATATGCTTGTATTTACCATTTTAAGTCCGCAGGGACCCTCAACAAGAGGGGCCACAAAGGGTGCGCGAAATGGCCAAACAAGGGTCCCTATTTGGCCATTGTCTGCGCCCTTGTGGCCCCTCTTGTTGAGGGTCCTTGGGGCCTTAAAATGGCAAACAAGGCCTTTTTTTAATGCGTAGCCATGAGATAGAGGTGTAGTGTTTGATGTACTCAAAGCAAGACCCCCCCCCCACCCTTCCCCTCCCATTTTTCTCTATGTTCAAAGGCAGGTCAATGGCCTCACAATTCTTGTGCACTTAACATTAAGCACTAGAAATCGACCAAACAAGGAGCCAGTTTTTACTTCCTTGTGTCCACCCCTTGTTCTTGGGAATGTTTTGGTAAAGGAATTTCTTTGGTATTTGAAACCACATGTGACCCCTATTGTTATGGTATCCAACCAAAGGTTTCTTGATTAACATTTTACATAGGCACGAATGGTACATATCTTCTATGTTAACGATGTATGCATCTATAATTTATGTTTACACTTTTTCTATCCAAATGAGCTACATAGTAGAAGTCAAATCCACAATTCAATATTTAAGTTCACAAGGTGATAGCTACCGGTATCATCTTTAGCAATACCAAAGAGATAGCTACCAATAGCCAATGAATAGGGATATTTAAGAAGATTTGATACCAAACACTTGTCAACACTACTTTAAAAAAAGGTGAAAACTCAAAGGCTTTACAATATATGTATGCTAAAACATGATTCAATAATAAGTTAGTTGTTTACCTATCAATCACCGCTATATATCAACACCTCCATCTTAAGTTTTCATTTCTATAAGTCAAGCTTAACATAGGCATACTAGTATGGAAACAATAGCATGTTGGAAAGCAAGAATTTGGCTTTCTCAACTTGTGAAACGTTGCTAATGAAGCAAGATATATTCAACATCCCCAAATGAGGACATCTTGACAAAGGTTATGATCCACTTTAATACAAATAACCATTAATGATTAAACTAGAATCAAAATATTGCTTGAATTTCTTCATGGTGGAGTGATTAAGACCTGAGACATGAAACATCTTAGAGGCAAATCAACAATGTTTCTCAAATCTGTATGAAACTCTAGTAATCTAAATTAAATACTCTCACTCAATATGACACCGTTTAACAAAAAAACATATTTACATTGCACCAAAATGAGTATAAATACAAAATCATTTATTAAGGAATCCAACCTTATGAAAAGAATTGCAAATGGAGACAATGTTGTTGTGGTCAAGCTTCTCTTACAGGTGTTTGTCTTCCTCATCTAAAGATTTATATACACTTGAGTATTTGCGTGTCTATGACACTAGGGAAGATGGTAGTACTTTATGGAGGGCTTTTCTAAGAGCTCCTAGAGAGTACCTATTGGTTCAAAATTCTAAACAAATCCTACTATTCTTATCAAAATATTTTAACATGGTAGTGAAAGATTCCTCGGGGACCAAGAACATAGTGTTTTCCATCTTTGTACATGGTTGCTTGCCCATGTCCTCTCAAAACAAGTTTACTATGTAAGTAAACACCAGATTTTGTAAGCACAAAGTTATAAAGTACAAAATGATGTCATTCTAATAATGTAGTGACAACTATACAAAGAAGAAAATAGAACAAGAATCATTGATAACTCTCCATAGATAACATAACTTACTTGCATTGTGAGACTCAATCACATGCTACACAACCCTAGATGGTGCACCAAATCCATCAACAAAATAGCACACCCCTATGTTATGAGGTGTGAAGCCCTAGACATTGAAATCCGTAAAGAGGTTGGTTATCTCTAGCATGATAAACTTAAAGATGGAGATGATGTCAAGCTCTAAATGCAAACTAGAAGGGTAGTTTTTTTACCATTCTATCTTTATGTTGGAGGTGAACCCTTGCAATGTCCACTCACCATTCACACCTCCTGTTGTTATGGTGTGCAAGTCATGTGAGCTCATACTTTTGCCACCTTTGGGAGTAGAGGTTTCCATGTAGTGTGAGTGAATGAAAGTAGAAGGAGGACGATCTTGTTTCATGTTGTAATGGAGGTGAGAGAAGGGAAAGGAGCTAGCTTGGTGTGAAAATATGTGTTGGGCAAGGGGAAGAGATAGGGGAGGAGCTTGCCTGGTGCTACAATGGAGGTGGGAGAAAGCTAGCAGAGAGATAATATTGGACTATAGGTGGTGCGTGTGGTTGTTTAGCTACAGAATAGGTTTATATTGACTTTGGAGGGTGGAAATTAATGTTTTGAAACAAACTCAAAAATCATTTTTGGGTTTTTTGTGCTTTACTTTTGGAGGTCAAAAATGCTTTTTTGACCAGAAATAGGTTTGGGGACCTTTCAAGGAGGGACATTTTTTTATTAAAAAAATTTGTTTATTTTCAAATTTTTAGTGTATTTCTAAATCTGAGACAAAAAGTGGAGGAAAATAGGTCAAAGTGCTCCCCCTCTCCCATCCATCCCTTTCCCCTAGCCACCTCCCTTACCTTCTGTAGACGGCTGGCGCGTCACCATGTGGGAACGTGTTCTTAGAAGATGGGCAGTGAATCATTTAGTAATTACTAGAGTAATTACTGCGGTAAACCCGAAGCATATAAATAGGGCCCATTACTTTGATATCAAGGGGGCAATTGTTATCACTTGTATTAGCGCTTGGAGCTATAATTGCATTTGAGCATCAGTGGCAGTATTATCGGCTACACTTTCTCTCTCTGTAATCATATTCACTGTAATCTCAATCATGATATATATATATTCTAGTGATATTGACTTCTCAACAGTCTTCTGAATCTAAATCTGAACTTTATTCCAGTCTTTTAGTCTAATTCTCATTTCAGTATTCATATTTCAGTCTAGTCACTGATTTCTGTCTAGTCTGCTGTCTGAACTCTTCCTACTCTAAGTAGCTGAAATCCTTCAACACTGGAATTAGCTATCTCAAGAGATCAGCTCCAATTCCATTTTGGCGATCACGGTGGCTAGAGATGAAGCTCATTGACTAAAAGACTCTTCTCCCAGTTGAAGTTTTCAGCAAATGGCACCAAAATCCAATCGTGGCTGGAAATCTACCAATCCTGTGGACCCCATTCCTGAGGAGTCAGGAAGAGAGTTTGACCCCAAGCAAGAGAAAATGACTGACACTGAAGCTCAAGAGGAGCATAGTCAGGCTGATGAGGCGCAGGACTCATAGCACTCCAGTCATTCTCGACGCAGACGGGCAGAACGGGAAGCACGAAAGGCAAAGAGTTCCAAAAGTTCTCAGTCTCACCAGAAAGATGAGCATATCGAAGGCAGAAAGGGAAGTCACCGAACTTCTAGCAGACAAAATAGAGAGGATATTGATACTGAGACAGAGACGGAGATTTATTGGGATGCTGACACTGACAATTGCAAGAAGGTTCTCAAGCGTGAGTCTGAAGCCAAGAAGAGAACTAGCGGGATCAGCAGTAACCGAAATGATTACACCGCTTCCCTGAAGATTTCCTTTCCCATGTTCAAAGGAGGGAAAAAGGATGATCCTAATGCTCACATACAAGCTTTTGAGCATTATGCTGAACTCAAAAACATTGATGAAGATGATTGGGGGGAATACTTTCCACAAACCTTGAAGGAAGCAGCAAGAAAATGGTATTACCATTACCCTGCATGCCAACTGAGATCATATAATAAATTACTTAAGGCCTTCAGGTTGGAATATTCCGACAATCGAGGGGATGAGGATATTCTCTGTGAATTGGATCAGATCAAACAGAGGAATTTTTCAGTCCGCAGATATGTCGAAAAAATCAAAGAACTGACCAGACAGCTGCAAGAACCACCGTCTGAGAAGAGATTAAGGGCATGGTTTCTGAATGGGTTTAGAAGCAAGAAGCTGAGAGAACAAGAAGTGCCAGCCCCTACAAAGAAATTCACCGACCTGGTCCAACGAGCATTAAAACTGGAACAGGAGGCTAAGAAAGAAAAGAGCCACAAGAAGCGAAGGACCAGTAGCAGTAGTTTGGCTACTGAAGCAACCGATTCCAGTGAAACATCCAGCAGCTCCGAGAGCAGCTCCGATAATCGGACAAAGGAAAAATCAAAGAAAGGATCATGGACCAAGAGAATTGAAGAAATGGCTAGGCAAATTGTAGAGATTAGCCACACAAGACAGCCGGTCCGGAAGATGGAGACTTGGTGTTCAAGATGTAAATCCAAGGACCACATCTCCACGGAATGCCCACAATGTACCTACTGCAAGGCCTTCGGTCACTTATGGAATAATTGTGGCATCCGAATTCATCATTTTAAGAAAGGAAAGGATCTATCAGTGGTTGCTTACACTGAACCAGTGAAGGCAGAGCCAATCAAAGTAGCCCAAGAAGAAGGACCAAGTACCAGTGGTACTGGTCAAGGACGAGGCAGATACCAACCAGGAATGGGCAGAGGAAGAGGAAGAGGCAACTTCCAGACCAAAAGCATGAATTGCTACACCTGTGGGAAGTATGATCATTTTGTAGCCCAATGTTCAGATGCACCGGTAACAACTTCTACTGAGGCTAAGGCACCAGAGCCAGTCCCAGTCAGAGTAGTTACCAGGAGCAAAGGAGTAATCATTGAAGAGATTCCAGACATTTCATATGTACCAGCCAACTCCAACAGTAGCAAGTGGGCCCAACAAAGGGAAGTTTGGAAGGCCAAGGGTAAGGAAAAGGTGGTAGATGAGTGGCAAGAGCAGTGGGAGCTAGCAGCTAAAATCACAGAGGATTTAGCTAAGAAGCTGTCAGAGCAGCCAGAAAGTTCTGAGGCTAGATTCATTCAGAAGATACCAGCCCAATCGACTGATAAAGATCAGTCAGTACCAGCCATGACAAAGACCATGCTGGCTGTGGTACATGGACTAGCTGGTGAGATGGAAGAGGAAGGAAAGAGTAGTACTGCTAAAGAAGAATGGCAGTATGAAAACACTAGCTCTTCAAGCTCTGACAATCAGTCTGACCAGGAGCAAGAGGAAATTCAGGTGAAAATTTGTGATAGAATCCAGAAGCTGACTGTAGAGCTGGAGGATATAAGAAAGACCTTACTTGAGGTGGCCAACTTTATCAGGCAGCGTAGGAAGATTGAAGCAGAGGCCAGAACAGTAGACTTGACGGCTGTCCGGGATGATGAAGTTCCACTTATTCAGGTAGATTACAAGGTCAGGAAGCAGTGGGAACCTCTCTCAAGCGTCCTATTGGATGGAGGAGCAGGAGTCAATATAATGGGAGCCCATCTTCAGCAAAGAATGGGTATTACTAACAGGAAACCAGCACCATTCAAAGTAAGAATGGCAGATCATTGAGTCGTATAAGCGACGGGCATGATTGAAAACATGCAGATAAGAGTGGGGAGGGAAAAAGTCAAAACTTGTTTCTTAGTTTTGGATGTCCAGGGAGCATATGGAATGCTATTAGGCCGCCCATGGTTAAGAACAGTACATGTTGTTCATGACTACGCCAACCAAACCTTAACCATAGAAGGGGCCAGTGGCAGAATCAAAATCCAGACCAACAACACCAGGATCTGGAAAAAGGAACTGAGGCCGAAGGAGTTGTGTCAAAAATACCGAGCTAAGAAAATTGAGCGAATGCTAGCAGCAATGAACATCTTTCCTTTGGCAGAAATTGATTTGAATGCAGTCCTAATAAACAAAGAACAAGCTGACAAGTAGAAGAGACAATTCCCTGTTCACTTTACTGAAGTCAATACAGGGGAAAGAACCGTTCAGCTAACTCGAAGAATGGAAGAACCAACGGATACTGGCCAAATAGAAGAATCAGTATGTTCTGAAGAGGATCCACTAAATCAGAATAATGATTCAGAGATGAATGGACCTTCTTGGGACTACGTTGAAGATTCGACCAAACGAAAAGGAGGAGGACCAAATTGGTTACTTCCAGATGATCAAGAAGTGGAGAAGTGGAACCTGGGATCAGAGAAAAATCCTAGAATGATCAAAGTCAACAAGCACCTGAAACCAGAAATGAAGGAAAAGGCAAGGAAAATGTTCCAGAAATATAAAGATGTATTTGCCTGGGAACATACAGATTTGAAGGGAGTAGATCCTGAAGTTTGTCAGCACCGAATACCACTGAAACCAGAAGCTAGGTCAATCAGATTGCAAAGATACCGGATGAACCCCAACTATGCAAAGAAGGTCAAGGAGGAGATTGATAATCTTCTCAGGGCTGGGTTCATTATGGAGGTAGCAAGTAGTGATTGGTTATTTCCAATAGTCGTCGTTCCTAAGAAGAATGGGAAATTAAGGGTTTGTGTCAACTATAGGAAACTAAATGCCCAGACCATCAAGGATCCGTTTCCCTTACCTTTTACTGATATGTTGCTTGATGAGATCGCAGGATATGAGATGTATAGCTTCATGGATGGTTATAGCGGCTATAACCAGTTACATATTGCTCTAGAAGATAGGGCCAAGACCACTTTCATCACTGAGTGGGGAGCATTCATGTATCTCGTGATGCCTTTTGGCCTTTGCAATGCACCAGCTACTTTTCAGCGGTGTATGATGGATATGTTTAATGAATTTCTTCATCGGTTCCTCGCCATTTTCATGGATCACTTCACTGTCTGTTCAGCTGAGGAACAGCACCTTCTATTCCTAGAGATGGTTTTTAAACGCTATTAGGAGAAAAGGATTTGCTTGAATCCATTTAAATCAGTATTTCTGGTTTGGAAGGGACGGCTACTGGGACATGTGGTTTCCCGCAATGGAATAGAAATGGCCAATGACAAAATACAATGTGTCCAGCAAGCTAAAGCTCCTAGAACTGCTTCTGAGTTGAGTATGGTCCAGCCAGAGTGGGAATCAGTTCAGAACCCGTATGAACACATTTTCCAAATTTTAAGTGGCCAACGGTCAAATGGTATGCCAGTGATAATTATTACAAGGATGGGTTGCAGTCTTGTCCAATGCATGTTTGCCACGTTAGCAACGGCGCACACAAGTCTAGGTGCGGCGAGTGGTGGAGCTTTTATGGCGCGAACACGTATAACAATCAGGAGAGTTAGCATTTTTCCTCATAAATCTCCTGCGCGACGTTTTCCTCCTGGCAACCATTCGCCATCGCCAAGCTCCGAGGTTTCTTCACTACAGCCACAAACTTCAATCTCTGACGAGACAGCTGACTGTCAGACAACCTTACCAGTGACACCAAGAAACGGCTTTAACACAAGTAAGTCCTCTTCGCCTTCGCCTATTTCATCGTCGTCGACCTCACAGTGTATGGGTAGAAGGAAACGTTCAGAGAAGATGCAGGAAACTCTTGAAGAAACCCAGGCTATCATTGCAGAGGAAAAGGTAAGCCTTCTTGTTCTTCCATACAGTAAAATCCAACGATATGTCTTTACTGATCATGCAATGACTCTGCTACAACTCTGGGATCTGCGAGTTGTATTGCAAGCGACAAGGATTGCTTTTGATGCAGGGATCATCAAGCAAGTTCTTGATTCCTTTGATGCAAAAAACAACAGTGCTATGATAAATAATAGGAGGGTGTGAGTGACACCAAAAGCCATTGCATTTGCATTTTGGATGCCCAATGATCCTAAACCATCGGTGGCAACTACGCAGCAAATAAGTATTGCTCTAAAGGAGGATGAAGCAGATCGAAAGAAGCGCAAGGCAAGTGCTCAAGGAGTTCTAGTAGCAGGATTGGAAGCCTCCGCTGCTTACAGGTTTGTAGCCGAAGCAGTCAGTCTTAAGAATAACCCTACTGCTGCAGATGTTAATGAGAAGGTAAAGCTGGCTTGGAGTGAGCAGCCTATTTCTGAACCTAAGAAAATTGAATTTTCCTTAGACGACGAGGAAAAGGACAGTCAAACAACTTCCAAGGACCTGAAAAGGAAAGCTACTGTAGAGGAAGCTAGTAGTTCAAAGAAACCAAGAATTACACTGACCAAAAGCAGTGAATTCTTGAAGAAAATCGAAAGCCAGGTAAAGGCAGCGAGCACTGAGACAACTGTACCTGATTAGACAGTTGGCAAACATACAGTTGCTACTGGTGCTACTGGGAAAGATCGGGTAAAGCCAGTCACTGAGGCAAAGGTACCAGACCAATCAGGGGACAAAGGCAAGAATCAACTGGATAAGGGGAAAGGTCCAGCGTCCTCAACTATGTCTGAAACAATTCCTGTCAATTCTCAAAACCCTCTGCAACTAGTTAAAAAGGATAAGCTGCAGCAACTGTAAACTCAAAAATTGAGAGGGCATCTCTTACTCACCAAAACTAATTATGCATCTCTACCTTATGTGGCTCCTGTGGCAATATATGAACCAGTTGATTCTGATCCAACAACGGTCAAAGACAGATGTTCAGTACTGATACAGTCCTCTTGGAATACCATTGTCAATTGTATGGGACAATTGGTGGAGGCTACTGGATCAAAAGATGAAGTTCAAAAGCTTAAAGCTGACTTGGCAGAAGCACAACATCAGATTTCCACACTCCAGAAAGCCCAGGAAGTGCATAACATACAACACAGGGTATTGGAAGCTCAATCAGAAAGAGCTCAGGAGTTGTTGAACAAAAAGTTAGCTAAAGCTGAGTCTGAAATTATGATTATAAAGAGTCAAAGGAATGAAGCATCGAGAGCTGCCGAGTGAGCTGAAATGGGGCTCAGAACGAAGCGGGAAGAATTTAGAAAGCTTCTATTACACCATACAGCTCTGAAGCGTTCGCTGACGGATAGATACATCTACAATAGCTTGTCTGAAATTTTGAACCCCGCAGGCAATGCTGTTTTTGATTTAGAAAATTTAAAGTCCTTGATGGAAAGTCTGCAAAGTGATTTGCAGGACAAGGTGAGTGAGTTCAACAATGCTCGGATGAACCAAGCCATCATGGATTACATTGAGCAGCAGACATCCCTAGAGGAGGATGAAGAAGAAGAAGAAGATGAAGCTGATAAGGAGGAGGATGATCAAGAAGCCGGGCATACACAGGATGATGATGATACCCCACCACCATCTCCATCCCCAGGACCTGGTACTGGTGGGATAGGGCCAGATGAAGGAGGCCAGTCACAGCCAGACCAACCAGACCAGACTGAGGAATAGCAGGAAATACAGGAAACAGAACAACAGTCAGGTCATTAGCAGACTAAAGAACAGCAGCCTAGTAACACTGGAGATGAGCCAACTAATCAGTCCCATCACAGCAGAGAGGCTAAAGGGAAAATGAAGGTTAAGGATAAAGGACCACTGAATGATCATTAGCATTCACTACAGCTCATTACCTTGAATAAGCAACTGAGATATCAACAAGCCTCCATCACCAGACAGTATCTGGAGGATGATGCTCTATGGACTGATTTAGAAAGGTTCCAAAGATTATATGTGGGAGCCAGGGAAATGGTGGAACATTGGAAATCTGCTGCTTTCCATGATAAAGAAGCCTGCAGACTACCTGCGCATCCCAGTACAGTTCAGCTGTTGGAACGAGTTCCAGAATGGATACTCAAAGAAACCAAGAATTACACTGACCAAAAGCAGTGAATTCTTGAAGAAAATCGAAAGCCAGGTAAAGGCAGCGAGCACTGAGACAACTGTACCTGATTAGACAGTTGGCAAACATACAGTTGCTACTGGTGCTACTGGGAAAGATCGGGTAAAGCCAGTCACTGAGGCAAAGGTACCAGACCAATCAGGGGACAAAGGCAAGAATCAACTGGATAAGGGGAAAGGTCCAGCGTCCTCAACTATGTCTGAAACAATTCCTGTCAATTCTCAAAACCCTCTGCAACTAGTTAAAAAGGATAAGCTGCAGCAACTGTAAACTCAAAAATTGAGAGGGCATCTCTTACTCACCAAAACTAATTATGCATCTCTACCTTATGTGGCTCCTGTGGCAATATATGAACCAGTTGATTCTGATCCAACAACGGTCAAAGACAGATGTTCAGTACTGATACAGTCCTCTTGGAATACCATTGTCAATTGTATGGGACAATTGGTGGAGGCTACTGGATCAAAAGATGAAGTTCAAAAGCTTAAAGCTGACTTGGCAGAAGCACAACATCAGATTTCCACACTCCAGAAAGCCCAGGAAGTGCATAACATACAACACAGGGTATTGGAAGCTCAATCAGAAAGAGCTCAGGAGTTGTTGAACAAAAAGTTAGCTAAAGCTGAGTCTGAAATTATGATTATAAAGAGTCAAAGGAATGAAGCATCGAGAGCTGCCGAGTGAGCTGAAATGGGGCTCAGAACGAAGCGGGAAGAATTTAGAAAGCTTCTATTACACCATACAGCTCTGAAGCGTTCGCTGACGGATAGATACATCTACAATAGCTTGTCTGAAATTTTGAACCCCGCAGGCAATGCTGTTTTTGATTTAGAAAATTTAAAGTCCTTGATGGAAAGTCTGCAAAGTGATTTGCAGGACAAGGTGAGTGAGTTCAACAATGCTCGGATGAACCAAGCCATCATGGATTACATTGAGCAGCAGACATCCCTAGAGGAGGATGAAGAAGAAGAAGAAGATGAAGCTGATAAGGAGGAGGATGATCAAGAAGCCGGGCATACACAGGATGATGATGATACCCCACCACCATCTCCATCCCCAGGACCTGGTACTGGTGGGATAGGGCCAGATGAAGGAGGCCAGTCACAGCCAGACCAACCAGACCAGACTGAGGAATAGCAGGAAATACAGGAAACAGAACAACAGTCAGGTCATTAGCAGACTGAAGAACAGCAGCCTAGTAACACTGGAGATGAGCCAACTAATCAGTCCCATCACAGCAGAGAGGCTAAAGGGAAAATGAAGGTTAAGGATAAAGGACCACTGAATGATCATTAGCATTCACTACAGCTCATTACCTTGAATAAGCAACTGAGACATCAACAAGCCTCCATCACCAGACAGTATCTGGAGGATGATGCTCTATGGACTGATTTAGAAAGGTTCCAAAGATTATATGTGGGAGCCAGGGAAATGGTGGAACATTGGAAATCTGCTGCTTTCCATGATAAAGAAGCCTGCAGACTACCTGCGCATCCCAGTACAGTTCAGCTGTTGGAACGAGTTCCAGAATGGATACTCAATGCTGATGAGAAAGTGGTAAATCCGCACTGGCAAAGACAGTCTACTGCAGATTGTCACTCTTTAGCTCTAGAACTGGAACTTCTGTTGGGTAACAAACCAACTTTCTGCTGCATGAAGGATGCTAGGATCCAACTTAAGGATGTTCTGGTACAACTGCAAACTGCCATAGGTGTTTTGGACCAGAGAGTGAAAGCTATCCTAGAGGACCAGACAGCCACTAGCAGAGGACCCCAAACGCGAATGCCAGTAGGAGTACAGGCAACTGCTCTCCGAACCCTATTCCAGTTAGTAAGAATTGCTAGGAAGATGATGCAGCAAGAGAACCAGGCAGTTATGAATTTCCTGGAATTTGTGGCTGATTCTCCAGTTCTCTTGTATGCTGTTCCAGCAAGAGAAACTGAGTTGCCAAGATTTTTTCCAGCGCTGTATCCTCAACATCAAGAACCAGTTGATCGACTCACATATTTCAAAATAATTGATGAGCTTAGGGATTGGTATGAGCAATCAACTGTGGAATGGAAGACTTGGCAAACATTGCTCAACGATGCTCTTCAAATCAATGACATCCAGGCAATGAAGGAAGAGCTACACAGGATTCAGTTGTGTATGGGCCAGTGGAAGATTCAGGTCAGAGGATTGACTAAGATTACTAATCAGCTACTACAGCTCACGGTCGAATCTTCCAAACTGCCTGAGAAAGACATTGCAGCAAAGCCGGGTTTGGCACCGCAGTACACGGAGATGGCTGAGATTCTTTTCGAAGCTCGCGTCAAAACCAATCAACCTCTTCCCGAAGGATGGATCCATACTACTTCGCATTGTCATAAACTGGATAGAACCAGATTGAGCAAGGGCAGGCGTACACTCTATGATCCTAACACCAAAACCTATCATTCTCTCACACCTTATGAGGTAGAGATGACCACAGACCGGTGGGATCATCTTGAGTAGGAGGCCATTTACTGACTGATTCAGAAGGAGAATGCTGATGCTGGGACTTCTCAGGCACCAACACGGTCAAAGAGCAAGGGCAAAAGGAAGACGGTCCAATGGAAGGATACTGGGTAGTTCTATCTCAGAATTCAGGGGCGACTTTTCTTCTCAGCAGGCAGGGAGAGATGACAGCTCCACCTTGGCCTTTTCAGCTGCCTCTCGAAAAGATAGTGCTCTTTTCTAGAGCTCTGCATCCTTCACCATCTTCTCAATGTCAGACTCTGACAATCCACCAGAAGATTGATTGTCAACATCAGAACCAGACGATGGATTTTTCATTTCCACATCAGAACCAGACAATGGATTTTTCAAAAATTTTGGCATCTTGCCAAAATTCAAGAAAGAAGGGAAGGATGTAGACGGCTGGCGCGTCACCATGTGGGAACGTGTTCTTAGAAGATGGGCAGTGAATCATTTAGTAATTACTACGGTAAACCCAAAGCATATAAATAGGGCCCATTACTTTGATATGGGAGGGGCAATTGTTATCACTTGTATTAGCGCTTGGAGCTATAATTGCACTTGAGCATCAGTGGCAGTATTATCGGCTACACTTTCTCTCTCTGTAATCATATTCACTGTAATCTCAATCATGATATATATATATTCCAGTGATCTTGACTTCTCAATAGTCTTCTGAATCTGAATCTGAACTTTATTCCAGTCTTTAAGTCTGATTCTCATTTCAGTATTCATATTTCAGTCTAGTCACTGATTTCTGTCTAGTCTGCTGTCTGAACTCTTCCTACTCTAAGTAGCTGAAATCCTTCAACACTGGAATTAGCTATCTCAAGAGATCAGCTCCAATTCCACCTTCTCACTAGGCAAGAGGCCATCAAGAGGTGTAAGGAAACCTTGACCCCCTAATTTTTTGAGGGTATAGAGTGTACCCACCACCCCCTTCCTATTGGTTGGCCTCTAATTAACCTTAATCCTAAAGGGCCCCTAGCGGGTTCATATTTTTCCTAATGACTAGGAAGGTGTAAAGGATATGGAGAGTGCAAAGATCATACCTTTGAGGGGGTGTTATAGTTTGTGAAAGTATGTTTGTGTATAGTGAATAAGAGATAAGGAGAGAAATCCCACATGGGAGGGTGTGATGTAGTCGGGTATATAAAGCCCACTTTTCTATGAACAAAATTATCCAACTTTGTTTTACATGAGTAAAACACTCTTTGTGAGCCTGTGATCACACTTAACTCAAGATTTACTTTATGATTCCAAGCTAGTTAATTTTGGAACCTAATTGACTTGATTCATATCTTTGTGTACACACACTCACTCACATTATGAGTCTCTTTGTGTTTCATCCACCCTAGCACCTTTCACATCCTTAACTCTCACATGATACCCCAAAGCTGCCAATTTAAGTGAAACTCATGATGATGGTGAGTCGATACATTTTATGCAGAGACTTGACGATGAGTTTGGCATAACTTATATTAAGTCTCTTTGTGGAAGGCTGCAAGCTAAAAATAGGATATCTAGCAATGGTCCCAAACCACAGATTCGAGAGAATGAGAAATCTAGTGCAGCAGTTGATGTATGATAGTTATGTGGCTCACCATTGTGTATACATGGAGAAGATTTTGCATGATGTATAGCCTACTTGCTTTGAGGATGATGGTAAAGATTTGAAATGGCAACAAGCCACTGATAAATGGACATGGCTTCCCTCAAAGCAAATGAGACTTGGGAGTTGGTGACATTGCTGAGAGGCAAGAAAACAATTGGATGTAAGTGGATTTATTAGGTAAATCATAATTTTTGATGGCTGTGTGAGCATGTCTAAAGCTAGACCTAGGCATTGATTATGATGAGAAGTTCAACCCCATAGCTACAATGGCTAGAGTGCATGTGTTTGTTGCAGTGGCTACAACTTTAGAATGGGTTTTAAAATAGATGGATGTGAAGAATGCCCAATGATGACCTACAAGAACTAGTGTGCTTGATTGTTTGATGGTTTACATGAAGCTAAATAGATTTAAACACTTTTAAATATTTCTAATATTGTAGACATTAGGAAACAGATTTTTGTTTCCCTTGATTATTTAATTGCTAAATCGTTTCAAATAGATTCAAGATATTTCAAAAGATGTAAAAGCTAATATGAAACATTTAATGGGGTAGTAACTTATGTGTAGCAGAAACTAACATAGACATAGTGAGCATTTAATTAAGAATATATTCCTAATGAGCATAGCAAGAGTGCTTGGTTGGAGAGAGAGAGAGAGAGAGAGAGAGAGAGAGAGAGAGAGAGAGAGAGAGAGAGAGAGAGAGCAACAAAAGCATAACACCTCGTTAAAACTAGGCATGAACAATACTTCAAAAATAGAGAGAAATTAATCTATTGACAACAGTTGAGGACCAGATGTACATGGAGTTGGTCCCCCTTTCAAAAGGCTTTGTATTATAGGTTTCCCCCATCAAGGGAGACATTTTACAATACAATACTTTGTGTTCCTTCAATAACTTGCTGGTGCAATGAAGATGGAAGCTTCAAGCACCAAGCTTACACTTGAAAAACACAACATCAATTCCCTCACGGTCTCAGACGCAAGACCTCACACACCTTCGAAGATGGTGAGAGCTAACGGGGTATGAGAGTAGATCTAGAGGAAGAAGAAGTATTCTTACGAGAAAGAAGTATTTCTCCTCACATAATCACTCTTAATACCTTCGCATAGCTTAGTAATTAGCATGGTAGAGGAGATGAGCATGCATTGGATCTGGTATATTGGTTGGATTTGCATCACAAAGCCAAGAGTTGTTGGTGTAGGCCTCCCTTCTCAAAAGCTTGGAGAAGATGATGATCTTTCCATTAAAGCTTGGAGAAGGAGAGTGAGTTCTTTGCTCCACACATGAGTTGTGTGAGTGTGTGAGTGATAATGCCTTTGCAAAATCAGCCCCCTCTCTCTCTTGGTCAGCCCCTTTTGCTATTTCCTCTTGTTTCCCCTCATTGGCTCATGCCAATCTTAGCCAATAGAAAATAAGAGGTCAAATGGAGAGCCTTGTGACAAATGTCCCTCTTTCCCCTTTAGTGAGAGCTTAGGTAATTCAAATAATTCATTTAAATTCCCATTGGACCTTTTAGTCTTCTGGCTAATAGGAATTAAGCAAGCCATTGGGTTGCTTAATTCTCATTGGACCCCTTGGCAGACTGTCCAATAGTCTTCTAGGGAACTTAATTTTCATTGTTTCTTTTATCAAGTGTTTTTAAATTAATTAGACTAAATTTACTCTAGCCTAGTTCTCGTTGGTCCACCTCTTTGGCTATCCAATAGGATTTGAATGGGGGTTTGGGGGCAACTGGCCTAGGCGCCTAACATGCGTCCGCTATGCCCTTTGTGTAAAGGGAGCTTGAGAGAGAGAGTGTGTGTGTGTGTGTGTGTGTATGTGTGTGTTTCTCTCACTTCTTCTCTCTCTTCTCCTGCCTTTAGGGCTCGCTCCCTCCTTGATAGGGATGTGGGAAGACTTTTGAGTCTTCCCACAAGCATCCAAATTTTCCAAAATTTGCCAATGGAATTTTTTATTGAAATTTTGAAACCTTAGCTTTTGCAAGTCTTAATGGGTTGAATCCTAAGGTCTTTATAGCACCATTCTTGCATAGTTCTCTTTTGCACATCCCTCTTTGGATCCCTAGTCCTCTTTGAATCCCTATTTTCCCTCCTTTGGATCCCTACTGTGACCAATCTGCTAGCCTTACCAATATTCTAGCTTTTTCTCCCCTGGTACTTCCCTATATTAAATGATCAATTTAACATGAGAAAATCATTTAGAAGAAGTAGATATTAGTTATTATGAAATTACCTCTCTCTTTAAATAATAGTCGTCCTCGACTATGAGATAGAGACGATAAAGCCTAGTCATTAATCCTTTTCCTAGCAGTGATAGCCATTTTTTTGCTCTCCGTGATTTTCATAGTGAGCTACTTCACCCTACCAAAATCACATAAACACTGTGTCTATCCCTGCCTTTATATTGTACGTAGGCATGTGTGAGTTAGCGGACTTTTCCCATATCTCCTTAAAAATCCTCACTTAGCTAGTCATTGGCTAGTTGAGCCAAAAAAATTAAAAATATATTAGGGCCCATTTGTGTATATATTTCATTGTACATAGGGCCTAAATATAGGGAATTTTCATAATTATTTTGGTATTTATTTAAATATTTCTACTTAGGTGTGCGTTATTTTCCGATGTATGCTATGTACATTGACTCACCATTACCACAATTGTTCTTACCATTTTGCATACTCTTTATTCCATATAGAAATATTTTCATACAAGCTTTTCTTATTTTTGGTGTGAATCCACTCCAAGGAAAAACCTCAAAAATACCCTTCACCATTAGTCATTGTCATTCACTAAATTTCTATTTTCTACAGATATTTCTTCTTACCTCTTGTAAATAAATATACATCAATAAAAAAAAATGAGGACCCTCCTCATTTGATTTCCTATATTTTCATATATTTATATTTTTTTATATAGCCCACACTATTTTAGATTCCATAAATTATTTATATATACTAGCTTGGTTTTTTCATCATATCCATATATTATATTCATGTATAGTCCATAACCATGCATATTTGCAAACCCCTAAGAATAAATTAGTTCATGCTCTTATGCAAGGAGGGGCTCACCTTTGGAGCCATATGCAAATTCAACAAAAGGGGGGTCACTCAAGACTTTTTTGTGAAGAAAAGTAGGCTTTTTGGTGGTATTTTTTATGTCCATCTCCACTCTGAATTTGAAGCAGTGGTTAGAAGAAAAATATGTACCAAGAGCTGAATAATCACCTCAAAAATTTTGATAATTGTTGGAGCTACCACCGATGAGGTATGATTTTTTTAGTGGACCCCAGTTTACCCACTTTTCTCACAAGTAGCCCATAGTCTTCTCTCACCTCTTTCCACACTTTTACACACAGACACACACTCATTCCTCTCAATCCCTCACTCAAGCATGCACCTTCCATGGTTTCTCTCACCTTCTTCACCATTAACCTCCCCTCTTACTTCCGTAGCTCTCATATGAGCTCTACATGTAAATACACCATCTCTATGCCTCTCTCTATTACTTCCAAAGTATAATTCCATCTTACCCCTTCTCTATATACGTAAAATTCAGTATGTAAAGCATGATTAACCTCTGCAAATTGAGAGATCTCATCACCGAATTTCCATTTTCATCGAGATAATCAACCTTGGTGGCAGTGGCATAAAGAAGAGAAGACAAAGAAGAGGATCGATAGTCATTTTGAGAACCTACACAAGTAAGTCCAAAACTTCTTCAAGATACACCATCTCAAGGATTTCCTCACTTCATTCAACCATCCACCTCATTCTACCCATTGTAAATATATTAGTAACTTTCTAGTGATTACTAACACTAACTACTAACACACTAACACAAAATAGACATTGACCTAACCATAAAAGACGCCTCACCTCAAGACATGTGCATAGTAACTCTCTCACTCTCTCTCTCTCTCTCTCTCTCTCTCTCTCTCTCTCTCTCTCTCTCACCTTACTTAAAACTCTACTTTTACCTTTTCTACCATCAATAATGCTCTCCTTTGAGCCCATATCCATGACTCAAGCAGACAAAGAAGACCCGCAATGTTTTGATATTAAAAAAATCATAATCCTGATTTGTTAGCTTGTAAATTAGAATCTCCGATAATCTTAATGAGACGTCTCCAACCTATAAATAGGTCCCTCTCCTTCTTGTAAATCATACCCAATATCTCACATAGCACCCCAACACTCTATGCGTGAGGAGAGACTTAGACGTAGCAACCACTTTGTGAGCTTCACTTTTGGTGTGAGAGAAGATTCAAGATACACATTGCAAGTGAGAGAGTGTGAGTTTAAAATCTCAGAACCACTATTGTATATGTTCCTCCATCATCAATAAATTGAGGTTTGGTGCATCAAAGGTGTGATTCAACGCTCAAATCTTCGTCCTTCCACTTGTACGATACCGTTTGGTGAATTCAAAGTGACGTGTGTATTTTAAGAGTATTGTGGTGAGAGGTCTCCCACACCCTAAGACAGTGTGTGTGTGTGTGCTAGCAATGTCTAGCATTTACTAAGCATTGAGTTAGTTTTTATACAAGCTCTACGATAGCATCATAATGAACCATCTCTATTTGCAAATCACAAATAAGGTATTACGCAAGATCCATTCCTCTCACTCTTCCCTTTGCTCTAGCTCTCTCTGGTCCATTTTGTGTGTGTCTTGGTGTGAGGTTTCTTGTGTGTGTTTTGTGGCGCATCTTCTTGGTTGTGACAAAATCTCTCTTGCATCCTAGTTTGCATCCCATAACTAGGTGGTGCCCCTATCTTGTTTGGGTTTGGTTGTGGGTTTGTTGTTGTGTTGTGCCTGTGGTTGCCCCAACCCCAATTGAGCAGCACGGGAGTCTTGAGGGGTGTTTATAGGTCGCCGCTCTTGTTGCTTGCCCCGGACCGCCTCAACGGATAGAGGATCCCTCTTTTACCCTATGACACCGTTCCAGAATGGATGACTAATCCATTTGGTGCTTGAGAGCCTAAGCTACCGCAAGCATGTCTATGCTTAGTCTTATCAATCTTCCATAGTAGAGTGACAAGCTCTACTTGGTGTTTGAGAGGGGTCGTCTCTGCAAACTTGATCCTAAGCATGCATACTTCTTAGCATTTGTGCACAATAAATAAAAAGAGAGTCTTATAAGACAAAAACTTTGTTCATTTAAACAATTTTACATTTGCTTACTCTAGGGAAGCATTGTAAGCATTGACAAGGTTTAGATTATCCTTTAATTTTATGCCTTGCATCCATCGAGCATCTTCAAAAGGATAGTTCTTAAACTTAATAAGATACCATCGGATAATCTTACCGCCTCTCAATACCTTGTCTTCATGTCGGAGAATGGACTCAAGCTGCAGCACCTCTTCTTGGTCCTCGATCTTCGGTGGGTCTTCAATGGTTGCTTCATGGGGTGGCTCACCTTTGTAAGGCTTCAAGAGGCTCACATGAAAAGCATTGTGTATGAGCCAATGGTCGGGCCACTTGAGTTGATAGGCCATCTCATTGATAGGCCTAAGAATCTAGAAGGGACCATAGTACCTTTTTGCTAGCTTAGCATAGTACTTTTGGTGTTCCATAGGATTCTTGCTCGTCATGTGCCTTAATCGAGCCTTGGGGAACTTAAGCAAGACCCAATCATTTTCTTTAAAGGCTTGAGCTCTTTTGTGCTTATTAGTAGCAGCCTTTTGCCTTTGCTGTGAAATAGAGATAGCATCCTTAATCTTTTGAAAAGATTCTTGTAGGTCTCGGCTATACTCATCTGCAGCGAAGATCTTCCCATGTACCTTAAGTAGCAGGGGACTTTTGGATCTTCCCTCAATTACCTCAAAAGGTGCTTCTCCCGTGGAGGTATTATTGTAGGCAAGGGCTGAAATCACATCTCCAAAATTGGGATCAATAGCTTACTTATCTATCATAGAAGATAGATCATTCTGAGTTGCTATGGATACCGCATTCACTCTTGGTTGTCTTGAGAGTGCATCGGCTACTTGATTATGCTTGCCAGCAATGTGAGCAATATGAAAATGAAATTGCAAAAGGAAATTGCCCACCTCATTTGTTTGTTGGAGAGCTTGGTCTGCATCATGAAGTACTTAAGGCTCATAATTTCCTCTTATTGACTAGGGAAACTCTATAAGGAGGTTTATTAGGCGGTGAACTTCTTGGAAGAAGTTCAATTGCATGGTCATCATTACCTTGTTTGGGAGGTAGTTCACAAGGGATATCGTCAATAAAAACATCCTGGAACCCCTTGTGGGACGCGTTTCTAACCTCACCATCCTATCTTATTGCAGTATTAGCAAGAACCACGATTAATTTGTCAATCCATGGGATGAAGCTGACTAGACTAGTGCATAGAGGCTACAAGAGGGTGTCAATCTTTCAAAAAACAACTAACAACTCGCATCTAACTCAAGCTACACTCAAGTGACTGAAATCACCAAAAGTCAATCGCTCATCGATAAACAAATCACATCCGTTATAGCATCAAATGACATCCAAATGTAACGAAACTTCTAGGACATGTTTATAAGACCTAATAACACATGCTTATGGTCTCAAACTCCACTTTAGGTCAAGTTTCAAAATCGTGATTATTCACAGCATTGGATTTTTGACCTAGTCGTTTCGACCTAGAATGCATCTAAATGCTTAGCAATGATGCCCCAATACCCCGCCTATGCTTAGTTTTTTATTTGAAAGTGTAAATTCCTAGTTATGATGAAATTAGGCCGTAGGTTGGCGATGCCAAAAGATACAAAATATAGTGAACTGCTTATGTCAATGCATAGAGCTCTTACCTGCGGTTGGAATGCAACTAACGTGACTACAATGTGACAACCGGGGAGGTAGTAAGAAGCGCAAGAAGGAGAGGAATGAGCGTCGTTAGCTCACGTTGTGTATTTATTATCCAAAAACTTATAAAAAGCTTACAAAAAATTTCTTTTATACCTTAGCCAAGGTTTTTTGGTGGTCAAAACTAATAATCTGGAGTTCTACCAAAGCTGGGTAATGACAGGTTGATACAATCTTGAATCTTGTAGCCCCAGCTCATTAATAACAGAGTTTATCCAAGAAAATAGGAGTTACAATATTCCCGATTTATCAAAATAATAAGTGTTTTACAAAGAGAACTCCGAAAAATGGTATCTGTATTAGCATGCTGTCTACTAACATTCCCCCCCTCCTCGCCTGTGTCGTCCCGTTGACACAGCTTTATGGGCTGAAATAGTCTTCGGGTTGGCGGCTAGCGAGTTGATCTTAAGCGCATTCAGTGCCTTTTGGTATTTGATTTTTCTTTCTTTATCTGGCACTTGAAAAAACTACATGGTCACTCTGTTCTTCAGCTCCACCGTTGAGTAGCCTACAAATCTTGAGGTAAGGTTGTTGATCACTAGCGCAAATATCTTCGTTCGCCAAGTGAAGAATCCCATGTAGAAAGATTCCTCAAATGCCAACATATTGTGTGATGGCAAGAACATACACCGGGCGTAGAAGCCAAAGAGTCCTTCTTCAGAACGCTGACCACTGAGATCATAGCATAATCCTTTATTACCCTCAAGGAATGACATCAACGGGGCACTTGCTTTCTCTGGCTCATGAAAAACTTCAATAAAAGTGAGCAACATTCGTCATATCTTATACAACATTGCACAAGAGAGATCCGGGAGACTCTTGAAGAAAGAGATGGTGGCCGTTAGGGTTTTCACCATGTATTCCTCTGTGGCTTGTCCTTTCTTTGGAGCTGGCAGTCTTGGGTAGTTCAGCAAGGTTGCCGCTTCTTTGTCAGTGCTTCATGCTTTTGCCATGTCCTTACTCTGGGTACAGGACAAAAAGTGGGATCTCTTTACAGGGTTGCAGGTGCTCTTGTGAACAGAATCAAATACCTTGGATTCTTGTTCAACCAGCTCAGCCTCCACTTTGGGCGGTCTTTATCTACGCCATCTTCTTGCATGTCTTTGTAGAGCCTCTCTTTTACCTGTAGTAATTCCACTTTTATGAGAGGGTATGGCAAGGATTGCTGATGCCATTGTGCATTGATCTGATTGGGAGTGAGTTGGGTGATGTTGAGAGAGTGAAGAACTCTCAACTTCCAATCCATCGCATCCTTCCACTGCTCATCCACCTCTTGTGTGATCTTTTCTTTTAGTGAGTCCTCTTCAGCTTTTGATAGGTGGACCATAGGCATTGTATCTGCATCTGTAATGTTGATCTAAAAATAATCTTCACCACTCGTCTCTACTGTGGACTGTGTCTCCAATTCAGCAAATGAGACCGACGGTATATCTATTTGCGGCTGCTCAGAAGGGCCTGCCTCTTCCTGCCTATCGGGCTTTCCTTCCCTCGGGAGCTAGTTAACTCTTCTTAGCTCAGCTATTTATTTTAAGAGATCTTCTTCTCTGTGGACCCACATCAAAGCCAGGTTCCTGCGCTGATATTTCTCCAGCTTTAATTCTAGCTCGAGGTCCTTGTTCTTTTTCTCTAGTGCCTTGTATACGTCATTTGTCCCTTTGATCAAGGCCACGACTCGATTCTCTCTTATTTGCCATAAGAATATTTCCTGATCATTTATTCGTTATTCAGAGTATTGTAAAGATGCATCCAATTGCACTTGATATTTCTGAGCTGACAGGGTTGTCGTAAGACTTTCATTTGTAACTTCTGTCAGTTGTTCGTCTTTTGCTTTGCAAGCATCTGATAACTTGGTGAGCAAATCACCTAGCTCTTCCATTTCTTTCTATTGTCGATCCCTTGCTAGCTGATGTTGTTCAGCTTCCGCTTCTATCTCCTGCACTTGCCTCTGAAGATCAGTGATGAAATTCATTCTGTCTTCTAACTCTCCTTGGAGAGCGTCAATCACCATTTTGAGTTCTTTACCCTTTGTGTTGCGGCTAAGTGCTGCTGATCGGAGTCTCTCCATCATATCTTGCATTTGCCTTGCATATTCATTTAGTTGCAGTATAGCCTCATCACTGCCAATCCTCCTGTCTTGCCAGCTAAGTTGATGTGCCTGCAGCCTCTTGTGTGTCCTTTTGATGCATCGTGATTGCTGGTTCTTCTTGCATGGAGGTAGAGGGTTGGTCTTCTTCTTCTTTGTCATCCTGAGGCCTTGTGGATGCCTCGAGTGTTTCTTGTTGTGTGGAAGTGGAAGGTGTTGGCTCACACTCTGTGGTCTCTTTTGGTACAGGATTCACTTCCTTTTCTTGCTCAGGTTCTTTCTATTGTTGCTGCTCTTGTGTAGCAGTGGCCTCAGATTCAACTTTCTTTGGCTATTCAGGCTCCTGCGTGGCTTCGACGGATTTTTCTTGTTCCGGCTTTGCTTCTTTTAACTCAGATTATGTCTCTTTCTCAGGCTCAGCTTCTTTATTGGTGTCTTTACCCTGCAGGCGATGGTGGTGGGCTTGGCATAGGATGGTCCTGTTGTTCCGTAGGCGGTGAAGTGGGCTTGGGAGACTCATAGCCTTGTTCTTGTGCTTCTTCTCTAGACATTTCCTCGGCTTGTCTCTGTTCCTCCTCCTCTTTGGCTTTTCTAGCAGCTTCTTTCAGCTTGAGGGCTTCATCCTCTTGGTACATTTTTTCCAAAGTCTCTGTCCGATCTTCAGCCTCTTTTCTCATGTGGTGCTTTGTCCTTGGGCCTTTAACTCTGCTAGGCACCCATTTCTCTGGGTCCTTCCCTTGTGCTTTTCGGCTGCGCTGGTAGGCGTGTTTTTCTCTTTCAAAGCGAGCTTGTTTCTGCACTGGCTCTTCTTAGTGGACGGCCACAGCTTTTCTCTTCATCTCCTCCCTTCGTGCCCTCTTTTCCTCATTATCAGAGCTCTCACTATTGTGCCTTTTCGGCGAGCTTTCAACCAGATCTTCATCTGATTTATAAGATCTCTTTCCTGACCTTGTAGCTCTAGGAGATGGTTGTGCTGCCAATATCCATGTGTTTTGGTTGGGAGCAGGTGGTAGATTGTTGGCCATGCCAATGGCATGGAATGTTGTTCAGCTTCCGCTTTTATCTCCTGCACTTGCCTCTAAAGATCGGTGATGAAATTCATTCTGTCTTCTAACTCTCCTTGGAGAGCGTCAATCACCATTTTGAGTTGTTTACCCTTTGTGTTGCGGCTAAGTGCTGTTGATCGGAGTCTCTCCATCATATCTTGCATCTGCCTTGCATATTCATTTAGTTGCAGTATAGCCTAATCACTGCCAATCCTCCTGTCTTGCCAGCTAAGTTTATGTGCCTGCAGCCTCTTGTGTGTCCTTTTGATGCATCGTGATTGCTGGTTCTTCTTGCATGGAGGTAGAGGGTTGTTCTTCTTCTTCTTTGTCGTCCTGAGGCCTTGTGGATGCCTCGACTGTTTCTTGTTGTGTGGAAGTGGAATGTGTTGGCTCACACTCTGTGGTCTCTTCTGGTACAGGATTCACTTCCTTTTCTTGCTCAGGTTCTTTCTATTGTTGCTGCTCTTGTGTAGCAGTGGCCTCAGATTCATCTGTCTTTGGCTATTCAGCCTCCTGCGCGGCTTCGATGGATTTTTCTTGTTCCGGCTTTGCTTCTTTTAACTCAGATTATGTCTCTTTCTCAGGCTCAGCTTCTTTATTGGTGTCTTTACCCTACAAGCGATGGTGGTGGGCTTGGCATAAGATGGTCCTGTTGTTCCGTAGGCGGTGAAGTGGGCTTGGGAGACTCATAGCCTTGTTCTTGTGCTTCTTCTCTAGACATTTCCTCGGCTTGTCTCTGTTCCTCCTCCTCTTTGGCTTTTCTAGCAGCTTCTTCAGCTTCTTTCAGCTTGAGGGCTTCATCCTCTTGGTACATTTTTTCCAAAGTCTCTGTCGGATCTTCAGCCTCTTTTCTCATGTGGTGCTTTGTCCTTGGGCCTTTAACTCTGCTAGGCACCCATTTCTCTGGGTCCTTCCCTTGTGCTTGTCGGCTGCGCTGGTAGGCGTGTTTTTCTCTTTCAAAGCGAGCTTGTTTCTGCACTGGCTCTTCTTAGTGGACGGCCACAACGTTTCTCTTCATCTCCTCCCTTCGTGCCCTCTTTTCCTCATTATCAGAGCTCTCACTATTGTGCCTTTTCGGCGAGCTTTCAACCAGATCTTCATCTGATTTATAAGATCTCTTTCCTGACCTTGTAGCTCTAGGAGACGGTTGTGCTGCCAATATCCATGGGTTTTGGTCGGGAGCAGGTGGTAGATTGTTGGCCATGCCAATGGCATGGAATGTTGTTCAGCTTCCGCTTTTATCTCCTGCACTTGCCTCTGAAGATCGGTGATGAAATTCATTCTGTCTTCTAACTCTCCTTGGAGAGCGTCAATCACCATTTTGAGTTCTTTAGCCTTTGTGTTGCGGCTAAGTGCTGCTGATCGGAGTCTCTCCATCATATCTTGCATCTGCCTTGCATATTCATTTATTTGCAGTATAGCCTCATCACTGCCAATCCTCCTGTCTTGCCAGCTAAGTTTATGTGCCTACAGCCTCTTCTCTCTTGCCAGCTAAGTTGATGTGCCTGCAGCCTCTTGTGTGTCCTTTTGATGCATCGTGATTGCTGGTTCTTCTGCATGGAGGTAGAGGGTTGGTCTTCTTCTCCTTTGTCATCCTGAGTCCTTGTGGATGCCTCGAGTGTTTCTTGTTGTGTGGAAGTGGAAGGTGTTGGCTCACACTCTGTGGTCTCTTTTGGTACAGGATTCACTTCCTTTTCTGGCTCAGGTTCTTTCTATTGTTTCTGCTCTTGTGTAGCAGTGGCCTCAGATTCATCTTTCTTTGGCTATTCAAGCTCTTGTGTGGCTTTGACGAATTTTTCTTGTTCCGGCTTTGCTTCTTTTAACTCAGATTATGTCTCTTTCTCAGGCTCAGCTTCTTTATTGGTGTCTTTACCCTGCAGGCGATGGTGGTGGGCTTGGCATAGGATGGTCCTGTTGTTCCGTAGGCGGTGAAGTGGGCTTGGGAGACTCATAGCCTTGTTCTTGTGCTTCTTCTCTAGACATTTCCTTGGCTTGTCTCTGTTCCTCCTCCTCTTTGGATTTTCTAGCAGCTTCTTCAGCTTCTTTCAACTTGAGGGCTTCAGCCTCTTGGTACATTTTTTCCAAAGTTTCTGTCGGATCTTCAGCCTCTTTTCTCATGTGGTGCTTTGTCCTTGGGCCTTTAAGTCCGTTAGGCACCCATTTCTTTGGGTCCTTCCCTTGTGCTTGTCGGCTTTGCTGGTAGGCGTGTTTTTCTCTGTCAAAGCGAGCTTGTTTCTGCACTAGCTCTTCTTAGTGGACGGCCACATCTTTTCTCTTCATCTCCTCCCTTCGTGCCCTCTTTTCCTCATTATCAGAGCTCTCACTGTTGTGCCTTTTCGGTGAGCTTTCAACCAGATCTTCATCTGATTTATAAGATCTCTTTCCTAACCTTGTAGCTCTAGGAGACGGTTGTGCTGCCAATATCCATGTGTTTTGGTCGAGAGCAGGTGGTAGATTGTTGGCCATGCCAATGGCATGGTATGCTATCCTTGTCAAAACTTCTGGCGCACCCAAGTAAGTGATCTTGCCTTCTTTCTTCGTGCCCTTCAGAGTGGTCAGGATATACTAGGCATGGTCCACCAGTTGTCTAGTTGTTGACTTTAGAACGTGTGTGAAAGTAGTGGCAAGCGCGTGATTTGGCGTAGTGTACCTTGGTGGCCTTTTTGCCAAGAAGTGGAAGTTCTGGTGGTATAATCGGGCTGACTCTTCCACTTGTTTGTGAATCAAATCTGTGAAAGTGGTTGCCGTGGTTTCTTTGGTACATTAGGCAAAATTTGGACTCACAAAGGGGTCCTTTAAGGAGTTTGACTTTACCTCTCTCTACCAAAACGGGCGCATGGATAAATTTTTGCAAACAAACTCCAAAGTTGGCGGAGGTTTGACAGTTAGAATGTCCTCTTCAAGCTCTATCTACTGATATATAGCACGTCATGAGATTCCTCATATTTTAGAAGATTCTTTTTCTGATTCACTTAGATTCGGACAGAGTTGTCACATCATAGGTGAATTAAAAAAAGAATCTTCTAAAATATGAGGAATCTCATGGAGTGCTATATATCAGTAGATAGAGCTTGAAGAGGACATTCTAACTGTCAAACCTCCACCAACTTTGGAGTTTCTTTGCAAAAATTTATCCATGCGCCCATTTTGGTAGACAGAGGTAAAGTCAAACACCTTAAAGGGCCCCTTTGTGAGTCCAAATTTTTCCTAATTTGAAAAGTTCCTGCTGTTTTCCTGTCCCTTACTCTCATGGTCTTCCTTCTGTGGGCAGTTTGAGTGCTTCTGCGACTATATCTTTAGTTATGTTGAGTGGCATAAAATGGTAACCATCTTTTTGCAACATTTTTCAGCCTACTCAACGTCCTCTTCCTCATATGTGTATATATTTTTCTACGCTATTAAGTTATCTAGAGTAAATTCCCCCTCTTCGTTTAACCTTTGTGGCGACACATACATTGTACTCTTCCCAAAAATGTCACCTTAGTCATATATTTATATTACCACCCTTTTCTTTTTTGCTTTGTAAATAAAATTAAGCATACAATAACCAACTATCTACCTCCAAACTTTCTTACCTCTTGTAAATTAGTAGTAGAAAAATAATATATCCATCTTCTATCCCATATAGATAAATTACCATGGAAAATCAACTCTCCACTTGTTTTTACCAAAGATTATGGTACATCTCTACAAGTCTTCTATACCCCCTACATAGGTGGTCCAATATCTCTTAAGAATATACATATAGTTTTTCTCCTTTCAAAAAGACTCAAATTCTATATTCTTTTCACAAGAAAATAATATTGGGCCTTCCTCTATTTGTTTAAGCATCATACCCTTTTGAAAAACCATGATTCCCCTTGGATGCATACAAGCAAAGGGCCCATACAAGAAGACTTGGAAGCAAAAGGTTCCCTAGCCTAGTGTGGACCTTCCAAACCTAATTCCTTGGTGCATGGGCGTGAAGAATAGTCCAAATTCATATCAAACATGTTGAGAAGGTCAAATTTGCCTTTTGAATCATGTCATTCCGAGCTACAGGTAAAAAGTTATGGTCAAAATAGTGTCAATCTGTCAGATTCGCAGCAAAAGGGGACTGTAAATCAAGTAAATCAAGAGGGTGAGATCTTATTTTTCCCCTACTCATCTTCTAGAAGATCAATGAGTGTTCATGGGTATCATGGATGTATCATGGATATTCTTATGGGGAGAAGGTGAATGCTATTCCACAAATTATATATTTCATTTGATGCAGGGCATTGGGTTGCATAATCGTTGATGGTGTCAAGTGTCCAAAGTGTATATAGAGTAAGGTGTTTTCAAAGTGTTTTGCTTGAGTGGGTGAGTGCAAGTGTTATTTTGATTGGTTTCCTTCTCCACCCCCAAAAGAAGGTGGTGCACCAAGTAGTGTGCGTACCTCTTTACAAACATTTTGTGAGGGTAGACCCATTGGTTTGGGTTTAGCCACCCCATTTTCAAAAATCTCGCCCTCATAAAGTGGTGCCCCCACGGAGGAACATATTTCCAAGTTACCCTTAAATTTTTAGTGATGAACAATGGAGTTCCCATCTATCCATTTCATTTTTCACAACACATTAGAGTAAATGTTCACATAGATAGAAAGGTATTTTTCCAGCAACGCATTGTTTTTATGTTTGGTGCAGAAAGACTTAGAGAAATACTAGCATCACCCAATCCAATTATACTTCCAATCATCAATTATGAAACTTCTTTTGATTTTCACGTGTCCATTTTGTTTTAAAGGTAGGAACAAGGAGTGGTGAAGGGGTTCTCAAGGGCCATATGAAGGAACGAGGTCTTCAAACCAACAACAAGGAGTAGCACATGAATCACGATCAAAACAATGAACATTTTAGGCCTATTGCTCGGCAATCCATTCATATAATCATTGCACCTAAGTTTAGGTTTCAATCTATCATAAGGAGGATATTTGGATCCACTCGCCTGAATGAAATCAATGCTTCAATTAATCCATTTATTCTACCTATAATAAAGTACGAATTAACAATGGATGTGTACATGTTCATTTTAATGTAATCAAATTTATAGTGTCAAACAATCTTGTGCGGCCCGTAAGAGAAAAGTTTCTTGAAAAAAAAAAAAGTCTAAACAAAATGTCAAGTTCTTTTCCCACGTTTTATGCAAGAAGTGGGGAAGATGCGCAAGAGTTTCTTGACAACTTGGAGATGGCACATCTCATATCCGGGAGAGATGAAGAGGAAGTAAAGCTACGAGCCTTCCCGTTGGTTCTAAAAGTAGAAGATAAAGCATGGTATGAGACCTTGCAACCCCAAATCAAGTCCAACTGGGAGAGACTGCGAGCAAGCTTCCTCTCCAAGTTCGGGTAAGGTGATACTTCTAAAGGACTATGGAAATGTCTTATTGGACATAAGCAGGTATCACTTGAAGACTATCCCACTTATGAAGCAACCTTTGTCAATCTATGGGGTAGGTGGGAGGCTATATTAGACAATCATGGTGGTGCACCTAACTTTCTAAAAAAAGAGAGATTCATGGTTGGCTTGTATCCACTTTTAAAGGCTAAAGTAGAGCTAAAATTCCCATCCACCTTCGAAGAAGCACGTGAGGTAGCCATCATCAAGTTTAGAAAACTACACTTCCAAGCACATAGAGCAAGGGGTTTGAATGAAGTGAGTGAGAGGGAGTCTTCACAAACCATGGAAGCACCAATTAGGGCCCCTCTTGCAAAATCTTCACAAATAGGAGATAACTCTCAACAAGAGGTTTTACAAAGGCTAACTCAACAGCTTGAGAACCTCACTCTGAATCTAGTACAGGGCCTACCTCAACAACGACAACCAAGAGAAGGGAATCGAAATCAACGAAGATAAGCTCAAGAGTTGCGATGTTGGAATTGCAATGAAATGGGCCATGGAATGTACAATTGTCCACATCCAAGGCGACTTCCGGGAGACATATATCCCCCTAGACTGCCTCCTCTCACTGTGCAGCAAGAACTAGCTCAAGGCCCACAAATCCTTCGTCCGCCCGACCACCACCACCAGCAAATATGCCTCCCGCCCCACATGAGGAGGAAGAAAGAGGAGTCAACATCATCAAGCTAGAAGAGGTAATAGATGAGCATACTCTAAACTTTGATGTTATGCCGGCAAAAAAACGCACAAGAGCACATGATAAGGATGAAGACATGAGAAGTGAAGGAACAAATTCAGCCAGAAGGGATAAGAAGAAGAAGTCAAAGATGGAAGAAGCTGAAAGTAGCAGGAAGAAAAGATCAAGGCGAAGGGAAATTGGTATCAACGACTTCCCATTGGGAAAGGAGCTAGAGCCCTACAACATCCTGGAGGATTTACAAACCCAAAAGCCAAACATTTCATGGCCTCAACTTCTACACCTATCAGCCAAAGTAAGAAGGCAATGGCCAAAGTTGGTAAGTACAAGAATTCCAAAGAAGAAAGCAAATCTTTCCATTAAGGTTGTGGCCTCAAAGCTACAAAGAGATGTGGAACCCATTGTGGATGCTTACATAAGGGGTAAAAAGGTGTCTAATGTATATGTTGATGGTGGAGCTCAAATGTGTGTGATCATGGAAAAATCAATGAACAGGTTAGGGCTTGAAATTACAAAGTCCTCTAATTGTCAAGCTAGGCTAGCCAACAACTCAAGTGTGAAGTGTTTGGGGATCATTGAAAATGTAAAAGTCTCTGTATGTAACATAGATGCACGAGTGGATATGTATGTCATGCCAGCTAAGGGGGGGGCTATCCCATCATCCTAGGGAGGCCTTGGCTCATTGTTGTGAATGTAGATCAAAAATGGGGAAGTGGTCGTTTGATTCTTAAGAAGGGTCAACCGGTGGTGTATGATTGGTGAGAAGGAAAGCAACTAGATATCAACTATGAAACCACGGCAGATGAAGAGAGAGAGGAGGAGAGTCCTTACTCAAGTGATGAGGAAGCATCAACCAGTGCATCAACCAGTGAAGAGGAGTCTTCTTTGGAGATAATGGGAATTGTATTTAACGCCAACACCCAAGATTTTTCCGTAGAAGAAAAGCCAACAGACAATCACACACGAGGGGATGAAAGATGCCACCACCTTGAAGAAGGATTTGAGAAGATGCTTGAAAAAGATCTTACCTGTGAGGAGAAGAGGTCCTACATCAATATGTTAAGGAGGTATCCCAATTTGTTTATCGCTGACTACTCACAAATAAGAGGTGTAGATGTAATAGAGCATCGAATTGAATTGAAACCAGGGACCAAACCCGTGGCTCAAAAGTTAAGGCAACTAGGATCTATGCAACAAAAGGCTCTCCTACAAGAAGTGAATCAACTCTTGAAGGCTGGCTTCATCTATCCAGTATCCAAGTCCGAATGGGTATCACCTATTGTAGTCACTCCCAAGAAGAATGGTAAGTGGAGGGTCTGCGTGGATTACAAACCCCTCAATGCTGTGACAAAGAGGGACCACTTCCCTCTCCCTTTCCAAGATGAAATTTTGAATGAAGTAGCAGGTCATGAATGCTACACTGTGTGTGATGGGTATTCAGGATATTTTCAAATTAGAATAGAAGAAGAGGACCAACCAAAAACCACCTTCATCACACCTTGGGGATGTTTTGCATTCAGAGTAATGCCTTTTGGGCTCACCAATGCTCCTAGCACCTTCATGAGATTCACAATATTTTTATTTCAGCCATTCTTTGGAAAATCTATAAGAGTCTTTGTGGATGATTTCTGTATTTATAGTTGTAGATCACTTCACTGCCAAAAGGTTGAAGAGGGGCTTAAGAGGCTCCATCAATTTGGGGGACAACTCAACCCAGAGAAGTGTCATATCGGTGAATCTCAAGTGGTTTTGCTAGGCCATGTGGTTTCTTCACAAGGAATTCAAGTGGATCCCTCTAAAGTAGAGGCCCTTTTGTCATTATCTAAACCAACAACAACTAAGGAGCTAATGACCTTCAACCACAAAGTGAGGTACATGTCTCACTTCATCCATCTCCTAACAGAAGCCATCGCCCCTTTGCATAGGTTGGCAAACCAATCTACATTTGAATGGGGGAAGGAACATGAAAAATGTTTTGAGGAAGTGAAGGGCATTCTTAGCTCTCTCCCAATCCTAATGCCACCAGATCCAAAGGAGACCTACTATGTCACTCCAAGTGTAGGTTTCGAAGAAATTGGTGTTGTTTTGATGCAAAAAGATCCTAAAACATCATACATGAGGCCAGTCTATTTTGCAAGCAAGGCGATGACTCCGGCAGAGAAGGGATACACTGAAATGGAGAAAGTGGTCTTTGCAATCTTGTTTGCGGTAATGAAGTTTCGATCGTATCTTCTTCCTGTGCCATTTGTTTTCTCACCTTAGAGCACAATCTACCATATGTAGTACAACACATGAGCCTCTCATCTAGAATAGCAAAGTGGGTGCTTGAACTCCAAGAATTTGAATACACTTTCCTTGTAGAAGATAGCACAAGAGAAGGACTTGCAGACATTCTCACCTACGAAGTGAGAGAAAGGGAAGGATCACGGCTACAAAGAGAGGAAGGCTCAAAACAGTTCAAAGTGAAGGAGATTGATAATGCCCATACTTTATGCTTTGACGGAGCTTATCAACGCCAACAAGACAAAGCAACAAGGGGGATCATCATTTTGAACCCACAAAAGGAGGTAATGGTTAGAAAAGGTATCACTCTACCCAATGTTCACTCGAACAATGAGTCTGAGTATGATGCTCTAACCCTTGGGTTAGAAGAATGCAAAGAATTAGCCATACAAAGACTTATTATAAAAGGTGATTCTTTGCTAGTGGTCAGGCAAATCTAAGGGACTTGGAGGTGCAAGAATCGTACATTGTTTGAGTGGCTTAGTAGTGTAAGAGCTTTGATGAAGGGTTTTAAAGCAACATAGATACAACACATTGTGAGAACTCATAACAAGGAAGCAAACTTACTCGCAAATGAAAAGCTTCAAATGGCGGTAGGAGGTGTGAAACTATATGAACCCAAATATCAAGGTCAAGAGGAGCTAAAAGACATTATTTTCTTTCTACAAGCAGGTGAGTGTCCCAAACACTTAGACAAGGTGCAAAGACATAGACTAGTTAAGAAGGCCACACCTTACCAGTTGATCGGGGATGATTTATATCACAAAGGGAAAGATTTGGTCTTGAGGAGAGTACCAGGTGTGCAAGAGATAGAGAAAATTATTCTTTCATGTCATGATGATGTCTCTGGTGGTCACTTTTCTCAAGATATTACAAGTAGGAAGATTTTAGAAGCAGGGTTTATTTGGCCGAGCTTACATCGTGATATCCAATATTGGTGTAAGGTATGTAAGCAATGTCAAATTGCTGGGGATAGACGACTAACATATGAGCCTCGAGTCCCAATAATATCTTATGGCCCTTTTGAAAAGTGGGGTGTGGATGCAATAGGACCCCTACCTCGTACTTCTATAGGGAAGGTTTTCATCATCATGGGTGTTAACTACATATGACACGCATTAGGAGAAAGTTGGACTCACTTTTGGGCCCTGTAAGACGTGCCACGTCAACTTAGAGAGAGGAAATGAAAATGTTAACTTGTGCATTTTATGTGATACTTTTCTGCGCAACAAAAAGCCAAAATGACATTCTTTGGTAGGTAGCCGCCGTCTTTATCATTCTTATCCTTCGTTCTCTTGTCAGGAAGAAAACTAACCGTATGACTAATGATTTGAAATGCCAACTTACAAGCGTTCCCTCCAGAAACATAAGCCACACGAACTCTATCAACTCTAAACTTGAGAATATGGCGTTCCCTCTTGTGTCTTTGGACACATATCATTCGTTAGTTTAAAATGACCAGCCAAAGGTGTAGAAACTGGTTTTGCATTTTGCATTGCAAACTTTCTAGTACCTTCTTGATGTAATCTTCTTGAGATAGCTTTATTGTCTTCTTCGTCCTGTCCCTTGATATTTTCATACCAAGTATCCTCTTTGCAGCACCTAAATCTTTCATTGAAAAAGATTTAGACAGCTTCTCTTTTAGGTCTTTGATTTCCTGTATGTTAGCACTTGCAATCAGCATGTCATCAACATACAACATTAGGATGATGAACTTCCCATCTCCCAAAATCTTCGTGTAGACGTAGTGATCCGTGTTGCATCTTGTGAATCCATGATCCAACATCCATCGATCAAACTTCAAGTACCATTGTCTTGATGCTTGCTTTAAACCATACAAGCTCTTCTTTAATCTGCAAACCATTTTCTCCTTACCTTTTACTTCATACCCCTTTGGTTGAAGCATGTAGATTTCCTCCTCTAAGTCACCGTGAGGGAATGCCGTATTTACATCCATTTGCTCGAGATTTAAATCATGAGCAGCCACAAGGCTTAAGAAAAGCATAATTGAGTTCATTTTTACAATAGGAGAAAATATTTCATTGAAGTCAATACCTTTCTTTTGAGAAAACCCTTTTACCACAAGCCTAGACTTGTACCTTTTCTTCCCACCTTCTTCTTCCTTCAGCTTGTACACCCATTTGTTTTGAAGTGCCCGCTTACCTTTAGGCAACTCAACCAACTCCCATGTTTGGTTGCGATGTAGTGAGTCCATCTCCACTTGCATGCTCTTCGTCCATTCTTCTTTGGATTAATGTTGCATAGCTTCTTCGTATGATTTCGGCTCTCCAGAATCTGAGATCAAGAGATGGTTGAAGGAAGGAAAAAACCTTTCTAGAGGTCTACTTGCTCTTGTAGATCTTCGGGGAATAGGTTGAGGCTCCTCATTTGGTTGACGTTGTTGCACATTGTCACTGTTTGCAGTCCTTGAGTCTTCACCGTCCTCAAGCTCCATGTACTCATCACCTGTTTCTTTTGTTTGTTTTCTTTCCAAGTAATCTTTGTACATATTTTGTTCGTTAAAAATTACATCCCTACTCCTTAAGATTTTACCATCTTCAAGATTCCATAGGCGATACCCAAAGTCACCTTCTCCATAGCCAATGAAGAAACACTTTTTGGACTTTGCATCTAGCTTTGATCTTAGGCTTCTATCTATGTGCATGAAAGCCTCACACCCAAACACTTTGAGAAATGCATATTTCACCGGTTTACCTGTCCATGCCTCTTTTGGAACTCCCCCATCCAATGGTGTTGAGGGTGACGGGTTGATTAAGTACACAGACATACTTACAGCTTCCGCCCAAAGCTCAAGCGGTAGGCCTGCATGTAGCCGCATGCTTCGTGCTCGCTCCATGATTGTCCTATTCATCCTTTCCGAAATCCCATTTTGTTGAGGTGTCCTTGGGGTTGTCCTTTGCCTCTGAATGCCATTGCTAGCACAAAAGCTTTCAAAAGCTTGGCTGCAATATTCACCTCCATTGTCGGATCTAAGGCATTTAACCTTGGTACCTGTTTCATTCTCCACAAAGGCTTTCCACCTTTGAAATATGGAAAATACATCGTATTTATTCTTCATGACATAAACCCATGTTTTTCTAGTCGCATCGTCTATGAATGTTACATAGTACAATGAGCCACCAAGTGATGGTGTACTTGCAGGACCCCAAACATCAGAATGAACCAACTCAAGTTTTTTAAATTTTTTTTTAATTCCTGATTTTTGAAATTTTACCCTCTTTTGTTTACCATAAACACAATCTTCACAGAACTCTAAGTCCACTTCTTTCAAACCTAATAGAAGCTTCTTTGTTTGAAGGATTTGCATTCCTTTGGCACTCATATGCCCAAGTCGATAGTGCCACACTGCACTATCTTCTGTAGTTGCTGCATAAGCTGAAGGTTGCGTGCTAATGGTACACAAGTGAAGTGTACCGACCTTTTCTCCCTTGGCAACCACCAAAGATCCCTTTGAGATCTTCCACCGTTTGTTTCCGAATGCAATGTTGTGACCTTCATCGTCCAATTGTCCTGTAGAGATCAAATTTTTGCGAAGAGAAGGAACATGCCTAACATCTTTAAGCTTCCATTCATTTCCGTTAGCAATTTTGACAGAAACTGTACCTTTGCCGACAATCTCACAAGCTTCATCATCTCCCAAGTATACATACCCAAAATTACCTTTGGTGTAATCTTGGAAATGTTGCTTGTGTGGTGTCGCATGGAATGAAGCCCCGGAATCTACTATCCAGGAATTAGACACATTGTCTAATGAGAGAATTAGAGCATCTTGCTCTACTTTACCTGCCATATTGGTCTCCGATGTTGGCTTGTTGTCTTGAGACTCAGTCTCCTTCTTCTTCTTGGACCAGCAATCCTTCTTGGAGTGGCCCTTCTTGCTGCAGTTCCAACATTCAAGAACTGACTTTGTGCGTGACTTGCTCCGTCTTGAGCGATCACGACCCTTTTGGCTTTTGAACCTCTCCTTAGGCCTTCCTCTTGTTTCCACTGACAATGCAGCACTTGATGATTCTCCTGTGCTTCTCCTTCATATTTCCTCGCTTAGGAGAACACCCACAACATCATCAAACTTAAGAGTTTTTGTACCAGAGATAGAATTACTTACAGCCATCACAAGGCTGTCCCAACTATCCGGTAGAGATGATAGTGTAAGGAGAGCTCGCACTTCGTCATCGAAATTTATTTTCACTGATCGAAGTTGACTTATGTTTGTGTTAAAGTCATTTAGGTGTTCTGCAACTGAACCATTCTCTGCCATCTTTAGATTGAACAAGCACTTCATAAGAAATACCTTATTGGATGTTGATGGTTTCTCGTAGAAGTTGTCAAGTGACTTCATCAAGTCCTCCGTGGTCTTCATCTCCAAAACATCGAAGGCGACTTTTGACGCCAAGCTTAACCGGATTGTTCCCAGTGCCTTTCGATCAAGGACAATCCATGCTTCATCTGCCATTGTTGCGGGCTTCTTCGCAAGACCACCTAGTGCCACAAATAGAGGTCCTTCTGGTAGAGATAGTCTTCAATCTGCATCTTCCAATGTTGGTAGTTTTTGCCGTTGAACTTCTCAATCTTGAGCTTCCCTTCCTCCGCCATAACTCCCACTCAATTCAAGGAATCCTTTCCTTGAGATAATTTAGCTACGAGCAAACCTTGCTATGATACCAGTTGTTAGAAAATAAGACGTAGCTAAATAGATTTTTGAGTAGATTACTTAATGGACAGAGATAGATTTCACACACAAGAGATTATAGAGTAGAGAGAGAGAGAGAGAGTACACACGATATACGTGGTTCACCCAATGTGGGTTACGTCCACGGGAAAGCAGCCACTCAATGGCTTTAGCACTTCAAAAGAAGAAGTAGTTTACAAAGGGATTAAACCCTTAATAGAGCTCCCGCCTTGCTTCACTCTCACCACCTCACACTCACCTTGTTGCATCAACTTCACACTATGACTACCGGCCACCGGCCACCGGCCAACCGACCGGTTGTTTTCCGACCACTTTTCGGCCGCCGGCCGGCCATAATATTCCGGCGAAAAGGAATAGTCCGGCGAGGGAAAAAAAAGTCTCAGGGGCCTCCGCCCCCGAGGCCCCTAAAGTTGCCCCTGATTCTTATCCGCGTGAAAATTTTGGTTTCCGGTGAGTGATTTTCCTTCACACACGATAGCTTCTCCTCATAATGGGGGCCTTACAAATGTGCGCTTTTACCACAGAAAATTACAAGGGTAAATCAGGCTCCATACTTAACAGTAAAGGCTATTCAGAAAATGTGTGATGAAAAATGTTGGATTTTATACCCAGAAATGCCCTTGAGGATGTCTCTTGATGATTTTTTCATGGAATCTGTCACTAGTGCCTTCCCTTAGTCCCCCTGAGTCCCTTTTAAGCCTCATTTCAACAAAAAAGTCAAATGGATAGAAAGTAACTCCCTGTGTGGATTGCAGAGCCTCCGAGCCATTTTCTGACTTTTGGAATGCTTTTCGGTGATTAAATTTCTTGATATTGGTCTCCATAGCTTCCCGATCCCTTGGGGATCCTTGCCGTATGGTTTTTGTTGACTTTGGCTTCACCGGAGCTCCATTTGGCAATTTGTCTCTCTAGAAGCACCTGTGGTTGCATTTACAAGTCTTCGATGATTTGTGGTGGTCTACCACCATAGGACTTGGTTGTTGATGGTCTAGGAAAGTCGCTCGTGAAGTTTGGTGGCAAACGGACATGCGGTTTGGCCGCGAGAGCTATTTGACGTTTTGTGTGTCTGATGCCGTTTCTGAAGTTTAGTGCCGCTTCGGGTCACCTTTTGGTCATGTGGCCTACATAGACTTGTCGAGCATGTTGAGATGCTCCTACCCATGAAGTTTGGTAGCATTTGGGCACCTTTCCGCCGATTTCGGTGGCCTCTTGTGGGATTCTAGGAAGTAGGGTTTTTCTTGATGGTTTTCTACTGCCTTTGGACATCCAAAACTGGTCTCCTGTGCTAGGGTAAGCTGCCGATGAAGTCTCGTTGCTTTTGGGTTAGCTGTTAGGTGGCCGCTTCTACTTGTAGGTCTCTACTGTCCGCATTTCGCGACAAAACAACAAACAAGCGTGAAAAGCTCAAGGTGGTGAGCCTACCTCTCAAGGTTGTTTTTCGACCACTTTCCGGTCGCCGACCGGCCATAATATTTCGGCGAAAAGGAATATTCCGGCAAAGAAAAAAAAGTCTCCTTACAAATGTGCGCTTTTACCACAGAAAATTACAAGGGTAAATCAGGCTCCATACTTAACAGAAGGTTGGTAGTGGTGGCCTGAAAAAACGAATACGAGATTTAAGGTAACTCGAAGTTTGTTTCTTCAATGTGCTTCATTAAGAAGTGGATACACTTATTTTCCTATACATGATCATAACGCATTGTGCTTTTTTGGCAGGTCTTTACTGCATCCAAACTCGAACGGTGCAGGCTTCAATGCCGGAGTGCATTACAGCCGTCTAGTTCCAAAAGAAGTAGTTGAAGAGATGATAACTCAGAAAAAATTTCGTAAGTTGAAAGAGAGGCTACTTATCTCCTTTATGAACGAGAATCAGCTGGAACCAATGACAGTGCAAGCAATACTTGATGAGAGTGGCATCTCGCAGATGGGATACAGGGCACTCTTCAAAGCATTAGCTAAAAAATCTCAAAATAAACTACAAAGAGGATCATTGCTGCCAAAGCCATCACATGTAAAGGCTGCTCGCCGGCACATAAACGATGAGGTGTTTGAGAAACTTGGGTCACCATTCCATATTGAAGCAATGTTCTTAGGCAAGGGCGGCAGAGAGGTACAGTTTAACGAGCACAAAAACCTCTTCGTTGATCTTGAAGCATTGCAAAGGTATGCAGTTCACTTCTTTGACATCAGTCGAGACGAGTGCGGTGGGGTTCTCAAGTTTGTTTTGAAGCTCGACGAGTGCGAGATCCTGAAGAACAAGAAGTTGGAGAGAGTCACCATTACCCTCATGAACAGAGCTCTGGATCCATCAATAACGAAAGAGGATCCACGATACTTCAGCGCTCAATCAGAAAACAATATTCTATCTCTAGGATCATTTCAGGTATACTTCATTCAATCTCTAATAACAAAAATATTGATTATTTGGTTGTTGATTTTGTGTTTTCATTTTTCACTACAGGTTGATAAGGAAAATTTTGAAATCCTCGATTGGGTTTTTAGTCAAACCCCAATTCCTTCTATCATCAGTGAACAAAGAAACGGAGCCGTTCTTTCAGTGGAAGGATTTGGCGACTACACAGTGGAATGGCACATGGCAGGTGACTTAAAGACTCTTAAGTGTATGTACAACATAACACACGGAGCAGCTGTGGCAAATCCATGCTTATATTGCATGGCTGATGCATAATCACTTGAGAGTGTGCAATGGATTAGAGCTCCCAACAGACATCTTCAAGATAAAAATTTTAAACCAATGCTTGATATTCCTTTGAGTAGAGTTCACATCTGTACACTTCATGCACTCTGTCGAATAATTGAAAAGGTGGTTCATTTGTACATATGTTTTGCATGGACATTAAAGCCAGAGAGTGAGTCAAAAAGAGTGATCAAAGCATTAGAGGGAGTGCTCTCAGACATTAGTTTGCATGGAGGCAATGTCAAAATCGAAGAGGACCCTAAGATGTCTCAAAGTCGGTACAAGGTACCGAGGAAAGCATTGATAGGCAGAGTGAAGGCAAGAAGGTTTCTTGGGTTTAGCCTCAAAGATTCAGATAGAGAAGAAAGGAGAATCATGTTCAACGAAACAGTTATATAAAGTGGTTAAAGACAATGCCGGTGGTGGGGCAATCCAGAATCACAAGGCGAACGTGTGGAAATCACTAGATAAAATTTTCCACTACCTTGAGCAACATTCTTGGGACCAAAGTAAGCTCACATCATTTCAAGCAGCCTTGCTGGATTGGAAAAAGGCTTACCTTACAGGGTGAGGTGGGCAACATATCACACATTACATGGTAGGTTGGCATTCTACGTATACAAAACAAAATTTTAAATTGTACTCAACTGACCATTTTGTTTTATTTCAATGCAGCACATACTGTTCAACCATGGTCCATATTTTGCCAAGACATATGGCTCACTATCAATATGGTACACACAAGGCATGGAAAAAACCCACTACATGGAAAGAACAGGTTATTTTAAGCACACTCGACATGGGGGAGGAAAAGAAAATGCCAATAGCCTATTAGAGTTACACCAATGGACTTATAGACGACTAATTCATAGAGCAAGGCAGAAGGAACTTCTTAAGAGTTCAGAAATTACACGGTCTTTACAACACATCCGCAAATTGGGTGCTTGAACTCCAAGAATTTGAATACACCATCCTCCTAAAGATATGAATATCTCTAGGCTTGGGGGAGGGCTAATATGAGTGGCATAAAATGGTAACCATCTTTTTGCAACATTTTTCAGCCTACTCAACTTCCTCTTCCTCATATGTGTATATATTTTTCTACTCTATTGAGTTATCTAGAGCAAATTCCCCCTCTTCGTTTAACCTTTGTGGTGACACATACATTGTGTTGGGGTATAAAGCCCAATGTGGTCGCCCAGGTAAGTGGGCGGGCCGCCAGGTATGTACACATGTTCTTTTGTAAAAACCTAATAAGAACTCACTATGCTCTACACATTACAGTAGAGCGAGTTCACCATATCGTCGTGCTCTTCTTCTCGCACTCTCTCTCGCGTCGCACTTCTGCTCGTACTCCTTCAACTGGTATCAGAGCTCAGATCGAGGCTCGGGGGCAGCACTGCAGGAGGCTAGAGTCACCAGCTCAGATTGGAGTGAAATTCGACAGGCGAAGACACGGCCCCGAATCCTGTGGGTCATCTCGGCCACCGTTCGGCTTCGACAAAGGTCTGCGCAGGCCATTTTCGACTACGTGGTCTTGGCAGGTGCAGATCCGAATCTGCAAATTTGGGGTTTTCGGCCTACGACTGCAGGTGCTAAGGATATCGCCACTCCCAGAGTGTTGATTTGTGGCTGTCTATACATCGAAGGACGGCTCACAGTTCTTAGAGGCGTGTCACATACGACACGGGCGCATCTACACACAGACTGTAGGCGACATCCACTAGTTCATCAGGTAGCTTGTGTTTGCTGCTTGATATTCCAGATTTCATCCTGACATTGCAGGTACTTCCACATGGGATGTATTGTCAGAGATGATGTATGTCTGTTGAGGGTTTGCTGGCTATGAGTCACATAGCAAACAACCGCCGCAGCGGTTACAACATACAGTGGGAAATTTGTGGATGTATGACTTTGTGGGAAGTCTATGTACTGTCAGATTTACTACAGCCTTTGTTGAGGGTCGAGTGAGGTTTTATTGAGCTGGGGGATTCTCGAATGTTGAGATCCTTTCGGTGATACAGGTCTTGGAGCGATCCCTCGAGCACCCTTAGATAGGCAGCTAGGATGTATTGACTGTGAGTTAGACATTTGGGATTGCATCTTTGCTTTACTGCCATTGAGGCATTGTGAGAGGCTATGCTTACAGGACAGTGAGAGACAGTATAGGTGCAAGACAGGTTTACCCGCAGCTTACGATGTCAGAGAGACAGTGTTTTTTGAGCTATTTTTGGTCTGTTTTTTGAGTACACCAGAGCCATTTTACAAAGGAGACTCTGCCGAAATTTATGCAGAATCTGAAGCTTTCTTGGTTCATTTGACAGGTTGATATTGGTTCAGAGGTCAGTTTACAGGGGAAACTCTACCGAATTTTTCCCAGGAAAGTAAACCATTGTGAAGCGTAGCTATGGCTGGATCACAGGACACTGCTCTTTACAATATCAAGAAGCTGGATGGAACCAATTTCCCATTGTGGAAGAAGCAGATTTGGCACGTGTTGGTACAAAAGAAGCAGATAAAACCTATAAAGCTCAAGGGGATAAAACCAGAAGATATGGACGAAGATGAATGGAGCGAAATGGATGAATTAGCACTTTCTACCATTATGCTGACTTTGGCAGAAAGCGTTTACTTCAATGTAGTAGACAAGATGTCGGCTTATCAAGCATGGTTAAAGCTGAGTGATCTTTATGAGAAGCAGAGTGCAGCTTCACAGGTATACTGTCTTAAGAAGCTTGTTGACTTGAAGATGTAAGAAGGGACACCTATGTCTAATCATCTGAATGAATTCAACACAATCTACAGTCAGTTGTCAGCTCAAGGTGTCAAGTTTGATGAACCTGTTAGAGCTATGTTCCTGTTGATCACATTGCTGAAAAGTTGGGACACTTTTCGCACAGCTTTGAGTAATTTTGCACCTCCAGATGGTTTGAACATAGCAGGTGTAGAAGCATTAGAAAATTTCGTAGGTCATTTGGAGGGCCTTGTAAGAAATTGTATTTCTCTCTCTAGAAACTTTTTATAAAATGCACTTGCACCTTGTGAGTACGTCCAAAAGGACAACCAGACACTCTAAAAAGTAGATTTATATTCCCAATCGTCCTTGAAAACGGTCACTTTTTTATTTAATGCGAGCGTCTTTTTCAGAAGGCAGGTGCGGCGCATTCAATGCAGCTTACATCATCACTAAAAGTTGAAAAGTCACAAGCTGTCAAATAGTGATAGATTTTAAGGCTTTTGACACCACCAATGCGTCCGGAACGCCAAAATACCCTAAAAACGAATGTCTACTTGCCTCATTCCGACAACCGGAGAGGCAAAAAAATGTCAAAAAACCCCAAAAAATGGGCTTTTTACTTAAGGCGCGCGAGGAGGCATTTCTAAATTCTAAAATGCCCCTCTGCGTGCCGTTAGTACAAAGCTCTTTTTAGTGATTTTTGGACACTTATCTTTCCAGAAAGCCCCTTTTTAGAGGTTTTTGGACATTTTCCTCTCAAAAAGCTCCCTAAAAAGAGGAAAAAGGGACTTTTTACTAACGGCGCGCGAGGAGGCATTCCAAAATTCTAGAATGCCCCTCTGCGCGTCGTTAGTACAAAGCTCCTTTAAGTGATTTTTGGACACTTATCTTTCTAGAAAGCCCTTTTTAGAGGTTTTTGGACATTTTCCTCTCAAAAAGCTCCTTAAAAAGAGGAAAAAGGGCTTTTTACTAATGGCGCGCAAGGAGGCGTTACAAAATTTTGGAATGGCCCTCGTGCGCCGTTAGTAAAATGTTCCTTTAGGGCTTTTTGACATTTTTTTGCCTCTTTGGATGTCTGAGCGAGGCAATTGGACATTCATTTCTAGGAGATATGTGCGTTCCGGACGCATTGACAATATCAAAAGTTTCAAAATCTTCCACCACTTGATAGTTTTGTGACTTTTTGAGTTCTAGTTATGACGTAGCCCGTATCAAATGCACCGCATCTACCTTCTGAAAAAGGTGCTCGCATTAAATGAAAGAGAGTGCTCGTCTTCAAGGACCACTAGATTATTAAATGAGGAGAGGGACACCTTTTATATTTTTGTTAATATCAATCTATTTTTCTACGTAACGTAGGCTCTTCTCTCATTGGAGGAGCTTATTTTCCTCTCTCTTCCAAAAGGCCCTCCAAAAGACCTCCGAAATCTCCTAATGGAAGTCTGCTTACTGAAGAAACCAATAGAAAGACAATGGACAAAGGCAAAGGAACAGCCTTAGTTGTCAGGGGAAGGACCAAAGAAAAGTACAAAGGTGGAAAGAGGAATCAATCTCGTAGCAAGTCCCGCAGTGCTAAAGGCAAGAGTGACATAGAATGCTACCATTGTGGCAAGAAGGGTCACATGAAAAGAGACTACAGAGAATGGAAAGCAGAAAAAGGCAAAGAGAAAGCTGAAGACCATGGTGAGAAGAACAAGTCCTCAGTGAAGATTCAAGAAATAAATGTGACAAACACTGTTGCAGAGGATGACAGTCTAGTGTCAGGAGACATCTACTTCTTGAAGAATACAATGGACTCAGCTCTTCTTACAGCATCTGATGGAAATGCACTGAGTAACTGGATTATAGACTCAGGGGCAGCACTTCATGTGTCTCCAAACAAGGAGTGGTTTACCTCTTATGTGACCACTAAAGATCATGTTCGGCTAGGCAATGGGCAGACATGTGAGATCTTAGGTGTTGGAGATGTTCAATTGAAGTTTCAGAATGGCTCTTCTTTCACGCTGAAGAATGTGAGACATGTTCCCGCAATTACAAAGAGCTTGATCAGCACAGGTTTACTTGATGATGCTGGCTACGTCACCACTTTTGGAGAGAACATGTGGAAGATATCCAAGGGTTCTATGACAGTAGCACATGGAGTAAAGTCTGGAGGACTTTACATGATTTATGTATCAAATGTCTCTAAAAATGTAATCAATGTAACCGAGCAGCCGAACGTTTCTTTGTGGCATAGCCGGTTAGGACATATGTCCAAGAAGGGAATGGAAATCTTGTCTCGTTCTGGTTATTTGCCTGGCTTTTCATTTAATGATTTTGAATTCTGTGAACATTGTCTGTATGGTAAGCAAACACAGCATCCACATAAGCATAGAAGCAGTAGAAGAGATACACAGTTGGCACTTGTTCATAGTGATTTGTGTGGACCTATGCCTAACCTATCTCTAGGGGGAGCTTCTTACTTTATGACATTTATAGATGATTACTCAAGGAAAGTATGGGTTTACTTTCTCAAGCACAAGGATGAAGAGTTTAGTGTTTTCAAAACGTTTGTGACACTTGTGGAGAATCAAAGTGTCAAGAAGCTGAAATGCTTACGCACTAACAATGGTGGAGAGTATGTTTCAAAGGCCTTTCAGGACTTTTGTGAGTCAAAAGGTATAAAACGTGAACTTACTGCTCCTTACAATCCTCCTCAAAATGTTGTTGCTGAGAGGATGAATAGGACCATACAAGAGAAGGTCAGAAGTATGTTGTCTAATGCACAGCTGCCAAATGGGTTTTGGGCTGAAGCTGTATCAACAGCTGTTCATCTTGTAAATAGATCTCCTAGCAAGGTTTTGCAGAAGGATTCAGTGCCAGAGATGGTATGGTCAGGCAAAATGCCCCCATACAAGCATCTCAGAGTCTTTGGCTGTGAGGCATATACTCACGTTCCAAAGGAATTTAGGAACTAACTTGAGCCAAAGAGTAGAAAGTGCATCTTTCTAGGCTATGGTAATTCTGGTGAGATGGGGTACAGACTTTGGGATCCCGAATCCAGAAAGGTTGTCCGCAGCAATGATGTTCACTTTAATGAATCCAAATATCATTCTAAACCAAAGAGGGTTGAGGAGATTAGAAGAGTTTTCTTCCAAGAAGATGAACCTGCACGTGCAAGACATAATGTCAGGGCTCAAGAGGAGCAAGGACAGGATAGAGTGGAACCACAGATTGTGGCTGAGCGTGAGCCACCTATTGTGCGTAGATCTGGACGTGTCACGCGACCTCCTGATAGGTTTGTTCCATCTATGAACTATGTCATGTTGACTGATTGCAATGAGCCTTCATGTTACAAGGAAGCAATGCAAATGAAGGACTCTGGGAATTGGCAATTGGCCATGCAGTCAGAGATGACAGCTCTGCATAAAAACAAAACATGGAAGCTAGTTAAATTACCACGGGGCAAAAAGGCTCTACCCTGTAAATGGGTTTACAGGTATAAGATCACCTCTCATGATAGTCAGCCAAAGTACAAAGCAAGGCTTGTTTCCAAGGGCTTTAAGCAAGAACAAGGCATTGACTTTGATGAAGTCTTCTCTCCGGTGGTCAAGATGACTACATTGAGATGCTTTCTTGCATTGGTTGCCATATTAGATTTGGTGTTGCACCAAATGGATGTCAAGACAGCGTTCTTGCATGGTGATTTAGATGTGGAAATTTACATGTAGCATCCAGAAGGGTTTGTTGAGAAAGGCAAGGAAGATTGGGTATGCCAGTTGTTAAAGAGTCTTTATGGCTTAAAACAATCACCGAGGGCATGGTACCATAAATTCCACAAGTTTATGCTTTCTCAAGGCTACAAACGTAGTGAGTTCGATCACTGTCTATATACAAAGAAGGCTAAGGATGGTAGTTGGCTGATCCTTATTTTGTATGTGGATGACATGTTGATTGCTGGCAAGCACTTGGAAGAAATTTCAGCTTTGAAGTCAAAGATGGCAAAATCGCTTGACATGAAAGACATGGGTGAGGCAAGTCATATACTTGGTATGCGCATTGAGAGAGACAGATCAAAGAAGTTGATTTGGTTATCTCAAACAGAGTATATTGACAAGGTTTTGCAACGTTTCAATATGGAGAAGGGAAAGGCACTGAGTGTTCCATTGCCACCATATGTGAAACTTAGCAAACAAGAGTGTCCTGTGTCTGAGGAAGAACAGTCTAAAATGGATAAGATTCCATATGCATCTGCAGTGGGTAGTTTGATGTATGCAATGATTGCTACTCGCCCAGACATTGCATTTGTAGTGGGAGTAGTAAGTCGATACATGTCAAACCCAGGCAAGAAACATTGGGAGGCAGTGAAAGGAATATTGAGATACCTGAAAGCTACAAAGAGTATGCGTATATGCTATGGGAGTCAGGAGCTAAGTGTAAAGGGTTTTACAGACTCAGATTATGCAGGTGACTTAGACAACCGAAGGTCTACGTCAGGGTATGTCTTTACATTGGCTGGTGGAGCAGTATCATGGCGTTCTAGATTACAAGATTGTGTTACTCAGTCTACTACAGAGGCTGAATATGTTGCAGCATCAGAGGCATGCAAAGCATCAATTTGGCTTAATCGACTAGTAACAGATTTGGGAATCAAAGAAGAGATGCCTGTGTTATATTGTGATAGTCAAAGTGCTATACAATTGGCTCGCAATCCAGTTTATCACTCAAAGACAAAGCATTGGGATGTGAAGTATCATTTCATCAGGGAAATGCTCAAGGATAAGCAACTTCAGCTTGTCAAAGTTCACACCACAGAAAATCCTACTGATCTACTTACAAAAGGACTTCCCTCAGAGAGCTTTGCGCATTTTCGCAAGCAGTTAGGTGTAGGGTAGTACATCACTTCTCTACATCTCTTGTATATTAGCTTGTATAGTAGCTTCTCTCACACTTAAAGTACCACATTGGACTTTAAGTGGGAGGTTGTTGGGGTATAAAGCCCAATGTGGTCGCCCAGGTAAGTGGGCGGGCCGCCAGTTATGTACACATATTCTTTTGTAAAAACCTAATAAGAACTCACTATGCTCTACACATTACAGTAGAGCTAGTTCACCATATCGTCGTGCTCTTCTTCTCGCACTCTCTCTCTCGCGTCGCACTTCCGCTCGTACTCCTTCACATTGTACTCTTCCCAAAAATGTCACCTTAGTCATATATTTATATTACCACCCTTTTCTTTTTTGCTTTGTAAATAAAATTAAGCATACAATAACCAACTATCTACCCCCAAACTTTCTTACCTCTTGTAAATTAGTAGTAGAAAAATAATATATCCATCTTCCATCCCATATAGATAAATTACCATGGAAAATCAACTCTCCACTTGTCTTTACCAAAGATTATGGTACATCTCTACAAGTCTTCTATACCCCCTACATAGGTGGCCCAATATCTCTTAAGAATATACATATAGTTTTTCTCCTTTCAAAAAGACTCAAATTGTATATTCTTTTCACAAGAAAATAATATTGGGCCTTCCTCTATTTGTTTAAGCATCATACCCTTTTGAAAAATCATGATTTCCCCTTGGATGCATACAAGCAAAGGGCCCATACAAGAAGACTTGGAAGCAAAAGGTTCCCTAGCCTAGTGTGGACCTTCCAAACCGAATTCCTTGGTGCATGGGCATGAAGAATAGTCCAAATTCATATCAAACATGTTGAGAAGGTCAAATTTGCCTTTTGAATCATGTCATTCCGAGCTACAGGTAAAAAGTTATGGTCAAAATAGTGTCAATCTGTCAGATTCGTAGCAAAAGGGAACTGTAAATCAAGTAAATCAAGAGGGTGAGATCTTATTTTGCCCCTACTCATCTTCTAGAAGAGAAATGAGTGTTCAAGGTCACTTGCATGTGATGGGACCAACCTAAAGATGCTTTCTAAATGCCAAGACAGACAAGTTGAGATACCCCGTATGAGCCACCCGTAGGGCCTCATGGTGGGGCCCACCTACATTATGCACCCCTATGGAGCCTTCACGGTCTAAAATGATATTTTTGGTGATTTTATGTCCAATATTCAATGAGTGGTCAAAGGACACTTAATTAGGGCTAATCACTCACCCTAATTAAGTGTAGCATAATCCCACTCCTACACAACTATAAATAGCCTCCCTTGGAGAGACTCAAGGACACACACCTATATTTTCAACTTCATGTTGTTCTTGATCAATAGTAGAGAAAACCCCAACTCTCCCTCTTTCACATCCTCCCTCCTAACCCTCCTCTTTGGAGGAAGTGCAAGTCTATCCTCCACTCTTTCTATTCTACAATCTCTTACTCCTTCAACCCAATAAATCATTTGTAGCACCTCAATAACTTGTAAATACATCATGATCTCTCTCATGGTTATGTTAATGATCATTAAATCGTCTTCAAAACATGCAAGTGTCGCAATTCGTGATGGTTAGCGAGCGTCTGTCTTCCCCTTTAAAAGGTATGTGAGAAATCAAGTAAGTATTCTATTCTCAATTTACCATTGGTTTGTTCTCCACACTTATTCAATTGGTCTAAAGAAATTTCTCACTCCAACTCTCTTTTGCTTCATTACATATGCATGTGGCTACCTCTCATGGTGATTTTATTTGTGTCACGGCATTGCATAGATGGAGATGAGCTCTCTATGCAAAGTGTGTTAGTTCGATGTAGGTGATTCTCTTGTGTGTTTGAGAGGCAAGTCTTGTGCGCATGATTTTTTGATGAGTGCTTGAGAGAGGAGGAGCTTGGATGTATCATGGGTATTCTTATGGGGAGAAGGTGAATTCTATTCCACAAATTGCATATTTCATTTGATGCACGGCATTGGGTTGCATAATCGTTGATGGTGTCAAGTGTCCAAAGTGTATATAGAGTAAGGGGTTTTCAAAGTGTATTTCTTGAGTGGGTGAGTACAAGTGTTATTTTGATTTGTTTCCTTCTCCACTCCCAAAAGAAGGTGGTGCCCCAAGTAGTGTGCGTACCTCTTTACGAACATTTTGTGAGGGTAGTCCCATTGGTTTGGGTTTAGAGGCCCCATTTTCAAAAAGCTCGCCCTCAATGTGACCACTTCAACCTTATTTCCTTGCATGTCAGAAATTTGTGTCGTTCCATCTTCTTTAATGGTGGATAAAAGCTCCTAAGCTTTCTGAAAATCCACCCCGGAAGGCTCCTGTTCATAAAAGTGTCTAAGTCCCAGCCTGCGACAGTTGGCTTCTTTGGTCTCGAGCTTAGCGGCAACATCATATACTTCTTTAGGTAGGAGTTGCAAATCCATCTAATGTCCCTCTTCACTCTTGAATCTGTTGGTGAATACTATGGTATGATGCTCTTCTAGTTTTTCTTTGGAGAGATAAGCTGCCTTGGCTGCTTTGAATGAATCGGGGTCTAGTTGATATGCGCGCAGTTCCTGCAACTTTTCCTTCTAGTTGAGCTTTTTATTGGCCCTCTCTGCTGCTTGCATGGCTCCTGTTCAGTGAGTAGAGTGCAAAGTTAGCACATTTGTCGGTATTTTCTCTGAAATCTCCTTTAGTCTGAAATGCTGACAATTTTGATCCAATTACTTCAAATGAATTTCTGAACAAGTATACATGCATAAAAACATGCAAGGAACAAAACTGTAAAATCAAAACAATTTTTTGCAACCAAAGTAAATAATCGTGAGATTATTTACAACTGAGTATTTTTTCAACTTTTTGCAACTTTGGCTTCAAAGGCTTGAAGTATATATCAAATATATTCTCTGAGTGAAATATGGGCTCATTTGGATGCATAGGGTGAAAATGGTACTAGATTTTGGCTTTAGGTCTCTGAAACAGTAGATATAAAGAAAATTTGAGATTTTGAGCTCCAAATTGGTTCAAATTTGGTTAGTGGGCTTAACACATCATGTACTTTGAATGTATGATGGCAAAATATCAAAACTTCCCATTTTGGCTAGAAAGTAAATAATCACGATTATTAAATTTTCTACCAAAATCGACATTTTCTTGTACAAATTGGTTCTAGGCATTGTATAGACCCTGTGTATGAGATATGAGGTGATTTGGATCAAGACATGTTGTCCATAACCCAAAAATTGGCTTGCAAAGACTTCTTTACGTTTTTTGGTAATTTTCCAAGTTATAGGTGCTCATTTTGGCTCATACTTTATTTTTGTAATGTAATAGGTGTGTACACATGATAGGTGAGGTGATGTGACAATTTCCAAGCAAAAGTAAATAATCGCGATTATTTACAACAGTGACAAATTTTTTGCAAAACTTACAAATTTTGACCTAGACACACTCTTTACACCTAAAACAAGTCCTAAATTGAATTTGGTCAAGTTTGGTCATGCCGGCATCACTTTGTGCTTTGTCAACTCTGAAATCACCCTTTTTTTTTACTACACTGCCTGTTGGGTTGTTCAGTCAACTTTGAGACTTTGAACTTGTCCGCAACATAGTCGTGAAGCAACTCATCCAATTCTGGCTCATTTGGAGTCAGTTTGACCCCGTATGTCGAATTTGACACTTTGTAGCCTTCAAGCCATTTTTTGCTTTTCGAGGACTTTGCTTGATTGGTTTCACTAAACCAATCATATACATTGTATATGAACCTCGTATGCAAACTATCTGTGGAGTCAGATTTAGTTTTTAGGGATGTTCATCAGTATGTGAAGACTTGTTTGACTTGTCAAAGAGATGATAGACCACTGGATGTAGACAGGATGCCTTTACAACCAATTCTTCAAGTGGAGCCTTTTCAAAAGTGGGGTCTAGATTTTGTGGGACTTGTCAAACCAACAACAAAATTCATAGGAAACCAATACATTTTAGTTGCAACTAACTATTTCACTAAATGGGTGGAAGCACAAGAAATGAGCAATAAAGCAGAAAGTGTAGCAAAGTTCTTGTATAAGAACATAATGACAAGATTTGAATGTCTAGTGGAGTTGGTATCTGATCAGGGAGTTCATTTTATCAACAAGGTGATCAAGAAGTTGACTAAATATCATTCGATTGTGCACAAGAAGTCTACAGTATATTACCCTCAGGAAAATGGTCAAACATAGTCCACCTACAAAACCTTGATAAAAATATTGAGGAGAATGGAGTCAAAAAATAGGAAAGATCGGGATACAAAGTCAGATTCAGCATTGTGGGCATTCAAGATAGCTTTCAAAGTCAACACAGGGATGACACCATTTAAGATGGTGTATGGACTGGAAGCTATTGTGCCAATGGAGTTTGTGGTACCAAGTTTGAGAATTTCAGTTAAGCACAATTTGTCAGGAGATCATGCAACAATTCTTAGGTAGGAAGAACCATTGAAACTAGAGGAAAGCATATTTCAGGTAGCTTACATTACTGAGGCAATTCAGAGGAGAAGACAAGCTTGGTTAGATAGGAATTTAACAAATATTTTGCAGAAGGTGATTGGGTACTAATATACAATAGCAAGTTGGGGAAGAGACCACGAAAATTGAAGCTAAGATACTAGGGGTACTTTTCAAGTGGATGAAGAGGTTGGGCCCTCAACACATTTGTTAGCTGATGAGCAAGGATTTTCTTTTTCCAAAAGCAGTAAATGGATTTTGTTTAAAACCTTGTGTGAGTGCAGGTGATCATGTTAAGGGAGATGAGAAAAGTTTCTTAAATTAAGGGAATTCCGTGGGAGAATCTTATGTAATTAGAGGGGATATGTCAAATCCCATGATTTCAAAATTGGGCAAGCAAGTGGGTTTAAACGTACTCTTCGTCTCTCAACTCTCATTGTTCTTATGTGTGCATTTGTACTCGCTAAAGCTATACGCATGCTCTTTTTCTACAGCCATGTCTAAACAACCATTAGCCATTGAGGTGGCAGAATCTGCTCTTGCATCTCCTAAGCAGGAACAACCTGAAGCCATGAAGGTAAGAAGGTCTACACGTCGCTCTAAATCTGCTACTCAAGCGATGCCATCATCACCAGAAGTGATGAATGAGGATGACTTGTCCACACCTTTGGAAGAGTCTCCTCTAGCAATGGATATGGGGCCAATTGAGTAAAAATTCTTGGAAATGAAACCAAATATCAACTTCCAAGTTGCGGTACACAAGGAGTGGCTGCAGAAAATTGGTCTCTTGGATTATGCTATGCTTCCATGGAAGCATTGGAGGAATACATGGTTGGTATGTTCATACGGGACACATGAAATTGGGATCCTTACAAAAAGAAATAGTTGCTCTAGTCCACAGAGAAAGGCGGTCTCGTTGTTGCAACCAAACTACCTCCTAAAACAATAAATTATAAAGCTTAAAGTCAGTAATGTCAATAATGTATTACTGTATATTAACTATATCACGTATATTATATATAGAATATAAGACTACCAGTGGGAGTCCCTACATAAAAAGTATATACGGCATAACAGTTCCAGCGGCTCTAGTGGGGTAGTAGTCCTCTATCATCGCTCACTCCACAATAGAATATAGATAATAGCACGTGACCCAGCAAAGGAGTCCCACACACATGGCATGGAGGAAGAGAATGATACGCATTTACCATATGCATGCCTCACGAAGAAGATCATGGAGTATTCATTTAACACATGAGCTAGCTAAGGTAGACGAAGACAGATATGGGAGATTCTGAGAGAGAGGAGACAAGAGCGCAACAATAAGAAAAGGGCCTTGGGAACTTCCTACAAAGAAGGGGGCGTGGATGAGGATAAGTCAGGGACAGAAGGAGAAGCTGCAAGGATAGCCATGAATGCTGGGGAGGAGCTTGAGACTACCCGCCGCTAACACGAGGGGACTGCGCACGTGTGGAGAGTGGAAGGGCCACTCTCGAGGACACAACAGGTCTGCCAGAGAGCCCATGAGCTTAGGGGGATGCGAAGAGCATCTTGTGGCAAAGGAAAAGAGCATTCAAAGGCCAAGAACAAGCGAGGGATAACCTGGCTACAACAATACAATGTCCAGCGAAATACTCTGCAAGGAGGATTCGATTAGGGCAGCTTGTCGAGGGGTGGCCAATTAGAGCGTTGGTCAGTGATGACTGGAGTTGTCTGAGGGGGTCTCCAGACAGGTGAAAGCCTTCAAGTCTAAAGGGGAACAAGGAGAAAAAGGTTGCTCGTGCTTTGCTCTACCTTCCACTGCCTCCTTTGTCAAGATATGTTTATATAGTGTATTCGTCAATTGTGTTTTTTTAAAGTTTAAAGGAACATCATTGCAAATTTATCAAAGACGGAGGTGTTTTTTGATATCGACATCTAGCTGTCTTAGTATGACCGAACTTAATGTTCTTTATCTTGTTTTTGGACCCGAAGTCACTAGGGTCTCTGTATCATATTCCTTCTGTGAAGTTCTAGCCTCTTTTATAGTAGTCAGATGAGTGGAACCTTCTCCTAAAAGTTGATGGCGAAGAGTGGAAGGAGTTTATCATCCCTTAGAATCTTTCCCATTATATCCTTCACATCAAATTCTGCAGCGAGGAGGATACTTTGTAGATATACTTTGTGGATAATTTTGTTGGTACAGAGGCTGGGGAAATATAGAATCTGTTGGTTTTTTGTGTCTCAAGTTTTATCAGCATGTACAGCCCAATGTAGAGATTCCTACTGGAATCCATGTATCCGTGGTAACCCTCTCTTTCGGCTCTCATGTGTCCCTGTAAGTAGAATGATATCTCGGCCTCTCATCACCTCCTCAAGCCTCTTTGGGTGTGTCCATAGATCTTTGCCAACATCGTTGTGGCAACGAAGCTACTGGCTATTTTAACCAGTTACCAGATGCGAAGGGACCACCTTATCCAACTATAATCACCTATGCTTGCACCTTGAAGACGTGTGGCATTATGCAAGAACTTTACATGGATGAGGGAATTCATGATGAGATTGCTAGTTAGAGGCTATTGGAACGGCATGATGTGCTTGGCGGTGCTTCGGTCGATATGTTTGCCAAGTGTTGTGCCCTTAGGAAAACACAAAAAAGTTCTTGATGAGCATGCAAAATGTCATCTCTTCATTGCGAGATATGTCAAACATGGCTATGGAAAGGAAGCTATAGGCTGTTATATTCAGATGTGAAGTGAGGGTTTCTCGCCAGATGAAGTTTCTTGGCGCACTCTAATACGAGGATATGCCCAGCAAGGGGGGCTGGCTGAGAAAGCTCACCTATGCTTGCACCTTGAAGTCATGTGGCCTTACACATGTACCATATTGCTTGGTAGATGGCTTATGGTAAGCTATGTAGCTCACCATAGTTCATGTGCCATACCATATGGATTATGGTAAGCCATACATTGCTTTTGCCAAATGGATATGGCTTGTTACATTATACGTTGGACCTCAAATGGTTTTGAGTAGCGAGAACTTTTCTATGAAGCGTCTATAGTATGCACACATGCTTATAATTGGAATTAGTGTATCCACTTCCAGTACCCATCTATCTACTGTATCAGGATCTACAATTTTAAGATATTGCATCTCAACATTGAAAGTTTTCTATTTATTAGCTCTAACCTCTTCTTCAAATCATCGCCTTGAGGATTCACTCTAGCGACATACTCCTCATTAGGGTCCAAATAAATTTGCGCACTATGTTTCATTAGGAGAAAGTTGGACTCACTTTTGGGCCTTTCAGTTCTAGAGAGAGAGTGGCGCTCGACCAATGAGGAAGAGGCTAACGTTACGTTGATAATCGATATTTTGGAGTCAACTCTTTGGAAAAAAGGGGAGGAAATATTATTTTTGTTCATCGAATTGCACAATTTCACGCTTTCAATGCATAAATGTCGTAAGTCGTACTAACTCTGTACCGAGGAATTTCAAAACTTTCATTGAAAACTCTATCTAGTATCTTTGTTCCCGCCCAAATATGACTTTGAGTAGCTCTACTTCTCTCTCAAAACTTCTTCCCTTTTTCATATTTGCGCTAACCTTTCTGTGTATTCTATTTCACACCATGACTACTTCTCGAAGGCCTAGCACTACCATTGACTCTGTTAACATTTTTAACAGTTATACTACAGACGAACAAGCATGGATACCATCTCCAATAATTATCGGAAGTTGGGTTTTACTGCAAACTAAGAGGAGGAAGAGGAGGCAACGCAATGATTTCGTGGAGGCTTTCAAGGGACAAGTTAAAGAGTTTAAAGTGTGTGCACAAAGCAAGCGGGTTAAAGAGGTCCTCATACAACATGCTTTCCAACATGCAGACTTAAGGTTGCAAACATCTCCTCCAAGTTTTCCAAGGCATCGATCCAATTGTAAGTTATTTTGAGCATCTCGCTTAGTGCATGCTTATATTCGAAGGTTAAGTGGTGGATATCATCTTTGGTATATTTCATATATTTATCCATCGAATAGGACAGATTTGCAATCAGTTGAGAGCATAGTTGGGATTTTTGATGCTTTCCATGCATTTATTGGTGAGCAAATGTATCGAGGAAGGCAACACAAGGAACTTGCAGATAATGGAATTTTCTTTTATGATATGTCATATGTGGAACCGAGAACTTTCATTGGTTGGGGTCGTGTAGCTCATTTGTCACTTCCATCCTTTGACATCAAGGATTGGTCCTTGCTAGCTTCGTAAACTAGTTAAAGCTTTAGGAATAAGTTGTTTCAGGATATAAAAAAGTCCTTCAAGTATTTAATTGCCACAAAAATAGTTCGGCTCGCACTATTTATGCCTCTTGAAGTGTTTGTAGATTTTTTCTTCGATGAGCAAATAAGAACTACCGCAACAATGTTCATTTGCAAGTCTGAGAGCTGTTTGGACTTTTTAAATGATAATTGGGATAGGAAACAATCACAGAACAAAATCTGTATTTTGCAAAAGAAGTCCATAATTTGCAAGTTCATTATAAGCTCTCAAAATTTCTTAGTGTCGTTTTACTATATTAGATATCATCTTCTTAGTGGGCAGCTTATTCCACTCAACCAAGATACAGAGAATAGCCTTGAGAACAAACCTTTATCAATGGAGCTCTACTTTCGAGACAGCCTACTTATTGTGATAGAGACAATGTCAAGCACAACTCTTGCACAGCTTAGGGTAGATCTTACATGTGAAGAACTTCCACTTTTGTCGGAATTGTATGCATTCAGTCTCAACAATAGAAAGGTGCTTACTAAATCGATGAATTTTGATTGTCTTTAATACATTAAGACAGAATCTAACTTTTTCTTCTTTTTAGATTCCAAGACGCAAGGAGAAAACAACATTGTGCAAGGAGTCACTAACAAATACACTTCACTTAATTGCTTCCACCAGAAGCTAGGTCACATACCTTGTGCACGCAAAGAGCTTTGATGCCATGCAAACCATGATGTACTCTTCAAAATGACTAATGCAGAGACATTTTGTGGCGGTCAAACAATGTTTCAAAAATATACATTTTCATTGTCTCAAAACTTTACATATTGTGTTGTTTCTGTCAAAATTTATACAAGTAAATTGCTTCCTTTCCCTGCTACTACTGTTCTCTCCCCCGGTTTGTGCCACTCGTCCCCTGTCCTCTCCCCCGGTTGCTGCCACTCGTCCCTTGCCCTCTGCTCCGGTTGCTCCCCTACCCTCTGCTTCGGTTGCTGCTACTTCTGCCTCTGGGGATGCTGGTCTTAGGCATCCTTTCGCGTCGCTCGAAATCATGGGCCTCTTCCATGGCTTCCCATGCTTCTTGCACCTATGAAGCTTCCCTCTGTTCTTGCTCTTGCCGTCGACATGTAGCCCATTCCTCTACTTCTATGGCGTCCGCATAATATTGATTTTTTGTTTCGAACTTCTTCTTGAGTGTAATTGGGGCGTTGCGTCATTTCGTTAATGCGAGCCTCTTCGAACTCCTCAGCTCTCGCCGCTTCCTCTCTTGTGCGTCTGTTTACCGAGATTATAATATGTTGGATGGCCATTACAGAAAAATATCGCACATCGTTGGGGGTGTAGTTATGTAATTGAAGTTCCTGTAGAAGCGTGATACAGACATTTGTTGCTTCATACAAACGTTGCAACTTGTAGCAAACAATGAAACATCACGATTACTTACGTTCGATACATCCATAATTTGACTGAGGAGCAACATGGCATTCAAACAGGTTCGCCAGCCACATCTATATTCATCAGTCTGCGTGGGTACGGTTACCGTTCGTGCCGGACGATATTTCCTAGATCATGTTCTAACAAAACATGCTCTACACAGCATACAAGTTTTTTCGCAGCACTACATACATAACCACTTGAGTCAGCAACACATTACAAAGAAGACACTGCTTCCAAATGTACCCAAATGGGCCTCCGGTTGCTCCCCTACCCTCTGCTTCGGTTGCTGCTACTTCTGCCTCTGGGGATGCTGGTCTTAGGCATCCTTTCGCGTCGCTCGAAATCATGGGCCTCTTCCATGGCTTCCCATGCTTCTTGCACCTATGAAGCTTCCCTCTGTTCTTGCTCTTGCCGTCGACATGTAGCCCATTCCTCTACTTCTATGGCGTCCGCATAATATTGATTTTTTGTTTCGAACTTCTTCTTGAGTGTAATTGGGGCGTTGCGTCATTTCGTTAATGCGAGCCTCTTCGAACTCCTCAGCTCTCGCCGCTTCCTCTCTTGTGCGTCTGTTTACCGAGATTATAATATGTTGGATGGCCATTACAGAAAAATATCGCACATCGTTGGGGGTGTAGTTATGTAATTGAAGTTCCTGTAGAAGCGTGATACAGACATTTGTTGCTTCATACAAACGTTGCAACTTGTAGCAAACAATGAAACATCACGATTACTTACGTTCGATACATCCATAATTTGACTGAGGAGCAACATGGCATTCAAACAGGTTCGCCAGCCACATCTATATTCATCAGTCTGCGTGGGTACGGTTACCGTTCGTGCCGGACGATATTTCCTAGATCATGTTCTAACAAAACATGCTCTACACAGCATACAAGTTTTTTCGCAGCACTACATACATAACCACTTGAGTCAGCAACACATTACAAAGAAGACACTGCTTCCAAATGTACCCAAATGGGCCTTACATTTTTACACGACCGTGAAACGCCCTGCTTTGCCCGGAGTTTGCGTAGTAAACAATCTTAGCTTCCATGTCAAATAACATCAGACTCCAATGATCACTACAAAGACACCATCAAAGATGAGGAGAAAGATTCTAAATGTAACATGGTTTTTACAAGGCAAGAAAAAACTCACGATTGATTGTATGCAGTGACCAGAAAGCGCGCAAGATCAAAATTGACTCTGGTAGACCAGTTCATCAGACTCAAAAAGGAAACTGAGTTGTTCTGCAGATAAGGCGATATCAGCGAATCTATTACATATACTTTGTCTTGAACCTCAGGGGGCTTAAGTGAGACAGCGTGGCTAACATGAATCAATGGCAGAGATTAGACTTGAGGTATTTCAGCGGGCTGTCCACTGCCACAAACCCATGAGTCAATACCGAGCGAGTGGGGCAGCTATCGAATTCCATCCGCCACTGACTCGCTTGGTATTAACCCGTGTCTTAACGGTAGTGAGCCATTTAATAAATCAAGCGTGACTTATGAAGAAAAACTTGACGACTGCCATGAATACATGGGTCAATATCGAGTGAGTAGTACCACTATCCAATTCCATAAGCCACGGTCTTGCTTGGCATTGACCCATGTATCGGTAGAGACCCATTTAATGAACCAAATGTGACTTTTAAAGAGCATGAGAATTACCACAAAGCAACGTTGACGACCTCATTCGTTGCGTTGGAGTTGGTGAAACTGCACATGCACAAGAAGTCTTGATGATCGAGGTTGAAAATGCAAGCCTAATCTGACCTTCCAGGCAGCAGTATTTGTGCATACAGAGGCGCTGCGCTGAACAGAACTCTCAACTCCTCTTCATTCTCTTCGTTGATTTTCTCTAAAATAATTGACTCATCTGATACGTTGGATGGCCCTTGTGATGCAGAGGCTTGCCCTTGCCTTTCTTGAGCTGGCTTCTTGGCTACCTCAGGCTCCTCCCTAACAGTTGTAGGGTCCTCCCTAACAGGCACAGGCTCCGGATCATTTTTCTTCAATATTGGTTCCTCCATAAATGCCTCAGGGTCCACCTTGACCTGCTCTTGCCCCTCATCAGCCCTTACTGGCTGCGGATCCTCCATGACTTGCTCATTTTGGTGTCTAGTTGGCTCCTCGATAGCTGTCTCTGTTTCTTCCATGATTGCCTCAGGGTCCACTCTGGCTTGCTCATGCCCCTCTGCGGCTATCTCAGCCTACCCATTTGTGTCGTTTCTCTCGACCCGTGATCGGGTCCTTCTGCTGTTTGTTTCAGCCCTAGACGGCTCTGTCTGTCGTGCACGAGGATGGAGAGGGGAGATGTTGAGAATATCCATGGTTCTACTATCCCGGATAGGCACTGGCTAAAGTAGCCCATTGTAGCGGAAACTCAGCCTCCAAAGAGTATCAAAATCCCACGTCATGATAGTAACACGGTGTGCATGGGCAGCCAGGATATATCCATCGCTGAAGAATTCAACGAGGTAGTCTTCTGCAATTTCTTGAAGGCAGAGTAGTGCACTGATGGCCCATCGCATGCCGACTCTCCACTGCTCGCAAATCTCCCGCACTACTCGCTGGAAAGGGAGACGTGGAATAGCAGGTTGAACGTGTCGTTCTATCCTGCGCAGCTCTTGCAGTACACCTCTGTGCGTCTCATATTGGCGTCTTCTTGCTTGAGCATCCAAAGATTCACCTGTTGTCCTCCCAGCCGTGGCCTTTACACGAGGCATCTCTACAAATAGCATAACACAAAAAGACAATTCATTTGTCAGCACAAGGGACTTCAGATTTCAGAAAAGGTCAGTACCAAGTGAACAGGTGTGTTGGAAAGAGTTTGCCTTCCCTTATTCGCTTGGTAGTGACCTCAGAAAATAGTAATAGCAAACATCACTTATATTTTTTGAGGTCAGTACCAAGCGAGCAAGTGCATCGGAAAGAGTTTACCTTCCCTTATTCGCTCGGTAGTGACCTGAGAAAATAGTAATAGTAGACATCACTTATATTTTATGAGGTCAGTACCAAGCGAGCAGATGCATCGGAAAGAGTTTGCCTTCCCTTATTCTCTCGGTAGTGACCTCAGAAAATAGTAATAACAGACATCACTTATATTTTCTGAGGTCAGTACCAAGCGAGCAGATGCATCGAAAAGAGTTTGCCTTCCCTTATTCGCTCGGTAGTGACCTCAGAAAATAGTAATAGCAGACATCACTTATATTTTCTGAGGTCATTACCAAGCGAGTAGGTGCATCGAAAAGAGTTTGCCTTTCCTTATTCGCTCGGTAGTGACCTCAAAAAATAGTAATAATAGACATCACTTATATTTTCTGAGGTCAATACCAAGTGAACAGGTGCATCGAAAAGAGTTTGCCTTCCCTTATTCGCTTGGTAGTGACCTCAGAAAAGTGTAATAGCAAGCAAATAGGTTTGCATCCCCTGCAACAAAATACCAATGTGAAGGAGACGTTTAAGTCCATGCGGTCCTAACTGTCATGTCGTTCCCTCCCATCACCTCCCCTAATCTAGGAGGGGTGGTACCATTGCTTCTCTCTCCCACGTCTACCTCTCATGAAACCGCATGGAGGTACCACCCCTCACAAACCACTCATCAGCCAGAACCTAGGCTCTGCTTTTCAGGCATGTCCATCTAGTCTATTTAACCATCTGTTTTTTCAGAACCTCCCTCAGGGTTTCGCAGAACAACTACAAGAAGCTTAGGATAGTGGTGATGCCTTTCCAAGGTATACTCCCGCAGCGCCAGTAGGACCGCATCCGGGCCCTCCTCAGGAGGTCCCCCCTTGGCCCTCCCCCAATGTTACCCTTAATGTTCTTGATCAACACATCCCGGGAGTGGCTGTTGTCAACACGGGAGTCAATTCTCGAGGTAAGCCGCTGGTAATTCTTTGCTTTCTGCTCCCAATTTCCAAGCTCCTAGTTTGAAGAGCTTATTTGCTAAATGCTCTGTGCAAGATGCTAGCCTGAAGCTGGAACAAATGTTGATCGTCAAGCACAGAGTCTCAATCCTCAAAGATTCTCTGGAAGCAAGAAGGCCTGAAGACCTGCAGCGATTGCTCGCCAAGAATGGCTCTGTAGAGGCTATCTATAATTGGCTACAAGAGATGAAGGATGAAGTGCTTGATCTAACCAGTAAATATGAGGAAGCCATTAACTTTGCCAACATGCTTCAGGAAGAGATAGTCTGGCTGTGAAGGAAAAGGACTACATGGTTATTGCGAACCCTAAACCCCCGAAAATTAGTAGGCCACTCTTTGTAAAGTCTGACACTTGGCCTTTGCGCGTGTCCCTAGTGTTTTCTAACTCAAAACCCCCTACATGGGTGTTAAGTTGTAATTTTGCTTCTCCCTTATAAATTCAAAACTCATATTTGGTAAAAAAACCCTAAACCCACAACAAACAGGGTTTACCTTCCCCTTATTTGCTTAGTATTGACCTCTGTACTAGCAGACATCACTTATATTTTCCGAGGTCAGTACCAAGCGAACAGGGGCATCAAACAAAGTGGCCTTCCCTTATTCGCTTGGTACTGACCAAGGAAAAGTGTAAAAGCAAACATCCTATGGTAAAGACGATGGTCAGTACCAAGCGAACAAGTGCAACAAACAGGGTTTACCTTCCCTTATTCGCTTGGTACTGACTACACAAAATACAAGTGCACAAAAGGGTAGTAAGTAGCATACCTATTCACTATGTGTAGAGTTCTGTGTCACTAAAGCACTGCAGAACAGGAGTAAGAGAAGGATGTGCGAGAGTAAAAGGTGATGCGCAAAAAGAGTTGGGATGGTTTGCTTACCGCATAGCATCGATGGGGGTAGAGTTAATTAAAATGATGGGCAGTAGAGGACGCGAAAAGAGGCAGAATAGTTGAAATGTTTGGCGGAGGTACTGCCTCTAAACTTAGAATGCTTACCTCGGTGAGGGTGACAACTTCACTTACGCGCGAGATTGTGGTTGGTAAATCGTACTGCATGGGAATCTGAGACCATTTATTACTGGTTGTCCTTGTGAGCGTAGTCCACGTGCCTTTTTGAGTGACCGTTTAGGGTCAGACAGACGCCAATCGCCCTTGCAATCGCCATCTCCATCTCCAAGTGGAACAAACAAATCACCGTTGCCTTTGCCTTTTCTGCGCTCTTCCCCTTGGCCAACTCTCGTGATCCTATGTTTAGAGTCAGACATCGATAGCCCTTGCATTCGCCATCTCCATCTCCAAGTAGAACAAACAGATCGCCATTGCCTTTGCCTTTTCTGCGCTCTTTCCCTTGGCCACCTCTCGTGATCCTGCGTTGAGAGTCAGACGCCGATTTCCCTTGCAGTCGTCATCTCCATCTCCAAGTAGAACAAACAGATCGCCGTTGGCTTTTCCTTTTCTGCGCTCTTCCCCTTGGCCACCTCTCGTGATCCTGCGTTAAGCGACCTCCACTGGGTCGAGTCCTTTGCTGCCGCGTCACCATCGCCATCGCCATCGCCATCACCACCTTCTGGTTCTTGCTGTGGGTGGCCTGCGACATCACCATCCAACTTGGCACCATTGGATATTGCAGAGACAGGTTCTTTCTCCCTGCCTCTCTCCCCTTCCTGTGTGTTGTTAACTGTGTGCACATCGAAGCCACTGCATTAGGGTAAGATTAAAAGTCTCAAACCACATGGTTGGAATAATTACTCCTTATGTGACCATGCCTGAGTTTGGGCATAGTGAGTGAGTAGGCCTATATATCTATCACTGATAACATTAAATGCTCTGTTCTTATCCACCTGTTTCGAATGCTTGGGTCACAGGACAGAACCAAGCGAATAGGGCCCTTCAGAGATTCTTGGGCCCCTATTCGCTTGGTTCTGACTCAAGTGACGTCACCTTTTATGACATTAGCGCACGGGACAGAACCAAGCAAATAGGGCCCTTCGGAGGTTCTTGGGCCCCTATTCACTTGGTTCTGACTCAAGTGACGTCATCTTTTATGAATTTACCGCACGAGACAGAACCAAGCGAATAGGGCCCTTAGGAGATTCTTGGGACCCTATTCGCTTGGTTCTGACTCAAGTGACATAACCTTTTATGACATTAGCGCACGGGAAAGAACCAAGCGAATAGGGCCCTTCGGAGATTCTTGGGATCCCTACTCGCTTGGTTCTGACTCAAGTGACGTCACCTCTTATGACATTAGCGCACGGGACAAAACCAAGCGAATAGAGACCTTGAGGGGTACTCGAGGCTTAATATTTGCTTGGTTATGACACCAAATATCTTTGGCTTGCTTTTTCTTTCAGTCATGCGGATCATAGTCCTCGAGACAAACGTTGTGATTGAGGATACATGTGAAGAAAAACTATTCACGTTTTTATACAACGCCCGTGCTCATCACCGTGCACCAGAACTATCAGGAATGTTTAATGCAGAGTTTTCTATACAGAGGGTTATAGATTGCTCATCTGAGTACCTACAAACCCATTTGCAACAGTATGAGGAAGTCACTTGTGACAATTCCATGACAGTTGATGGCATAAGATATGTGCACCCAGTCGACCTTGACCCTGACAAGAGTGCTTCAAGGAGACTGAATCGCTATCTAGAAAAGTGTCCCTCCAATGCACTTCTTGTACAAGACAGGTGTATGAAGCACTTCAAAAAGTGTGCTTAGTGGAATTCTACCACGGTTTTTTATGTTACTTATACTTGCAGACAGATGGTGAGTCAGAAACTTCCCAATCAACAACTTTCGGTAGTTGTCCATTAGTGCCGGAGGAAGAGGTAGAGGATGTGGAGGTGCAGTTCGACCCGGAAGAAGAGCGGGTAGAGGTACTAAAGGAAACATTTGATGCGGGCTTAACTCTTGCTTCTATTGCGGATGCAGCAATAGGGTGCAAGCAAGAAAGTCCAAGTAAGGAAGTGACTTTGCCTCTGAATTGTGCTCCCAGCTTTGCTATGGCGGGCGACACCCACTATGTTCTGCTCACAGATATCATGCATGAGCTCAATATACGGGAGGACGACTGCCTAGCTACATTTGCAAATTTTTGTGAAGCAGACATGGGGTTTGTGGATGATGATGGAGTGGACCAACATCTTATTGCTGACACAGCTGTCCGCGACTCACAGTTCACTTTAGGGTGGAAATTGATCAAAGATACATTCAATGAAACAAAGTCCGAAGAGGCCAATTCTCCAATAGATGAGCGGTTTGAATCGACAACAAAACAACTCGGGTTGAAAACATGGGTAGGCCCGTTAAGAGTATGAGGAGGTTGATGAGGCGGATGCCTATAGTTTAAGTCTCGAAGAGGATGCCTACAATTTTATTCTATATGAGGATGTCTGTGTGTCCAACAATGAGGATTCTTATATTTGTAGTCTTTATGAGGATGCCTCCATTTTGAGACTTCGTGATGTGGCACACAAGGTGCATTACCTTGATGATCCAGTACTTCAAGACTATGAAGACTACATGTGCAAGTTAGATGAATACTATGAGCGTTGTGTTTTTGAGTAAATGGAAACTCAAGAGAGAGGTTAAGTCTAATACAACTCCTCACTCATTGTTCATGTATATTTTGAATTTGGTTGACCTTGACTTACACGTTTGTTATTTTTAGCATGTGCATATTGTTTATTTTTAGTTGTCGAGTCAAAGAAGCTTTTAATCAAGCTGGTCATGAATGCTAGAAGAAGATGATCCATAGTGTTTAAGATGATCCATAAGTGTTTTTGTAGATTGTTAAGAAGAATCAGTGTCTACTTGTTTTTGCAAATTGTGAAGAAAAGAGTTAAAAGGTTGTTTTCTTTTATTTGAACATTTTACTTGGAAAAGGGAGAATCAATGGCCACTAGTTTTTGGAAATTGCGAAGTTATTAGATTATGTTTACTGATTTGACATTTTACTTGGAAAAGGCACGTGTTTGAAAAACAAATTATTAGACCAAATCGTTTGTATGGATCTCAACACATGTAAAATTAGTTGTGTCGAATAAGCAGTATATGATGTAAAGGAGGCCACAACCTGTACATATGATGTTGGTGAAGGGTTGAGAGCCCTCGCGTACAGAAGCACATACTTGTGCTTCTTGCCAGGATTTTCCATAAATCTGCACATATTATTAGACCAAATCGTTTGTATGGATCTCAGCACATGTAAAATTAGTTGTGTCGAATAAGCAGTATATGATGTAAAGGAGGCCACAACCTGCACATATGATGTTGGTGAAGGGTTGAGAGCCCTCGCGTACAGAAGCACATACTTGTGCTTCTTGCTAGGATTTTCCATAAATCTGCTAACCACCTCGCTGCAAATGCAATGTCTGTCTGGTGGCAACCATGGGGTACATAAGACTACTGCCTACTGCTGAAGAATACCTTTGTTATTTCCTCTTTCTCAACATTGGATTTGGGAGCATCATTCTTGCTAAGTTTTGCATATGCTTGCATTGGGGTACTCAATGTAGCCTTCCCCCCTGCATATTAAAATGTTGTAAGACCTTGTGGATATACATTTCCTAAGATAATTCCAATATTCCACTTTTCTATCCCTCTTGATACCAATATCAAGAAACTGACTTGCATCTCCCAAATGCTTCATAACAAATTGCATGCTAAGTGACTTCTTCAACATAGCAATCTCATCTTTAGACTTCCCAGCAATGATCATGTCATCAACATAAAGTATCAAAGATAAGAGAACTATCGTTCAACTTTTTGGTATATAAGCAGTGATCTTTTTGGCTCTGTACATAACCTTGGGACTGCATGTACTTGTCAAATTTTTGGTACCACTGCCTTGAGCTTTGCTTTAGGCCATACAATGCCTTACATAGTCTACACACACCGACTCTTCCCTCGTAGGCTTTTCACATTTAACTTCACAACAATCTTGTTGTTTCATGTAGAATTCTTCTTCTAAATCCTTATGAAGGAACGCTATCTTCATGTACATCTAAATAAGTTCCATGTCCTTGACTGCTACTAGTACATGCACAAGATGCAATGTAGTCATCTTGACTACTAGAGAGAAAATCTCATCAAAGTCCATGCCTTTTGAATCCCTTAGCAACCAATCTAGCCTTTTACTTACTGTTTGATTGGGGCAAACAACCCTTTTAACCAATCTAGCCTTTTACTTACTACTTGATTGGTGCAACAACCCTTTGAGGGGCATATCTCCACAATTATGAGATGAGTACTTGATCATGTCATATACTCAAACCAACATAAACGATGACCTATATATTTTCTAAAGTTGAATGTTGCAGATGGCTCCATAAAATGAGGTCTTGCATATTTTTTCAAATCATAGAACCTGAGGATGTAAAAATTCACATTTAATTACAAAAGGAACAAGACACATCAATATGCATGATATAGTTTTATTCTTGAATGTCAGGGTATACTAGTTTTCTCAAGTGTAATGGCAGGGTATACTAGTTGCTACATGAGTGATTTTAGAGTAGTCTAATTGATGCATGAATAATGTCAGGGTGTTCTAGTTGGTAGCTAGCGCAAGGGTTCAACATATACATTGGCACTCTATGGCCCTATGGCCATAGGATTTCTCATTACAATAGAGGGAAGCCTATAGCCCTTTATTTTATACATTGGCACCCTATAGCCCTAGGGCCATATGATCTCTCATTAAAATAGAGGGAAGCGCATAGCTGTTCAACTTATACATTGTCACCCTATGGCCCTAGGGCCATATGATCTCTCATGAGAAAAGAGGGCAACCTATAGGGTGGCCTTTGTGTGAATGTAAAAACTATCAAAGAGCTTTTAGGCCATTTAAGGGTACCTAGATGGGCACAATGGTAGCCTTATATCCCTAGGGCCATAGGATCTCTCATTAGAGGGAAAACTATGGCCTAAGACCGTATGTTATCTCTTTAGAATAGAGGGCAACCTATGGTCCTAGGGGCACAAGCTGGCATTGATGTCAATGTAAAATCTCTCAAAAAGAAATTAGGCCACTTAGGGGCACCAACATGGAATCCCTATTGGCCCTAGGGGACATATGATCTCTCATGATAATAGAGGGGAGCCTATAGCCGTTCAGCTTATACATTTGCACCCTACGGCCCTAGGGCCATATGATCTCTCTTGAGAATAGACGGAAACCTATAGCGCTAGTGCCATAGGGTGGCCTTTGTGTGAATGTAAAAGTTGTCCAAGAGCATTTAGGACATTTAAGGATTTTAAACTGTCCATAGTAACCATAGTGTGCCAATATAAATCTCAAGGGCCATAGGTTGCCCTCTACTCTAATGAGTGATCCATGTGCCCCTAGGGCCATAGGTTTTTCCCTCTATTGTAAAGAGATAACATATGGCCCTAGGGTTATATTGTGACAATATAAAAGTTCAAGGGCCATAGGTTTCCCTCTATTCTAATGAGAGATCCTATGGCCCTAGAGATACAAGGCTACCATGGTGCCCATGTAGGTTTTAGCACCCATTTCCTAATGCTATTCCTACTTCATTCATTGGTTTCTTCAATGAAGCCAAGTCAAATGTGAGCTTGATTGAAACATACTTGGGAGGGGACATACAATAAAATATACATCAAAATAAACATACAAATAAAAAATGAGATAAATATTTAAATATACATCCCAAGAAGCTAGATTTTACTACAACAGTGATAAACTAAAAGAGCAATCTAGATTATCTAGTATCCAAAACCTACAAATTGCTATGAGAGAATGGTGGCACACACCAACTTTGGAGTACCACCATTAGAGATGCTTGAAGCCTTGGAGAAACTTCTCAGGGAGAAGACTCTCCTTGTCGTATATATCGCTTCCCCAAGTAAGTTGGATGTGTCAATGGATGAAAATAACTTCATTGTTGAAAAATTGCAGCAGAATATGCATGCATTGTGCTATACGCATGCGAAGAAAGAAGAGTGGCCTTGGAGCGCGAGCGCAACGCACGCGAAGAAAGAAAAGCGGCCATTAGGAAAAATATGGACTCTCCTTGGGCCTTTTTGATTAGTGAAGGCTTAAGGGAGAACCAATGAGAAGGCTCTTGGGATATCACCTAGAGGGGGAGGAATGGTAGGGGTGCAGCCTAATTGTCTCCCTCTTCAATGCTTGGTTCTTAGAGAGAGGTGGGAGGTAGGCTAGGGGGGGGGGGGGGGTAAATAGGAGGAGAGAGGTGTCATAAAAGAGGGAGGGACCCCCAAAAAAAAAACGCGCATGCTTAAAAACCCAAAAAATTGAAAATTTTTTAAAAGTTCCAAAGTTGACCCATTTGCCTCCAAAACTGCTCCAAAACATAAACTAACTTTAAAAAGTCAATATTTCTCCCCAAAATCCACTTTTCTCTCTCTCCCTCATTACTTTTCTCTCCCACACTCTCCCTCTTCTCCCTCCTCCCATTCTCTCTCTACAGTCAAGGCAGCCATAGCCAAAAGCTTTCCACCACTCTCTTCCTCTCTCTCCATAGCTCCCCCTTCTCTCACACCTCCATCAACCCTCTACAGTCCCACACTCCATAGCCCACAGCTCCACTATCCTCTCTACCTCTCACTCCTCTCTTTCTCTATCTCCACTGTCAAAGCCACCATAGCCACCATAGGCAGCTCACCTCACCCTCCCCTCAGCTCTTCATTCTCTCTCCACAGTACTCAACTCTTTCAAATCCCTTCCTAAGCCCAACTTCCCAAGCATGTCCACGCATAGACGGCCCAAACCAAAGATAGAGGAGATTGTGTTGCACAACACAAAAGACTCAGAGGGGGTATGGATCCTACAAGTGTTCAAGAAGGGTGCATGGATCTACATGCAACCGTCACGTGCTGGACCTCATCGCGTACGGTGTCGAGGAGTATTGGAACGTCATTGAAAGGGCCGTCTATTGACATTCAAAGAAACAAAGTCCGGAATGGTGGCCATCGTGCAACACGTCTACAGTGCAGCTGAGCTCCACCTCAAGAGAGCTTCTACTCAATTTGCACCTCATTGTAAGTTTTCATGGTTTAGCTATCCCATGCATATGTCATGTTTACGTTTATGTGATCATTATGTTTAACTAAGGACATTTGTAAAGATGTTTTTCCATCCAGCTTAGTTGAGGAGCAGCCGCTTGAGTGCCTCTCAGGCACGTTCATGGTTGTGCATGCTCACATTAGGGAGCTTATGTTTCCTAATGTTTCATCAAAAAAACTTACCGAGCAGCGAATATTCATGTACTCCCACAAGTACGTGGTGCCGAAGTCAAGCCAAAGCTATGGTAGGTTAGAAGCCGTGGAGACACCCTCATTGCAGAGTGCAGAATGGCCAACTTCAGACCATTGGGCTTTGCTTTCTTTCAAGCGCAAGGTGCTGCAAGATTTCCAAGGGTCCCTAAAGTTTGGTAAGGCAACCAGATCGGTGGGTCTCAGTTGGCATTGTCCCATTCATTTGTTTGTGCATGCATTCCGCTCTCTACCGATTGTAGAAACACCAACAATGTTTGTTTGCAAAGAAGTTGACATAGATGCAATGGAAACCATTCTAGGTGTCAATTGGGACTATGTTGACGGTTTGCATGATGGTGACCGTTATAAGTGCAATGTGTCCCCCACACAGCTTTGCCTTCGGTATTTGAAAGCAAGGTGCACCTTGTATGCACGGTTTAGCTATGAGAGGTGGATGCACAAACGTGGCAAATGGATACCCTTGCAGCCGACAGCCGAAGAGATTCAATCCTTTGAAATTTGTGTCCGCATGCCCAATAACGAGGTGGAGGTGGTTGCAGTGCATCCGCATTGGACTCTTGCCAATCTTCGGGAACACTTTGTCATAATGGGATTCGAGGATGTCGGTAATGCAAGTTTCAAACTAGAACAACGCAAGGTCTGCTTTGTGCTTCCTTAGCTACCTTTTCTTATTTTCTGTGGGTTTTTGTATTTTGATAGCCCATTTTTGGTTGTATAGATTGGAAGGCGGATGGAGGCCACTATGCTTGTTTACAAAGATTGGGCTATAGACGAAATCATCTTGTCTAAGTGAATTGGCTTGTAACTTTAATCGTTTATATATTGGATATTTTATTAAAGATTTTGAAAAGTTTTAAGGTGTTGTACTTGATTTTGTACTTGAGTTTTAAGGTGGTGTAAATTTATTTTTTAAATCCATATTTTTTATTTTTTTCGAGATAGAATATGTCTATATAAGGAGGACCACCTCCTCATTTCACCATTTTCATCCCAGCATTGCAGAGAGACCTAGCATACCCAATCACGCAAAGAGAAGACATGGCTGCTAGTAGTGCTTTAGATGCATTCCTTACTGAGGTTGGGCATGCAAATCGCCCTGAGCTTCAAGCATTTTTCACAACCCAACCCGATTTGGAAACCACCTTGACCCTCCACTCTTAATCTCTTGAGCACATTACTTCATACATTTCCACGTGCATGGGGAGATTCATTGTTGAGTTACCAAACCGACCAGGGAAATGGGTCCCTGAAGGCCTTCTCCACCACATCTACCAAGGGGACAAGCCATTTCATCAGCGGCTTGCACGCTTTGCCACCATAGCACAACCCGCCGGACAATATGTGCGGCTTGAAGCTGATGATGTGCGAGCAATGCGTAAGGGAAGGATCGGAAACACTTTTTTCTCTGTTCAGGCCATAATGATCTTCCTCCTTCACGAGTGCCCAGCTGGCCCTAACGTAGTGCTACCTCACTTGCAGATCGGTGGGGTATTGGTTGATGTGAAGGACCCCAAGCCTGCAGCCATTGACTCATCCGCAGAGGAGAGGACGCTTGCCTTGATCTACCCTGTAGGGATTCAAGGCCTCTTGGAGGCCTCTCCATCAGTCAGTTCATCCTCGGGACCGCCAAAAGGAACCACCACTCGGGTTTCCATCCCTGAGGTAGAGATTACCCGCTTCTCCTCCATTGTGGTGGGTGGGGAGGAGTTTATGCACGATCTTGAGAAATCCTTTGAGCTTCGCATGGATGAGTGTTTCGCCATCCTCGATGCCCATGGAAAGTTTGAGCTTGATACCACCACCTCCCATGACGATGATCTCCTACTGCCCATGGGGAATACTTTGGCGGACACAGTGGCGATCGCACAAGCCGAGGTGGCAGCGGCCGAGCAGGCCAAGGTCTCTGAGGAGGAGTTTGTGGCCGTGCAAGCCATGTGTTTGGCTAAACGTGCAAGAGTGGATTCACCACCACCTGCTGCAACACCTGTTTTGCTTGATCCAAAGGGGAAGTCAAGCGTGGATCTTTACTTGCACCCGGATGCCGATGAGGAGGATCGTAGACAAGGGGTATAGATGCTCACTTACATTTGATTGTTACAAATGATTTTGTTAATGTTATATCATAATTCTGTGCCATATCTCAGAAAACCTATGTTCTGCAGGATGTTCTGGAGGTTGATGCCTGGGCGCAACGGTCAGGGGGGAGGAGGACGCCGTTCGGACCTCAAGCGGCACTTGCTCACTACCTCGGCACACTTCCCACTGGTGTCGCGGTGTTTGTCCATGCCGACTACTCTCCCAATGGTCGCTACAACATTTTTGCTCTCCGTTCACTCTCCAAGGCGTTGTGTTTAACAACACTTGCCCAAATGGCCAACCTTGTAGTGCTTGTAAAGAAAGATTTTGCAATATCCACTTTCGGTGTAAACTTTCGCGGGCGCCTTATTGCCCATGTCGGCATGAACCAAGCTGTAGGGGTTAATGACACCCAAGAAATCACAACCACTTTACTTAACAGGGAGCCACCCCAAAAGGCCAAGCGCCAGAAAATTGTAATTAGAAAGATCCTAAAGCAAAAGCCGGATATCATGTAAAGCATTGATTTCTTTAATGAAACTACTTTTTGTTGTCTATGAATCTCTTTCTTGCAAGGTTTTGAATTTCTTATATGTTGGGCTTCCATTGTGTATGAGAAGCACCATAATTTTTGCTATGACTACTAAAGGGTTTGGCAGGCATTAAAATTTAAAAAATGTATACTTTGTTATATCTAGGCTTCCAAAGTTATGTATGTGCCTAGTAAAGGGCTTGGAAGTTCCTAAACAATGCTGCCACAAGGGCGCGCATTAGGGCTTTCCATCAGCAGATGAAGTGTGCAAATGCGCGCCCTTGTGGCAGATGAAATTGGACACATCTAAGAGCATACCCAAGTACAAAACAGAGTGACAAGGCATTAATACCCAGTTGCAAAAGAGAAACACATGGATACCCAGGTAACCTTAAGCCCATCTTGCCCCAAATACCTAAAGATGTATTAACAAACCACAAAACTGTGGAAATATCTAAACCCTTCTTGGAGAATAGGAGCATATCCAGTTACAAAACAGAGTGAGAAGACAATAATACCCAGCTGCAAAACAGGAAGACATGGATACCCAGGTAACCTTAAGCCCATCTTGCCCCAGATACCTAAAGTTGTATTAACAAACCACAAGAGTAAACTTTGTGGCAATATCTAAGCCCTTTCTGGAGTTTAGGACTGACATGGACTAAGGGGGGATGAATTCCAGCAGCATCTATGCTAATTGAAGCATTGAAGCAAACAAAACATACTTATTGCTTGTCAAAATTGTCTGGAAACCACTGGAGAGTGTCAGCAAAGCACTAGGAGAGGCTGCCACAAGGGCGCGCATTATGTCCATCCATAGGCCTCTGGAAGCCCCAAATGCGCGCCCTTGTGGCAGCCAACTTGGGGGCATTCCAATCCATTTTGAACACTTTGTAGATGTTTTTGCCATGCAATAGTGAGTCACATAGCATGGATACATCAGGAAGTGCATGCCCCACTTAGCCAAGGTGCTAAACGTAGGCAATTTTTCACAATAACAAGCTAATGGCTACATACATACAGTAGAAGGTAGACAAAACTTGAACCAGTGCTACATTGCATGGTACAGAATTAAAACAATACAATGCGCACTGGGGTATACAATAAAAGACGCTTATATTCAAATTCTTCCCAATGCAATGCACAGAGTGGGATATAGAATCAAAAGACGCTTGTATTCAAATTCTTCCCAATCTTGGAGTTCCGTAAATACAAAAAGGTTGATGCCTAATTACAAGCTACTTCTCATGGCGCAAACGGCGAGCAAGCAACATATCCTTGGGCATAATGGTTACACGCTTTGCATGGATGGCACAGAGGTTAGAATCTTCAAATATGCCAGTTAAATATTGCTCTGATGCCTCTTGGACTGCCTCTATGGCCACGGCGCCCATCCAAAACTGAGTGTTGTACAATTGCAAAACCTCCCTGCATAGCCTTGCAAAAGGGGCCCTCCGAATCAAGATCTCGGTGCTCTTTTGATAGTGTCGAATCTCCGCAAAAGCACGGCTGCGCTTTCGTACCTTCTGAGGTCAATGTGGAGGTGCATTTTTGGCACGAGTCGGGGCAGCTTGCTTCCTCTTCTTGTAGACAATGCTCTTTCTCTTTTTTTTCTGCACAAGCACTTCCAACACCTCATAATCGGATTCCACCCACTCTCCATCTGATTCGTGCTATTCACTATTGACCGGATGTGATGGTGTAGGTCCACTCCCTTTAGGAAGTGTCTTACCCCCAATAGACATGTGAGCCTGATAAGTTTGTATTTGGACGCCAACCCATGGGGCATCTTCATCCGTTTGTGTCTCTTCGGAGCCTTTTGACCGCTGCTTTTGGCTGTTTGTTTCTTTGCCCTGGTCGCTCTCATCCTCCCTGTTGCCATCAGAATCGTTGGAGTCCGATGAATAGACAACAAGACGATGCTTCCGTCTCTCTTTTGCTGCTGTAGAGGACCGGCCATGCTGATTTGAAGCTCCATCTTCTTCTGTGTGGACTTCACCTTGAGCTTGTGAAGTTCCAGCTTCTGTTGCTGTACCTTTGAGTCGTTGGCCATCCGGCCCCTCTGGATATGCAATCCTAGCCGTTTGTTTTGTTCGTGCCATGGTTGCACCTAGTAGGGAAGATGACAAAATGAGCCCCTTCAACCTTTAAATAGGTTTTTTTGAGATTTGGGCCCTTTCACACTATGCGGCCAATTGAGTGAAACTCAAATAAATCAATTGAATTGAACAACTAAACCTGGATCATGTGGACGGCTGACGCGACACCCAAACGCTGCCTTTTCGATATTTAGTTGCACGCCAAGCTTCGTGGCCGAGGGACGCTCGCGAGCGTTTCCACTTCTCGGATGCTGCAGTACGGGAAGCGTTGCGTAACTGCTTTGCTAACATCGATTCTTTTGCTTTCTCAATAGTACGAGTTCTCCCAAAGGTGTGCCTAAAAAACCAATTAAACATCTCTTGGAGGTAGTTGGAGTGTGAACTACCACCACCATGCCGAGTATTCTTGAAGTAGACTCCTTTTGCTCGATAGTGGGACTTCTCCATGCCTTGTGTACTCCATATATCAAGCGAACCATAGCAGTCCATGAAATATGCACCATGCGCATAGAGAATGTGCTAAAACAACCAAAAAGGAGATAAGCGAATAGAAAAGTTACATTTTCAAACATTGCATATGTATTAAGTCCGTTAAAACAAACCATGTAGTGTGTAATCTTGCTTTCAGACCATCCGTCCTTAGCGGCCTTTGTGAATTCATAAAGCACCTTCTTGAACTCCTCTCGCTGCTCAACGGTGGTGCTTGAAAGATTCATCAATTGCACAACCTTTTGAAAGGATGACCATACTAGCTTGTGTTGGTTAGCAACCTCCACATTGGGATCTTTGTCCGTCGTGCATGAACACAAATCTTTCCACAACTCCCACCGCTTCTCACTTGCTAGATCGACACTTGCCTTGGATACCTGCATTGGAGACTTTGACATCTTCTTGAAAAATCGACGTGCTTTGGTTCCATTCATGGAAACCTTCTGTGCCACCTCATATGTCTTCTCCCTACAAGTCTCTGCTACAATGTTCACCCTTGATCGGTGACATCCAATCTCATTAAGGATCGTCTCCACCCCCTGCAAGGAGTCTTTTAACCGTTGAAGGGGCTTCATTGTGAAAGCATAATCAATGTGATGCTTTAAGATCCTATCAAATATTCGCATAAACGCATGCAATGTGCAAAAGTGAACATTGTTGAAGGAGAAGGGAATTATGGGGTTCCACCCAGGATCTTTGCTATCCCTATTGGGCACCTGCAGCATATCACATGAAAGAACCGAACTTTGCCACTCCCTATTTATATGGTCATCATTATCATCGTCCTGACCTTCCACTTGAGTTGCTCGACTTGTCTTGTGCCCTTTCGTACAGAATGGACAGGGAAGTAAAGAATTTGCACCTTGTTTGCATCCAAGCATGCACTTTATGGTCTTTAGATCACCACCTAAATGCCATTCAACATCAAACTCCCCACGTCCTGGAACCATGAGCTTCTCACCGTTTATTTGAGCTTTAATGACCTCTGTGACCCATGGGATTCTACTGAAAATCCATGCAAGGACTTCATGTGTCTCTTTCGGAACTTCAATTGCACCAAGCCACCATATATCCTTCTCTGATTGCACACTAAAAGAGGGCTTTGTTGCTTCACTCGAACTGCAAGATTGCTTGGCATAAGCTAGGGTTTCATTCATAAGCGTGATGCTCATTCTCTCCAACTTTCTCCCTTTAACAATTACACACTCATCCAACTTCAGCACGAACACAAGCTTGCCTTCAAGAACTGCCAACAACATAAAGCCTCAGAATGCATGTTATGACACATCATAGAGCATGTAGGCAACTCTAAACTAACCTGCATCACTCAAATTGTAGAAAACAGCCATGGACTGCTGCAATCGTATCAAGTCCACAAAGATATTGTTGAATTTGGTGTAAACAAACCCTTCGGTCCGCAACACATTGTTAGAAACAGCACCGCTTCCCTTCCCGCGGCCCTTCCTTCCTTGTGATTTGCTACGGAGCGGCTGAAGAGGCATTGTGTCTTCAATATACAAGTAGTCCCCTAATCGGTGAACAACATCTTCATTTGACACCTTCTTGGCAATCTGCACTCTGTGAGGAAGTGGGAATAGGTTTTCCGTGACTCCTCGACTTCTTAATGCATCTTTTAACACTTGATGTATTGCTTGATAGCCCTTGGTACTAATCCCAACAGCATCACAAATATCCTGAACATCTAGATCAGTGACAATATTAGAAAAATCTCTAAGAGCTCTCTTAGTGATTGCGTCTTTCAAGTGTTTTGCCTCTGGAGCATCAAGCATCCCAATAAAATCCTCTTTGTTGAAACAAGAACGAAGTAAAGTAGCCCTAGCTGACGCATTCTCGCCGCCGCACGTTTCTTGGACGAAGTTCCTATTGCCCAAAACAACAATGATGAGCCGTATTAAACTTAAACAACATGAGGGATAGAACATGTTACCTCATAGGTGTCACCCTTCGTTTTCTTGCACCTCCATGTGGTGCAAGAGTCTGAATTTTGGACAACTCTCGTTTCCTCACCCTACCTCCCATGGCAGTACTCTTCATGTGTGAAAGAGTATCCTCAAGCTTTTTAATTACATTTTCCTTGGTTGTGATGGTTCTCTTTGCCTCCTCAAGCGCACTAGTAGCTGTTTGCATCTGAGCTTGAAGATTGTGGAAACTCCCATTGAGCAACTGCCAATGACGCAAGTAGATCTCGGACCGCGCAATCTCGTGTTTGTTGAGTCTCTTGCAGTAGCCCAACAAACCTTGCTCTCCATTTCCAACGTATTGCAACAGTGATGGAATGTTTGTAAAAGACGGATGAACATTTAGAGAAGGATCCTTTGGATACAAGCATCCGTCTGTCCAGAGATCCACATTCTTCTCCCCTTGAGCGCGACGTTCGTTGGCTGAAGGTAATGTACCCAAGCATGTTTTCTTTGTCGGAACATACTCTTGAGGTAGGCGTAGGAAAAGCCCTGGAGACCTACCGCGTGAAGAGCTTGCTGGGACATTGGTCACGTCGTCAAGAGGCATTGTAGGATGGAGAGATGGAGCTTGAAGGATGGAGAGATGGGTGAGTAGGTGCAGCAACAGGTGCAGGTGCAAGGGGGATGGGTGTAGGAGAGGAGCTTAGATTAGGAGAGAGTTTTCAATTTTGAGGAGAATTTTCTAAAAGTTTGGAGGGAGTCAAAAAATGTTTTTGAGTAATTTAACTTAAAAATCTTTTTTTTATTATGTGTATATGTTGGGGGTACTTTTTAGGGGGGAATAGAGTTTTTTTGAAAGTTTTTGAAAAAATTCATTTTTTTTACCTCTTTGACCCACAGATTTGCTTAGGTGGCATGGGAGAGTTAAAAGGCCACTTACAAGTTGGCCAAAAAAGTAGAGAGAGAAGACCCCCTACCCCCCTACTTTTCAAATGGTTTACCCCCCCCCCCTTCCCTACTTTTTCAATGGTTACCCCCACCCCTCCTTCCCTACTTTTTCAATGATTACCCCCCTCCTTCCCCCTACCTTTTTAGGGGTCAAAGGTGGAGGAGACCCTACCAAAATAGCCCCATTCAAAGCCTTTGTCCCCCTTAATCTTGGCAAGCTTCCTTTAAATTAGGGATTCTTACAAGGCCCATGGAGAGTCCATTTTTTTCCTAATGCCTTAGAGTTAGAGCGTGAGGCCCATCGAGAACAACACATGAACAACTTGGTCCTACATGTCCTCACCTCAAAACCCGAACCGACCAAAGATGTTGGTGGTTCTTCAAGTGGTGCAAGCCGCGATTTGGACTCCAACAACCCCATCACAGAGAAGATCGCGTTCAATAAGTACGATGGTAAGATGGATGCTATGATTATCCATTCTTGGTTGCATCAATCTAATGCTTATTTTGCAACAACTAAGAAGACAGAAAATAGCAAGGTTTTGACGGCACCCATGTCCCTTGCCGGTGATGCCATAAATTGGTACCACGCATGGCTAGAGGCACAATTGGTCATGCACCTAGAGGAAGCCGACAAAGACGTGCCTCTTTCCTTCAATTGGGCCGACTTCCAAGACAAGCTCAAGGCACGGTTCATGCCACCACACTACTTAGCACGTATGAAGACGATTGGCACCACGCTCTCAAGCAACATGATATGCCAGTTATGTCTTTCTCTGATCGTGTTTTGCAGCTCGGCACCCAATTATGCAAATCGGATGATGAGCGCAAAGAGGCATTTCTTTATGGATTGGACGAGTATGCCTGCCTCATAGTGAAGGGTCCTGGTAGGCTGATGAATGTGATTCCAAGGTAAACATATGAGGTGACCACATCAACCTGTCCTCCTGCTGTGGTGAAGGTGGCAGCGCTCCTCACTGCATTGGATGTGTGAAAGATCATAACCTTAGTTTTGCCAAGGTTCACCGTCAACCCCTTTGTGCGCAGAAATCGTCTAGGGCCCAAAGGTGGCATTGCAAACCCTCAGGTGACTCTGAAATCAACACAATATCATCAGCATATAACATGATGTGGACTAGAGTACCTGTCAAGTTGCTCCCCCCCCCCCCCCCCCTCCCCCCCCTTGCGCACAGTATGTAGTCGGAAATCTCATCGATGTAGAGCCCGAAGAGTATCGGAGAGAGTGGACATCCTTGCTTAACACCAAGAGGACTCATAGGAGTATTGGGATGCCCTAGAGGAACCATATGGAACAATTGGGATGCCCTAGAGGAATCATAGGAGAGACATGGTGCAATTGGGATGCCCTAGAGGACTCATAGAAGAGACATGGTTCCATTAGGATACCCTAGAGGTCTCATAAGAGGGATATGGTTGGCACGATTCCTTAGAGGTATCAAAAGAGGGATATGGCACCATGAGGTTATTCTAGTTTTGCCCCCCAGAGGACTCGTAGGAGGGATATGACACCATCAGGTTATTCTAGGTTTGCCCCCCAGAGGACTCGTAGGAGGGATATGGTGCCATTGCAATCAGTACACATCCACATGTTATATGAAATGTTTCTCATTGAGTTGTATTGATGAAAGAATATTATTTTTAAGGTGCAATGTGGATAATAATAATATGGACAAAAACAATATATACAGTAATAATATGTGGATAGTAATAATATGGACACTAATAATGATGGACAATAATAAAATGGAGGGATATGGAACCATTGGGATATGTAGGACGGATATGGCACTGCCATTGGGATATGTAGGAGGGATATGGCACTGCCACCATTGGGATGCCCTAGACGACTCATATAAGGGATATGGATGCCCTAGAGGACATAAGAGAGATATGGCACTGCCATTGGGATGCCCTAGAGGACATAGGAGGGATATGGCACTACGATTGGGATGCCCTAGAGGACATAGGAGAGATATGACACCATTGGGATTCCCTAGAGGACTCATAGGAGGGATATGGATGCTCTAGAGGACTCATAGGAGGGATATGGATACCCTAGAGGACATAGGAGAAATAATATGACACCATTGGGATGCCCTAGAGGAATCATACAAGGGAAATGATGCCATTGGGATGCCCTTGAGGAATCGTACAAGGGAAATGATGCCATTGGGATGCCCTAGAGGACTCATAGGAGGGATATGGTGCCATTGGGATTCCCTAGAGGGCTCAAAGGAGGGATATGGCACCATTGGGTTACTTAGGAGGGATATATTTGGTCATGTTGGATGGCCCATGACATTCCAAACATGGTGGGGGTCCATCCTAGTATTGCCCGATGGCAGCATATTACATTTGTCACTATGTATTAGTTCTAGGATGCACAATGGCCTAGGGCCATCTCCTAGGTCCATGGCATCCATTATGTTTAAATGTAATTATAAGGTTTTGGAGGGTAATATGTTGTCATAGGGTCAAATTGTTACCTTGATGAATGAATGTATGGCAAATGATGTCTGAGTGTTACCTTGATGAAATGTGAGTCTAGGCCCATTGAGGTTTGAATCTTGTTATAACTCTTAGAAATTGACCTGGTGTGCTTTTAAAAACCTTTTATCTTTTTTAATGTTGGCACACAAGTAGGGTGTGGAGCGCAGCGTGGCCACTCCCAACCCACCAAACCTGCTTTGTTTTGCAGAGGAGTTCTGGAGCAAGCCAGAGAATATAAATTTTGCCCTCGCAAAATCGGTGGGCTCTTTGTGGTTAAGCTGGATACACACCGCTCGCCCATCGGTGCCTAGACCCTGCCCAATTTGTGGGCACTTGAAAAAAGACTTGTCCACTTAATAAGAAGTAGACAATGTTACACACAAAGCTGCCTACGTTTTTATCAGTGCAGTTTAATTTCAGAGAAAACAAATTAGAACAAAAAAGAACTTTGATCGGAGAGACTCTCTTTCTCTTGCTTGCTGTGCTCTCTCTCTCTCTCTCTCTCTCTCTCTCTCTCTCTCTCTCTCTCTCACACACACACACACAAACACATCACAAGAAATATAGACCATACGTAATATGCATTATATATTAGACATGATATGTATTCAAAATACTAGTATAAAAAACTTATATGCAAATATACACCTTTGAAATAAAATACATGCAAATAAACATATTGGATTTGATTATTTTCTTTTTGAGTTAATATGCATACTGCATTATACACAAATATGATAATGCATAAAGACACTATATGGGAATTCAGCTAAAAGTCAATTGACACTATATGGGGGAGGGTACAAAGTCAATGCATAAAAAAACTATGGGGAATTCCCCATTCCACAAAGAGTCTTGCAGCAGTATCATCAGTCCCCAATAGTGTCTTGCAGCACAAGCAGCCACTCTTTCAGCATTGCATAGTTCATTTGAAGAGCAAATGCTTGAGCCTTTGCCCAAAACAACCAGAAAAGTCCCCAATGGCATCACAGCTTGCAGCATAGCCCCAATCTAACAGAAATAACCTCTGTTGTCCAGTGTTAAAGCTTCCTGCAATCATGATATTGTCTGCACGTATATCCCTATGAAAAATTTTTCTTCCATGTGCTGCTTCCAACACATCCACTAGATCACCCAATGCAAGTACATTCTTGTAATTACAGAAATTCTCCGGTGTAAACGGCTTATCGACGGGTTACAAAACTAGAACTGATGATGAAATGGATAGATGAACTCTCGGTATGCCATCTATACCCCCAAGCTCATCCAGACAATTCAAATCATTATCCACATTGTAACCAGGACAAGAGACTTTCACAGCATACCTGCGGTCATCATCTCCAATAGCCAAGTAGACAGTGCTCGTCCGACCCCTGCCTAAGTGGTGTGGCAACGTCCAACCACCTGGCAACAAGCATTCCCAGGTGTTCATATTGATGTTCATATCCAAGGAGGCAGGTTTAGCTTGTAAATATGCAGACAAAACTTGGATGACATTTGAGGTAGGTTCATCCCGTTTGATAATGAAACTGTTTAGACTATTGGGAGCTAGCAATGGTTCATCATCAGCTCGCATTACTCAAAAGAATCTCACCATTACAAAATTGGTGACACCCACCACTACAGATTTTCTGACAGGCCCAACCAGCTTTAGGAATTCCTGCGCATACGTGATTACATGCCCAACCTTTGCATCACTGTCATAATTTCCCTCGGTGGTACTGTCCACATTTAATAACACACCAAATGCCATCATAGACAAATGGCGACCCTTAGCGATCATTATTAGTTCTGGCTTATAGATGCCAACACTTGGTTTTTCCCCTTTGAACCCGAATTCAAAAGCACAGCTTCTGATTCTGCTCTACTAATTAGTGCATGCATTGTGCCTTCACAACCTGTATCAATAGACATCACCTCGTCCCAGACATCCTTTTTCCACGTATACACCTGTGTGTACTTTGGCAATGTTGGGTCAAAGGGACTAGCTTTCACACATGCTCCTTTGTCCTGATCTGAGTATGCCCTGTTATACTGCATGTATTCATTGCTTCTACGACGGCTGGCTCTTGTCGCTAATCTTGTATGTAGTTGAATCTCTGACTGCAAAACACCACCACCAGTTGGAAGACAATGAGGAAGAAAGCAAAAGAAAGGAGAAGAACCACCTTTTTTTCCGTTAAGCTGAGTAGGGCAAAAAGCAGGCTGCAACTTCATTTGCCTTCTCCTCAGTAAGGGATGGGCTTACTCTCTTTATCGAGTGTACAAGCTCTGACCCTGATGCCCTTTCTGCCCATACTGATAACAACGGATTTTTCCTAGCCAGTGATTCTACCAATTTGAATGTTTCCGAATCCTCTTCATAGAAAAGTGATGCAGTGTATTTCACCTTCTTAACGAGTTCTTCCCTATTCTCCATCGTTCAAAAGAGTTTGAGCTTTCTGCTCTCATGGATTCTTCTTGCTTTTCCAAAACTACTGTCCATTGTCCTAGTCCACGAAGAAGAAGCCATTCAGAAAACAATTACTCAGACAGAGAGACAGAGAGAGAGAGAGAGAGAGAGAGAGAGAGAGACTTCCGAACCACAATTACTCAGACAGAGACCCAATTACTCAGAGAGCCTTTAAGCAGAGAAATAGAGAGAGAGTGAATCAATTGAGATTTCTCAGAGAGAGAGAGAGAGAGAGAGAGAGAGAGACTACCTGGAAATGATACGCTACTGGAGAACTCCTGCTTCTTCTGGGCCCAGTGCCATTGCCTACCCCCCCCCGGAAGAGAGCTTCTTCCACCCTGCAAAGGCATCCACGTCGTCCCCTTGCGCTGTCTCAGCCAATCGTGTGGTGCCTTGCGCGTGTGCAAGCTCACAAAGGTGCTCCCCTGCCACGTCGTCTGAACAAGAGGGCCGGTGGAAGAAAGCAGGGCTGGGCGAATTTCCACCGCCCTTTTTGAAACCGCCCTTAAGTAGGCAGGAGATCTTAGGCTTTGAATTGATCATAGGAGCTATCATTATTAGGATGTTTTTCTCTGAATCCAACTCCACTTCATTTCCCTCCAACTTCAACTCGAGTCTGATTTTTCGAGTTTTGTGTGTGAAGAGACACAAATTGTATGAAGAGACACTAAAGGCCGGCTTTTGGCCTGGAAGCCTTTACACAAATAAGGGGTTTATTTTGTGCAGAAGATCACGATCGCCTACTACTGCGCATATATGGAGTACAGATTTGGGGACCAAGTTTGGATCATCATAGCAGATCTGGTCGCACTTATGATGGGTGAGGATCGATGGAGAGACCACTTGTATCATCTCTAGGATCGTTGTTCACGAAAAACCAGCCTTTAATGTATTTTTTATCGGCTAGAAATCCAAATTTCCGGTTGCATTGCAAGCTCGTCTTGACAAAAACCGGCGAAAATTTACACATTTTAGTGTAAAAACCGGCAAGTCCTTGAATTTTAGGCAAAAAAGCGAGAGATTTACAACTGTGTCCTTCTTTCCATTGGTTGGAAAAAATGTTTTTCATGAACATTGACTAGGATGATTCGGGCTAAGGCCTCAGTACCCCATGACATTATAAGGGCTGAGTTGGCTGCACACCACCAATTGTTGTTGAGGGTCTTGCCCCATCGGTGTCTTTCATCCATAGTACATGGGAGCTCCCTCCACACAGATATGCTAGGTTGGCTCATATTCTGTTCATGATGTAGATTTTAGATATTTTGATGCAAATATACATCCTATTAGATATTTTAATGTAACTATATACCTTACACATATAATATGCAAACCAATAGTCACTTTAAAATGTTGCACGACGGTCCAATGGTGACAATATAGCCTTGGTCCACCATGATATAACCCACCATAGATCTAAAAATGGTATCGCCTTAGTCCATAACCCACCATATATATATACAATACAGTCACCCCAGTGGATCTATCTTATATAATAGGTCCATCCCTACATATGGATCCCTTACATATATAAATGGGTCCAATAGTTAAAATGGCTCCACTACCCATTTGTATTATATAGTTATGGGGTAGGATAGGATAGGATAGTCCACAGTCCGCATAAGAGGTAGGATAGGATAGGATACTGTTGGCTAGGTAGTGCCCAAATCATTCTAGTTACTACTATATAATGCAATAATGGCCCTTGCCACCCACACACCCATACGGAGAGGAGACAGGATGCATGCAAAAGGTCCAACTGGTAGAGTCGAGAGGTTTTGCACAAACATTTTAATGTAGATCAAATCTGATCTAACCACACTAGTCATAAGTAGAAGGAAGCTACTATCTAAAGGGTTTCTTGATCCATAATGCCTCAACAAGCTTTAAGAGACATTGTGGGCTTTGAAAATTTGAAATCATTTTTTCTATGCATGGTGAGCACTCTACAATAGATAAAATGGCAAACACTAACCTAGATGGTGATGAGCTTTGGATTATGGGGTAGGATAGGATAGGATAGTCCACAGTCCGCATAAGACGTAGGATACGATAGGATATTGTTGGCTAGGTAGTGTCCAAATCATTCTAGTTAACTAATATATAATGCAATAATGGCCCTTGCCACCCACACACCCATACGGAGAGGAGACAAGATGCATGCAAAATGCCCAACTGGTAGAGTGGAGAGGTTTTGCACACACATTTTAATGTAGATCAAATCTGATCTAACCACACTAGTCATAAGTAGAAGGAAGCTACTATCTAAAGGGTTTCTTGATCCATAATGCATCAACAAGCTTAGAGACATTGTGGGCTTTGAAAATTTGAAATCATTTTTTCTATGCATGGTGAGAACTCTACAATAGATAAAATGGTAAACATTAACCTAGATGGTGATGAGCTTTGGATCTACAACACAAGAACCAAGATCCATGGAATATTTGTCTATATGTGTAAGGTTAGCAGATTAAGGGATGCAATACAAGGGTATCCTCTGACTAGATATGCATATTTTCATAGTTTCAAAGTATATGCATGTTTAAGTCACCTGGAACATGTCTTCTCACTATATATACATAAATTAAGCCAAAAATTCCATGCTACCAAGACATCCCGGCAAGTTATGCTTACGTAATTCCAACATGAGAAGGAAGTACCAAACCAACAGCCATGAGAAGGAAGGATGTATCTATATATCTATCTATCTACCAACCTACCTATCTATATGCCTATTAACCTATCAATCTACCTATCAATCTACCTATCTATGTACCTACCTATCTATCTATCTATTTACCTATCTATCAATCTATCTACCAATATATCTAGCTATCAATCTGCCTATCTATCTATCTATTTACTAATCTACCTATCAATCTACCTACCTATCTATCTGTTATTTACCTATCTATCTATCTACCTATCTATCTATCTATTTCAAGTACTGTAAGAGATGGTCCAACCTTTTGTAGTGCTATGGGAAAGATATGAAACAAGCATACCAAGATAAGAGATAGCCATTCTAAGAATGTGTTGTGTGATGGGGTCATAGAGTAAATTTATATCTATATAATTTGTCTATATATTATGGAGTGAATTTAGATCTATATAATTTGTATTATATTTGTATATATGTAAATACCAACAAAAACTTATATATGTATATTTGATTATGCATATATATTAAATAAATAAATAAATATACACACACACACATATATATATATACATATATACATACATATACACACACACACATATGTATGTGTTTATGTCCTTGCATGTTTTTATCTATATCTTGTGTGTGTGTGTGTGTGTGTGTGTGTGTGTGTGTGTGTGTGTGTGTGTGTGTGTGTGTGTGTGTGTGTGTGTGTGTGTGTGTGTGTGTGTGTGTGTGTGTGTGTGTGTATAGATATATATGCTCCTCATATTTCTCATCTCCACTCTACCCATGTCATTCACAATAACTTCCTTTTTAGCTATAGTATGTTGCTTTCGACCTATAAAAACATTGGGTGTCTTCATAAGTAGCCAACTTCCTGCTCTACTAAAAGAGCTTCCCCTTGTCCCCAATATTATAATATATCATGCATATCTAACCAAATTAAAGGATGATCAGCTAGCCCCACCACATGAAGGAGATTATGATTAATTATGCATATCTAACCAAATTAAAGGATGATCAGCTAGCCATGACGGAGAATATTATTATGCATCTGCAAACATCTCAAGGGTAGGCTTCCACATCAACTACTATAGATCTACCTCCAATCGAGCCCCTTGAGCTCCAAGAAGAAATTGCACATCTAACCAAATTAAAGGATGATCAGCTAGCCACCATGAAGGAGAATATGATTATGCATATCTAACCTATACATCTCCCACTCCAACACACCTTATCAAAGAGAGCTGCATTTTTACCTTGTCAAATAAAGGTCAGCATCCATATTCTAAGCAGGGTCATACACATATACATACCAACATTAGCATAGCTATCCAAACCAAAGAACAATTTGAATTTGGTTGTTTTTATCCTTCATATAACATACATTTATCAATCATTTTGCTTCTTTTTCACCAACTCTCCAATGGGCAGGGCACCAATCATGATTATCCAAAGAAATAGTCTATGTTTGAAGGAAAGAGGGCTCGACCACCATTGTTCAGGCTAGCCAACCACCATTGTTCAGGCTTGCTTAAGGCCAAAATCAACCGGTGCATTTTACGAAAATCCATACAGCCTGCCATGTCACCACTGCAGCACAAATCATGGAATTTTGTAATGCTGCTACGTCAACATGTCAACACGATTTACGAAAATTTGCCACTTTAGCAATCAGGGCATTTTTCGGGATCAGCCCAGAGTTCAAGCCTTTGACTTTTCAAGGGTTACACCAAACGACCAGTGCTCCATAAGTTCTCAAGTCCCTTTTCCTTAAGTTTAGGCACCTTGGCCAAACTTTTTGAGTTCTGTCAGTTTCCCTTGTCCCCTTGGCCAATTCCCTTCCAGTCAGGCATTCCATGTCATCACTTTGTGACACCATTTGGCACCGACTTCTCATAAGGCGCCTAAATAGAATCTAGTCCACGCAGCAAGCCATTGACAACTTTATAATTTAAGAGGGGTTAGGAAACTGAACCATAAGACGCAAACTGGAGACATGTTAGTAGGAGGGCTACTTGCTTGACAACTCACGACCCAAAAGCTCAGGTCCAACTTGGGGGCATCCGTGAGAGAGAGGGGGCTGATTTCTCTATGGTGTGAGTGGATTTTCGTGCTTGAAGCTTTAATGGAAAGATTGTCTTCTCCCTTGAAACTGGCCCGTAGACTCGCTAGAGGGCGGTAAACTTTAGCTTTCACTTGATTCTTTAACACTTGAACTTCATGACACAAAGCAAGTACTCTAATGAACCTGTGAACGGAATTAACAGTTCAAACAATTCACGGCTTGGCCGCTAGAGTGCTCCCAAGCAGACATCGACACATGTACATGCCACGGATTCTTACTCGATTGCATGCATTTTGTACATGCCACGTATTCTTATTCTTGATGGTATTCTTATTCAACGCACGGTAGTCAATACACATGCACCAACAGCCATCCTTCTTCTGCAGTAAGAGCACAGGACAGCAAGAGGGTGACGAACTAGGTTGAATCAGCCCTTGGGCTCCAAGTTGGCACCAAATCTATCGCATGATCCTCAAGCCTCTTCGACGGTATAGCTGAGACGGTAATTGGGTCAAAAACCTGCAATTACAGCCATAGACAGGTTTTGGAGACAGCTTGGTGAGGGCTAGGCGCAAGGGTTCGGATCGTTTATTTGTCAAGGGAGCCTCGGGAAAGCATTGGGTGCTTGTACATGCCATTTTGGAGAGATTTCACGCGAAGAATCTCTTCTAATTCAAGGGGCAAGTGACCCTACAGGTGTGAGAGCTCGAGGGCTACCTAGAAAAGTGATCGGCACGTGGATTGGAGCGCAAAACAGAGAATTCAGCGAGCTGCAATTTCTTGCCAAGTTTTGCAAAGCGCTCTAAAGTGCGTGGAAAGTCAATGTTTGCTTGGAATTTTGTCCGTGGAGACTTCTACTGTGGTTATGTTGCCAAAATGAGTAGAGGAATTTCAGCATGATAAAAGTGGGACATTTTGTGAAGTTTACAGGTTTTTCTCAAGTATAATAAGAATAAAGAAATACCGAAAGGGGCGCCAGTCTTTGGGGCCAACAGGGTGTCGTTGTCTGCTTGGTAGTGCTCTAGCTTCCAAGCCGTGGTTTGTCTTGAAGTGTTGAATTCTAGTCACAGGCTTATTCGTGAAGTTTCTCTGTGTATCTAAAGTAAAGTAAAGAATTTCGGGTGAAAGTCAAAGTCCACCTCCCCACGTGCCGGTTTCGAATCACTTTTTGCTTAAGAAGTGAGGCTCAGTTGTTTTCGGTAAAGACACAGAGTACAAAAACTTGGAATTACACTATGACTGATAGGATGATTGACACCAAGGAAGAGGGTTTCTCTTCACATAATAGATAGGAAATTCCGCATCTTCGCCCTACCAAAAAGTGATCAAATTAGGGCTGATTTTTTGCTGCATTTTTAGGGTTTTCAAGTATGAGCCAAGATGACTCATGAGATAGGGAGAGGTCTCACGGTGGTAGATTGGTCACTAGATCTCCTACGAGAGTGATGTGGGTCTGTCAGGTGACACGCTGCTTGCCGATTCTCTGAGGCAATTGCTTGGATTCTTTGACGCATCGGTAAATCATCTTGAAATTTGAGCTTACTTGGTCGTGGGTGGTACTTCACAGTGTTGTGGAATTATGCTCGTTTGCGGAGGCAAGAGTCTTTTGCACACGGAAAAGTTAAGGGACAAGTTGCAAAGATGCTATTTGGTGAAGTTCAAGAGCTATCTACCTATGGATGCAAAGTGGATGGAAGAGTATGAACTGTCAGAGTCACCAAATGTATTGCAACTTTACCTTGAGGCCTTTGGGTTACAGCTATGTATGCCCCAACCCAATGTCTGCATAGGAGGGGTAATGATAGAGCTAGTACATCAAATGTACTCATGGATTCAATGCAATAGCAGTGTACAGTTTGACAAAAGTATGAAGGTCTCATTAAGTCATTTGTACACATGTTTTGACAGTCTTTCTTGCGGATACATGCGATGATAAAAGGGTGCTTACCAACACAAGATCATCTATGGCATGTATATATGGCACGCAATCGAGGACGTTTGCAATTTTAAGAGGGTGGTATGTCACGAGGACATGGCAATTGCTAACTTGAGTTGTTGGTTTTTTTCCGATGATTTTTGTTTAATTATGGGACCCTCTTTTTGAAGTTGCAAATGGTCGGACATTGTGTGGCCAGTGTGAAACGGCTAACGGCCGAGAGTTTCACCTGGTAGTCGGGAAGGGCAGGTCACCACGAGTTGATCGGGCTAATCGGCACTGGAATCCGAGCACTAAAAGGGTGTCTAGGCTCAGTTCAAAGTCATTTAGGCCCCTCACGACACTTAGAAGTTGGTGGGTACTAGGGAATTAACTCAAAAGATGCAAACTGGATACATGGCGACTCCTGATGCAATTGCCAGAAGCATCAGCAAGAGGGGGTGCCCATTTCAAAAGAGGGGGCTGATTTCAGCCCATCAAGTGCTATAGTGTGTGTGAGTAGTGGGTGCAGGTGATCACATAATGGAAAGCTTGCCTTCTCCCTTGCTCTATGTAGCGTGATGATCGATTTGCTCTCGCGCATCTCTCTCTCCCCTTTGCACATATGGTAATGCCCCACTAGTTGGGTCTCTTGGGATAGTTTCCTACGATGTTAAAATTCTCTTCTTCTTCTTCTTCCTCTTCTTCTCTACCTTATCTCGTACTTGTCCTAACCAGTGTCAGAAAAAAAAATCGGGCTCTAGTGTATTTTAAACAGCTGAAATTGTAAAATCCTCGTTAGATTTTGAGCTTGGCTTTAGGAAAACCGGGATATTTACATAAGTTTTAGTGTAATTACCGGCAAATGCTTCAATTTCTTACCAAAAAAATCGGGATAATTTCAAGTTTGCCCTTATTTTCACTGGTTAGGAAAATTGTAGTTTTCTAGCCTTGTTCGCGCGGGGAATCGCACGGGTGGCAATGTAAAAAAAAGGGGGGGGTCTAGTGTATTTTAACCAACTAAAATTGTAAAACAACAGTTAAATTTGGAGCTTGGCTTTAAAACCGGAAAATTTACATAAGTTTTAGTGTAATTACCAGCAAAAGCTTCAAATATGAAGAAAAAACTGGAAGAATTTCAAGTTTTCCCTTATTTTCACCGGTTAGGAAAACTGTATGTTTCTTGCCTGAATCGTGCGGGCACGCTCTAGGTATTGGGAAAAGTCAAAGGACACACGACTAGGAAAATCCTAACCAGGTGCCAACTTTCTATATAGAAAACAATTGGAAACTCCTTGTATTCTTCTAACGATGTTTTGAAGTTTGTCTCTTGCTATTTCTACTTTAGTTAGTGCCAACGCCAAACTTTCCTTACTCATTGTGGCTTTCATCTCTTGCCACAATTTCATACGCCCAGTTGATTCTCCTCAAATCTTTATGCAAGACAACAGCTTTCACATTTGCTAGTTCCTCTGCTTGAGTTGTTGACCAAGCATGCTCCTTGGCAGTTGCTCGTTCAACCCAAAGGTGCCAAACTCCAAGTTGGAAAATGCAAAAGGTCTGGATTACATCTCTCCAGGGAGGAGAGAAAATATTGCCCCCAATTAAATACACATGCGAAAGTCTTACCTCATTATAAGTTACATGTGTGGAGTGCAGTATACTACCGGGGAATAAAGAGCCCTAACTTGCCTTTGTGTAAGCATTGTGCACAGGATTGGCAACAGTAGACCACACCAGGAAAGTACTCATCAATGCGCACGCGCGCACACACACACACACAGGCCTACTAATGAATCCTAAAGCAACGGCTGATGTGAGGCCAACTACCTCCCTAATGATACACTTCATTAACTCACAACATGCTACTCAAAGTACTCATTGTTTATGAAGCCTTTTCTAATAAGGCAAGTAGGTGGAAATTGATCTCTCTCTCTCTCTCTCTCTCTCTCTCTCTCTCTCTCTCTCTCTCTCTCTCTCTCTCTCTCTCTCTCTCTCTCTCTCTCTCTCTCTCTCTCTCCGTTGAAACGACCATTGTATTTAAGGTGGCCCAGATAGCTATATGTAGCCCCCCCCCCCCCTTATGTATACGATATGAGTATGAAATAATGAGGGGCTACCCCTATTGTATACGCTTATGTACAAAATCCAGAACCCCCCCTCTTGTACACTCACGTGGTACCTTATGAAAAAACTCAGTGTATCCCTCAGGTCATGAAGTAGTTTTTGGCCACCACCGATGCCAAAGACAAAGTACTCACCGAATGGCGAAGCTTGAAGCTCTCTCCCTACGAATCCATTCACAAATATGTAGACAAGTTTTGGGACTTACATCTCAAAGCCACTGTCTTCAAAAAGAGAGCAAAAACAACAATTTTGTGCGGACTTAATTGAAGAAATGGCGGAGTATGTCAACTCCCAAAGACCACGCACTATATGTGCGGTCATACACCATACTATGGTGGCTTTTCGAATCAATTTTCAAACAAGGGCTAAGAGAAATCTTAAGCCCACGGAAAACAAGGGTTCCAATGAGCCTAAGGGGAAAGACAATGTCCAAAAGTCTCTTAGGGTAAAGGGGCCAACTTAAGGCCATCTTAGAGGAAACACAGTGACTCTGAAAAGCACGCTAAACAGAATCGAGTGCTTAGATGCTCAAAATGAAGATCGAGATCGTCTCTACCAGCAGAAAAAATATGGAATCAAGTTGCATTTATACAGGCGAAGAACGCCCGCACAACATTTTTTATGTGTATAAAAAATGGGTGTAAATTGGAAACCAGAATGGGGGGGCATTTAGAGCCATTGTGCCAACAAGGCTTGAACCCAAGATCTAATGGCCACGATTGCAAGTTGGCTACATTGTCCACCCCAACTCTCACCCATTTGTGTCTCACAATGGGTCCGAAAGTGCACAAAAAAATTGGCCCCGGCAGTCCTCCTAAAGGGGGGTGGTTTTGTATTGGCCCCTTTACCCTAAGGGCAATTCCAATAACAATAAAGCTAAGGAGAAGGGAGTTTGCAAAGGCAAAAACAAACTCTCTCCTGAAGAGCGTTAACCGCTGTTTCAAGTGTCGCAAACAAGGGCATGTGTACCGCACTTGTCCCCAAAAGAACACTCGCCAAACTGTTGTTGGAACTCTCAGGCCCGATGTGATCATAAAGTTAAGGGGTAACTCTGTTTTGGATCGTGCATCTGTAGGTGCAATTCTCAGTTTACATTCTTCAGGTGCTGTTTCACGTTTTGATAGTGATTACTCTGTTGGGCAGCTAATTATGTATGGACAAGAATTTCTCAACAGCATTCCTGAAAGACTTTCAATTTTTCTGGGTATAACCGATCTGAAGGAAATTTGTTGGTTTCATCTCAGCCGCTGCAGCTCAGACAATGTTAATGTGGCTCTTGGCGGCTTTGACTTAAAAGGAGCAACACTACAACGTTTGTAAAAGATAGCATCGGTGGCTATTCAATGGCTGAACCTGCTTCATTAGGTTTGCTAATGAAGTGGACATCATCTTTGCTAGAAGGTTGTACAATCAAAGGGTACTTGGGAAGTGGGAAGACTAGTAAAGTCTACGAAGTTGACCGTGGCAACAGAAAGCGCTGTGCATTAAAAGTTTTAAAAAGTGGGTACGAAGAGGACTCTCAGGATGTTAGGTTTTTGAATGAGTTGCAAAATGTTGATGGAGTACCCAGAGTTTTCCAATGCATTGGGAAGTCGATGTTCGTGATAGAGCGTGTAGGTGAAGAATTTGGAAAAGATCAAGTTGGACCAGGTTTACCATTGGCTGCTTTAGTTGAAGTACTTCAAAATGTGCATGCTTTAAATATTGTAAATAGGGACATACGTGCGGAAATTTGATGGTTGCGAAGAGTTTGCAAACAGGAAAGCATAGACTCTTCATACATGATTGGGGTTTTGCTGAGAAGATGGATTGCAAGTGTGTCAGTTTTTGTGGAAGCATTCAAACTGCATGAGATAATGCGCTTCGACAGCATATTGAATGTAAAAGATATTTGGTTTATACAGCTGTGGATGACTTCATATCACTAGTGCGGTGCCTTTTTCTTTTTCTCAATCCTCATGCTGCATGTGCCCTTTATGAGCATGAAAATGATGCATTGGCAGCTTTGGACTTTTGGGCAAAGAAATTTGAGGGCAAACAGCTTTGGAAGCAGCACATGAAGCAGCTGCCCATATGAAGTATGATGGCTTAAAGAAAGCACTTCAAGATATTGAACACATGAGCCAATCAATTGGTACGTAGTCTGCAGGTGCTGATCTTTGTGCCTCTACTACAGGACTGCTATTTTGGCTACTTGGTGATGCCCTGTCACCTGTTAGATCACTTCAAGAGTAATCTGAGTTGGTTTTTTGAATGTTGTGTTGGGACGCAGAGAGTAAACCAAAGTGGTGACTATCGTTGGTATTCTCATGGGAAAAAGCTATCTTGAATGAGTGCAGCAGCAGGGTGGGCCATCATCTGTGCTCGTCCCTCAGTGGCTTGACAGTGTCGGGTCTTTATCTTTTGAATATGTCTGTGGTGGAGTCTCAGGGCCCGGTAGCCTGGCTGGGCGAGAGAGAGAGAGAGAGAGAGAGAGAGAGAGAGAGAGAGAGAGAGAGAGAGAGAGAGAGAGAGAGAGAGAGAGAGAGAGAGAGAGAGAGAGAGAGAGAGAGAGAGAGAGAGAGAGAGAGGGAGAGAGAGAGGGAGAGAGAGAGAGAGAGAGAGGCTTTACTATCAAGTCCATCTTGTAGGTATGACTTCCAACTACGAGGGTTTGATTTTCAGGCTTCATGAGATCGTCTCAGAGTTTAATGAGGCAGACTTCTATGTGTTGTGTCTTTCTGAGTCGACTCAGGTGATGATACTTATCCTTGTTTGTCCTCTCCAAACAAGGATGATATATTGTGGTATCAAAGTGGTAATGATTGTCTGTTTACTGGGTATCTCTATCTCTTTTTTGGGGTATCAAAGGGGTAATGATTGACTTTGTGTTGTTCATTCTCTGATGTGGTTTTGCTCTCATACGCCATTTGAGTTAAATTAAATTGCTCAATGGTGCTTTAGAACAGCGTGTGGTTAACCCAAATTAAGCACTACTCATGATCAATATGCAGTTCGCTTTAGACTGTCAAGTTGAGAGAGAGGATTTTCTACCAAGTCCACCATCGGTATGCTATGAGTGTTCGATATCAAGTCTCTTAGTTTGATGCAGATGAATGGACTCCTACGTGTCGTGTCTTTTTGAATTAGAGTTAGAGGATGAGGAGGCAAATCACTACAGAAACAAAAATGCAGAGGATGAGGTGGTCACCTATAACAGGTCCATGGCATTTTTGTGCTTAATTATGCTCATTGCATTATTTGAAGCTTGAGGGATTTTTTCACTCAATTCAGATGTACTCCAATCATGTTGAAGTCACCTTGGCCCTTACACTAGCCCATGTTGACCTCTCCCATTTGAAAGACCTTTTTGTTAGTACATAGCTCATAGTTCATTCTGCATAGCACATAGTCCACGAATGTTGCTGTTGGGGAGGCAATTTCATTCAAGTTATGCTTATGATTGATGTGATAGTTTTTTGAGTTCAAATAAGTGACATGCAAAAGCTTTTAAGGAGCACTCCTTGGAGGTGTCACCATGATCTATTTCGGTGATTCTACAGAACCTCAATTTTACACTAGCAAATTAGTTACTTATTTGGTGTTATTCAAAAAAAAACATACCACATGCAAAAGACACAACCATAGATGAGCATACACGAAAACCTATCTGTACACCACAAGACATGCACAAAAATAGGCCTTGAAATGCCAAAACCTAACTCATTTCTAAATGGTGATATGGAACAAGTTGTACAGTTAGGATGATGGTGTTATATATACTTCTCAATAGTAATATTGGGAAAGGTGGACCATTAGATAGTTTATATGCATAATTGTCAATTTATGCATATTTTGGTCGTACGCAAACATGAAAGTGTAGGCTCAAAGCCCTACATCATGATGACCTTCTTGTGCATATCCTACAAGTAGTGCAGTCAAAGAGATGAAATTTTAAGAGGCAACCCAAGCACCTGTTGTGTATTTGAAGCAATGCCACATTTAGATACACGTCGCAAGTTCACTGCTGGTGGTAAGTAGAGTTTCATGGTCTCAAAAGATGCATATACAAATTGTATGCATATATACAAGATTATGCTATGTGAAAAGAAGGATAAAATCTAGAGAGTGAAGAGAATGGAAAAAGAGGCTGCAAATTGAGAACTTGTTACTTAAAAATACATTGCATAACAAAAGAATTCAAGGGTTGAATTTCTCACTTTATGTGGATGGTCTCCCTAATGCTATGTGCATGCGAGATTCTCCTCATGTATTCACATGCTTGTGTATTTGTGGCATCTTCTAAACTCACTCAAAAACTGCTTATGGGTTTGCCTCCATCTTCACACATGATTTGGTGTGTAGTTTGTATGCTCTCATGAGACAAGTGGGTATATTGCTTTCTTTATGGAAAACAAATTGTGAGGATGTGTTGAAGTATATTTTGAGCTTATGTATGGAAGGTTTTTTGTCGGCATGTATTTGGGACAATAGCAAAGGTATACGATTTGCGATTTTGCCGTACATCTCTCCCACCCCACCACAAGCCATATGCACCAACAATCAATAGGTATGTCTTTAGGGTTATTGCAATAGGTACATCTCTAATATGCATACAAAATATGAACAATTTTGCATATAAATTTATGCAAAAATATGCATATTTGAACAAATATGCATACTTGTATATATGTATATATGCATGATTCTTTGTACGAGTGTGGCAACCTCAACATCTGTCCTAGAAATTAAAATGATTTCTACACCCATGATATCAACAAACTACAATCGATCAGCAACCATGTTTTGGTGGTACCCCACAAGCCTAGCTTGTCATCGTTTTCTTGGCATTTATTCCCCATCATCTTTGACTGCCTTGTACCTTGGCAATAGAGCCTTGAGGGGGTGATCGAGCATCTAAGGCCATGTGACCTTGTGCTTGTGTTGCCGGTGCATGTTGGTTGGTGCTTGTTGGCTTGCGATGGTGTGATCTAATGCTCGTGTGGCTAGTGCTTGTCAGCTTGTGCGATGGTGTGATCTAATGCTGGTGTGGCTGGTGCTTGCTGGCTATACTTGCACAATGGTTGTGGCTATGTGAGTATGCGCGTGGCCATGTGTATGTGCTGGTGGTTATGTGCTTATGCTTTGGTTGTGGATGGTTGCATGTTGTCGATTATTGCTTCTTGCTTTTCGTTACGATTAAGCGTTCTTCTTTGGTCCACTACAGAAGTTGTGTTTACACTTGGCACGGGATCTATGTCTAGGAGTAGGAAGAGGCAACCCGTAGTTGCTTTATCCTTCAGAGAAGTGGAGTACCAGGCAGCTTGTTTTTTTATTGTGAAGCTATTTGGCTTAGAAGATTACTTGTGAAGTAGGTCTTTCCTCAGGGTTCATCTACACTTCTTTAGTGAAATTATCAAAGTTGCATAGCCATTCCAAAGAATTTGGTGTTTCATGCTCGATCGAAACACATTGAGCTGTAGGATCACTAGATTATCAAACGGATTCTTGTAAGAGATCTTCGACTGGATCAATGTTCTACTGTGGACAATGTAGTGGACATCTTCATCGAGGCGGTTCCTTTGCGGGTCTTGGCGGCTCATCTTCAGTTTTTGTCAGTTGTATTTGTTATGTGCACCACCTTTCGGAGCACGGTGACACAACCGCATGTACATTTTTGGGTAATTTTCCGATGCCGTTCCAGAGAGTCTCTGAGTGAGCTATAAGTCGGAAGCAACCGCATTTTCAAAGTCCAATTCAAACATAGTTTACCCGCGTTAGTACCCGTAGGAAGCCTAGCAATGTTGTTATGTGTGCACTTCACTTGCGCTTCGTGGACATGCTTTTGCTATTGTCTAGCATCTATCATAGCTTAGCTTAGGATTGAGCTTGTCACTTTGTGAACCTCTAGCAGGCATGCATGCCCAGGTCGGTCATAGTTGCATACCCTCTCTTGCACAATTAGTTTAGCATGAGCATGATAGCTCGCATGAACTCAGTTTGCCCGACAGCATTTGAACCACCTCTTATTTTATTATGTGACTTTTTCACTTATCGTAAAAATAAGTCAAGATCGTGGAACTTTGATTGGTACTGCTCGACCCAACACTTAGGGGATATAAAGGGCAGCCTTGAGTGCCAGTAGAGCAGAAGACCTGGGAGCTAGTAGGAGTACGAGCTCATACCACAAGAGCCAGTATAAGCCAACGCTTTCTCATAGGAACAAGACCCAGAAAGACCAACGTTTTCACCCTCTGAAGACATGCCTTTTCAGATCAGTCCTCTCCCTCGTCGAATCGACCCGACTCGTTTGCAGATCCTCGTTGATTTTCCCTGTCGCGCAGCAGATCACTAACCCTCAGTTTTCAGCCCATGAAACAACTAGCGTTTTGCATATTAAGCCTCAGACAGCTATCATTTTTGCATCCTCAGCTTTACATATATTGGCGGTTGCAGATCAGCCCCATTTTCTATGCGAAAAGTTATCAATGAACCAGCAGGCTAAATCTAGTGCGGTGCGGACTGCACAAGAGGGGAGTCACTGCACTCCTTTATCATAGATTGCCTAGATTGAATAAAGTCATTAATTTCTTTTAAGATTTTAGGGATATTGACGGCTTGGCATTATTTTGCGGAATGACTTTATGGAAAATGTGGGCACTAAATTGAAAATTTCCTTGATTAAACTAAAGATATATGCTCTTTCATGAGTGTATTGCTAGAGGCATGTAGAGAAAATGAAATTTCTGCAACATTTTGTCTGATGAATGATTTGAACTTAGTGCATCTCGACACCTGCTAGAGATTAGTAAGATCTGGATGTGATGGCTAAGTGAATGAAGAATGAATGTGATTTGAACTTAGTGCATATAGACATCTATCAGAGATCGGTGAGGTCTTGATGCGATGCCTACGTGAATGTGAACTAAATGTGATTCTAGTACATCAAGATGTCTATCTAGATGAGATGATTAGATACTCGTGTAAGTGCATCAAGAGTTCCGGAAGGATGAGATGATTGCATAGTGATCTAGGTGCATCAAGAGATCTAGATGGAATGAGATGGCTAGATTGAACGATTGAATGATTGACTTCCCACTCATCCGACTGATCATTATAGTAAGACAAAATCTGGGACAACACTCCCACATGCCTAGACTCTAGAGAAGACTCAAGGCCGGGCACATCCACAACGAAGCCTTCACTTACAAGATCTAGACAGGAAAACTGAGGAGATGAACTCAAAACCCCCTCTCAGAAACTCGGATACACAATAAGACCTGGAATCTAGGGGCCTCGAAGAGTGTCAAAAAAATCTGCAAGTCCTGTCCACCACTACATCAAGAATTCCTTTCTACAGAATCCTGCAAGGCCCATGAAAGACAATCTTGTCCACCGATGGGAACAAGTTCTAGCAGCCACCATGAGTGTCCACTTGAGTCCAAAAGCCTATTGTCAACCGTACTACATGCTAGAGCTCCATCGCATGTACACCATGTTGTGAGGGCATGTCATCAACAGCTATGGAAAAAAGAAAAAGAAAAAGGTTGGCGCGCTGTGTCTCCTACCGTGCGCACATCTTGGAATCCTTTTAGAAAATTAGACAAGTCTAACTGTTCTTGATTCCTACCATTTACATTTGATGAAACATTAGGATCTTTTAGAGACTCTTTGACAAAAATCATGTACACAGAAACTTAGAGCTCTTTGTTGATTTATCAAAAGCAGGAGAATTTACAAGTGGAATAGTACGACCACGCTCACTAGCATCTATATACATGTTCTTTCCCCTACAGATGAAGTAGATTCTCTTTTTAGAGAACTTCATATTGGCAACCAACCCCAAGCCCCACCCTTTGCAGGCTTCCATGGCAGAGCGCCTTCTACACCCTTCCTGTCCGAATGGGAAGGCAAAAGAGGGATGCCATGTACACAATGCCTCCTACCATGCTATGCACATGACGTGCATCAGGCCTACCCCACTGCGCAACAACACAGGCGTCCGACCCTTGGGCTGCGTGCCTTGCTCTGCACCATGGTCGTGCTTCTCAGAGAGAGAGAGAGAGAGACAGAGAGAGAGAGCTGTGCTAGCAAGTGCTCCAATCCGGCTTCAACATAGCCCCCATTTGTGTGCAATAGAGAGAGAGAGCAGAGACAATCGTGACACTGCTCTGACACGAAAGAAATCTCCCCTTTTTCCAGTGCCTTTCTTTGCACACCTCTCTCCTCCACGTGTTACCTCTTCCTCCCCCCCCCCCCCCCCCACCCCGAAAATAAAGGCATAACAACATCTCCCGTGATTCTCCCTAATGCAAATCAATCCAAAATTGTAGTGACCTAATCAGTGGGATGTGAGTAGATTTACTAGCTTTGTAATGAGTGGCATTTAGTCCCACCAACCAATAAAAAATTTTTCTTTAGCCAAAACATCCTTGTAATGAGTGCCTGCAAAGCTCTATCTTTATAATGAATAAAAAGAATTACATTTTAAAAAAAAATAACTTCTCCTTTTTCATTAGGAAAAGGGGAACACATCACTATGGCCTTAGCCCTTTGGGCCATGGCTCAAGAAAAGATAGGTTTGCTTCATCTAAAGCTCGTTCAAAATGAAAAATGGCCGGCTCAAATTTGGGCAAGAAGGTTCTCAAGCCGGTTCAAATTATGGAATTTTTAGTCATAATATGAGATTTTTAGTGTGATTATCCCTCTCAAATTTAGAGTTAACCTGGTAGCAGGTTCCAAGAAAAATACTAGCATTTTTAAAAAAAAAGGTTTCCAAAGCGGGGTCCAAAGCTGGGCAGGCCAAAAAAAATGCCTCGATCATTACTACTTTTGTTTTTGGCCTACCCAAAGGGCTAAGGCCATAATGATGTGTTCCCTTTTTCTTAGTGAAAAATGTCATATATATTTTAAAAAAATAAAAATGTTTGATTGGTGAGTGATGTAAGAGTGAGCATTCATGAGAAGGTTACGAGTAACAGTGAGTCATGTTATTGAGAGAAGAGTTTTTCCAAGATTATATTTTTGAATGTCCTTGAAATTAGAGTGTGTCTCCTCTTTTCTTGTGCAAATTCCATGACCAAGTGTTCGGTTTGTAAAAAGTATTTGGTGAATCAAGCACACTTAAGATAGAGATAATGTCAAGTGACTGATGGCCCCAGGAGGGGGGCAGACTCAGACTGTTCCCACTAGAAAGGAAAATCTTTAATCTTTAATCTCATGTTGAAGTGCACTTTCTCGTGTGGAGTAGTATGCACCATATTTGGTGAGTTTGTCGATCGTCGCCCTCAGTTTCATGAAGCCGGGGACGTATGCAAAGCATGAACAGGAGCAATATTAGCAGCAAATGGAGTTGTGCATGCAGGAGCACTAGGCAATGTGGCGGTAAATGATCCGCGAGGGGGGTCAGAGCAGGAATGATCCATAGCTGAAGGCGTACTATAATGACTGTTAAATTTATTAGCAAGACAGATGACGAACCACTTGGTAGCGATACTAGGTGCATTTCTAGCTGCATCAGACTCACTTCTTTAATGTTGTGCAGGCGTTGATCTCGATCTTATACTCTGCAGACTCGATCTTATACTCTGCAGACTGCGACTCGCGAGCATGCAGCATGACGATTCACGCAAGGGCTGAGCTTGCAAATTCTATAACAGGTGGTAATTGTAACTTAATTGTTGCATTAGCAGGAGTAGTACGCCAATGGACTTTGGGGCAGCTGCCTTCTACTTCCAGGTTATATTCTCTCGAGTCTCAACGCGAAGAGCGTACCAATGTCCTTCCACAGATGTCCATAGCATTTTGTTTAGCTCTTAGGGCGAAGAGTGCATGAGAATGTGTAGATTCTGTTATAAATTGACACGTGTTCATATGAGAGATACAGAAGCACAAGAGAGAGAGAGAGAGAGAGAGAGAGAGAGAGAGAGAGAGACGGTTCTATAAAGTCTCTCGAATTCTTATTTCCATTGCCCCTGGCCTCCAAGAAGAAATTACCGCAATCAAAAAATTGCAGGTCCTAATATATTACCGCAGGGCGCCCGTATAAGTGTGGATCAGAGGCGAGATCATTGGTACAGAGATGGCTGTATAGGATCAGTAGCGTCAGCGCCAACAAACTGGTAGAATTAGCAGATTAGCAGGCCCTTTCTAGAAATGGAGACTAATATTGACCCTCACCCTGTGCAAAACGACTCCTCAACATTCCAACCTCTCTCTCTCTCTCTCTCTCTCTCCGTGTCCGCTTTAATCCGGAAATTCTATCTTCGTTTTAATTTTAATCTACCTAGCCTACAACCTGCACAGCGCTTCAATGCCGTGCTTGTTTGCCTCTTGTAGGCTTGGGATGGATGCACACTAATTCAAGTCCTCAGGTCGAATCAGGAGCTTCATGGAGTTGCGCATGTGATAACTAGAGATTGGCTTGTAGAAAGTCTGGAGCTTAGAATTAGACTGAAGTTGGTGGGAGACTGGAGTGCCTAGCGAGGGATGTCTCAACATTCTAGGGCTTGTGGCACGGACTGACTGCGGAGCTGTGAACTGTTGCAGCTTGCTGATTTTGTTTGAGTAGCTATTCCATGGGCGGCCTCTCTCTCTCTCTCTCTCTCTCTCTCTCTCTCTCTCTCTCTCTCCCCACAAGTCTGACTCCCGACTCACATGACTGCGGAGTGCGCAACAGCTAGCTTGCGCTGGGATGGCCTGCAGGCTAGCGTAGTAGCTACCAACGTTGCTTTCTATCTCACTGCTAACTCTCTCTCTCTCTCTCTCTCTCTCTCTCTCTCTCTCTCTGCGTCTGAAACCCTAGCCGCCTAAGCCTAAGCCTGCAAGCAAGCCTTCCCCAGGGGCGAGGCCTCTGGGGGGGCCTCTGCATCCCTCAGCTCAGCCCTGTCCCGCCCCCGCCAGCAGTTTCAAGGTCCTCTCGGCCTGTCCCGCCACAGCCAGCAAAAGCCAGCAGATTTCTGCGTCTGTCCATCGCCAACATCGTCGTCTTCTCGAGCTACAGAGATGAGAAGCTACTACGTTTCTCCATTGCCAGCAGAACACGAGTTGTAGCCCCATTCTCTCAAGAAGTGTCCTCGTTTTTGTGTTTCTGCGCGTTTCGGCGAGTTGAAAAAACGCTTTCTCTGCTTGCTTATTCTCCTTCAAGCACTATCAACCAAGCTTAAGCTCGGTTCCCATAACCGGGCCCGCTCAAACAACAGTCGAGAAAAGCATTGGTTCCCATAGTCGGAACTGCTTACACAACAGAGTCGAGAAATTCCAAGGATCTAATGGCCTCCTTCAGCACACCAATGACCAGCACACGCAAGAGTTTCCTTGCGGTGGTAGTTGCGCCTAAGAAGGATCCCGTCACTCGTCAAGAAGCAAGGATTACTACTCTTGAAGCTCAGATTCAGGAACTTATTGAAGAGAATGTGCAACTCAAACAACGCTTGCTTAAGTTAGAGGAGACGAAGATAGAGAGCCACGATCTAATTGCAAAAGCTCAAGGTGTTGAAGCGTCCCTTACCGAAACCATCAAAGTAGTGAAAGAAGCTCATGAAGCGACACACGAGAAGATCGACACCAAGATACAAGCATTTTTACAAGAATGCAAACTACAAGAATCTCTTGGTCTTAAGGTCAGGATTGGAGGACTTCACGCACCTTGGTGCACAAGCGAGGACACTCTCGACGAAGAGGCAATCGCCAGACTCAATAACATTCTTCAATCTATCAACATCGAGCCTGAAACCATTTCCTGGATCAATGACACACACAAGCATGTGCCACCCGAGCATTGTATTCTCACCTTCAAGGACAAAGAAGAACAAAAAAAGCTACTACGCCAATCCCGTCTCCTCAAGGGAACAACGTTTTGGATTACCGAAGAATTAACCACAAACCAACTCAAAACCAAACCAAGTGAGCTCAAGAAGGTACATGAAGCCCGCAAACAAGGTAAATGGGCAGTTTATCGAGGTGGTAAAGCCATCATCCAAGGATTTCAAAACCCTAAATTAGTTCACTCCACAGCTGACCATCCCTAGTTTTTTGTTTTCCCCATTTCCCTTTCTTTTTACCCTCCCAATGGACCCTCAGTCCTTAACTGATATGTATCGTCATCATCATCTTTCTGCTTAGTCGGAACCATTTATAATGTTTTTTTTTGGTCCCATGGGTCATATCTGACCTCAATGGACGATAATACAATCTCTCTCTCTCTCTCTCTCTCTCTCTCTCTCTCTCTCTCTCTCTCTCTCTCTCTCTCTCTCTCTCTCTCTCTCTCTCCATCCACACACATATCATCTCCTTTTATACCGAGATTTAAAAGAAGATTTCCTATTATACAATGGTTTTAACATATACATTTTGATTTCTTTTTTTACAACAGAATCTGAAGGAACTTATTTCGTCTTTATTAGTGCAACAAAAGGATTTTCCCCAATCTCAACCGGCTCTAGGCTAAGCTGAGGCAAACCTTTGCCAAAAAATGGTAGCAGCTTGTTGCTAAAGTCCTTAAAGATCATAATCAATTAGGCGGGAACATAGGCTGCAAATGAGAGAAAAATAGGCGGAGCTAAAAGGGTTGTGAGGAGTAGCATACAAGAGTGGGATGCAGGGCAAAGTTAAAAGAAAGGGAGGAGCTTGGCAATCCTGTTTACTTGCACACCTCTTGTTATCTCTCTCTAGGCGGGTAGGTGTGGCGCACAATAGTTGTATATTGTGTACTCTTTGAGAGAGAGAGAGAGAGAGAGAGAGAGAGAGAGAGAGAGAGAGAGAGAGAGAGAGAGATAGATAGATAGATAGATTGAATTATCGTCCGCGGAGGTCAGATATGACCCATGGGACCGAAATCAAATCATTACAAAGGAGTTCTTCTAAACATGAGCATTGTGAGATACATCTCAGTTAAGGACTGAGGGTCCAAAGGGGTGTCAAATGTTGGGATCGGAGAGCACACACACAGAGAGCCAACACGAAGAAGGAGATAGACACAGTGTGTGGCGGGGCGGTACTCACACTACAATGTGTAGTTATGAGTATAGTTATTATGAATGAGTAAATGAATGGCTGTACATGGGCGGCTGAACAACGGGCAGTCGGGCACACGGGCCTTTAACCCAACAATCTCCCACTTAAAGGCAGTGTGCCTTTAAAGTGGCCAAAGTACAGCAAAAGAAGTCAAGCCATACCCATCAGCGATCTACAGTGTGCAAACCGCTGTGAGGCTAACGACTTCGTGAGTAGATCAGCAGGGTTATCGTCAGTGTGTACCTTGACAAGCTCTATGCGCTTGTCCTCTAGCACCTCTCGTATGAAGTGATACCTCACCTCAATGTGCTTTGTCTTCGCATGGAAGACAGGATTCCGTGCCAACGCTATGGCACTCTGGCTATCACAATGTAGAATCGGAGCATCACAAGCCATACCAAGATCTCCCACTAGTCGTGAGAGCCATACGGCCTCCTTGGCAGCCTCAGTGGCAGCCATATATTCAGCCTCTGTAGTGCTCAAAGCAACGCATGGCTGTAAACGTGATGCCCACGAAACCGGTCCACCTGCAACTGTGAACACATAGCCGCTAGTAGACTTCCTCGAGTCCACTGACCCTGCATAGTCTAAATCTGTATATCCGCAAACAGACATATCCTTCTCACCATAACATAGGGACAACTTTGAAGTCCCTCTCAAGTATCTGAGAATACCTCTCACTGCATCCCAATGACGCTTGCCCGGGTTAGACATGTACCTGCTAACCACACCAACTGCATGAGCAAGATCTGGACGCGTAGCCACCATGGCATACATCAAGGAACCAACAGCTGACGCATAGGGAATCTGAGACATCTCTGTAGTCTCCAAATCTGTCTGAGGGCAGTCATCATGGCTGAGTTTTACATATGGAGGCAACGGGGTACTAATGGCCTTCCCCCCTTCCATATGAAAACGCTCAAGCACCCTGTCAATGTACTCTTTCTGACTAAGAAAGAGCATCTTGCGAGAACGATCACGAGTGATCCGCATACCCAAAATATGACTGGCATCCCCAAGATCCTTCATGGAAAAGGTCTCATGTAGCCTATGTTTCAAGGCATCCACATCAGAAATACACTTCCCTGCGATCAGCATGTCATCCACATACAAAACCAAAACAATAAGACTACCATCTGCAGCCTTGCGAGTATAGAGGCATGGGTCCTCATAACTGCGTACATAGCCCAATGAACTCATGAATGCATCAAATTTACGATACCATTCACGAGATGATTGCTTCAGCCCATACAAGGTCTTAAGAAGCCGGCATACCATCTTCTTTGAACCATGAATAACAAACCCACTTGGTTACTCCATGTACAAATCCTCGTGCAAGTCCGGATGTAAGAAAGCTGTCTTTACATCCATTTGCTTCAATTCCATGTCTTCTGTAGCTACCAAAGCAAACAACATACGCAAAGTAGACATCTTCACCACTGGGGAGAAGATCTCGTCAAAATCAATGCCCTTCTGTTGCTTGAATCCTTTAGCCACAAGCCTTGCTTTGTACCTAGGCTTTGCATCCATTGAACACAGTTTTATCTTGTAAACCCACTTGCATGGTAGTGCCTTCTTACCCTTTGGCAAAGGAGTAAGCTCCCACGTTTCATTTTGGATCAACGAATCCATCTCTGACTGCATAGCCTGCTCCCACTTGAGCTTGTCAACACTAGACATGGCCTCATCATAACATGATGGCTCCCCGCAATCAGTCAACAATACATAATCCATAGAAGGCACAAAACGCTGAGGCTATCTTGCACGCCGCTCTGAACGCCTCAAAGACTGTGCAGGAGGTGCATCTGGCTGTCCCACATCTACATGATCTCCCAACAAGGGCTGATCTCCCACTTGAGGGTCAATGGGCTGCCCACGAGCAGCCATGGGACCATCATACCGATGTCCATCCTCCTCAAATATCACACGCCGAACCTCAACCGTTCGCGGTGATGCTCTATACATAGAGTCCTCATGAAAAACAACATCATGGCTGCGCACAATCTTCCTGTCAATAGGATCCCACAATCAATAACCCATCTCACCAGAGCTACCATAACCCAAGAAGATACATCTCTTGCTCTTTGGATCCAATTTGCTGCGTTTTGCCTTAGGTACATGTACATAAGCTTCACAGCCAAAAACACGAAGGTGACCATACGAAGGTGGCAAACCTGTCCATACCTCTTCAGGCACTTTGAAGCCCAAAGGAACACTAGGTGAACGATTTATCAAATGCACAGAAGTGGCAACAGCTTCAGCCCAAAATCCATTTGACAAACCAGCCATAGAAAGCATACTACGGACTTTTTCCTGTATAGTCCTGTTCATGCGCTCTGCCACACCATTTTGAGGAGGTGTATAGGGAGCACTAAGCTCGCGCCGTATACCCTTCTCAACACATAATGTTGTGAAAGCATGAGACATAAATTCACCCCCATTGTCCGTACGTAAGCACTTCAACTTACAACCTGATTGGTTCTCAACAAGAGCCAACCATTGCTTAAATATATCAAACACTATATCCTTCTTACGAATGGGGTATGCCCATACCTTCCTGCTAGCATCATCAATGAACGTAACAAAGTACATAGCACCTCCAAGAGAAGCATTGGGCATCGGCCCACATACATCACTATGCACCAAAGCTAGCTTTTCCAAAGATCTGTGTGGAACACTTTTCTTATGAGAAGACCGAGCATGTCGACCATAAAGGCAATGCTCACAAAACTCAAAACCACCAAAATCTGAAACGGGAATGTAATCCGCACGTGCCAACAATTTCATACCTTTTAGTGACATATTCCCCAAACGCTGATGCCATAAAGAAGCAGGAGGTTGCTCAGTGATCCCCACAATGTGATCAGCCACACTAGCTACACAAAGGGAATACAACGTATTCCTCTTAGCACCTTTAACCAAAACAAGGCTGCCCTTAGTGATCTTCCAACCTCCATCACCAAAAGATACATTGAAACCAAGTGAATCCAACTGACCCACACTAATCAAGCTTTTTGCAAGAGCCGGCACATGACGCACACGCTGCAAGACGAACGTAGTAGAGTTTGGCATAGCCAAATGAATATCCCCAATGCCATGAATCTGCATAGAACGCCCATCGGCAATCCTGACAGTACCTGTGCTCGAAGCATCATAGTCATGAAACCACGACCTATGAGGCGTAACGTGAAAAGAAGCACCACTGTCAATTACCCAATCCATAGGCATACTACGCTCATGAGTGAGAAGAAAAGCGTCATCAAAATAGGATGCAAGCAACACATCACCAAGCTCTTCACTAGTAGCACTAGTCGGAGCACATACATGGTCATCTTGAGAGCTACACTCTCCCTGTGTTGCATTTAACTCCTCAATTTTGACATTGGATTTAGGCTTGTCCTTAGCATCATGGTCTTTCTTCTTACCATCTCCATTTTCCCTTTTCCACTTGTAGCAATCCTTTTTGAAATGGCCTTTTCTACCACAATGAAAACATTCCACATCCTTTTTACTTGTGCCTGCACGGGACTTGCTTCTAGATTTACCCCTGTTGGACTTATACTTGTCCATAGTCCTGCCTCTGACAACCATTGCACTAGAAGACTTACTACCTGCATTATTCTTTCGATTAATCTCTTCCGTGAGAAGACTAGACTCCACATTAGTACTTGTCAACTCATTCGCAGGAACCGAGTTACTTATGGTTGTCCTAAATGTGTCCCATGACTCAAGCAACGTGACAAGTAAAAACATAGCTTTTACATTTTCCTCAAACGTAATTTCCTGCGTAGCAAGTTGGCTGAAAATTGTATTGAACTCATTCAAATGCGCATTCATGGAAGCACCTTCCTCCATTCGCAAATCAATAAGCTTTTTAATCCAATACACCATAGAAGCAGCCTAATGCTTATCATACATATCGCAAATCCGCTGCCATAGCTCATAAGCTCCACCCTGTGCATCTTTCACATTGTAATAAACAGACTTTGAAAGGGAAAGCCTAATGGTAGACCTGCACATCTCATCCAACTCCTCCCAATCATCCCTCTCCATGTTCTCTGGCTTAACTCCCTGCAACTTTAGAGGTCGAATCTGTTTCTTCTGCACCACGACATCCCAAATCTGATCTTTCCAATATGAGAAGTTAGCACCATCCAACTTCTCAATATTGAAAACTGTGTCCTCTTTAGTGCCCATTACAACAAGAATACAACAATGAGAAACCTGTAACCAACCAACAAACTGCCACAACAAAGTAGTGTTGCAAATCTGACAACACCTGCTGCTCAATCAAAGAGCAAACGCATAGAGTATAAATCAGCCCATAATATGGTCAAAAAACGTATGTAGAAATCCACAAACAAATGCATAAACCCGTGACACCTGTAACTCAACCGGCCTAGGCAAACTGTGCCACAAAATGCATCAACAATGAGCTGTCATAGAGGCATAAACATACTCCATGTCTGAATAACCACAATAGAGACATAAGCTGACCAAGCTTACACAAATCCGTGAGCATAAATGGATCCAAGTGAGCATATAACCAATGCACAAGCTCAACGAAGTCCAATCTCTATTGTCAACCAAGTACCTGTCCGTACTCAAACCGCAACACTGCAAACAAGAGCGAACCCGCTCTATGTATAAGTGAACCAAATCTCCACAATATCATGCATAAAGAGTGTCTGTCAAACTGCCATATCCACATCCATCAACATACATAGATGATGTAAACCTGTAGCTCAAGAACACGCATAAACAGACTGCCCAGAAGAGTAGAAGCTCCCACTCAAACCACAACCATATGCATGGCTGTCCCACAGTCAAAATACATGTTTTGTAACCACAGAAGAAACATGTATCCAAAGCTCCCTGTAGCCTGTAACCTGTACCCGTACCTGTACCTATACCTGTAGTCGAAGAAGACAATGTCGCCAAACTCCCACTCTATCTGTGTGTATGAGGCCACTCCAAGAAGAGGCTACACACTCTCAAATGAGCTGTGGGCTCACGTAAGTGGAAGACACTACAACAATGGCACCTGTAATGGCTATGGAAGCTCTGGCAGCAGAAAACTACCAAAGAGAGATGAAAAAACGTAGCTCCTAGTCTGTAGCTCGGATGGGATTTCTAATGGCACGAATGGCTCCGAAAGGGGGGTTAAACCCCAGGACGCCTGCTGAAAATACTCGCAGAGTGCCGAACCTTCCAATGCCAAGCTCAGAAAAACCTTCTACTCTTTGGAAATGCGCGCGTGCGCGAAACCAAAAAAACGACAATGAAACAGCAGCAAGTTTCAACACACTCAACAATGATGATGAAGCTCTCAATGCTCTCACTACCAAGCTCTGATACCACTTGTTGGGATCGGAGAGCACACACACAGAGAGCCAACACGAAGAAGGAGATAGACACAGTGTGTGGCGGGGCGGTACTCACACTACAATGTGTAGTTATGAGTATAGTTATTATGAATGAGTAAATGAATGGCTGTACATGGGCGGCTGAACAACGGGCAGCCGGGCACACGGGCCTTTAACCCAACATCAAAAGGAAATTTAAAATAAACAAAGCTAAGAAGGGGAAGGTGAGGAGGGAGTTGGGTTGGGAGTTCGAAACTCCTGGATGATGGCTTTACCTCCTCGATAGACTGCCCATTTCCCTGTTGTGCATGCTTCTCGCATCTTCTGGAGTTCTGCCTTTTTTTGTTTGAGTTGGGCGGGTGTGAGATCTTCTGCAAACCAAATTTTAGTATCCCTGAGAAGCCTTGATTGCTCAAGGAGTTCGTTTCGATCCGCCTTGGTCTTGAAGGTAAGGATTGCGTGATTGGTGCGATGCTCATGTGTCAGAAAGGTGATTGTTGCTGGATCCCATTGTACCAAGGGGGTTAGTGCTTGGATACGGGCAAAGCACTCGTGAAAATTGTGATCTCCCTCCCCTTTCCAGTCACTTGGGAGCCCGCCAACACAAACATTGAGGGATATGTCCGCTTGTCGTTGTCGCTCGCGTAGCGTGGATGCCACATGATCTTCGACCTTGTTGGAGATAACCTCTTGCACTTGATTCTTGATCGCCTTTGTGAGGGTGGTTTCTACCTCTGCTGTTGTTTTGTTGAGTCTGGCTTCCATCTCCTCTATCTCCTCTTTCTTGTCGTTTTCCATTGTGTTGAGTCGAGTCTCGATGGCAGCAATTCTCTGTTTCAGTGCGTCATTCTCTTTGCAAAGTCTTTCGACTTCATTTTGTAGGCGGGCGGTGTTGTCCATCTTTGGGGGCGTTGCCATGACCCCGGCGAAAGTGAGTTTGTCGCGGGACGAAGCCCTTGTAGCCATGCTTGTGTGTTTTTTTTGTGGTGGGAAAAGAAAATCCAGTCGATTGGGGCCGTTGTTCAGAAGACCCAAGGATGGGCTGTCGGTAGTCTCGGGATGGGAAAGGCCTCTTAATAGTTAGACTCTGTTGGTAAGCTTGGAGGTCGGAGAAATAGAACCCAAATAAAAGCAAGCCAGTGATGTGGATGAGCACAGGAAGTAGCTCGTGACGAGAGCAGGTATGGAAGGAGCAGAGACGCAGGGTAATGGCGCGGTAGTATTACTGGCTGAGGGTGGCAGTAGCTCATGACAAGAGTGGGTATGGGAAGGAGCAGAGATGCATGGTAGTACTGCTGGCTAGCTGGCTAAAGCGGCGCAGACTGGAGCTGGACCCCCCCGCAGGGCAGCCCCTCGCCCAGGGGGAGGTCGACGAAGCAGAAGACGAAGAGGCTGCTACTAGGGTTGCCGAGAGAGAGAGAGAGAGAGAGAGAGAGAGAGAGAGAGAGAGAGAGAGAGAGAGAGAGAGAGAGAGAGAGAGAGAGAGAGAGAGAGAGAGCTCAGTAGCTATCATTGAAGCATTTCAACCTTATAAATGGCGAGTTGGCCCTAGCTAGTGTGGGTCTCTCTTTGTCTTTCTTTTTCTTTTTGTATTTCATATAGTGCCATACAGGATAGTGATATCATTCATCATGCCACGATGCACAAGTTGTTAAAATGGAATAAGATCATGACATAAATATGTCATCTAGTATGTCAGAGTCGCACCCCACTCTTGGCGGGTCTCTGGTAAAGGTCGCTAACTATTGGTACCATGAAAAAATGTAGGGGTTGATGATGAACACACGCCCATTTATTAGAGTTGCTTAAAAATTTGAATCATTCTGAATTTTTCCATGACCAATGCTAGTAGACAAGTCTCGTGATTTTATCACTTGTTACTATTAGAGATTAGTTTGCAGGCCACGTGATTTTATCCCTTTTTTTTCTCTAGGTCCTATGGCCCTAGGGCTGCCAATGTACAAGCTCAAGGGGCATAGGTTCCCCTCTATTGTAATGAGAGATCCTATGGCCCTAGGGAAAAAAAGGGTTGCCATAGTGCCCATGTTGGTGCCCTTGAGTGGCCTAAGTTTTTCTTTGATGTGGAGAGCCTACCTGCTACCAAGAGGCAATTCAGATGGAAGATAGCATGAAGTGGGAGCAAGCAATACAATTGGAGTATAACTCAATTGTGGAAAATGAGACTTGGGAACTAATAGAGTTGCTAGAGGGCAAAACAAGATTTGCCTCGCAAATGGGTGTATAAGAAGAAATACATGGCAGATGATCTCGAGCCTAAGTAAAAGGCTAGATTGGTTGCTAAGGAATTCAAAAGGCGGACTTTGATGAGATTTTCTCTCTAGTAGTCAAGATGACAACATTGCATCTTGTGCCTATACTAGTAGCAGTCAAGGATATGGAACTTATCCAGATGGACATGAAGATAGCTTTCCTTCATAAGGATTTAGAAGAATTCTACATGAAACAACAAGATTGTTGTGAAGTTAAATGTGAAAAGCTTTCCTTCATAAGGATTTAGAAGAAGAATTCTACATGAAACAACAAGATTGTTGTGAAGTTAAATGTGAAAAGCCTACGAGGGAAGAGTTTGTGTATGTAGACTATGTAATGCATTGTATGGCCTAAAGAAAAGCTCAAGGCAATGGTACCAAAAATTTGACAAGTACATGCAGTCCCAAGGTTATGTACAGAGCCAGAAAGATCATTGCTTGTATACCCAAAAGTTGAACGATGATTTTCTTATCTTCTTGATACTTTATGTCGATGACATGATCATTGCTGGGAAGTCTAAAGATGAGATTGCTAACTTGAAGAAGTCACTTAGCACACAATTTCTTATGAAGCATTTGGGAGATGCAAGTCAGTTTCTTGATATTGGTATCAAGAGGGATAGAAAAGTGGAATATTGGAATTATCTTAGGAAATGTATATCCACAAGGTCTTGCAAGATTTTAATATGCAAGGGGGAAGTCTACATTGAGTACCCCAATGCAAGCATATGCAAAACTTAGCAAGAATGATGCTCCCAAATCCAATGTTGAGAAAGAGGAAATGACAAAGGTATTCTTCAGCAGTAGGCAGTAGTCTTATGTACCCCATGGTTGCCACCAGACAGACATTGTATTTGCAGCGGGAGTGGTTAGCAGATTTATGGAAAATCTTGGCAGGAAGCACTAGGAAGCAATGAACCACATTTATGGAAAATCTTCGCAGGAAGCACTAGGAAGCAAGGAACCACATTTTGAGATACCTTAAGGGTGTAGCAAGCAAGTGTTTATGCTTTGGGAAGAGTGATGCATCCATAGTGGGTTACACAGATGCATACTATTTGGGTTGTGTAGATAGTTGAAGATCCACATCTGGCTATGTATTCTAGTTTGCTCGCTGCTCGAGCAGCCATGTCATGGAAATCATGTCTCCAAGATTGCACTTTGTCTTGCACCATAGAGGTAGAGTAGCAATTTTTGGTGCTAGTAAGGGTTTGGGAAGAGTGATGCATCCATAGTGGGTTACACGGATGCATACTATTTGGGTTGTGTGGATAGTTGAAGATCCACATCTGGCTATGTATTCTAGTTTGCTGGAGCAGCCATGTCATGGAAATCATATCACCAAGATTGCACTTTGTCTTTCACCAGAGAGGTAGAGTAGAAATTTTTGGTGCTAGTAAGGAAGCTATATGGTTAGCTCCTCGGCTAGTGGGAGACCTTGGAATTTAGTAGACTCTAGTGCTGCATTGTGATAGTCAAAGTGCTATTGCATTAGCAAAGAACCTTGTGTTTCACTCCAAGTCAAAACACATAGAGGTCAGGTATCGTGTGCTACGGGACATACTGGGTAGCAAGCGCATTGAGATAGTCAATGTTCATATGGATGAAAACCCTGCAAATGCTTTCACAAAAAGTCTAGCCTCAGAGCGATTCGCACATTGCATTGAGATGGGGGGTGTAGGGTGAAGCCACTGCAATGCTTCACAATTGTACAAGTTGTAAATACATAGGCCACTTGGGTTACATTGGCCTTCAAGAGGGAGATTGTTGGGGTTCATGCCAATTGGTTTGACGTCCATTACTAACTCATCATTACTAACTCCTTTATTTTTTAGTTGGATATAGAATAATGAGCATGAGATGATAACTCTCATACTAAGCTCCACCTACATTGTGTGCTAGCTCTTCTTTTCCCTCGCAATCCACACGCACCGCACACTCTTCACCCTTCATCAAGTGTGGTTGTGAATGCATTGGAGAAGGGTTGTGCAGAAAGTATCCCATGAGGAAGGTAGAGGCCATAGGGCCTCTGTCCAGATGCAGTCACCTACGCGTGCGTCTCGAAGGCATGTGGCTTTAGATGCCAATATGGGCTTAGAAATTCACTATGATATTGTTGGGTTGTTGCAAAAAATTGTCATTATTGGCCATCACGTGGATAATAAACCAAAAATTGCTACACTATAGAAGTCCACATTAGGCTTACTAGGAATAATCTCACGTAGTATGACACTCGATCAAATTCCCTAGGTTGGAGCGGCAGGAAAATTTGGGGTTCAAGGGAGGACGCTGCCAACAAAGACCGACCGACGGGCGGCCAAGCAAGTGTGGGTACGTGGGCCACCACTATAAAAGTCCGTCAGTGAGGAGCAATCCTTACTTATTCATAGGGTGGGTGGAGAGATGACAACCATCCCTCTATGTTGATGCCCATTGAGGTGTTACATCTTTGTAACATTGGTATGAGAGATTGGTTTTGTTCAGGGTAGCTCAGGCGCATTAAGCGGGCCCGACATACCTTAGAACCACAAGCTTGCATTATCGGATTTGTTTTGGGGGATAACCTTTTTCTCTGTAGGAGTGGATATCATGATAAAGGTGAAGCATAGAGAGCCAAGGAAAGAACCTAGAGCACACACATGCACTCTCTCTCTCTCTCTCTCTCTCTCTCTCTCTCTCTCTCTCTCTCTCTCTCTCTCTCTCTCAAACACACACACACACACACACACACATACGCTTCCACCACCATTGTTGTCGGCAATTCCGCAAGAGGAGAGGGAGATCAAAAGAGTTCTCAACCATATGTGCATAGAAAAGAAGCTTGAAGACCTTCGCAAATTCATTCTAGAGTCCGAGCAAGAAGCAATAGCCAAAAATTGCAAAGAAGAAGAGAGTTTGAGTTGTAAGAGCTACTGGGAGACAAACCAAAAGCTCAACCAATTTTTTTGCAAGAGCCAAATCTGACTATAAAACATGAAAGCTCAAGCTTGCTAAAGGAGAGAGAAGGAGGAGATGAAGCAAGCAAGAGAAGAGGGCAAGCAGCTAGGGAAATTGCAATAGCTCTAGGGTTGCCATCGACCATCGGTGGCACCACCTTGACTTTCCAGCCCTACCACTAGGTCAAGCCCACTCCACCCCTCACTTGGAATCCACAAGCCCTTGCTACCACCCCTTTGACCTATCATCAACGTCATGGTCCCTCGCTGATCTATCTCACGCTTGTCTCTCTCTGCCCCACGATTCAAACCAGAAGATCAAAAACCAAGATAACATATTCAAGGGATTGAGGGTTCACTCTAACCACATATTCCTCATTACAATCCCTAATTCACCATGGGAGAGCATATCCTTCCCTATGTCATCATCATTGCTTTCCTCATTATGCTTGTCCTTGCCTTTGTCCTTTGTAGAGCCTCTGTCTTTGTCTTGGGATTTGCAATCTCTGGCCAAATGACCGCGCTTCACACAATTGTAACAAGGGATTTTCATCTTCTTTTTGGGATCGGAAGCTGCAATTGCTTCACCACCTATATCGGAAATGCAAACTTTGCCTTGAGGTACCAACACGGCTTCCTCTGCAATGAGAAATGACCTGAGATCATCAAATTCCAACTTTTCCTTCGTGATTTGTAGCCGTAGTATCCTAGACACCATCTCGGAAGTATGGCTCTTGGCGCATGTGTATTGACTACCGTGTGCTGAATAAGAATACCATCAAGAACAGGTTTCTTATCCCAAGGATTGATGATATTCTTGATCGCCTAGAGAGTGCGGCGATTTTCAGCAGCATAGATTCGCATTAGGCCAAAGGATGTGCATCAGATTCACATTATGCCAGAGGATGTGCATAAGACTACATTTAGAACAACCTTTGGTCTCTGAGTTCTTAGTGATGCCATTTGGTCTAAGTCCTTGCCTTTATCTACTTTTTTTGACCCCGGTGATGTATCAAGAGCCGCTTTCGTAAAGGGCTTCTTTGCTGAATTTTTCTTAGGTTGGGCCCCTTGAATGTTTCCATGGAACCCACTGTCCTCTCCCTTCAGCAAGGCAAGACTAGTGTTGGCAACTTCCATAAGCTAAGTGAGGGTGGCCACTCTGTTTTTTGTACAGTAATCCCTAAGCCCTTTTGGCAACCCGCAGTAATACTTCTGAATCTGCTCTATTAGTGGCACAAACCTGTAGGAAGTTACTGAGAGCAAAGCTTTGCAGAACTTCCAATTGTATTTCTCTAAACTCCTGCAAGTAGCCGCAGTGAGTTGGTGCCAATCTGTCATGACATCGGCTTCAAATTCATTTGATAGCCACGCAGATGCAAAAATTTTCTTGAAGTAAACCCAAGTGGTGGGGGACAACCCTTAGTTGAAACTGAATACTCCTTTGGTTGCATATTGGTTGTAGGTACAATTGGAATGGCACCAAGATGGCGGCTAGTAGATGGTTGCATGAGGGAGAAGATAACGGTTGAAATCTGCAGCAACCAGAGACGTGAATGCAACTTGATCCTTGGCCGTGGTGAGGAGGCTGATGTAAAGCTGAAGTTCGCGAGAGGTATAGGGCAGCAAATCGACAATAATGAGCCAATGACGCATTCCAGAGCTTGGACGACAGTAGTAGGAGAGCATTGTATAACTCTCAGACACGGTGACATCCCGGAAGAGAGAACTTTCCCCGGATGGCATCGACCTCAAACGCAAACCTTGCCACTTCTGTATCGATTTTGGCTTCGCTGATATCTTGACTTTGACAGATCCGGAGCGGTTTTTGGCTTCGATAACAACCTCTCCAACATTAAGCGTCCTCTTTCGGCATCTCCGACACATGCAACTCCGCTGGCGCATTCTGGAGCTCTGATGACGGATTCCAAAGATCCGATAGCATATTTGCCGCTGCTCTATTGACATAAACCTCATGGCATTTGACTCCTTGCCATCCTCTTGTTGGTCTCTTCGAAGAGTTAACTCTCGTACTGATAGAGGCCTCGACATCTCTGTTGTAAATGGTTTATGAAAGTTGAGATACACATATGACTCCGATGACGCATTATGGAGATTCACCGGCAACAACATGAGAGCATCGAATGGAAAATCCTACTGCCCTTGTTGCAATAGTTAGGGCTGATTTGATGCACCCAATGGTACAGGGCAGCAAATGGATCACCAGTGATGAGCCGACGACGCATTTCGGAGCTTGGACGACAGTAGCATGAGAGAATTGTATAACTCTCGGACACTCCAACATCCGGATAGAGAGGACTTCCCCTAGATGGCATCGACCTCAAACACAAACCTCACCACAAACACTTCCCCCAGCTCTAGTGGCGGGCCAACGGGAAGCGAAGCTTCAGTTTCACCTTGTTCCACTGCTTGCAATAAAAATAACACTGGCGTAAGCGCAAGAAAACTCTAGCACAGACGAGAGTAAGGAGCTATAGAAGGTCCACTCTCTCTCTCTCTCTCTCTCTCTCTCTCTCTCTCTCTCTCTCTCTCTCTCTCTCTCTCTCTCTCTCTCTCTCTCTCTCTCTCTCTGAGTAGGCTATCCTCATACAAGGAGGCCTTGCAAATCGGTACCTGTACCTCACCTTAAGTAGGAGGGCTTGTCACATGCACATGGCTCTGTGTGTCACGTGGACATGCTTCATCGACTGATCAGATTCATTTTTCGTGTCTATTCCTATAGATAGGTGTGTCTAGAGCCTAAGGGATTAGTACCGGCAATTTTGTGAGCCTATTCGTAGGACCTGCATGCCCGGACGAGTCGATTAGATTAGGTTTTTCAGTTTTGGAACCCTCTTGCATAAATGGTTTGTACACACGTTTTGACAGATGTTATTACACTTTGGTGGGCATCTGGCATGACGAGCATGTAGATTAGGGTTAGAGGAACCCGGCGTGCCTGTTCACGCGTCAATCGGATTCCTAAGTCGACAGATGTGCGAGTTTGCACCCAGTTTTTACCCCGTCCAACTTATTAAAATAAATCATTATTTATGAGTTATTTTGTTGGGTTGGTGGACGGATTGCCCAACCCAGACTCTAAAAAGTCCTTACGCAGTATACCCCCGATATAAAAGGAGGAGCTAGGCTCACATTTGGCATCTGCAAGTGGAGGCGCCCAAGAAGCCCAAATCTGCCCAACGTTTTCGGGAGCAGTAGGAGACCCTAGCGTTTTTGCCGGGGTCTCCCCATTGCGGTCCGGTGCGTAGGCAGCCCACCGAGCATCTCCTCGTCCATTCCTTTGGCGACATTGAGTGCCCCCATTGCTGTCCATCATCGGCAACGTCGAGATCTGCGTTTTCAGCCCTTCATTTCCTCTCACATCGAGCACGCCAATTCAGCCCATCCTCGGCCATCGGCAAACTTGAATCGAAAAAGATTCATAGGTGCATCAAATCAGCCTCGGAAGTGCTTCAACTCCGAGAAGTATTGAGGCGACAATCCCATTTGACTTGGTAGAGTTGCATTGAGTTTTGCATTTTGTGTACACTCCATTTACGTAATCAAAAGCAAATACCACATCGGCAATGGTGTGGGGGGCCCTTGAGAGGGTTAGTTGGGACCCCATCGGGTGTCATTCTCCTCTTCTCTCTCTCTCCCTACTCATTCTCTACTCATCTCTCATTCTCTCATCAAGTAGAAGTAAAGGATTTTGTGGAGGTGTGAAATCTAGATCTTGCAAAGCATTTCATTCCACTGCACCTGACATGGGTGCTAGGGAGCCTTGCCCTTATGAGCACCATTGCCACTTTCGTGATATTATATACCCACATGAAGCAGAAGTCCTCGCCCTCAAGTCCTTCCCCAAATTAGCTTCAACAACTAGCACATGAAACTACATATGACCATCGACCGTTTGGACGTGCCATGCTCAGTGTGTTTAGAAGCACTGCTTCTTAAGTTACCACGAATGTGAATATCGTATAGATAGAGGCCTTGACATCTCTATTGTAAATGGTTTATGAAAGTTGAGATACACATATGACTCCGATGACGCATTTTTGGAGCTTTGCCGGCAGTAGCTGGAGAGCATCGGATGGAGAATCCTACTATCCTTGTCACAATGCTTAGGTCTGATTTGATGCACCCAATGTGAGGGCAACTTCTCTCATTCAGCATCAACCTCAAACGCAAACCTCGCCACATATGTATTGATTTTGCCTCCGATGATATTGATTCTTGGACGTGGTGAGGCTAATGCAAAACTGAAGTTCGCAAGAGGTATAGGGCAGCAAATGGATCGCCAATGATGAGCCGATGACGCATTCCGGAGCATGGACGACAGTAGTAGGAGAGCATTGTATAACTCTCACACGGTGACATCCCAATAGAGAGAAATTTCCCCGGATGGCATCGACCTCAAACACAAACCTTGCCACTTCTGTATCGATTTTGGCTTCATTGATATCTTGACTTTGATAGATCTGGAGCGGTTTTTGGCTTCGATGACCACCTCTCCGACATTAAGCATCCTCTTTTGGAAATTCTGACACATGCGACTTCCCTGGCGCATTCTGGAGCTCTGATGGCAGTTTTCAAAGTTCCGATAATGTGTTTGTCACTGCTCTATTGACATAAACCTCATGGCATTTGACTCCTTTCCATCCTCTTGTTGGTCTCTTCGAAGAGTTAACTCCATTACAAAAAGAGGCCTCGACATCTCTGTTGTAAATGGTTTATGAAAGTTGAGATAAACATATGACTCCGATGACGCATTTCGGAGATTCACCAACAGCAACAGGAGAGCATCGAATGGAAAATCCTACTGTCCTTGTTGCAATAGTTAGGGCTGATTTGATATACCCAATGTGAGGGCAACTTCTCCCATACGGCATCAACCTCGAATGCAAACCTCGCCACATCCGTATCAATTTTGCCTCTGATGGCATCCTGACTTCAATGGATCCGGAGCGGTTTTTTGACTTCAACGAGACAACCTCTGTGATATTAGGGATCCTCCTTCGACATCTCTGACACATAGGATTCCGTTGACGCATTCTGGTACCACGCTCGAGAAGCTTGTTTCAGGCCATAGAGGGCCTTCCACAACTTGCAAACCATGTCTGGGAAATCTAGATCTAAGAACCCTGGAGGTTGTTCCACATACACCTCCTCCTCCAAGTCGTCGTTGAGAAAAGCCAAAACAACATCCATCTGAAAGACAGGCCACCCAAAGAAGGTAGCAAGGGCAAAAATTGTACGAATGGTCGCCATCCTTGCGGTCCGGACAAAGGTCTCGTCATAGTCCACACCATGTTTCTAAGAAAAGCCTTTGGCAACGAGTCGTGCCTTGTGCTTGTCCAAAGAACCATCAGATTTGTACTTGGTCTTGTAGACCCATTTGACACCAATCACCTTCCGCTTGGCAGGCCGCGGAACCAACTGATCCCAAGTGTTGTTCTTTTTTATTGAATCAAGTTCTTTCTGCATAGCCAACTTCCGCTTGGGCTGTGGAAGTGCTTCCTCAATTGTCAGAGGATCTCTGTCTTTGATCACCATAGACATCAAAGCATAGTTCACCTCTAATAAGGGCTCAGTCGTCCCAACAAGCCGAATTTGCTGAGAACGCCGAGTGGTACCGGCATCACGCCAGTCTCATGGAAAATATGAAGTCGATGCATCTCACAAGGTCTCCAAGAGCCACTTCTGTAACTTGTCTGTCTTGCCCCTTGTGGAGGGAGCAAATGGTACATTGTTAGCAGCAAGCTAACACAGACACCATTTTTCGGAGTTCTCCTTGTAAAACAATTATTATTTTGATAAATCGAAAATATCGTAATTCCTGTTTTCTTGATAAACTTGTAATTAATGAGCCAGGGCTACAAGCTTCCAGATTGTATCAGCCATTCAATTCCCAACTTTGGTAGAACTCTAGATTATGACTTTTGACCATCCAAAAACCTTGGCTAAGGTATAAAAGACAATTTTTGTAAGTTTTTTTAGAAGTTTTGGATAAGAAATAAACAGTGTGAGCTAACGCCGCTCACTTCTCTTCTTCTCGCGCTTCCTACTCCCTCTCCGGTTGTCACATTGTGAATGCGTTTGTTGCATTCCAACTGCAGGTAAGAGCTCTAGCATTGACATAAGTAGTTCACAGTATTTCGTAGCTTTTGGCGTCGTCGATCCGTGGCCTACTTTCATCATAATTAAGAATTTACACTTTTAAATCGAAAACTAAGCATAGGCGGGATATTGGGGCATCATTGCTAAGCATTTAAATGCATTCTGGGTCGAAAACGGCTAGGTCAAAAATCCACTGCTATTAATAATCGCGATTTTGGAACTTGACCTAAAGTAGGGTTTGAGGCCATAGTCATGTGTGCTTAGGTCTTATAAACTTATCCTAGAAGTTTCGTTACGTTTGGATATCATTTGATGCTGTAACGGATGTGATTTGCTTGCCGATGAGCGATTGGCTTTTGGTGATTTCAGTCACTTGAGTGTAGCTTGAGTTAGATGTTTGTTAGTTGTTTTCCAAGAGATTGACAACCTCTTGTAGCCTCTATGCACTAGTCGAGTCAGCTTCGTCCCATGGTTTGACAAATTAATCGTGGTTCTCGCTAATACTGCAATAAGATAGGATGGTGAGGTTAGACATGTGTCCCACATTTGACGCCGCTGTCGGGGAACGAATAGACCTAAAGTAGAGAAAACACGAGCATCTTGTGTAATTGTCCTTTAACTTCTTTTAGGTTCGCCTAGAGTTCAAAACTCTCTTTTAAAAACCGCATAGCTTAAAATTGTCGTCTTTTGCTGTGTAGAGGTAGCTTGGAAGTAATCGTACTTGCTGAGTACCTTTAGGACTGTAGGATTGTAGATTTAGATTAGGATTTAGAGAATGATTGGTAGACAAAACAAATCTTAAGATCAAGACTCTGAAAAACATAAAAAACACAAGAAAACGAGTGTTTGTGGACACTTTCCACAACCCCATTGCATGCGAAACTAGGAGTAGGGTAAGTAGGATCCGAGGTGGATTTCATAGCATTACTCTCTCTGAAAGAATCAAGTGTGAGTGGCTATGTAAAGTTGTATAATTTCAGGTCTACGGCTAGAAATAGCACGAAAAGACTCAAATTCACTCAATCCAACTGGGCTAAGAGTTGTTCGAACCAGTGGGTAAGCTTAAGGACACTTCGAGGTAAAAATTTCAAGAAAGTTGACCAGAACTCAGACTATTTGGTTTTTTCTTGACTTTTTTAGGCCAAATTAAGTTTTGACTTGATTCATAAGCTTAAAACGCATCATAAAAGGACTGTCCTTGAGAAAATTTCAAAAAAGTGTTCATTTCAAACCTCAAGTTAATAATCACGATTATTAACTTTTTGCTCTAAATCAGCCAAGACTCATATCATTGATTCATTGTATGTGTACAAACAACTTTTGTAAAGGCCCAAAAGATTTGGATCACTAAACTGGGTGAAAACTAAAGTTTGTACTGACTTTTGAATATTGAGTGTGAATTGAGAAAAAATTTATCCAAACTTGTTGAAAATTGATCCATAGGCTTATATTGAGGTGATAAACATGTGTATATGATCAGTTGACCAAAAACTTGCAAAAATTTGACAAAAGTAAAGAATCGCGATTATTTACATCTGCCCTGTTTTTGAACTTTTTTGACCAAGTTGGCATACCACTAGCTTTACCATGTTGTAATAAGTCCATAAACCAAATTTGGTAAGATTTAGATCATTGGGGTGAAAACTATAGCAAAAATTACAAAGTTAGTCTGCGGACAGATAATTGATGACCATTTGACCAAAAATTGTCCAAACTTGATGAAAAGTGGCTAGTGACCTTAACATAAGGTGCTTAATAGATCTGTGTCAAAGTTGGGACAAAAAATTACAAAAAATTATCAAAAGTAGATAATCGCGATTGTTTACATTTGCTTCAAAACTTGGTGATTTTGCAAATTTAAGTATACCACAAAGTCAAGTACATCAATTGGACCCCACAAATCAATTTTGGTGAAATTTGGACCACAAAAGTGAAACGTAAGCCAGATTCTCGAAATCAGAGTTTGCGGACACGGAACAGTGGGTAAACTTGATCAAATTTTGTCCAAACTTGTTGAAACTTTCCCAAGGGCTTTAACAAGTTGTATACTTGCCAACCAATCCAGAAAGTGTAAAAAAGTGACAAAAGTAAATAATCGCGATTATTTACTTTTGCTATCAAGAGACTTCAAATTTGACTTTTGGGCTTATACAATGTTAGACCAGCATAAAATAAGGCCACTGAGAAATTTTGGGTTCAATCAGATCAAGATTGGTACAGATACACTCAGTTTACAGATTGCAGATTAAACCTTTGATTTTGCTAACCTGAATCTGAAAGTCAAAATTTTGACTTCCATAGCACGAATTGAAGTGAAATACCTCTAGAGACCAATCACTGGAGTTCTCAAGAGTTCTACTGTCCTTATAGAAAAATAGCTAATTTGACAAATTTTGTATAGGAATCAGGTTGCAGATGAGGAATCGGTGGGGCTTGACAGAAAGTTGCAATTGAGTCAAGTGGAAATTGACTGCAAGTCAATCTAAGGTGAGTACTCTATCCAGGGCTTCATAAGTCTATATGAACCTTAGATCCGGTCGTGTAATAGAAAATCAAGGCCTATTTGAAGAAAACACCAGTAGAGTATCCACTGAAGAAAGCATAAATCAAGGCAATTCCTTGCACACAATTCCTGAAGAAGTCTCGGATACTTTTTCAGATTCAACATCCAAAATGTCGTCTTACTCGACTTACTCGGAAACCGGAACGACAATGCGCTACAAGCATATACTCTCTTTTTACAAGACTAATCGTCATGGAGCCCAAGTTTACTTGGATCCTAACAAAGAGTATGCTATTCGCATTGATGATCATGGTATTGAGCTCGAAGAAGAAGTTAGGACCAACAAACAAGGAAAAATGTACATGGATCGAAACGGAACTCAATATGTACAAGTTGAAAATCCTAATGTGATAGACAAATGGGGATTAGAAGTAAACACTATAATCCCTGATATGTCAGCAAAAGATGGACCACCAACTTTTGAATCCGAGGGATACGATCAAGTAGACTTGAAGCCTTTGAAACGGCTTAGTACAGATAATCCTAGGATCGGAGTCTATTGTTGGGAAGATAGAAACATAAAAGATCTTTTGTGGACTTCTCATGCTAGACCAGGACAATTAACGGCCATGAAGATCATCTATATCTTCAAAATCAAAGATAAAGGATCTGCGGACCTACCAACTTACTTATTTAGGGATTGTTATAACAACAACTTTATTATGATGACTCTTGAGGAGGTAGAAAAAACCAAATACCAGGGATATTCCATACGGGATTGGATATTGGGTCAAGGACCAATGGGTCAAGGACCAGAAACCACTCCAAGAGATGAACATCGTGAGAAATCATCTGAGAGTAATGTGAAGAAACCAGAAACCACCTCATCACGTAGAAAAATGGGTGACACTAAGACCAGCTCAGGGCTACATGAGTCACTATTTCCGACAGATTGATTTGAAGGACTCGAAACATGACCAACTGCCATAAGACCTGGAGTTGAACCAAATAGACGTGTCAGACCAGCTGATTCAAAAATGGGTTAGAAAATACAGTGGATCAGGGGATCCATATGACTACTTAGCAAGATTCAAGCAAGTGCTAAGAGCAGAGCATATATTCGATTTTCATACTTAATTCGAAGGGTTTGGAATGACATTAGAAGGAATAGCTTTGACATGGTTCCAAAACATTCCACCAAGGTCAATCATGGATTTGAATACATTAGCTCAAGGATTTGTAGCTGCTTGTTCTAAAATGGGGATTAAACAGAATACGGTAGCTCAAATCTACAGCTTTAAACAGAAACATGGTGAGTCTGTTAGGGATTGTGCAACTCGAATGAAACAATACATTGCCAGATGCCCAGAGATGGAGATACCTGCAGAGGAGCGACTTGTTTTATTGTTTCTGGAGGGATTGCTAAACAAAGAACTTCATGCTATACTCTATAGTAAAAAGCATACAACCCTAGAGGCGTGTGTGTCTAATGCTCTCGACCTAGGAGACGATTGTGAGATCTTTAATGAAGAGGATGTCCCTAAGGATAACCAAAGCGAGAAGACTGCATCCACAAAACCAGCACAAGTGGAAATGGCTGTTGTGGCACCACTCTCAGCCATAGAAGATATGTTAAAAAGGATGAATGACATGATGAACAATATGCAAAAAGCACCTACGAGAGGACCAGGACAGGGGATATCCCCACAAGTACAACCAATGAGGCCACAAAAATGGTGTGCAATCGAGGGTAAATGGACCAACCACGAGACCCACGAGTGCTACTTCAGACCAAAGTATGATGGGAATGTTCAGTACGTGCCCATGAGGCCACAAGGACAACCCATGTACAGATATCAGCCTAATATGGCTCAAGTTCAAAGACCACCAATGGGTATGGAGAGACGTCAACCTGTGTTGGGACAATAAACTCCTTATCCAGGACATAATGCGGTGTTGTAAAGTACATGCACTCAGAAGCAGTCATAGATGAACAAGCATTAGTGCTTGTTACACCCTATGCAGAGCCTAGTCCATCTACAGTAATGGTAGAGGGAGATTGGTACAGTCCACACCCACCACCAATGGAGGAAACCATGACTTATGATCCACCAAAGCTTGCACCAATGTATTATGTAGCTAATCAAGGTGTCAGACCTACTATGGGAAGACCCATGATGAAGCCCAGAACAGGAAACTGTCATAACAGCGGTGCTGATGACCATTGGAAGAACGAATGTCCAGAGCCTGACAAAAACCTCAAACCGATTGAAGCCTATTGCATACAATGTTGCAAAAAGGGAGGACACTTCTGGAAGATTTTCCTAAGAATCCTTTGAATAAGGAAAAAATTGTAGTCAACGTAGTCCAAGTGATGCCTAGTAGCTCATCAGAGAGCGAACCGATGGTTCCAATCAAGGTAATCACTAGAGCCCAAGCAAAGAAAAAGAACACAGTTCTTCTGATGATTCGAAGAATACGAAAGTTTCTTCTCAAAGAATCAAAAGGAGCAGAAGCAAAAGATATGAGATGAGAAAACAAAAACAACGGGTTGAAAACGAAGAGAAAGCAAAAATTCTAGCCCAGGACAAGTCGAAAAGAAATTGGCAGTGAATTCAAGGAAACAACCATGAAATCCGGAGGATCCATTCTGGCTGATAAAATTTTTGAACCTATCAACGCCACCTTAGAAGGCTACCAAGCAGGACTTAAAGCGGGCCAAAACATGGAAAACAAATGGAAAAACTATCCATCTCCAGACATGGAAGCAACTAAGCTGGAAGCTTACCAAAATTTGGTAAGAATCACGTAGGAAATGCTGGATAAACAAAAACCCAAGCTTGAAAGTATTGCAAAACCGGAAGAGCTTGCGATAGAAGAAACGAAAGCAAAATCCGATGTGGTGGTAGAACCCCACCTTGAAACAAATGAACTAGAGCTCCTGGTGCCAGACAATGAAGATGCTTTAGACGAAATTCCATTCATAGAAGAAGATTGGCCAGGACACTTATGGAAAAAGATAAGGGAGATCAATGATGGGAGCCTAACTTTAAAGTCAGCTCCTATAGAGGAAGTCTAGTTGGATAACCTACCATCTGATATAAACCTGGATATACAATCCTTATATGGGGATTGCAGATCAGAGGCTTCATGGATATCTAAACCAATGACATTTAAAACATTACCTTCTTACTTGGGAGATAACGAAGATGAGTCTATCATTTGCAAAACCACTCAAGCCAAAAGAGCCAAACAGACCCTAGAAGTAGACAACATTCATTCAATCATGTCTACACCTATCCAATGCACTCTTACTTTGGGGGAACTGTTGAAACTCAGGCCATACTTATGGAATGATTTATAGAAAACCCTAGAAAAGGTGGGAATAACGGGGTTAATCTCTAAGAATCAAGGAAACTTGAAAAATGAAACGGAATACAAAGAGATTTGATCAGTTCCTATGAACAACGTCGAAGAATATTATGAAGGGGAAGAAGGAAACACTACCCTCCCATTGAAATATAATGACATTGAAACCATGGCAATACTGGATAGTGGAGCTGGCATAGCCATAGCCACTAAAGCCGTATGGGAATCCTGGGGACAGCCAGCCATTAGACAAACGCGAATGAAATTGCAGTTGGCTGACGGACACATTGAAAGATCGCTAGGGCTACTAGAAAAAGTGATAGTCAACTCCTGTGGAATTGAATATCAACACACTTTTGCCATAGTAGACTTTGGAAAAAAACTCAACTATGAAATCATATTGGAAAGACCTTTCATGCGACAGGTACAGCTTATCCAAGATTGGGAGACGACTATCTGTACTTGAAGCAGGTGGGATCTATAACAAGAGTCAATCTAAAAGACCACACCTATAGAGATGTCTTGAAGACACCCATCCAAGAGTTTGATTCAGTCTCTTTGGCTGAAATTAAACTTCCATCTTGGCTAAACAAAGACACTCCTATTTGGATGTGCGGAGCTTCAGAAAATGGAATCTTAAGACGAGAGGAATGTATCCTAAAAAGGGACTATTCAGACGAAGCCTACATACCTGAACCCTTTCCAGAGCATTTATTCGAACCATTCGAGTGGACTCAAATTTTAGCGACAATGGTTGTATGTGTGAACACGTCTATGCCTACTCAATTTTGCAATGAGGATGGCTACGACATAATTCCCATCCAAATGATGTCAGTTCTTAACATTGAAATCAAGGATGAGGAAACAAAGGACTTGATGAAATCTCAACAAGTCTTTTCTGACCTCTATTATGATGCAACTGATGAGTTGGATGAACACTCAGCTACCTCCAAAGATTCGGGATCCGAAAAAGAACATACGAGAGCTCAACTACTCTTAAGGGGAAGAAAGAAAAAGTTTTTTGACTTTCCAAACCAGAAATCAAGAAGACAAAAATGGTATAGAAGAAAGAGGGACACTGAAATTGGGAAAGCACGACCTATGCCATCAGTCTCCAATAAAACACAATTTTTGATGCAGATAGATGCTCAAGATTGTGTCAAAGATAAAATAACTGGTAGATATCCTTCGAACGGAAACTCAAAAATGTCTCAGACATCGAGAAAAACAAGGAAGGGTACTCAAGAAGAACATCAAGATAGAAAACCACTCATGACCAGAGTCAAGTGGAAAAAGAAATATCAAGAGTTGAAAAAAGCTCTAAAGGAGATATACACCACCGAAATGGAAACCACGAAAGAGGATGCCAAAGGATGTAATACATGTTCCATCCCATTACAAAAAGTATACTCTCCAAGATCAAAAAATCATAATCAAACAACCTGTTAGGGAACTACGAAAACAAGGCGAGTCTTACAAAGGACCTGAAAACGCCAAAAGGGTAGACTTAGCCCAACCAGGAGAAGAGCTTAGGCTAGCTTACATTGCAAATGACCTAACAGAAGAAGAAGAAAATCTTTTGCTAAGCTTGTTAAAGGAATACCGAGATATCTTTGCTTGGTCTTACAAGGATCTCAATGGTGTTGATTCAAAAATCTGCCAACATACCATACCCATGAGAGATGATGCGAAACCAAGTAGACAGAGACCATACACTTATGACAAAACATTTTCCAGGAAGATCAAAGAAGAGATTGAAAAACTAAAGGAAGCTGAATTCATTTATGAAATTGAGCACACTGATTGGGTGTCCCCAATTGTGGTAGTAGCTAAGAAGAATGGAAAATTACGAGTGTGCGTTAACCTCAAAAAAGTAAATGCATCTACCATTAGAGACAACTTTCTTCTTTCGATAACTGAGCATGTTTTAGAACGAGTGGCAGGAAAAGAAGCTTACAGCTTCCTAGATGGCTTTTCGGGATACAATCAACTTTTGGTTGACCCAAAAGATTAGCATAAAACTGCTTTTACAACAGAATGGGGTATGTTCCAGCCACATTTCAAAGATTGATGAGCCATGCTTTCAAAGAGTATCTTCGGAAATTCTTGGAAGTATACATGGATGATTTATGTGTACATTCGTCAATCTGAGCTGATCATTTTGAACACCTCAAAAAGGTAGTCTGAAAATGTAGACTTTACAGGATTTGCTTAAACCCCAAAAAGTGCACATTCATGGAAGACAAGGGAAAATCCTTGGACACATAGTGTCTAAAAATGGCATAGCTACCGATATTGAAAAGATTCATGTCATTGCTAATTTTCCTAGACCAACAACAGTCAAAGGGGTACAAGCCTTCATAGGACATTGTGGATATTATCAAGGGTTCATCTACATGTATGTTTGCAAAACCCATGTATAGATTGAATACGCACTTTGAACGGACTGAGGCATGTGAAGAATCCTTCATAAAGCTTAAGCAAGCTCTCACCTCAGCTCCAATATGGAAAGCACCTGATTGGGATAAGGTATTTACTGCCTGTTCCGGAAGGACAAACTGGGAAATGAATCTCCATGCTGCTCTATGGGCTTATCAAGTTTCCTTCAAAACGGCTTTAAATGCTACACCCTTTAACCTTGTTTATGGTCTTGATGCCATACTGTCAATAGAATTCCTATTGCCGACTTAAGGGTAGCACAGACTCCTAGAGTGTAGACATGTAGTAGTGTTAGTGTGTATACGCGCTTCACCAGGGGCACTTTTCTCCCACTGGGTTTTTCCCCTTGGACATCTGGTGTGAAAGGACACCTTATCTCTTAGGGTCTCATGTAAGCTTTGTAGCTCTGAGTTTGTAAATACTCTATTATTCTAATACAGAGAGATAGACTACAGAGATCTCGTACACAAGCTCTGTGTCTTCTCCTTCTCCATCTTCCTCCTACTTTGAGTTGCTATCTTCCTTCTGTTTCCTGTTTCATCATCTTCAACAATTGGTATCAGAGCAAGGTGATTTCCAGAGCCTCTACGTGCGTTTTCGCGTCCGCGCACGCAATTGCAGTTTTCAGGTAGTTTTCGGAAAATTTGCTTGTGAGAGCATCCTCGACGTTCCGGGAGTATTCTCAGTAGGTGACCTGGGGTTTTACCCCCCTTTTGAAGCCGTTCGAGCCCTCAGAATTTTGTTCTGAGCAGCGTAGCAGAAGTTAATTTTCGGAGGCATTTAGATGAAGAGGGTGTGCTTTTTGACAGATTTTCTTCAGGTAAACAGTTCTTTTGGGAAGCAGTTTGTCTTAGCTTTGTGCTGAGATTTTGTGTGGAGTTTTGCTTGCATTGGAGAGGAGATTTGTGAATCTCTTGGAGGTTCTTTTGCTCTCTTGTGTGCATCCACAGTATGGCTCAATCTACGGAGAAAGAGATTTTGGTGCGTTTACATCCGAAGACAAATTGGATGGTACCAACTATTCTCTTTGGTCTTTTATGGCCAAAAATGTTTTGGTTGGTAAAGGATTGTGGGATTATGTATCTGGAGATGAAGTTCGTCTAGGTAGCATTGCACCTGCCACGCCTGGTCGTGGTGCAGCTGTTGGTGCACGACCCTCACAAGTCACTCCAGAGCCAAAGAAATGGGATACTCAAGATGCACAAGCTATGGCTGTGATTGCCTTAACCATAAAGAGGACAATCACACCACATATCAGATCTTGCAGAACTTCTGAGGATGCTTGGGACACTCTGCAAGCTATGTTTGGAGGAAGAAACGCTGCCAGAATAGAGTTTTTGAAGAAACAACTTGACAAAATACAAATGGACAAAGGTGACGATATCGTCGAGCATCTTACAAAAATCAAGGATCTTAAAGAGCAATTGCTCAGCATTGATGAAGTGATTCCAGAGAAGGACTTGGGTTCCAAAACACTCAATTCACTACCACCATCTTATTTGACTTTTCAGACTTCTTTGACTCTATCTTTGCGAGCTAATCCTGAGCCTCGTCGTTTTGAAGAGTTAGTGGCTTTGCTATTGCACGAGGATCAATCATGTAAGAACAAGTCTTTACAGGTGGATGGTATGGATCGTGCTCTTGTTGTACAAAACAAAAACAAGGGTAAAGAGAGTGCTCATCACTCCAAGTATGGTGCAGGACAGTCTTCAGAGAAGTCTAAAGGTGATTCCGACAAGTCCAAGAAGAAAGGTAAATGTCACTACTGCAAGAAACCTGGTCACTACATTAGTGAGTGTAAAAAGCGAATTGCTAAAGAAAAGAAGAAAGAGTCAAGTTTGGTTGTTTCAGCTTCTGGTGATTCTTCTATAGCTAAAGAAGCGTCTGCAAACTTTGTGCAGGATTCTTATGCTTTCTTAGTATGTTCAGATTTTTCTGCTTACAGTGTTGATGAGACACAAATGATTTGGTACTTTGATAGTGGTGCATCTAGGCATATTACTTCAAGGAAGGATTTGTTTTGTTCATTGGATGCGGCTCCAAGGTGACATGTGCAAATAATGCTTCTTATCCAATCAAAGGCGTTGGTAAGATTTTGATTACCATTTCAGATGGTTCAGATTTATTCTTGCCAGATGTCTTATATGTTCCAGGGATCAAGAAGAATTTGTTGTCTGTATCCTCTCTTGCAAAAAATGGTATTCGGGTCATTTTTTAGGATGACAAATGTGTTGTACGAGATCGAGAGAATGGTTATTCTCTTATCACTACAGGTACGCTAAAAAATGGACTATTTGTGCTAGATCGTTATGAAAAGCAGATTCAGGTATGTATTGCAGAAACAAAGACTCAAGCCATGCAGGATGCTGAGTTGTGGCATGCTAGATTTGGGCATGTTGGTTATGGCAGTTTGATGACTTTACAACGTCATAATATAGTGCATGATTTGTCTTTATTGGAGATGCCACCAAGACATGTATGTGAAGGTTGCGTTCTTGGAAAGATGCACAGATTTGCATTTTTGCAGGATGGTTCAGTTAGAGGGACACGAAAGTTGCAGCTTGTACACAGTGATGTATGTGGTCCGATGAGGACGCCATCTATGGGAAACAGCCTTTATTTTGTGACCTTCATTGATGACTTTTTCAGGTTTTGTTGGGTGTATCCACTCAAAGCAAAGTCAGATGTGTTTGCAATTTTTCAACATTATGTCGCCATGGTTGAAAATGAAGCAGGTTGCAAAGTACAGACTCTTCGTACCGATCGAGGAGGTGAATACATGTCAGGTGCATTTAAGGATTTTTTGGGAAAGAAAGGCATTAAACACCAATGCACTATGCCATACACACCACAACAGAATGGTGTTGCAGAAAGGAAGAACAGGTCTTTAATGGAGACGGCTAGATGCATGCTCAAGGCTAAGAGTTTGCCTCATAAGCTATGGATGGAGGCAGTTGCTTGTGCAGCACATGTTTTGAACAGGTGTCCTACTCGTGCCTTGAAGACCATTACTCCATATGAAGCTTGGTATGACAGAAAACCTTCAGTCAGTTATCTTCGTGTTTTTGGTTGTCTTGCTTATACTCACATCCCTCAGCAGTTACGTGGGAAGCTTGATGATAAGGCAATCAAATGTATATTTGTGGGGTACAGTAGTGGAAGTAAAGGTTATAGACTTTACAATCTTGCTACAAACAAGATTTTTGAAAGTCGTGATGTAATTTTTGCAGAAACTACTGCTCAACCTATGGTTGCTTTTGATGTACCTCATATGCAAACACATGATGTATTTGAAGGTCTGCTTCCTTCTTTTGTGGAGAATCAAGAATCACAATAGGTTGATAATCTTGATCAATCTTTTGATCAGCATGTGACACCTCATGATGTAGAGGAAATTGTGCGTGAAGAGCAAGAAGTTCTCAAGGAAGAAAGAACCTTGCCTAAATGGGTTCAAAAAACTTTGCAGGATAGCAAGTTGGATGCACCGTTGCCATGAAAAACACGTGCTGGTACTACTTTTGGCAGAGAGGAAGTAGATTTGGCTTGCTTTAGCACTCTTTGTGATGCAGATGAGCCTGATTCATTTGAACAAGCTTTAGAGTGTGTTCAGTGGAAAGATGCTATGCAGCAAGAAATTGATTCTTTTCATAAGAATCATACATGGGATCTAGTGGACTTGCCTACAAGTAAAAAGCCTATTGGTACAAAGTGGGTTTTTAAGGTAAAAAGGAAACAAGATGGTACTGTTGACAGGTACAAAGCAAGGCTTGTGGCAAAAGGCTATGTGCATCAGAAAGGCATAGATTATGATGAAACCTTTGCTCCTACTTCTCGTGCATCCACAATTAGATCACTAGTTGCAATTGCTGCTCATCATGGTTGGAAAGTGCATCAGTTGGATATCAAAACTGCTTTTTTGAATGGTGATTTGCAGGAAGAAGTTTATGTAAGTCAACCAAGTGGTTTTGTCATAAAAGTTCAAGAGCAAAAGGTATGTAGATTGCGTAAAGCTTTGTATGGTCTCAAACAGGCTCCAAGAGCATGGTATGAGAAGATACATACTTATTTGATTGGCCAGGGATTTCAGAATAGTTCAACAGAAAGTACTTTGTATGTCAAAAAGAGAGATAGAGTTCTCATTATGCTAACACTTTATGTGGATGATATGCTTCTTACATGCAATACTGCAGATGAAATTGAAGCGTTTAAAGATGCTTTGAGAAAAACCTTTGAGATGTCTAATCTTGGTTTGCTACATTATTACTTGGGTATTCAGTTTGTGCAATCAGAGGATGGCATATACATGTTGCAGGAAAAATATTTGCATAAAATTTTGGACAAGTTTGGTATGCAAAATTGTAAACCAATCTCTACACCCGTAGAAACTGGATCAAAGTTGAGCATGCACGATGCTGGAGAACCTTTTGATGTACATACTTATGCAGCAGCGGTTGGTTGCTTGATATATTTGGCAGGCAACACTCGTCCAGACATTCAATTTGGGGTTTCACAAGCAAGCAGATTTATGCACAGCCCAGGTATGCATCGTTCGCAGGATGTGAAGCGCATACTTCGTTACCTTTCAAGTACCCCTAATCTTTCCATGTTCTTTCCAAGGGGGGATATGTATGGAAAGCACAGTTCTATGCAGCTTCTTGGTTACAGCGATTCACATTAGGCTAGTGATTTTGACACACGACATTCCACAAGTGGGAATTGTTTTTTCTTGGGAAATGCATGTATATCTTTACGAAGGCGTTATCACAAGAAAAGTTTGAAGCTTTCCAAAAATCTTTGGGCTTACTCTCATACACATGATGATCTGCTACCTTATACGGATTCACACTATCACTACAGGGGGGATTTGTAGACATGTAGTAGTGTTAGTGTGTATACGCGCTTCACCAGGGGCACTTTTCTCCCACTGGGTTTTTTCCCTTGGACATCTGGTGTGAAAGGACACCTTATCTCTTAGGGTCTCATATAAGCTTTGTAGCTCTGAGTTTGTAAATACTCTATTATTCTAATACAGAGAGATAGACTACAGAGATCTCGTACGCAAGCTCTGTGTCTTCTCCTTCTCCATCTTCCTCCTACTCTGAGTTGCTATCTTCCTTCTATTTCCTGTTTCGTCATCTTCAACATTGAGTGGACTGGACATGAATTGTTAGGAAGACTTGAAGATTTGGAAAAGCTAGACGAGCAAAGGCTAACTGCTATAGCTCATATCTATGCACAAAAGAGGAAACAAAAACAATTTTTTGATTCCCACTTAATCACCAAAATTTTCAAGAAAGGGGACTTAGTTATAGTCTATTCCCTTAAGCAACACATTCCCAAGTTTAAGAAAAAGGAAAATGGACCACATATCATTGAAGATGTATCTCTAAGTGGAGCAGTAAAATTGTCAACCATAGATGGTGAACCAATGGCTGATTGAATTAGTGGATGTCGTTTAAAGAATACAATTTGCCTCTAACCAATGAATTGCTAGAGAGAATGCATGCAGCCAAACAAAGGAAGATGAAGCGACAACAGGTTACTGATGAAGCCCAAGAGGAAGCTAGACTTCGGGTGCTCAAGCGTAAAGCTACTCTCAAGAATCAACAGATATCGATTCCCATCAACACTTTGGAACTAGATGATCGACAATGGGAATTACCTAAAGATACAGTTTCAACAGATGACAACTGGTTAGATGGAATGGATCTCCGTATCAAAGTATAGCTCAACAATCATAACACCAATGCTTCAGTAGACACAGAAGCTAGAGTGAATGCAGTCAGTTATTCCACATACAAGAAAGCAAGAAGTCAAGCATTGACAGCAAGAATAACGACAATCAAAGGATGCAACAAGAACCCAACTCCAACATTGGGAGTAGTCAACTTGAACGTGGTAGTACATGGATGCTCATGTCCGCATCAGTTTGTATGCTTGCCAGATGAACACATGAATGAGACAATGACTCTTGGCATTCCTTGGATGCGTACATACAAAGCAGTACCAGATTGGGATACAAATTAGCTAAAGCTATCACTGAAGGGAGGGCAACTCATTGTTCCTATTGCACCTAGCAAAGAGGAATGGAAAAGATGCAATCAGAGTACCAATCCACAAAGTAAATCTTCTCCATCCCCTTGACAAACAAATGCTACAAGTAGCATGCAAGGAGTCAGGCAAATTTGGGTACCAAAGGTACAACTTGTGGATAAACCAAATCAGATCTGGGTGCCTAAAATTTCACCAGAGAAACAGAAGACGGTGCCAAGGATTGAAGCACATGATCGAGCATCTATGAACAAGGAACCTAACATGAAAAAGGTTTGGAAGGAAAAAGAGAACTTATCTTCTCCACACAACGTGAAACCAATCAAACAGTGGCGAGTTAAGTCTCAACAGACTCTCAAGAACCATGCACCAAGCAGACCGAGCTACCAATGGCGAGAAAAAGCTCGAAAACCGTCTAAAGTGCTCCCCACAGCTCAAGCAATCAGCGTTCTTAAACACCCTGATGGTACTATCAAACAGAGAGCACAAAGGCTACAAGATTTTCTCTTTGAAAGACATCAACAGCAAACCTCGACATCGGAAACCCTTGAGTTAATTACTCAAGACCCAACTCTTGCGCCTCATATTGAGTTGAATTGCATTGATCTTCATATCATGGTAGAGCCAATCACGGCTATGCATAGACACAATTGTTCGACCCATGTACGCAGTCGTCCCGGAGAATGCCATCTAGGAGGGGTGGAAGGGTACTACTAAATACTAAGTAATTAAGGGCAATGTTTAAAGAGGAAGGAAAAAGTTTCATGTTAACGTGTGATTTTTGGAAAACTACCTAATAATGCCCTCCGATGAGTGTAAATAGTGTATATACTATCAGAAAATCATCAAAAATGGTCCTTTTTTGTGTATTTTTCATCATTTTTGTTGAAAAGAAGGCTCTAAAAGGAGAAATCCAACAAAAAACAATAAAGCTGTTTTTTTCAAGGGATTTTCTTAATTATTAGATTTTCACTTTGCTTTTTTAGAGCATTTTTCTATTTTCTTTGATTTTTTCAAATAAAAAGGTCAAAAATTAATAATAAATAGCAGGGAACTCATATGGAAAAATGGAAGAACGATGGTGATCAGAAAGACAAGGCGAACAATCACAAAAAATTTCAACGGAATTAGAAGATGGAAGCAGGAAGGCCTAATTAGGCGGCCAAGCCTACTTTTGCAAAATTCTTGCAGAATGAGCAACAGGAATCCGATTTTGGAAAATTTTGATCCTAACGTAGATTTCACGGCCTAATTGGACTAATGGGGGAATCTGAGGAATATTGGTTCGGGAAGTCCAGATATAGATATCCAGCCTATGCTAAAACCACCTCATTTCCACTTGGAGCTTTGCAAAGAGAGCATTTCGACTTCTTTCGCACGTCATTTTTGGAGCCCACAGTTGACCTTTTTCAGCTCCGTCTCATACGAAACATGAGGGGTAAGTTTCTTACTAATCAATGATCCATTTTGTACGGCCGGTGGCTAGTCTAAAGCCCTGGAAAAAACCCTAGAAGCCGAGCAGTGCACGAAGACCTACGACCTAAAAGTGACCATAGCGGCCTGCCAACTTGACCAAATTGGATGGGATTTGAACCATAGCATGCCCTAATATAATAGAACCATTCCATACCATCAGATGATCATTTGGCTGGGGTCAAGGGGGTTCTCAATAGAGGAATTAGGGTTTTTTGGGAAAGGCCAGAATTCCGATCTAGCCCCACAGATGGCTTGCTAATGAGGCTCATATACAATGTATATGATTGGTTTGGAGAAATCCATCAAGTAAAGCCCTCGAAAAACGAAAAATGGCTCGAAGGTTTCAAAGCGTCAAATTCGACATACAAGGCCAAACTGACTCCAAATGAGCCAAAATTTGATAGGTAGCTTCACGACGAGGTGACAGACAAGTCCAAAGCCTCAAAGTTGACCGACCAACCAAACAGACAGAGTAATCACAAAAAATGGTGAATTCAGAGTCGACAGAGCACAAAGTGGTGCCGACATGACCAAAACTTGACCAAATTCAATTGAGGACTTGTATTAGGTGTATGAAACATGTTTAGGTCAAAATTTATGTGAAATGCAAAGTTTTTGTCACTGTAGTAAATAATCACGATTATTTACTTTTGCAACATTTTTGCATGGAAATTGTCAACTCACCTCACCTATTGTGTACACACCTATTACATGCCAAAAATCAAGTATGAGCTAAAATGACCACCCTTTACTTGCAAAATTGCCAAAAAAACGCAAAGAAGTCTGTGAAAGCCAAAATTTGGGTTATGAACAACTTTTCTTGATTCAAATCACCTCATAATTCATACCCAAGGTCTATACCATGCCTAGAACCAGTCTATGCCAAAAAATACCAATTTGGGATGAAAAGTTAATAATCGCGATTATTTACTTTTTGGCCAAAATGGGGCAATTTTGAAAATTTGTCATCATACATCCAAAGTACATGATGTGACAAGCCCACTAGCCAATTTTGAGTCAATTTGGATTTCAAAATCTCAACTTTCCTTTATATCTACTGTTTTAGAGACTTAAAGCCAAAATCTGGTGTCATTTTCACCCTGTACATCCAAATGAGCCCAAATTTCTCTCAGAGCATGTAATTGGCACATACTTCAAGCCTATAAAGCCAAAATTGCAAAGAACTTGAAAATTTTCCCATCTGTAAATAATCGCGATTATTTACTTTGGTTGCAAATTTTTGTTTTGACTATACAATTTTGTTCCTTGCATGATTTTATGTATCTTTGCTTGTTCAAAAATTGATTTGAAGCAATCTGGACCAGATTATTAGCATTTCAGTCTAAAAGGACATTCTGGAGAAAAATCTGACAACTCCGCTAACTTTGCACTCTATTCACTGAATAGGAGCAATGCAAGCCACGGAGAAGGCTAAGAAGAAGTAAACCAAAAGGAGAAACTGCAAGAACTGCCCCCGTATCAACTGGACCTCGAGTCAGTAAGGGCAGCAAAGGCATCTTATCTTTCTAAAGAGCAGTTAGAAGAACACCACACCACGGTCTTCACCGGGCAGATTTAAGAGTGAAGAAAGACATCCGATGGAGTTGCAGCTCTTGCCCAAAGAGGTTTATGATGTCGCAGCAAAGCCAGAAACCAAAGAGGCTAACCGCAGGTTGGGCCTCCGACACTTCTATGAACAAGAGCCCTACGGAGTAGACTTTCAGAAAGCTTACAAGCTTCTGTCCACCATCAAGGAAGACGGAACTATCCAACTCTCAGACAACCAAGGAAATAAGATAGAGGTTGTGATTACAAAGGAAATAGTGGCAGAGGCACTCAGATTGCCCACTGAAGGGATGACCATGCGGGCAAGAGATAGGAAAACAGCGGGCACGTTTACAAAGGAAACAACTGCGACTACATTTTCCGATCTCATCCACAAGCAGGTGGAAGAGCCAGCCCGTCTGTACCATCAACATTTTCATTTGCTGGCGAAAGGCCACCAAGGTACACGACACCAAATCACGCCGTGGCCACAAGTTTTACACAAGTTCTGAAGTCAACCACCAGACAACTTGTGGACCACGCGCAATATGTGAACACAACATTGAAGGCCACCAAGAAGGAGGGAAAGATAACCTACTTGGGCACACCTGAAGTCTTGACCAGAATAGCCTATCATGCCATCGGCATGGCCGACAACCTACCGCCTGCCCCGGATCAGAACACATGGATCTTGGCAACTCCACCCTCTTCAAGATCTACAAGATCTGGTAAGCGATCATTTAAATCAAGTCATCAGTCCGATAATAGTTCATCCGAGTAGCATAGCAGTGAAAGCTCTGACAACAAAGAAAAAAGAGCTAGGAGGAAAGAAATGAAGCGAAAAGTTGTGGCTGCCCACCAAGAGGAGCCAGCTCAAAAGCAAGCGAGCTTTGAAAGAGGAAAACAGGCGTATCAGCACACTAGGCAAGCGCAAGGAAAAGACCCAGAAAAGTGAGTACCCACCGCCTTGATGGCACTTCGAACGAAACATCATTCAAGAAAAGAGGCCGAGGATCCCAAGGATCATTTAGAAAGAATCTACCAAGAGGCAGAGGCATTGAAGCTGAAAGAAGCGGAAGAAGCGGCCAAGAAAGCTGAGGAAGCAGCAACTCAAGAGCAAGGCCAGGCATCTCCCCGACCCACCTCACCGCCATCGGAACAACAGGACCACTCCACCATCACACCGCCAGGCCAAGAAACCACTGAAGAAGCCGAGACTGACAAGGAAAGAGAGTCTGAGTTCACCCACCAAACGAAAGCTACACAACAAGCTGACCACGCCAAACAACATGAAGAAAAGGAAGTTGAACAAGAACCAGAACAGACAGCCAAGGAGACTCACAAGCCGGCAGATGAAACTGATAAAGAAGAAGATAAAGAAAAGGAGCAAACCACTACACATGAGGAAGAAACCGACATTGAGAAAGCAGGAAGGCCTACAACTGAAGAAACTATAAGGGTTGAGACCACACAGCTTGTCTGCACTCAGTCAGAAACTGTCGAGGTTTCAAAACCTCAGGATGGCCAGGAAGCAACCATCTCTATAGAAACACCAGCAATAACAACATAGCAAGAAGCAACACAAGAGACTGCTGACCCATCTCAACTTGCAAGACAAGAAGAATGGCAGTCCAATGATGAAGTCATTGTACAAGTGAATGAGTATGCAAGGCAGATGCAGATCATGACGGAGAAACTCCTCTCAGCAGCCTTTAACCGCAGTACTAAAGCCAAAGAATTAGAAATGGTCATCGATCCTCTTCAAGGAGAGCTCAAAGACAGAATGGCTACGATTACTAATCTCCAAAATCAGGTACAAGAGCTAAAGACTGAAGCAGAACGACATCAGATAGCCAGGGATAGCCAACAGAAGGAAATGGAGGAGTTGGCACTCAGAAATAAAAACAAAATTCATAAAATAAAAAGCCGGGTTTCGGGCTTCAGTACCGTGCCTTGCGGCACATAAAATACTTCGTTTCTTCTTCTTCCCTCTACGCGTGAACCCACCTCTCCCTCTCACTCTCTCTCTTCCCCACACACACACACTCGTAGGCGTCCGTATTGCCACCACTGATAGGCCCTGTCGGTAGTGCTCGAAAATAAAAAACTTGGCAAACCTACTTATGTGAAACAACAGAGGTAAATTGACAAAATTTGAAGGTTTTTTACAACGAATTACACTAGTTTTTCCAAAATTTCGTAGTTTTTCTCACCTTCAAATATAAAATTTCAAGGTAAAATTCAAAATTTGTAAGTGGGATTACACTAAACCTAGGTTTTTATCGAGCACTGCCCAGGTTGTCAGGTCTCTCACCCTCTCTCCCTTGTTCTCTCACTACCCACGCGAGAACCCCCTCATCTCTCTCTCTCTCTCTCTCTCTCTCTCTCTCTCTCTCTCTCTCTCTCTCTCTCTCTCTCTCTCTCTCTCTCTCTCTCTCTCTCGTCAGCGTGAACCCTCTCTCTCTTTTATTTTTGTTTTTTTCAATAGCCTGCAGTGCGCCGCCAGCCTGGCCACACTCCCTCTCTTCTGTTCTCAGCAGAACGCCAATGCCCTCGTGCTCTGCGCCATGGAATCCCTCCATGCGATGCGCGCTCTTGATTGTTCCCGAGTCCCGATTCGGCGCCATTAGTCACCTAGGGTCAACGCCCGCTAGGTAAGGACAGCCTGGCCAGGTAAGTTACAAGGTAGGTAATTTTTTTCAAAAATACAAAATCAATAAAAAATTCATTTAAAAATTTTAAAAAAAAGGAAAAATATATTAAAAAAACAAAAACAACAAAAATTCAATAAAATCGTAAAAATTCAAAACTCCACAGATAATTCAAAAACTGACCAGAAAAACTCATAAAACTTGTAAAAATTTCATAACAACTCACAAAAAATTCTTTAAAAATTAGAAAATTCAAAAAATTAGTAAAAAAACTCGCAAAAAATCAAAATAAATCAAAATATTTAAAAAAATCAAAACTTCCACAAAAAAATCGTAAAAAATCATTAAAATACTAAAATTTTAGAAAATTCAAATTTTCAATAAAAAAGAAAAAAAAAGAAAGTCGCCAAAAGTGCCAGGAAAAGACAGAAAAAACCAGAACAAACCAGAAAGCGTCAAAAAAGCAAAAGAACAGCCCGGAAAATTACAACGCGCAAAGGAAATAGTTCAACCGGAAAAAGCCAGCGGAAAGATTGACTCAAAGCCGTGAGGGGGAGACAAATTTCTAAATTTGTCAAAATCGAGCAAAAAATCGACAGATCAAAATTGTAAACTTATCGAAGCTCAGAATTTCGAGCTAAATTTTGGGATCTCCTTGGAAACTGAGATTGAATTAATTTGGCCAAGAATATTATTGTTCTAGCTAAATTTTGACAGAGTTGCCGTGATTAAATCAAGGAGCTAGAAGTGAACGTGCACGCTAGAAATTGGCAAGTGCAAGCAATTGCATTGACAATTAGCTTCTAATTGGACAAACAAGAGCACAACGCACATGCGATTGCAGATTAGGCTAGTACGAGCAGCAAAAATTCTGCTAATTAATACCAGAATCCGCCAATTGAGAGTTTTTGTGGATTGAGCCGAGATGGACTCAAATCGAGCCGAGAATTCAAGTATAGCGCGACAAGCCAATAGCAGTGGCAGCACAAGTACAACTGCAACCGACTAGATTTTTCAACTTTATGGCTACAATGGAGATAAAGTTTTATATGCAGATTCAGAAGGCCATAGATACTTGATGAGCAGTAAAAGCAACACAGGAGCCAAGATCCTATTGATCAGAGTAAAGCCAGATTCAGAGAACTCCCAAATGTTCACACACTTCAGTGGAGCCAGGTATTGCAAGCTCAAAGACGAAGTGTAGATAGAAGTGCAAAAAATCAACGAAATCTGCACAAGTCCGCAAAACATACATTTGGTGCATATGCAATCAGGATCATTGTCCATGGATTATAGTGGTCAGATCTATAGTCGAGAGCCAGAATTGCAAGATCCAACAGATCAACCAATAGAAGCCAATCTAATTGGAGAACAGAGCCAAAGACGGTACAAAGGTGAAGATGGAGCAGTCTACAGCTTGATGCTCAGTGTTCTGAAAGAAGATGCGGACAACTTGGCAAGCATAGAAACAAAATCTCCTCAGGTAGAGCTTGACATGACAGAGCCAATTGAAATACCACCAGTCATGGCATATTGCTCAAATTGTGGAAGAAAAGGTGGATATTTTGTTGAATATTGTCCAAGAAATCCAGACAACAGGGATACATCAACTGCCGAGCAAGGTACATATCAAATTGGATATGCGAATTTCGATGTAAGTGCATTTAACTCGTCACTTTTAATGCAAACAGATGATTTTGCAATACTATTAGAAGCAGCAGTAATAGCACTGCAAGTTCAAAATGAGCATAAAGATGCACAAGCACCTGAACAACTTAAAATTGAGTCTATGAACAACAAATTCTTGTGCGAATTTAGTAAAGGTGTCGAGATATCACCGAAGGTTGAAAAGATTGCTAGGTTTTCGAATGATTCTACAGCCACTGCCACAAGTGTGCAATCATTCACGAGTCTAAAGGACACATCAAACATAATGATGTTAGCTTTGTATGGCACACATCATTCATATGCACACTATGTAGACCAAAATGGAAAACTGTACAAAAAGAATCAACCTGTGTTTGAACGGCCCACATACCAGCTCATAGATGTACTTCCAGTGATAGATCAGAAAGGATGGTTCATTTCAGAAGAAAGAATCTATTATAGCCCCTCCTCTCTAGAGCTAAAGGATATTACCTGAGTGAACCTAGAAAATTGTTCAGAGCCAAACCCTCCTCCATTGGAAATCAAGCTTCGATGTTGTGACCAAGCGAACATATACTTTGACCAAAACAGTCGTAGATGTAGATGAGAGTCTAGCATCTATGATGCCTTGCGTCCTGAAACCACAAAAGCTCATATCATAGGAGACCCATGGGATAGGCAATATCAGGGCAAAGATGATGCTATCTTATCTACAACTTGACTTGGGGAATAATTTGTCATGTTTCACGGAGATACATAGGAAACTATGCAAAAGGTTTACATATGCCAAATGTCAATAATGCTAACCAAAGTGTACCTTCACAATCCCAAAAGGTGAGACTGAACCAAAGCCAAACAATTTTGAACTCTTATAATGAAGCAAGCTTTAGTGATCACCCTAGGAAGGTGGGAGTTGTAAATCCATCAAGCTTAGCTCATGTACCAGGAAATGCTACACCAGTTAGAAGCCCTAAAGATTCTAGCCTACATACCTCTTCAAAGCAAAAGCCTTGAAAGATCATATGGTTGTTGGAAGTTTCTAGTTGACCCAGATCCCCTTAGAATCTGCAGAAAAATTCTTATATGAAGATCATTAGGGACAAAACTTCAATTGATCTCCACAAATCAAAGTCAAAAGCCAACAAATCCAATAGTGTTCAAACAGTTACATGTGATCAAGCTCACATGGTAACGAATATCATCAAGATCATGACCTTGTACAAACCCCTACAAATGGCCCGATTGAAGTCAAAGACTATGTAAAGATGATGCAAAGCCTCAAGCTGCCAGAACAGGTGATAGAAAAGTCAAAGTCAATGGGAGCTAAAGTCCAGAAAGCTACACAAAGGTCATCACCAAAATCTCCTTCGAAGAGACAAATTCTGCCAGAAAGTACAATGGATCTTCTAAGATCAAAGGTTACTCAGATGCAGGAGGACAATGCTCAAAAATTGCAAAAAAGTACAGTATCACAGTCATACGAGTCAACATCAATTGAAGCAGGTGATCAAAGCAAAGAAAGTGCAGATGAAGTTGAACCAAAGGACACTGCCACAGCAAAAGCAGTCAATTTGGATAAAAATCCTGAGAATATCAAGTGCAACATCATTGGTGAGAACAAAGAAACATTGTCAAGAGAAGTAAAGCTAGATTTTCAATTAGACAAGAACCTCATGTCTTTTCGCACTTGGAAAAGATGTGGCCAACCACAACTAGAAGATGCTCCTGAATTTGTAAGCATATTAGGAAACAAACGAGTAAAAAATGTTGGGGAATCATCTCCACCACCATTGAAGTAAGTTCACAAATCATCACAGCTCAATTCCATGTGATCATAACAAAGGATATGCCAGACGACATCATAATGGTAATGCCAATGGCCCAGGAGATGCTAGAGATACAAAGTTCAAACATGACGGAGTCATCACAGACATCAAAGAATGAAGACCAAGACTCGTCACCCGCGGATGATAGTACAAAGTCCTTAAGCACATTTCAAATGGAAAATCTTATTGAAGATGATTCATCTCCATCAAACAGAATTGCACAAGAGCATAAAGCAAATCAATCAATAGCAAGTGCAGATCAAACAAAGCAAAAAGCAACCACAATATCCATGGAGCAAAGAATGCTACCAAAGCCAGAAGTTAAGAAGAACAGAGTTGCCGACAATCGGGAAGCAATAGGAAGTCCAAAGATGCAGACATTGCCAGCTAAATCAGCTGATGAAAGTCAAATTCGAAAACAGAGTCTTAAGCCACCCTCTATAGAGACACAATTAGATCAAGATGAGACCATGGAAAAATAAAAACAAATACAAAGATCTTCAATAGAGCAAGCAATGAGAATAGCTATAGTCCTCAACAGTACAAAAGGAGCAAGTGTCAGATGCAATGCTCTACTGGACAACGAAGCAAAGTGCAATATGGTTGCAGACAACATCCAGAGTATTCTAGAGATTACTCAAAGCAAGCAAGGTAACAGAGAAATCATGGGTAAGGCTATAAGTCAAGGAGAAATGGTTGCTACCCTTAGCACCCAAAATTATGAAGAGCAGGTAAAGTTTCAGGAGAAGCCTTCAAAGGAAATGCTTGCAGATGTAATCCTTGGACATCAATGGTTGGACCAACACAAGGTCTACAAAGAAGATAAATTGCTAATACTCTCTTTTCTAAGAGGTAGCCAACAACAATTACGGGTGTCGTTAATGCTGGAATCAGAGTTGCAGAAGTCACACGAATCAAAGACAAATCTTGTAGACAAAGGTAAAGCTAAAGTAGAACTTCCACCGATTAGCAAAGAAAATGTGATAGCATATGCCTCTACATCAAATAACCCTCATGAATCAACTTCTTCAAGCAAGTCAGGCTTTCAAAACTTCAAGTCAATTGCTGACCCAACTGAAACCAATAAGGAGCCACCCTGAAAGGCAAAGATATTTCAACCAAAGTACTCAAGAAAGCAAAAGATAGTCAAGCAAGTGTTTGTTGAGAGCAATTTAGTCAAAGTCAATGATCTAGTTTGGATTAAGGGTAGGAAATCAACACATGAAGAGAAACACATGGGATGGATAGCATCACAATGGAGCTTAAAGGAACAACAGTACTATAGAGGTAACAGACAGATATGTTTACCAAAATCGAAAGTAAGAGCATATGAAGTAACATCAAGTCCCTCCCAAGAAAGAAGGCCCACAAGGTATCAACCACGACAATATCCTAGGATACCTAAGAAGCAAGTATACAATAGAACATCATTGAAAGATGCTAAAGTCAATCACAAGTTTCAAGAGGATACAAAACAAAGATGGATCTCAAAAAATCTTCCTCTTGGACAAAGATTCTACACAAGTTATACAAAGATTTGGCTACCAGTCAACCACAAGCCAGTTGCAACTACACCAGACCTGCATGAAGATCTCAAGAATTCAACAAGACCTAGAGTGGAGCAAAGTCAACCAAGTAGATACAAAGGTCTTCAAGAGATTTGGATTCCTAAGTCTTCCAATGCTCCTAGTTAAGAGCCAGATGTCGACAGACAACAAAGGCCTACAACAACATCAAAGACTTCTTACAATAGGCCTAATTGGAGAATCAAACAAATAATAGAGTCTTCAGAGTCAAAGAAGGACAACCCAACCAACATGAATGCAGATTCAAAGATGATAAAACAGGTGTGGAAAAAGAAACCTTAAATGCCAACTTAGTCCTTCAGTAATCCTCTTTTTGAGGATTCAAGCTTACTTTTACCTAAAGAAATGTTTGTAGTAAGCACAAGAATGTAAAAACTCAAGTCGCCAGGGTACAAAAAACACTCTTTGGCATAGCCAGAGTCGGGCTGCTGAGCCATAAAATGAGCAAAGCATGCTTCAAGTCATATTAAACTCTATGCCAGGAGTCGTAGTTATTAGGCTTACGCTCAAGCTGGAAGAGTTGAGCATATCTAAAGTCATGTTGCTCATGCTGGATGAGATGAGCATAAGAGTCTAAGTCTATTAACTTACAATTAGTGGAGTGTCGTAGAGTCCAACACTCACGCACAGTGCACAGTAAGATTAAGAGCACATATCCTCGTCAACAAAAACCATTCTTAAAGGACTGCCAGCTTGAAAATCCATGTCCTATGCTTTTAGCTGCACCATCTTTTTGAATAACCCCTCAAAATCTTTCTTGCATAGCATATTGTTTTTGATGCAGTTTTGAGTATGCATAAATAGGATGTCCTACCATTGTACATATGCATTAGACACTCTTTTTTGCTTCCACCTATGCACCTTGAGTGGACTACAACAAGCAAACCAATGTTCCATCATGCTACACTTTCATATTTGCTGCCTTTTTATTTCCATATCTATCAGCAATTAATCCCTTGAGTACTTTATTAATATTTCCCATGCAAATAAGTACTCCAAGAATGCGCGTATCCCAAAGGCACTTTTTTCCCACTAGGTTTTTTCCCTTTGGTCATCCAGGTTATAGACCCTAATTTAGAACCTCATCATTTTACTTCCCTTGTACATACTTTTCATAAATAAACAACAGCCTCCTCATTATGCTATTATAACAGACAAATGCAACATCATCTCTCACACTTGACATATTCAGACCAATGAAGATGCTGCAACAGATTGAACCCCATCAACAAATTCAACGACAAATGAAGAAAATCAGCCCATCAACAACCAATCAAAACCTTCTCTTGCCTCCACGGACACTTTTCAACAGTGCCCGAGGACGGGCACTAAAATAGGAAGGGGGGAATCTTAACTGAGTCAATGTCAATTAACAGAAGCTGCTAAACACGAAAGACATACGGATGCACATCGAGGATGAATATGAAGAAGCAGTAAAGATTGAAATTCCACGTTTTCTCAAAATGGTCAAGTATTGTAAATTCCCGATTTATTTCAAGCCATTGTAATATTGTTAATGTGTTATGGGCTCAATGGGAGTTTCAAGTTGTAAAGAATAGGTCACTTACTGTGCCTAGGTTGCAGATTCAGTAATAAGTGGTGAGCCCTAAAGGCCTTGGACACCCGGACATTGCATATTTTAACCTAGGTATATAAGGCAGTGTGTAAAAGAAATTAGGATTCTCAAGTCATTTGTTGAGAGCACTCTTTGGTGAAAGCTCTTGAGGTGTGTGGCTATGGAGTCCTTGAGCTTCTCCTTGATCATGAGACTTGATTAACACTAATCAATGATTCATTCTCTCTCACTATGCCTCTCTCTTACTATGATGCTTAGATTAACTAGATCTTAACTAATTAGTGATTAATCCCTCTCTAATCTTGTGTGATTGTCCTCTTTTGCTTGTGTGTGCATGTAGGTTTGATTGGAGTGTGGTGCTTGATAGATCTATGTGTGTGTGCTTGCGATTAGTGTGTTGCATGATAGGATTAGTGTTGTGTGTGTATTGTAATCATAGTGTGTGTGATTGGGTTGATTAGAGGTGAAGAGAAGCGGATATGGAGATTGCCCTTCATTGCGGCTTAGCTCCTCCATAGGCCGAGAAGCTCACCTCATAGAGTTAACCATTTGTGCTGCCACGATTAGCTCACTAACCGTGTGAGTGTTTCCATGCGCTAGCCGGACAGTTCATCCCTCCGGATTGATAATTTTGTTGGTCATTGGAGCTATTGCAACGATGGGACCCCCAACAGCCAACTGCTGGTATTTGAGACCTCAAGTCCCCCAGCTACTTGTAGCAACTATGACAACAACAACAAAGAAAAAAGAAAAAAAAGAAAAGAGAAAGAAAATATCATAAACTTCCTTGTATTTTATGTTGATCGACACACTTAAGTGGTATAAGTGACAAGATCACCAGTCTTTAGACCGGAACGACCATTCCTAGGGTTAACTACTCTTTAGTCGACATTTTTTAATTAACATTGGTCAATCTAGTACTTACTTTAGTCCTATCTCTTGTGTACTTCTCTTTGAGTCAACCTAATAGACCTTAACTCAATTGCATTTTATTCAGGTACTACTCTTGTTCTAGTTGGCAATGTTACAATTCATGATTTTTTTTGCCATTTTCTTGAATATCATGTATGCATCTCACTTATTGCATACCTGCACATGCTACCTTTGAGCTGTCACAATGTTGTTTTTCTTCTGCTACATGTACTCCTATCGTGGATCCCGATGTTGCATTGTTATATTTCGAGGGCGGAATCTACATCAGGAAGGGGATCATGTTACCACCACGCGACCACCTTTTAGGTAGCCATGGACTGGGGGCTTATCGGACCAAGCGAGTAGTATATTATGTTATTGGTCGGGCTTGCCGGTCAGGTAGGAATGGTTAAGAGTGATCTTCGATGAGCGACGCACTCTAAAATTGGAACCTATAATGTTTGGGTAAGATTGGCTAAGTGTGGTCGCCCAAATGTGAACGGACAAGACCATATAAAAGTCAATCTAAACCTAAAATACCTTATTCTCTCATTTATGCAATGCAAGAAGAGTGCTCTTGCTCCATCTCCTTCTTTGTCTCCTTTGTGTACTAGTGTGTGTTGTGTGCTTGAGAGAGAGAGAGAGAGAGAGCATTGCGACAGCACGATGGCGGCGAGGGGATTGAGCGTGGCACAACCGCGGCTCCCTCTTCTTCGCGTGACAAGGCACGGCAACAAGCCTAGAGCGGTGAGTGATATACAATTGTCATCTTTGAGCTTACTAGTTTAGGCTAGTTGAGTGCTTGGATCCATATGTGGATCGCACACAGTGTCAGGCAAGTCCCTTGCTTTGATACGTGCGACAGAAGCCCACAGATGCTAAGGAGTTGGGTAGTACCATACCTCTTGTACATAAACAAGCTTTCAATAAGTCAATAAAGAGCTCTATTTCCGTGTACATGATTTTTGTTAAAGATTCTCAAAATGAACCTAATGCTTTAGCAAAACAAAATATAAACAATCAAAAGGATTTAGAGATATCCAGTTTCCTTAAGGGGTGTTAGCAACAAGCTAACACGAATACCATTTTTCGGAGTTCTCTTTGTAAAACACTTATTATTTTGATAAATCGGGAATATTGTAACTCCTATTTTCTCGGATAAACTCTGTAATTAATGAGCCGGGGCTACAAGCTTCCAGACTGTATCAACCTGTCATTACCCAGCTTTGGTAGAACTCTAGATTATTAGTTTTGGCCACCCAAAAACCTTGGCTAAAGTATAAAAGCCAATTTTTGTAAGTTTTTGGATAAGAAATACACAGCGTGAGCTAACGACGCTCACTCCTCTCCTTCTCGTGCTTCCTACTCCCTCCCCGGTTATCACATTGCAGTCGCGTTAGTTGCATTGCAATCGCAGGTAAGATCTCTACGCATTGACGTAAGCAGTTCATGGTATTTTGTAGATTTTGGCGTCGCTGACCTATGGCCTAATTTCATCATAACTAGGAATTTACACTTTCAAATAGACAACTAAGCATAGGCGGGGTATTGGAGCATCATTGCTAAGCATTTAGATGCATTCTAGGTCAAAAACGACTAGGTCAAAAATCCACTTCTGTTAATAATCACGATTTTGGAACTTCACCTAAAGTGGCGTTTGAGACCATAGGCATGTGTGCTTAGATCTTATAAACATGTTCTAGAAGTTTCGTTACGTTTGGATGTCATTTGATACTATAACGGATGTGATTTGTTTGCTGATGAGCGATTCGCTTTTGGTAATTTCAGTCACTTGAGTGTAGCTTGAGTTAGATGCGAGTTGTTAGTTGTTTTTTGAGAGATTGACACCCTCTTGTAGCCTCTATGCACTAGTCGAGTCAGCTTTATCCCATGGATTGACAAATCAATTGTGGTTCTTGCTAATACTGCAATAAGATAGGATGGTGTGGTTAGACACGCGTCCCACATTTGGCACCGTTGTCGGGGATCGAAGAGACCTAAACTAGGGAAAAACACGGGCGTCTTGTGAAGTTATCCTTTAACTTCCTCTAGGTTCACCTAGAGTTCAAAACTTTCTTTTAGAAACCGCATGACTTAAGATTGTCGTCTTTTGCTGTGTAGAGGTAGTTTGGAAGTAATCGTACTTGCTGAGTGCATTTAGGATAATAGGATTGTAAAAATAGATTAGAATTTTGAGAATGATTGGTAGACGAGACAAGTATTAAGATCAGTGCTCAAAAAAACATAAAGACAAGAAAACGAGTATTTGTGGACACTTTTCACAATCCCATTGCATGAGAATCTAAGAGTAGGGTAAGTAGGATCCGAGGTGGATTTCAGAACATTGCTCTCTCTGAAAGAATCAAGTGTGAGTTGTTAATGGAAGTTGCAGAATTTCAGGTCTACGGCTAGAAATAGCTTTGAAAGACTCGAAACCACTCAATCCGACTGGAGAGTAAGCTTAAAAGTTATATGAACCAGTTGATAAGCTCAAAGATAGTTCGAGGTAAAAATTTCAAGAGTTGGCCAAAACTCAGATTATTTACTTTTTCTTGGCATTTTAGGCCAAATTAAGTTTTGACTTGATTCATAAGCTTAGAATAGCTCATATAAAAACTGTCTTTGAAAAAATTACAAAAAAGTGTTCATTTCAAGCCTAAAGTTAATAATCGCATTATTAACTTTCTGCTCCAAATTGACCAAGACTCATTGCATGAGTACAAACAACTTTTGTAAAGGCACAAAAGATTTGGATCACCAATCTGGCAAAAAACTGGGTAAAAACTTAAGTTTTGTACTGACTTTTTGAATCTTGAGTGTAAATTGGAGAAACATTGTCCAAACTTGATGAAAGTTGATTCATAGGCTTATATTGATGTGATAAACATGTGTATATGCTCAGTTGACCAGAAAGATGCAAAAAGTTGTCAGTTGTAAATAATCATGATTATTTATATCTGCTCCATTTTTCAAGTTTTTTGACCAAGTCAGCATACCACTAGTTTTAACATGTTGTAATAAGCCCACAAACTAAATTTGGTAAGACTTGGATCACTGGATTGAAAATTGTGACCAAAGTTGCAAAGTTAATCTGTTGACAGATAATTGATGACCATTTGACAAAAAATTGTCCAAACTTGATGAAACTTGGCTAGTGACCTTAACTTGAGGTGCTTAACAGATCTATGTCAAATTTGGGACAAAAAGTTACAAAAATATAGCTGGAGTAAATAATCGCGATAACTTATATCTGCTTCAAAACTTGAGAAATTTGCACATTTGAGTATACCACAAGGTCAAGCATATCAAGTAGACCCCACAAATCAATTTTGGTAAAATTTGGATCACAAAAGTAAGACTTAAGCCAGATTCTTGAAATTAGAGTCTACGGACACAAAAGAATTGATAAACTTGATCAGATTTTGTTCAAACTTGTTGAAACTTGTCCAGGGACTTTAACAAGTTGTATACTTGCCAAAACAATAAGAAAAGTACAAAAAATTAGCAAAAGCAAATAATCGCGATTATTTACTACTGCTATCCAGAGACATCAATTTTGACTTTTGAACTTATACAATGTTAGACTAACATAATATAAAGCCACTGGGCAATTTTGGGTTCAATTGGATCAAAATGGTACATGTTCACTCAACTTCAAGGTTGCAGATTAAACCTTTGATTTTTTGCTAAAGTCGAATTTGAAAGTCAAATTTTGACTCCCATAGCTCGATTTGAAGTGATACACATAGACCAATCACGAGAGTTAGCAAAAACTCTACTGTCTCTATAGAAGAATAACTAAATTGATCAAAATTATAAAGGAATCAGGTTGCAGACGAGGAATCAGTGGCTTGACAGAAAGTTGCAATCGAATCAAGTGGAAACTGACGATAAGTCAATCCAGAGGTGAGTACTCTATCTAGGGCTTCATAAGTCCATATGAACCTTAGATCTGGTCGTGTACTAGGAAATCAGGGCATACTCGGAGAAACCTCCAGTAGAGTATCCACAAAAGAAAGCGTAAATCAAGGCAATTCCTTGCACACAATTTCTGAAGAAGTCTCAGACACTTTTTCAGATTCAACATCCGAAATGTCTTCTTACTCAACTCACTCGAAAACCGGAACGACAATGCGCTATAAGCATATACTCTCTTTTTACAAGACTAACCGTCATGGAGCCCAGGTTTACTTGGATCCTAACGAGGAGTATGCTATTCGCATTGATGACCATGGTATTGAGTTCGAAGAAGAGATTAGGGCAACCACACAAGGACAAATGTACATGGACAGAAACGGAACTCAGTATGTACAAGTCAAAAACCCCAATGTGGTAGACAAATGGGGGTTAGAAGTAAACACCATAATCCCAGATATGTTAGCAAAAGAAGGACCACAACTTTAAAATTCGAGGGATACGATCAAGTAGATTTGAAGCCTTTGAAACGGCTTAGTACGGATAATCCTAGGATCAGAGTCTATTGTTGGGAAGACAGAAACATAAAACATCTTTTGTGGACTTTGCATGCCAAACCAGAACAACTAACGGCCATGAAGATCATCTATATCTTCAAGATCAAAGATAAGGGATCAACAGACCTACCAACCTACCTGTTTAGGGATTGTTATAACAACAACTTTGTTATGATGACTCCTAAGGAGGTAGAACAAACCAAAAATATCAAGGGTATTCCATAAGGGATTGGATATTGGGACAAGGACCAGAAACAATTCCAAGAGATGAACACCGTGAGAGATCATCTGAGAGTAATGTGAAGAAACCAGAAACCACCTCAGCACGTAGAAATCCGGGTGACACTAAGGCCAGTCCAGGGTTACATGAGTCACTATTTCCAACAGACTGGTTTGAAGGACTTGGAATAGGACCAACTGCCAGGAGACCGGAAGTTGAACCAAACAGACGCGTCAGACTAGCTGATTCTCAAAAATGGGTTAGAAAATACAGTGGATCAAGGGATCCATACGACCTCTTAGCAAGCTTTAAGCAAGTGCTAAGAGCAGAACGTATATTTTATTTCCATACTTAATTCGAGGGGTTTGGAATGACATTAGAAGGAAAGCTTTGACATGGTTCCAAAACATTCCACCAAGGTCAATCATGAACTTGCACACCTTAGCTCAAGGATTTGTAGCTGCTTGTTCCAAAACGGGAATCAAACATAATACGGTAGCTCAAATCTACAGCTTTAAACAGAAACATGGTGAATCTGTTAGGGATTGTGAAACTCAAATGATACAATACATTGCCAGATGCCCGGGGCTAGAGATACCCGCAGAAGAACAACTTGGACTTCTAAACAAAGAACTTCATGCTATACTCTATAGTCAAAAGCATACAACCCTAGAAAAGTGTGTGCTAGATGCTATTGACTTAGGAGATAATTGTGATATTTTTTAACAAAGAAGATGTCCCTAAGGATAATCAAAGTGAGAAAACAATATCTACTAAACCAGCACGTGGTAACAATTGCTGCAACACCACTCTCAGCCATAGAAGATATGCTTAAAAGGATGAATGAACTGATGAACAACATGCAAAAAGCACCTATGAGGGGACCATGACAAGGGATACCTCAACAGGGACAACCAATTAGGCCACAAAAATGGTGTGCAATCAAGGATAAATGGACCAACCATGAGACCCACGAGTGTTACTTCAGACCAAAGTATTGTGGGAATGTTCACTACGTGCCCATGAGGCCACAAGGACAACCCATGTACAAATATCAGCCTAATATGGCCCAAGCTCAAAGACCACCAATGGGTATGGAAAGACCTCAACCTATGTTGGGACAACAACCTCCGTATCCAAGACATAATGCAGTGCCTGTAAAGTACATGCACTCCGAAGGAGTCATAGATGAACAAGCATTATTGCCTGTTACACCCTATGCTTAGTCTAGTCCATCTACAATAATGGTAGAAGGAGATTGGTACAATTCACATCCACCACCAATGGAAGAAACCGTGACTTATGATCCACCAGAGCTCGCACCAATGTATTATGTAGCTAATCAAGGTGTCAGACATCCCATGGTAAGACCCATGATTAAGCCAAGAACGGGAAACTGTCATAAGTGTGGTGCAGATGATCATTGGAAGAATGAATTCCCAGAGCCTGACAAAAACCTCAAACCAATTGAAGCTTATTGCGTACAATGTTGCAAAAAGGGAGGACACTTCCCAGAAGATTGTCCAAAAAATCCTTTAAACAAGGGTAAAACCGTAGTAAACATAGTCCAAGTGATATCTAGTAGCTCATCAGAGAGTGAATCGATTGTTCCAATCAAGGTAACCACTAGAGTCCAAGCCAAGAAAAAGAAACACAACTCTTTCGATGATTCAGAAAATACAAAATTTTCCTCTCAAAGAATCAAAAGGAGCAAAAGCAAAAGATATGAGATGAGAAAACAAAAACAACGAGATGAAATCGAGAAGAAAGCAAAACAGCTATCCTAGGAAAAGTTGAAAGATCCTGGGAGCGAAAACAAAGAAACAACCGTGAAATCTGGAGGATCCATTCTGGTTGATAATATTTTTGAGCCTATTAATGCTGCCTTGGAAGCTTACCAAGCAGGACTTCAAGCAGGCCAAAAAATGGAAAACAAACGGAACAACTATCCTTCTCCATACATGGAAGCAGCTAAGCTGGAAGCTTATCAAAATTTGGTAAGAATCACGCAAGAAATGCTGGAAAATAAAAACCAAGCTTGAAAGTATCGCAAAACTTGAAGAGCTTGTGGTAAGGAAAACGAAAGAAAAATCCAATGTGGTGGCATAACCCCACCTTGAAACAAAAGAACCAGAGCTAATAGTGCTTGACAACAAAGATGCTTTAGACGGAATTCCATTCGTAGAGGAAGACTGGCAAGGACACTTATGGGAAAAAGTGAGAGAGATCAATGATGGGAGCCTAACTCTAAAGTCAGTTCCTATAAAGGAAGTCTCGTTGGATAACCTACTTTCTGATGTGAACATGGATGTACAATCCTTGTACGGGGATTGCGGATCTGAAGCTTCAGTAATGTCAAAACCATTGACCTTGAAAACATTACCTTATTACTTGGGAGATAACGAAGATGAATCCATAGTGTGTAAGATCACTTAAGTAAAAAGCGCTGAACAGACCCCAGAAGTAGACAACATTCATTCAATCATGTCTACACCCATCCAATGCACTCCTACCTTGGGAGAACTGTTAAAACTCAGACCATACTTATGGAATGATCTACAAAAAACCTTAGAGAAGGTGGGGATAACGGGACTAAACTTGAAAAATTTGGAAAAATTTAAAAATGAAATGGACAACAAAGAGATTCGATCTGTTCCCATGAACAAAGTCGGAGAATATTACGAAGGTGAAGAAGGAAACACCACCCTCCCAGTGAAATATAATGACATTGAAACCATGGCAATACTGGATAGTGGAGCAGGCATAGCCATAGCCACTAAAGCAGTATGGGAATCCTTGGGACAGCCAACCATTAGACAAACTCGAAAGAAGTTGCAATTGGCTAACGGACACATTGAGAGACCATTAGGGATGCTTGAAAAAGTGATAGTTAATTCCTGTGGAATTAAATATCAACACACTTTTGCCATAGTCGACTTTGGGAAAAAACTCAACTATGAAATCATATTTGGAAGACCTTTCATGCGACAGGTACAGCTTATCCAAGATCGGGGAAACAATTACTGTACTTGAAGCAAGTGGGATCTATAACAAGAGTAAATATAAAAGATCACACTTATAGAGATGTCTTGAAAACACCCATACAAGAGTTTGATTCAGTCTCTTCTGCTGAAACTAAGCTTCCATCTTGGTTAAACAAAGACACTCCTATTTGGATGTGTGGAGCTTCAGAAAATGGAAGTTTAAAACGAGAAGAATGTACCTTAGAAAGGGATTGCACAGACGAAGCCTATGTACATGAACCCTTTCCAGAGCATTTGTTTGAGCCATTCGAATGGACTCAAATTTTAGCGACCATGGATGTACGTGTGAATGCGTCTATGCCTACTCAATTTTGCAATGAGAATGGCTACGACATAATTTCCATCCAAATGATTTCAATCCTCAACATTGAAGACGAAAATGAGGAACCCAAGGACTTAATGAAAGCTCAACAAGTCTTTTCAAACCTCTACTATGGTGCAACTGATGAGTTAGATGAACACTCAGCTACTTCAGAAGGTTCAGGGTCAGAAAAAGAACATATGAGAGCTAAGCTACTCTTAAAAGGAGGGGAGGAAAAGTTTTTTGACTTTCAAAACCAGAAATCGAGAAAACAAAAATGGTATAGACGAAAAAGAGACACCAGAATTGTGAAAACACGACCTATGCCATCAGTCTCCAGTAGAACACAATTCCTAATGCAAATAGATGCAAATGATTGTGTCAATGACAAAATCACTGGTAGATATCCCTCTAAAAAAAATTCAAAAATGTCTCAAACATCAAGAAAAACAAGGAAGCGTACTCAAGCAAACCCACAAGATAAAAAAACACTCATGACCCGAGTCGAGCGGAATAGGAAATATTAAGAGTTGAAAAAAGCATGACCGAAATGGAAACCACGGAAGAGGATGGTAAGGATGTAATGAGTGTTCCATCCCATTACAAAAAGTAACTCTCCAAGATTGAAAAATCATAGTCGAACAACCTGTTAGGGAACTACAAAAACAAGGTGAGTCTTACAAAGAGCCTGAAAGCGCTAAAAAGATAGACTTGGTTGAACTATGAGAAGAGCCTAGAACTGCTTACATTGCGAATGACCTAACATAAGAAGAAGAAGAGCTTTTGCTAAGCTTGTAAAGGAATAAAGAGATATCTTTGCTTAGTCTTACAAGGATCTCAAGGGTGTTGATCCATAAATCTATCAACACACCATACCCATGAGAGATAATGTGAAACCAAGTAGACAAAGTCCATACACGTATAATGAAACATTTGCCAGGAAGATAAAAGAAGAGATTGAAAAACTACAGGAAGCCGAATTCATTTATGAAATTGAACACACAAATTGGGTGTCTCCAATTGTGATAGTACCCAAGAAGAATGAAAAATTACGAGTGTGTGTTAATCTCGAAAAGGTGAATGCAGCTACTATTAGAGACAACTTTGCTCTTCCAATCACTGATCATGTTTTAGAACGAGTTGCAGGAAAAGAAGCTTATAGCTTCTTAGACGACTTCTCAGGATACAATCAACTTTTGGTTGACCCAAAAGATCAGCATAAAACTGCTTTTGCAACATGTATTTTTGCCTATCGGGTTATGCCGTTTGGGTTAACTAATGCTCCAGCCACATTTCAAAGGTTAATGAGCCATGCTTTTAAAGAATATCTTAGGAAATTATTAGAAGTATATATGGATGATCTTTGTGTACATTCATCAATCCGAGCTGATCATTTTGAAACCTCAAAAAGGTATTCGAAAAATGTAGACATTATAGGATTTGCTTAAATCCTGAAAAGTGCACATTCATGGGTAGACAAGGAAAACTTCTTGGACATATAGTGTCTAAAAATGGCATAGCTATTGATATTGAGAAGATTCATGTCATTGCTGATTTGCCTATATCAACAATCAAGGGGGTACAAGCCTTCACGGGGAATTGTGGATATTATCGACGGTTCATCTACATGTACACTATTATTGCAAAACCCATGTATAGCTTGATTACACACTTTGAATGGACCAAGGCATGTGAAGAATCCTTCATGAAGCTTAAGCAAGCTCTCACCTCAGCTCCAATATTGAAAGCACCATATTGGAATAAGATATTCCACATACATGTAGATGCTTTCAATTTTGCTATCGGTTGTATACTAGCTCAACAAGGAGACGGAAAATTTGACTTTCCTATTTCTTATGCTAGCCGACAATTGAACATGGTGGAAAAGAATTACACCACCACTGAAAGGGAAGGATTAGGAATGATCTATGCCGTTAAAAAGTATAGACATTACCTATTAGCCAACAAGTTTGTGCTCTTTGTGGACCACCAAGCTTTGGTGTATTTGGTCAACAAGCCATGCAGCACAGGGAGGATAGTGAGATGGTTCATCATTCTTCTCAAATTTGATTTCACTGTGGTTGTAAAAAAGGGCACTAGTGACACATCAAGAGCAGATCATTTGTGAAGGATTGTTTCAAGAGAATCATATAAAGGGGTAGACGATGATTTACCAGATGCCTATTTGTTCTCCATGGAAATGATACCTCGATGGTCGGAAAACATTGTGTCATTGATGACAATAGCCCAAGTGGATTCACAAATACCACTTTCTATTACAATCATATTAATCGAGCAATCGGCTATGTATCAATTACTAATTGGTAGGCTATACAAAAGAAATCGAGACGGGATATTGCTCTTATGCATTAATCCTGGAGGAAAAGAATAGTACCTAAGTCAAGTACATGTTACCATAGTGGGACTTCACTTTGCGGAAGACCAAACTATGCAACGAATCTTGAGACTTGGAGTATTTTGGCTGACCATGAGAAGCGATGTTCGATCTTTTGTAAAGAATTACCTTCAATGTCAAAAACAAACACCCATACCTCATGTAACATTGTTTCAAATGTCACATGTGCCTAAGTGGAGTAACTATCTAGTTACTTACTTATCAAGCCGAACATTTCCTGAGGATATGAGTAAACACCGTCAAGGAGCAATTGAAACTGAAGCAAGAGACTATGATCTTATTAAAAACCAATTGTATCGGAGAGGTAAATATCAACATTTGCGTCTTTGTGCAAATGAAGACGAGTATATTCCAATTATAGAACAAGCACATGCTGGATTAGCTGGAGGTCACTTTTCTAGTGAGACCACTGCAAGAGCAATCTTGATGGCAGGCATTTGGTGGCCAACACATTTTGCAGATGCCAAAGAATATGTTCGAAGGTGTGATGCTTGTCAAAGAGCAAAAATGCCAACATGTATAGATAACATGCCCTTAAGACCAATGACGGGGGCTAGAGCTTTTGCAAAAGGGGTATAGATTTTGTTGGACCAATACAACCGCCTGCTTATAGAACCCAAGCTCAATATATCATTGTAGCTACGGACTATTTGACCAAGTGGGCCGAGGCTAAAGCAACTCAAAAGAATGATGCCAGAACCACTGCTGCATTCTTATACGAGTATGTATTTATGGGATATGTATTGCCAATAGAAATGGTCAGTGGATCGGAGAACTCATTTCCTCAATGAGGTAATCGAGTATTTGCTTAATGAGTTTATGGTCATCCATAACAAATCAGCTCCCTATCACCCACAAGCAAACGAACAAGCTGAACATACGAATAAAATTCTTAGCTCGGTGCTGACTAAAGTGGTTAGTTCAGGAAGGACCAAACTAGAAAATGAATCTCCATGCTCCTCTATGGGCTTATCGAGTTTCATTCAAAACAGCTTTAAATGCTACACCCTTTAACCTTGTTTATGGTCTTGATGCCATACTTCCAATAGAATTTCTATTGCCGACATTAAGGGCAGCACAGAATCTTGAGTGGACTGGACATGAATTGTCAGAAAGACTTGAAGATTTGGAAAAGCTAGATGAGCAAAAACAAAAACAGTTTTTGGATTCCCACTTAATCACAAAAATATTCAAGAAAGGGGACTTAGTTTTAGTCTATTCCCTTAAGCTACACATTCCCAAGTTTAAAAAAAAGGAAAACGGACCGTTTATCATTGAAGATGTATCTCCAAGCGGGACAGTAAAATTGTTCACCCTAGATGGTGAACCAATGGCTAATTGGATTAGTGGATGTCGTTTAAACAAATACAATTTGCCGCTAACCAATGAATTGCTAGAAAGAATGCATGCAGCCAAGCAAAGAAAGATTAAACGATAGCAGGTTATTGATGAAGCCCAAGAGGAAGCTCGACTTTGGGTACTCAAAGGAAAGCTACTCTCAAGAATCAACAGATACCGATTCCCATCAACACTCGGAAAATAGATGACCGACAATGGGAATTACCTAAAGACGTAGTTTCAACAGATGATAACTGGTTAGACGGAATGGACCTGTGCATCAAAGTACAACTCAACAATCATAGCACCAATGCTTTGGTCGACACAGGAGCTAGAGTAAATGCAGTCAGTTATTCCACATACAAGAAGGCAACAAGTCAAGCATTGACAGCAGGAAGAGTGACAATTAAAGGATGCAACAAGAACCCAACCCCAACATTGGGAGTAGTCAACTTGAACGTGATAGTACATGGATGTTCATGTCCTCATCAGTTTGTATGCTTACCAGATGAACACATGAATGAGATGATGATTCTTGGAATTCCCTGGATGCGGACATACAAAGCAGTACCAGATTGGGATTCAAATCAGCTAAAGCTATCACCTAAAGGTGGGCAACTCATTGTTCCAATTGCACCAAGCAAGGAGGAATGGAAAGGAAGCAATCAACATACCAAACTACGAAGTAATCAATCTTCTCCATCCCCTTGACAGGCAAATGCTACAAGTAGCATGCAAGGAGTCATGCAAATTTGGGTACCAAAAGCACAGCTTAAGGACAAGCCGATTCAGATATGGGTGCCTAAAACTTCACCGACAAAACAAAAGAAGGTTCCAAGGGCTAAAACATAGAGACGAGCATCTCCGAGCAAGGAACCTAGCATGAAATTGGTTTGGAAGAAAAAGGAGCACTTATCTTCTCCATAAACCGTAAAATCAATTAAGCAATGGCGAGTTAAGTCTCAAAAGATTCCACCGCATCATACAACAACAAGCAGACCAAGCTACCAATGGAGGGAAAAAGCTCGACAACAAACAAAAGTGCTACCAACAGATCAAGCAATCAGCGTGCTGAAGAATCCTGATGGTACAATCAAATAGAGAGCACACAAGCTACAAGATTTTCTCTTTGGAAGACATCAGCAGCAAACCTCGACATTAGAAACCCTTGAGTTAATTACTCAAGACCTAGCTCTTGAGTTAATTACTCAAGACCTAGCTCTTGCACAACATAGTGGTTTGAATTGCATTGATCTTCAAAGCATGGTAGAGCCAACCACGGCTATGCATAGACACGATTGCTCAACCCATGCACACAGTCATCCCGGAGTACGCCATCTAGGAGGGGTGGAAGGGCACTAAGTACCAAGTAATTAAGGGCAATGTTTGAAAAGGGAGGAAAAAAGTTCGATGCTAATGTGTGATTTTTTGCAAAACTACCTAATAATGCCCTTATAATTCATCATTAAGGAAAATTCACTGATAATATCTTTTCGATGAGTGTAACTAGTGTATGTACTATCAAAAAATAGTTCTTTTTAGGTATTTTTCATCATTTCTATTGATAATGAGATTTAAAAATAGAAAAATCCAACAAAAAACAATAAAGCTATGTGTTTCAATGGATTTTCTTAATTATTGGATTTTCACTTTACTTTTTTAGAGCATTTTGCTATTTTCTTTGATTTTTTTAGATAAACAGATCAAAATTAATAATAAATAGCAGGGAATCTCAGATGGAAAAACGAAAGACACAATTGTGATCAGAAAGACAAGGCGGACAAGCACAAAAATTTTCAATGAAATCAAAAGATGGAAGTGGGAAGCCTAAATTAGGCGGCCAGGCCTACTTTTGCAAAATTCTTGCAGAATGAGCTACAGGAATCCGATCAGGGAAATTTTTGAGTCTAACATAGATTTCATGGGCTAGTAGGATTAACAGGGGAATCTGGAGAAAATTGGTTCGAAAATTTCGGGTATAGATATCCAAGGTAGGCTAAAACCACCTCATTTCCACTTGCAGCCTTTGTAGAGAGAGCTTTCGACCCCTTTTTCGGAGTCCACAATTGACCGTTTACAGCGCCGTCTCACATGAGACAGGAGGGGTAAGTTCTTTACTCATCAATGATCCATTTGGTACGGCCGGTAGCTAGTCTAAACCCCTAGAAAAAACCCTAGAAATCGAGCAATGCATGAAAACCTACAACCAAAAACTGACCATAGCGGCCTGTCGGCTCGACCAAATCAGATGGGATTTGAACTATAGCATGCCCTAACATAATAGAACGTGTCTATACCATCAGTTGACCATTTGGCAAGGGTCGAGGGGGTCCCCAGTAGAAAAGCTAGGTTTTTGGCAAATGCCAGAATTCCAAAGCCACCATAAACCTACTTGAAAAACTTTCTTTGTTGTAATGTCACCTAAAAAATGTCCACCTGCATCACCTGCATGTGCTTCATCCAAGATCAATTTCTGTTCAAACTTTTGAACACACCTTCTTAAAACCTCGTATATTCCCCTTTTATAAAGAACACCCATAATCACTGTAAATATTCTACTTCTCCATGCCAATTTTCTCCTTTTGACTACTGACAATTCTTTTGGAAAAATTCCATGCATTAAAAAATATAACATATCCTCATACCAAGAATCCTCAACATCCATAAGTCTAGTGGAAACAAATTTTCATCAAGACATTCATCTATTATTTCAGTAGGTGCTTCCCAATAGCTAACCTGCTCAAATAGTCAGTTTATCACCAATTCCTGACCTGGCTGGGTATAACCGAATAACCAAACTCGTGCATCAACATTACCCATCTAGCCAACCTTCCTGAAAGATGAGGTCTATTGACTAGATACACTAGGGCTTGATGATCCACATGAATCACTACTTTATTTTCCAACAAGTAATGTCTAAATTTTTGCAATCTAAAAATCATCCCAAGACATTCTCTCTCAATAAATGTGTAATTCTTTTCTGAATGTGCTAGCACTCTACTAGCATAGTAAATTGGTTTGAACCAACCTTTCTCCACTTCTTGCATTAGAACTACTCCCACTGGTTTAGTAGATGCATCCACAAATATATAAAAAGGCAACTTCCAATCAGCAAGTATCAGGATAGGTGCAGTCACCAACATCTTTTTCAACACGTTAAATGCAGTCTCTTGCTCTTCCTTCCACAAAAAATATGCATTCTTCTTTGTAAAATTTGTAAGTGGCAAGCAAACATGTGCTAAATACCTCAAAAATCTACTATGCCACTTAACCTTACCTATAAACCTCATCAGTTGTTTGAGGTTTTTTGGAGGTAAGGCTTTCAAGATTGCTTCCACCTTCTTTGGGTCAATGGCTATACCCGCCTTACTAATTATGTAGCCCAACAAAATTCCACTTTTGACATCAAAGGCACATTTGCAGGATTAAGGCACAATCTGGATTCCCTACACTTTTCAAAGCATAACTTCAAAGGCTTGAGATGATCCTTTTTGTCTCCTGAAACACTAAATCCAAAAACACCTTCATAAATGTGGTAAACGAAGGACCAAACACCTCCATAACCCACTTCTGAAAAGTAGGTGGTGCATTCTTCAGTCCAAAGTTCATCAATGGAGAAACATATACTCCCCATTTAGTGATGAAAGCTATTTTGTCCATGTCCTTCAAAGCCATTCTAATCTTATTGTATCCACTAAAGCCATCTAAAAAGTTTTACATCTCCTCTCCTAATACTGCATCCAGGATTGTATCACAATATGGTAGAGGAAATGGACCAGTAATTGTGGCAGCATTTAGTTTCTTGTAATCTACACAAACCTTGATTTTCCCATTTTTCTTTGGGACAACCACAATTGGTGACAACCACGTAACTTTATCTACTGGGTAGAGAAAACCAACTTCCTTTAGTTTATCGATCTCTTCCTTCACTTGTTTTGCATAATTTGGATTCATCTAGTATCCTTGTTGCTTCACTGGCACTGCATTTGTTTTCATATTTATAGTGTGTTGACATACAGTTGGATCTACTCCCTTCATATCAGTATATGACCAAGAAAATACATCCCTAAATTCCAATAGCAAACTCTTCAATGCTTTCTTGAACTCACTATCCAGTTCAGTGGATACCTTCACCATCTTTGGGTCATTTTTAGTTCCCAAAATCATATCTTCCAGTTCATCTTCTTTGACTCTTGAACCGTTAGACATTTGTTCTTCAAACATCTTCTCTGCATATTTGATTGCCTCAATTGCTTCCTTTTCCTCCTCCAATCTCTACTCTTTGGCTTTTTTACCTGTATGCTTCCCACTTTCTTTCAATTCCAATTCAGGTAATTGTTTCTATTTTTCAACTACGTCTATAATCTTGTACACATCAACCTCAAAAATTGGGACTACTGTTGTATTTCTTTGAAGTAACTCTTCTTCTTCATCTTCCTTAATAGCTTGACCCATATCGATACCTTCTGCATACAAAGGTCTGAACCCAGGTGGAATAGTCTTCTTTGGCACCATCTACATCCTCAATTTTTCCTTCTTACGTTTGATCTCAATTGTCTCTGCTCCCCATAACTGCTTTACTTTAGCTGCCCTGAGCCATGGCCTTCCCAAAATCATTCGGTAAGAGCATGTTGATTCTTCCAACTTCAGGACAACAAAATTGACCACAAAGGGTAGTTATGCTACCCTTATTGTCTAAGTTTTGAGAATCCCCAAAGGTTTTACTCACCTTTGGTCAGCCATTTTAACTTGAAAAGGTGTTGGTTCCCACTTTAGGAGATTCAACTTCTTGCAAACTAATTCAAGGAGAAATATTCACTCCTGAACCTCCATCCACCAACACATCAAAAAGGTACATCTTCCCAATGCTAATATTTATCACAAGCACTTTGTAATCCACATCTATCAGAGCTATCTCTCCACCATCAATCTGCACTAAGTCAATTAGACTGTTTTCCCCCTTCTTCTTCTCCTCCTTATCTTTGATTGATTTGACAATGACTAAAATCAGGGACTAACTTCATTAATTGCCCCACCTTCAATGAAATGGGTGCTTCCAACAAGGCATCAAAAAGATCATCTGATAGCCCCTTCTCAAGTACATCCTTGGACTTGACTGCCCCTGCTTCAAAATCTGAACTTTTGGGTTCTGACGGTCTCATGCCTAGGTTTTCCCATGTACCTGCATCTTCCGTACTGGCCATGAATTTGGAACTTCATCTGTTTTCTAATTTAACTAAATTTTTTGAGCACCCCTAACTCGATCTTGTCATGGGCCTTCCAATCATTAGGTCCTTTAGCTTCATTCCCTTGCTCTTCTTGATTTTATTTTAGCTTTCCTTTTGACTTAGTGATGACTAGGCTTTCCACTTCCAAAGGTTTCTCCAATACCAGTTCATTTTAATACATGTAGGGCAATCACATTGAAAACAATGCAAAGTATCACCTTCTATTTTTGTCAATTTTGCATGTGGTTGCTCAATATATTGCTGCAAATTTCTACCTATTTCTTGATTATCGTGATGGTCAACTGAATAAAGCATTTCTTCCAAAAGCATTGCATTCACCTAAGTTGGTGCCTTCATCCTCCCATCATTGGACGAGCTTGATCTTGCATTGGCGGGGGTGTAATTCACAATTTGAATTCCTCGCTCATTCATGTGCTTACACCAAAGTTCACATGCATGTCCCTGCCTATGTCCCAAGGTGCCACAATAAGTGCATGGCTGCATTGGATTATTTGATTGTTGGTATCTTTGCACATTTTACCATTTCCTTGTTGTAATAGCCTTGGTTGAATTGAATTCTAAAATATGGTCCTGAAGGGTTGTGGTGCCACCACATTTGCCCCTAATTCCATCTTTGCAAGAATATGTGATGGTCTTTTGAAGTTAGGGTTATAATAACAATTTTCATAATCATGTCTAGGCGTTTGGCATACCTGACAAAATGGTTGTTTTGAAGGATTTGCAAATGGTGAAGATTGAATCTCCTTCAACTTCTCCAAAAATAGTTTGTTGATACTAGTACATCATCAAAATCTGATTCACCATTCTTTTTCTTTCCTTTTCCCTTTGTCTTCTTTGAATTAGCATCCTTCTTCTTCTCTAGTCTTTTTTTCTTCTTTGCACTCCAAGTGTCCTCTTCATTCTCATCAGTGTCTAATTCTTGATCTGAATCCGAATCTTCATCTGAATTTGAATCTTCCTCTTGTGAATCTGAATCTTGCTTGGATTTCTTCTTCAGCTGCTCACTTGTCCCATACCTTCTTTCAGCCCTCAGTGCCGCCGCATCTACTAATCATGTGGTTGGGTGAGAGGTGCATGCCTTGCAACAACATTTTTTAGTTTCTTCCTCAAACCTCTACATAAGTAATCACCCAATTGCTCCCATGATGGTCTTTGATTTTCTTGCAATCTATTCATCAAGTTCCTAAAGTGTTGTGCATAATCTTCTACCAATAGATCCTTTTGCTTGATTTTCATGAATACATCTTCAGGGGTTTTTTCTGCCCTACATCTTGCCAAAAATCTTGTCTTCAAATTATCATAATATCAAAATGTTGCAATACCATAGTGCATGAACCATGTCATTGCTTTCCCCTGAAGTGTTTTTGCAAAGTGCTCTTTCTTTATTGCATCATTATAGAGCACATCATAGCCACTTGCAGGCCACCTAGTCTCAAAATGTCCCACATGGCTATCAGCATCTTGGGAATCTTTCCCACTGAATTTCGATGCCCCTACTTTAGGGTTGGGTGGTGGTTGAGCCATTATTGATGGTTGGGGTGGTGGTGGACCTCCCAAGGGATTAAACCTACTGGTGGTAACTGAAGTGGGGGTACCTGGAACCTTAATTGCCTTCTTGCTCTCAAAAACTGATGGATTGTTTGAACTCCAACCAAGTGATGGATAACCTTTTCATGAGATTTTGGGATTCTTCCCTGCCCTCTTTGCTTAGGTGAAGAACTCTCCCCTTCTTCATGTTCTTGGTCACCACTTGAAGTGTTGAAATCATGTGACTCTGTCCTCTCAATAATTGGTGGCATAAGCATGTAATCACCCCTACTTTAGGAATATCATCCCTTGAATTACCACCTGATCTCTAAATTTGAGATTCCAACCAAGAATCCCATCTTCTCCTCTGAAATCTGGTGCCATAAGTAAGGTTTCGTGGTTGCTCCCCTAAGTCACTCATACATCTCTCCTTCCTCTTCTAATTCTTCTTTGAGACCTTAGATATTGAATAACCTGACTTTTACAATAGAATGACAGGTATTCTAGAGCATTGCAGGCACCAAATGGTACCCTACTGACTCTCTACTGATGGATCCTCAATGCTAAAAAGCTTATGTCATCAAGTAATGAATCAAAGTAAGTATCCAAAAAAGCTTTGTTATATTCTTCAATCTCCTCCTCCTCAGTAACCCAATTAGAAACCTTCAGGAACTCCTCGCAATCTCCATGAGCCCCAACCAGTCCCATTACCCAATTCGCCCATTGAATACTTTCCACAATCAGCACGGATCATCAAGTGTTATTGGGGATCTCGGAGAGTACCAACACAGGCATATGCTTCTATTTTAAGTGTATCATCCATTAGGACTGACAACAAACTACTTAAAACTACCATGAGAACACAGTGCGCGGGGCTCATGTGTACAAATGGTGTCCCCATCTCCTCATTCCACATTTTCTTCCAATTGCTTGCTTTCCATTGTCGTTCCACTTGTCGGCCAATATGCATGAATCTTTGTGTAGTCCATGCCCATGGACTTCAAAAGCTTCTTAGTGTCCCCACGTGTCGAAGGCATGTCATTTCCATCTTGCAAAATTTGATCTTTCAAAAACGTGCATGCCAAGGATTTGCATCTGAAATAGCCTTAGAATCCACAACTTCATTTGCAAAATTCTACCACCACTTGTCGTACAAAGTGAGCTTATACAGCCCACGACATAAAATGCCAGATGCAACAATTTCATCACTGAAACTGAGATCATGAACTGTACATCTATCATCCACAAATTTGACAACAAGACCAAGTCTAGCAAGTCCAGATATAGACAAAAGGTTCTTTTTTATCCCAGGTACATACAAGTATGAAAGAACTTCCATTTGTAGGAGTAAGCACAATCTTTCATGCTCGCTTTATCGAATAAGAGGCATTGTTAGAACAAGTGATTGAATTCCCATGAGGGACATCCTCGAGAGACGTAAACAAGTCACGATGAATGTGATTTGTAGAACCACTATCAAAGTACCACACTTGAGCACTACAATAATTGACAAACATGTATAATGGATAGAAGCATCATAAGTGCACTTTGCACTAAAATCCCACTCTTCATCAACATCAGCATCATAGTCTCCTTTCACAGAAGACTCAACAATAGCTGCATTTTTAGTGGAACCAGCCTCTTTGGCCTTCAGCTTAGGACATTGCTTGATCAAGTGATCATTAGCTTTGCAATAATGGCAATGCATCTTCTTTTTGTCCTTATCACCAAAATTCCCATACGAATTTCTACCAGTAGAAGCATTAGGAATAGGTGATTTACCACTTGTAGAAGAACCATGAGAAGTGGCTACATTGTTGTTACCACCTTTTCTTTATGCAGCAATAAAGGCGTGTTCAATTGCATAGCATCGACGTGGCTATAGACTATAAACTTGTCAGTAAACCGCCTTATCTTATGAGTTATTCTGAAGCTGCTCAGGTGGAATGTCAGCTTGCTGACTACCTTAGCAGAGGGTATATACAACCCAATTCTTCATGTTTTAGGGCATAACTACTCCCCTGTTCATGCTCGCAAGTACAACACAGACAACATACTTATCATCCGATGACACGACTAACCTGTAGATGCACGTAGGCAATCTCGTTAGCTTGTCAGGCTGAGACCGATCTACACATACGCACTTTCATGATGCATCAATCACTAACCCTGGTAGAATGCAACCCACTCTATCCCTAAACTCTCACAACACCGTTTACACTTCCAATGAACTCAGAATTGCATCAAACTTACTAGGCACCATCCTCTCCATAGGATATACTTACCTATAAGTTTAATCTCACCAGATTTGAACCCGAGTTATCTCCATTACAGTCGCGATAGACTCACGGGTCATAATCCAAAAGTGGGCGAAACCTAAGTCTATGAATATCTATGTGTAGCTAATCTCTTTCTCTTTCCATAGAGCACTTGATTGTTGAAAACAGACACTGTTTGTGTTACTTACAAGCAAAACAAGCTCGATGAAGGATCAATCGCGAACAGCTCAAAAATATGAATGCGTGGCGTGGCCGTGTAGCTCTCGGAGAGACTACCACGATGATGTGGTCACTTCATGAATCCGGTGAGGGAGAAATGCGTAGCGAAGAGGATAAGACTCTCTCTCTCTCTCTCTCTCTCTCTCTCTCTCTCTCTCTCTCTCAGACTCGTACGACACAGGATTAATAATCAAAAAATGTTATCCTCCAAATGGTTCTAAGGTGACCTTTATACTTGAGTCACCTTAGCTCAAAAATGTACATGGGTTCTCTTCCTCATAATTACAAAGTGGGAACAAATATGGGTCCTGACTAACTGATTAATCTTTACATAACCCAAACAAGTGGATCAAAATGATAAGACGTCTTTGACATAAAAATGGGAATTTGATATGCTTTACAAGATGGGCTCATTACAATAGTTGGACAAATGGGGCTCCAACACTCCCCCCCTCCTAATTCATGTCTACCACGACATGATCGTCTTTGTCTTCAGTATCGTTGTCGTCCTTCTTGGTTGATTTGATGTAGAAACGCATCATATCGCATAGACTCGCTTGCCATTAATGGGCCAAAAATTTTGGACTTGTACATGAAGAAGCCTGTGTAAAATGCTTCTTCGAAGGTTTGGAGATGGTAGCTTGGAAGAAACATTAGCCGTCTGAAATAGGCATACAATACTGGCTCTGTAGGTGGCCCACTTAGATCGTATGACAGCTCTGAGATGCTTCTTTCGGTATTCATATACTCTGAAGTCCAGCTTTCTGAGAAGACTGTGAGACAAGCCAAAAAGGTTCGAGCTATTTTACATAGCATCTTGCAGGATAGGTCTGGAGAGCCTCCAAATTCTACGATGGCGCCCTGAAGGGTTTTCACCATGTAAGAACCGAATATTCTCTCTCCCTCTGCAGGCCCTGGCAATACTGGATAATTTAGCCATGTCGGATTTCTGCTTTGTAGTGCTTTATGTTGGCTGTAGGTGTATGTTCGGGGAGTTGGGCAAAAAGTTCTGTCATTCCTCAGCTCAGGCGGTGCGTTGACTAAGTGGATCAGGTTATTAGGGTGATCCAAAAGCCATTGACGCCTCCACTTTGGCTGGCTGTCTACTATCCTGTTTCCCGATCCTGTAATTCTCCTTCAAACACTGGCACTTGTTCTTCTTTTGCGAGCTGCCGTTGATGTATCAGAGTTTCGTATTTCAGCAGAGCATAGGGTAACATAGGGGCATTCCATTCCTCCCGTAGCTCTGCTGTTGTTTTGCCTGATCTGGAGAGCCCTTGTAGCATCTCCTTTTCTAGTTGCATTGCCTTGTACCATATCATCTCTGTTTGTTTTTCCATTTGCTCGGCCAGCCTATGCTCTTCCAATCTCGTGACTGAATCTTCGTCTATTTCTTGGTCTTTTGAGCCAGTTTGATCAGTCTGTGTATCTGGGGCCTCATGATCATCTGATTCTTCCTCGTAGTCATCTTGACCCCCATATACTTCGGCGAGTCCAGCCAAATCCATGGCTGCTTGCTCCAGGTGCACTCGTACCTGTCCTTGGTGTTGCCTTACAGTTTGGAGACTTGCGATTTGTGTAGCCATTGTTCTACTATTGATTTGGAGAGCTTGAAATTCCATTTCTTTTTGAGCTGCAGACTCCTCTAACTCTTTTACCCTGATGTGCAAATTTTCATTTTCTTCCCTAAGTGATTTGGAAACAATGCTTTCTATTTCACTGTCAAGAGCTAGTCCTTGTTGTTGTTCACTTTGTAAGTCCGAAATTTGCCTTTGTAGTTGATCCTCTGCTCTTAGTGCACTTTCGGCTATCATTAAGCAATGTTTTCTTTCCAACTCCAGCTCCCTCTTCCGTGCAGCCACTTCTTCTTGCGGGTGGACTACCGGTGTTGTTGGTAGCGACCTTTTTTGTTTCTTAGCTCGTTTTATTTCCCTTGCTTGTATATCTGTTACTGCTCTCAAATCTTTGACTTCAATTTGTAAGTCATCGATGACGACTTGCAAACTTTTGAGTGTCTCCAACGCATCTTGCTTTTCTTTTTCCAACTTATGGATGTGTTCATCTTTGTCACTGACATCTTCAAGGAATACGTTGATTGTATCTTCACAAATGGCATTGAAATCTTCAGACTCCTGTAAATTGTCTTTGAGGAGATTTACCGTGCTTTTGAGCCCCAAGATCTCAGCATCTCTGATGCTGATCAGTTTTAGAGTGTCATCTCTTTGCTCCTACAGTATCATAACTTCTTGATGGGTTTTTTTTAACTTCGTTTTGTTGGACCTGTTCTGATCAGTTAACCATTGACTGTGCAGTCTTGTTCGGTTAGTAGTGTCTCCATTGACTGCAAATCTTCAACTATAGTAGCTTCCAGCTCAATTTCTTGAGAGGAGGAAGCTTTATCTTTTGTCTGATCCACCTCCTTTTTCTTTCCTTTATCAATTTGTGATATGGTTCCAGTGTTTGGGTGACCATCTGTTCTTACTTCTTCTTCTTCTTCTTCTTCATTGGGTGGTGTATGAACTCTCTCATCACGATGTGAGTTTTCTGAATGCGAAGGAGAGTCAGCAGGTGGGGTTGATTGCCTCTCACTTGTCTCTGGCCTTGGAGATGGCGGTGGTGTTTCCTGATCTCGTGAAGGTGGCCTCAACTGATCTCTCAAAGTTTGGAGATCCTCCTCTTCTAGTAGCAATTCTGGTTCGTCCCTAGCATTTCTTTCTTGGATGTACCTCTTAGAACCAGTCCAACTCAAAAGCTGGGTTGTTTTTATTCTTCGTTCTCAGTGTGTAAGTGCTACTAGAAGGTTTCCAAGTGGCGCCTACATCGCCTCGTAGAGATCTCTCGAGAACAAATCCTTCTAGCGTTCTTTCCATTTTTGCTACCTTCTGCAACCTGGTGTTGTTTTCCATTTCCGCTTTCCGCTTCTTTAGTCGGACATCTTCCTCTTCAGTTCTTCTTTCTTCTTCCATCTTTTCTTGTGTACTTCTTGTTACTCTTTCCAGCCTGCGTCCTCCAATGGTGTTAATAGAGGCCGGTACTTTCCTTTGTGATCTGTCTTCGATATTCTCTCTTAATACCAACCAGTCGTTCTGATGAGGAGCAGGTGGCAACTGATCTGCCGCGCCTATGGCCTGGTATATTACTCTGGTTAGGACTTCTCCTCCTGCAATGTAATTTGGTATGTCCTGCCGTAGCTTTGTCACTTCTTCAAACAGATATGATGCGTGATCTATATAGAACTCATGTGTCATTCCCATAGCCCATTTCAGTGTGGTTGAGATGCTTGCGTGTGGTGTAGTGTATATTGGCGGTCTTTTGCTGTAGCTCAACAAACACTGACTGTAGATCTGTGTCAGTTCTCTTACTTCCGGGTTTCATATGAGTTTGAAAGAAGGTAGTTTGGACTTTTGCAAGTAGACTGTGAGGTTTTTCCTTCTTTCTCTCATGTTGGCTCCTTGATCAGACAATTTCAATGCCTCCTTGATGATCTCTTTGATGATCTGGATCTCCATCACTTCATTATCCATGCCTGCCAATCTGCAAGTTCCATCTTCTTGGATAGTCTCAATTAGGTATTGTACCCTCTTGAAATCTATCCCTACTGGTGGTAGTGATACAAAGTTCCACAAGCCAACATTTTTGAGCCATGACTTTTGCGGTGATCTTTTCAAGTAATTTTCTGCCGCCTTGCGGATCATCACTGTATCCACTAAATTTCTTTTGTCATCCACATATGAATCTTGATAGATCTGAAAGGCTGCTGCCAGTTGCACGTCTACAGGTATCCAGGTGGCCACTGGCTTTAGTGAATTGGGTAGAAGTGCATAGGGTATTGCACCTTCCGTTGCCAGGTTCTTGCCTTTTCTTTTTCCCGGAGAAGCATCCATGGATCCTGTATTCACAATTAACAGTTAATGTACAAACATAGTACTTCTCTTCTAAATTGATTACCACTTAATCATGCATCTAGATGAGACTTTTTTAATCCCAAGATGAGTTAAGGTAAAATGTTAGCAGATAGACAAGCTCTTCCATTGTGCGACTCTGACGGCTTCAAATTAATGTTGTTGGTGAAGGAGAACAAGTCCAAATGCCTTGAAATTTTGTGTGGTGTATATTCACAGGGTATGTAAGGTCACTCTATAATCCCAAATTGAAAATCAGTTCATTTGCAACTTTTGCCCAGTCTATCGCGATAGACTGTCCATCTTTTGACAAGGGTCCTATTTTGCAGTTGTGCCTCCACCAATTGGTTTCTCATACCTTGCACATGATCTGATCCCAATTCCACCTCAAATGAATGTCAAGTGACCCCTTTTTGGATCAACTCCCATTTTTCCCGATTCCTTCCAAGAGATGTTGGTCTATCTCCTTCATTTTGTGTTGTTTTGGGCTCAAACTTAGTGGGTAGTCTTCTTGCATCGTGCTGAAGCCAACTGTTAATTCAAATTTTTGGTTAGATGGCCTAGTATCACTCTGCTTAGTCTATCGCGATAGACTGTAACTTAGTGTCATTTTGTCATCTTTTGGATCTGCGATCCTCTGTCTGCCTTCTCCTAGTTGATGTAAGGTTGCCTGACCTCTCACATGTGAATTTTAACTGTCTGCCCTTGAGATGTCCTGTTCTGACTCTGAGTTGTCGTCATGTCTTTCTCGGCTTGCCATATGAGTCCATCCTGTCACCAAATTTGGTGTACTGCCTTCATGTGCTTCCCCAAGTCTATCTTGTGAAAATTTTGAAAAGTCTTTCCCCCAAATATTGTAGTAGCAAGTCTATCGTGATATACTAGGTTATTTGGCCAAAAGAGATCCCTTTTGCACTTTGATTTGATAATGGTGGTCAATATTCCTTGTTAGCACCCCTCATGAAGCCAAAATCAAAATTTTACTTGTCTAATTGTAATAGCAAGTCTATCGCGATAGACTGAGTACTTAGTCATTTTTACAAGTTTTTTTTATGTTAGTTGACCACAATGGTGTTAATAGGCTCTCCTAGACACACACATCAAGTTTTAATCAATTTAGAAGAGTGTACTCCCTGTTTGCAGCACTTAGCTGGTCCTGGAGTCGAAGTAGACCACTTAGGTGATGGTCGCCGTTCCTTTTGGTCATTGTATGACTCCGGCTGTCTTTTATTTCCTTTTGACCTTCCATCAAAGCAGTTAGTTGTTGTTTTGGTGTTTACATCACCAAGAACGACCATTTGGACATCTTTCTGGCCTATTGCTAGCATTTGCCCTAGTGGAAGAGCTTTTTCTTGAGTGGACACATTCCATCTCGTAGTTGACCTCTTTTGGATGTACCTTGTTAAATTTGGTGTCATTTTGTCACTTGGTCGGCCCGTTAGAGTATCGTGACGCTTTGTGCAGTTTTCGTCAGATAGGGACTTTAGGCTCCGTTTTGACGAACTTTTTCATGGTCTAACCCTTTAGTCGGTTTGTCGAGGTTATTGGCTTGCTGTCTATGAGTTTTGGCTCATTTCCGATCACCTTGGTTCAGTTGCCCTTTTGCAGGTCCTATGAAATTAGGGTTTTCTGGGCGGCTTCCTTCGCGCTTTCCGAGGTCATAGGCTTGATCCCTAAGCTATAGGCATTGTGCCTTTCAATTTTGGTTCCATTTGGTGGCCTCTAGGTCTCCCTAACAACCGGTCTATCGTATGTGTGCACAGGTTGTGATTGTGATGCTGGCGAGGTTTTGCGACTAACTGAAGTAAACAACACTTAGAGTCAGTGTTGACGAGCGTACCTCTCATATCTGATGTCGATCTGGTGACCGTGCGCGATGGATGAGCTTCTGGAAGTCTCAACTGCTGTAGGGAGCTCTCTCTCTCTCACAATGGAAAATGACTCAAATGAGAGATTTCTAGCCTAGCCTCTCTATATGTAATCGAGACTCCGACACAAAATTTTCCCATCTTTTACCTGTGGCCATAACTTTTTGCGAGATGCGGTTTAGGCTCGCAAATTTCCTGATTTGGACCTCGGTTGCTCCAGTTCTACAACTTTTGTAGATTTCTCCTGTTGGAGGTCCCTTCATGACGGTGGTCATTTTGCCCTGTCACCTTTGCAGTCCCTATTTTTTCTGTGTCTTCTTTACCTTGCTCCGATCAGGCTTCTCTTCTTTTGTGTTTCCATCTGGATTACGGATTTTTTTCTATAATTTTTGCTAGAAAATGGCTAAAATAAAGCAAATAAATCCCAAAATAACCCAAAAATAGCAATTCTAACCTATAAAAATACCAATGAAAAGCATCTTACCATATACATGTGGTAGTGATGTGTGTGAACACACTAGGACCGCCGGGGTATTTTTTCCCTCTTTAGGAGTTTTTTTCCCCCGTGCATTGTATATACGCCCATCACTCTAGGGCTATCTATCTTTCCATTGCACACTAAGTAACACACTCTCAATTGTGTGCCTTAAGCTTCCTTCATCTTCTCCAAGCTGTGTGTGTTTCTCTGCAACCCTAATTCCAACAATTGGTATCAGAGCAGGTCACGTGTTCCCGAGCTTAGTCGCCAGCTGCTCCAGCACACGCCTGCTCACTTTCTCCGATTTCAGTGAGCTTTCGCGAGCGTTTGCAGGTCGACGAATATTTTGGGATTGCTCGAAGAGCTCGGTCTGCTCAGAATTTTGATTTGGGCTCATTTCGGCCTCCGTTTCCACTACAGGCAGTACTGCACATGCTATTTCGTCACTTTGTGCAGAATTTCTGTCAGTACCGTTTTCTGCATAACATGTGCCTTATAGTCTTCTACGGTTTGTGCTATATAGAACAGGTTGTTCCCGCTCCGTTTCTCCTATTTTCGGGCAGTTTTCATATCAGGTGCAGCATTTACCATGGCAGACAACAACAACACAGATGTGTTCAAGATGTTTGCTGCTGAGGACAGGTTGGATGGGGACAACTACCCTATGTGGGCTTATATGATGCAACATGTTCTTGTGTCAAAAGGTGCCTGGAACATTGTGCAGGGCATTGATGTACGTCCTGGTTCTGAGGATGTAGGCGATGTTGAGGATGTTGCAGGTCTTGTTGCAAGGATTGCAGCTGTTAGAGTTGTTTTGCCTACAGCAGAACAAGCTCGTTGGGATGTTAAGGATGCGCAGGCTCATGCATTGATTGCGTTGTCTGTGAAGCGCACCATTGTTCCTCACATCCGTTCAGCAAAATCTGCAAAACAGGCTTGGGATATTTTAGCAGGTCTTTATGCAAGCCGCAATGAGGCTAAAATTGCTTTGCTGCGTAAAGAGCTGGAGTCGAAGATTATGCATGAGGAAGATGATATGGACACTTTCCTTGCTAGTGTCAAGGATATCAATGAGCAGCTTATTTCTGCAGGTGAAGTCATTTCAGACAGTTCCCTTGTGCAGACTGTTCTTGATGCCTTACCAGATTCCTACCAGACTTTTGCTAGTACTTGGAGACTGATGACCCAAGGAAATCCAGAAGTTGTTAAGTTTGATGCATTATGCACATTGCTGTTGCAAGAGTCACTGTCCAGAAAAAACAAGACTAGACAGCGTGCAGTTGAACAGTCTTTTATTGCTTCTCAAAGAAAGGGTGGTAACAGCAATGCAGCCACTTCTTATGGTTCTGCTGCGAGTGGCAAAAATTATGTTCCTAATGCTTCTGCTGGCAGTACTTCATCTGGCAATTCTGGTGATAAGGGCAAAAAGAAGATGCGTTGCCATTATTGTAAAGCCAATGATCACTTGATCAAGTCGTGTCCTAAGTTGAAGGCCAAAGAGGCTAAGAAGAAAGAGGGTGGTTCCACTGCAAATGCTGGTTCCACTACAAATGCAGCCATTGTTGAGTCTTCTGTGAAAGGAGACTGTAATGCTAATGTTGATGCAGAATGGGCGTTTAGCGCAGAGTGCACTTACAATCCTATTGTCCATGATGCATGCTTTTCAATTGCTGCAGATTCACATGTGTGGTATTTTGACAGTGGTGCTACAAAGCACATTACCTCACATCGTGAATTGTTTACCTCTCTCGAGTCTGTCCCTCATGGGAATTCTGTCACTTGTGCCAACAACGCCTCTTATCCAGTTCAGGGAGTTGGAAAGATTGTGCTTACTACTGCTAATGGCAGTTCTTTCACACTTGTTGATGCACTTTATGTACCTGGGATCAAGAAGAATCTCTTGTCTGTATCCGCACTTGCTAGACTTGGACTTGTAGTCAAATTTGTGGATGACAGATGTACAGTTCATGATCTCAGTTTTGGTGATGAAATTGTTGCATCTGGGCTTTTGTGCCGTGGGCTATATAAGCTCACTTTGTATGACAAGTGTGGACAAAATTTTGCAAATGCTGTTGCAGATTCAAGGGCTATTTCAGATGCAAAACTTTGGCATGCACGTTTTGGTCATCTGAATTTTGCCAGTTTGCTGCGTTTGCAGAAATCTGACATGGTTGTTTCTTTGCCACCTCTTGAAGCACCTGTCAAACATGTTTGTGAAGGCTGTATTTTGGGTAAGATGCAGCGTTCTAAGTTTCCAAAGGATGGTTCAGTTAGGGCCACATGCAAGTTGCAGCCTCTTTTCAGTGGTGGAAATACGAATGTAAGTTCCAATGAGGCAAATGTACAACCTATGGGGGTTTCTGAAAATGTTTTAGATCAGCCTATTACTGATGCAGATGTACATGATGTACTTGATGTACTTGATGAGGAAAGGGCTGAAAATGAGCAGGCTAGAGGTATGCCAAAATGCCTGGTGCACACTTTGCGTGACAGTAAATTGGATGCACCTTTGTCTAGTCGTACTCGTTCAGGCTCTCGCCATGCATCTTATGCATCAGATTGTTATGCTTTGGCTGTGTCTAGTTTACATGATGTTGAGGAGCCTCTGTCTTTTGATGAAGCACAGAATTCAGAAAATTGGATGGCTGCCATGCAATCAGAATATGATGCACTTATAGAGAATGACACATGGACTTTATGTGATTTGCCTCTTGGCAAAAAGGCCATTGGTACGAAGTGGGTTTACAAGTTGAAACGCAAGCCGGATGGTGAGATTGATCGCCATAAGGCTCGACTTGTTGCAAAGGGTTATGCACAGCAAAAAGGCATAGATTATGAAGAAACTTTTGCTCCCACTTGTCGTATGACTACTATGCGTTTTCTATGTGCATTGGCAGCTCATTTTGGTTGGGATGTACGTCAATCAGACATTGTTACTGCTTTCTTGAATGGTGACATATTTGAGGAAGTTTATGTAACGCAGCCTCGCGGTTTTGTCATAAAAGGACAAGAGGACAAAGTGTGAAAATGTAACAAGGCTTTGTATGGGTTGAAGCAATCTCCTTGTGCTTGGTATGAGAAAGCTGACACTCATTTGGTCAAAGAAGGCTTTCGTAACAGTCCAACAGAAAGCACATTGTATGTAAAGCGTGAGGGTGATGTATTTCTCATCGTGGTTCTTTATGTTGATTATTTGCTGATCATTGGACCAAATGAGAGACATATTGCTGAATTTAAGGCTGATTTGAATGCTACTTTCAAGATCAAAGATTTGGGGCTGTTGCATCATTACTTGGGTATACAGTTTAAGCAGTGTGATGGTGGTATTGCCTTGTGTCAGAAAAGTTACATAGAGACATTGCTATGTAAGTTTGGACTTGAGGATTGCAAACCTATTGCCACTCCCATGGAAACAGGTTTGAAGTTGAGTCTACATGATGCTGGCGATCCTGCTGATGTCACTCTTTACCAAACTGTTGTTGGCTGCCTCATTTATGTATGCAACACGAGGCCGGATATTCAGTTTGCAGTCTCACAAGTCAGCAGATTTATGCATAGCCCAGGTTCTAAGCATTGGCAGGCTGTCAAGAGGATTTTCCGCTACCTTAGTGGCACTTTACATCTTGGCTTGTTTTATCCCAAGGGGGGATCATTGACGCCAGACTTACATGCTTTTTCGGACTCAGATTGGGCTGGTTGTTTTGACACGCGAGTGTCCACAAGTGGTTTTTGTTTCATGCTTGGCAGTTAATGTATATCATGGTTGAGCAAGAAGCAACCTACTGTGGCTACTTCGAGTTGTGAGGCTGAGTACAGGGCAGTCTTCACAGCTACGGTTGAGTGTGTATGGCTCAGACGCCTTATGGCTGATTTGGGTGTTGGACAGGACACTGCCAACACTATCTACACTGACAATCAGAGCGCATTGGCAGTTGCGAGGAACCCAATTTTTCATGCTCGCACAAAGCACATTGAGGTGCATTACCACTATGTCAGGGAGAGGCTCTCAGCAGGAGAGATCAGCTTGGCTTATGTGCCAACACAGGACAACCTTGCAGATCTTTTCACAAAGGCATTGTCTCGTGAGAAGCTTGAAGCTTTCCGCGAATCTTTGGGCTTACTCCCCTTTGTGGACTGATCTTGTCCTCAAGGCATGGAACTTCCCATTACTCATGTGCCAGCTCTCGTTCACCGCGTCACTCCAGGGGGGATTTGTTACCATATACATGTGGTAGTGATGTGTGTGAACACACTAGGACCGCCGGGGCATTTTTTCCCTCTTTAGGAGGTTTTTTCCACCGTGCATTGTATATACGCCCATCACTCTAGGGCTATCTATCTTTCCATTGCACACTAAGTAACACACTCTCAATTGTGTGCCTTAAGCTTCCTTCGTCTTCTCCAAGCTGTGTGTGTTTCTCTGCAACCCTAATTCCAACAAAGCAAAACACTTTGTAGCTCACTTTTCTCTCGTCTATGTACATTCTCGCTCATAATCGTCAACCTTGGCCTATTTTTTGCTATTTTTAGACATTTTTTTGCCAGATTTGACTCTCTTTATAGTCTATACACATCCCTAGGGGCTCATGTATGATGATTTGGTCCCCAATTCTGATTAATTACGAGGGCATATTCTTTTTCCCAAAATCACACAATAAAACGCAAAAATGGTTGAAAAATTGCTCACAAACATTGCCCTCTAATATATGACATGAGTCCGCATTTGGAATGCCTCCTCCCCTCCTAGTTGGAGTCCTCCCGGACGACAGGGTATCGTCAAGGGTATGTGTTGTGCATGGGTGTGAACTCGTGCTAATGCAGGCCTTGTAATATAGCCCTATATGCATGTGCAGTCAATGCATGTAGAAAGAATTTATGCGGTGTAAGAGGAAGGTATAAGCGATTCGCTTATTGGCATTTGTCGTTGAGGTTTCCTGTGGTAGCTTGAGTTGGCTGTCAGATTTTCTTTACAAGAAGAAGTTGTAAATCTGCCGCTCTTTGTTTGATTGTTTTCCACTGGTTTTGAATTGGCGTATGTGGATCCTTTGAGGTCGATATTGTCGTATATTTTGTTGCATTTTCTGGTGGAACATTCTTTCTTTCCCCTTTGATGACTTGGGTCTTATAGATCCTTGTAGTTTTTGTTGTTGATTCTGCTTGTTTCATGGTGTTGTTTGCATGATGTGGCTTGACATTGACAGTTATAGATAACTGCTCGATGGTCATCTTTGGCCTCCCTACTTGTGTTGTTGGCCCGTTCTGAATTGGTAATTTTGGCCGCCATACCAATATAGTCCGTTGCGTATTCGACCGATTGACTATGGTTCTTTGAAGTTTTGTTGGCTTTTGGTGTTTTGTATGTTCTTCTGTCCCCTTTTTTATAGGAATTAGGCTGTCTTGCCTTATCCAAACTTTGTATTTCCTCTTTTGATGTAATTGTGCCTCGGTCAGATCTGTACGCCGTACCCAAACTTGCATGGTTCCCTGCATGGTTGTTGATTTTTGATAAGACGTTGTTGGACTTGTAAACTCTGTTTGTTGTTGGTCATATCCTTGCGGTTGTATTGATTCCTGTTTCCTCCTTTACATGTATTGGTTATATGATAAGAAGGGTTCTGAAAAGTTTTCATTTCGGAACAGTGCTTCATTATTATCCAAATCAATGAATACCCTGTTAGCTTTCATCCATGACACTGCTAAGATACACGGCGTTGCTGATCTACTTGGTGGTAGTACATGGAATTTTGTAGTGTACGGGTGTGCCTGCACTGTGATTGGTAATATAATAGACCACAACGTGGTCACCTCATCACCCGATGCTACTTTCAACCGGTGTGTCTCTGGGATCATCCTCATTGGTCCAAGTTTCTGAAAGAGCTCAAAGCTGATGACGCTCATTTTTGCTCCAGTGTCAAGCAATGCATAGATTTCAACTTGTTTTGTGCCTGCATAAGCTTTTATGTAAGGACTACACCACGTATTTTCCAAGTCGTCAATGATGCTATCGTCCTGAGCCCTAAAGTCTGTCATGGTCTTTTCTAATTCGTCATTTTGTATATCCGTTTCTATTGTTCGGAACGTCGGAAGAGGATATTCGTCAGTCATCATTGGGGTGACCATGTTTATTGTCCTCAGAAACTGCTTTCGTTTAGCAATGCGTTGCTTGGCTTCTTGTTGTGCCTGGTCCTGAATTCTTTGTTGTTCCTGTCTATAGGCCTTTCCATAATGCAATTGAAACAACATTTTCGGTGTTAAAGGTAGATGATATTTTTTTAAACGACATCCACTAATCCAGTTCGGCATTTCTTTTCCATCTAGAGTCGACAGTTTTACTGCTCCGCTGGACGATATTTCTTGGACTAAATAAGGCCCCATTCCCCTTTTTTTTTAGCTTTTTGGCATGCTGTTTAAGTGTGTATACTAAGACATAGTCGCCCGTTTTAAAGTCCTTGTTCTTGACATGTTTGTCAGAAACCTCTTTCTGTTGTCTTTTTTTTGCATATATGGTTGCTACAGCATTGAGTCGTAACTCATCTAATTTTTCAAGGTCCTCTAACCGTTCTGACAGTTCATGCCCTGTCCAGTCCAATTGTGTGGCTACCCTTAGTGTGGGAATCAAAAAGTGAATAGGCAATATTGCATTTAACCCATATACCATATTAAATGGTGTAGCATTGAGTGTTGTTTTATATGCAACTCGATAAGCCCACAATGCCGAATAGAGCATCTGATCCCAATCTGTTCTTGTTTCACTAACTAGTTTCGTAAGAACTGTGCACAATATTTTGTTGGTCGCTTCCGCTTGGCCATTGGCTTGTGGATGATAGGGTGCAGATTTGCGATGAATTACCATAAACTCATTTAAGAGATGTTGGATAACTTCATTTACAAAGTGTGTCCCTCTATCACTCACCAACTCGATTGGAAGGCCATAACGTGTAAACACATATTCATATAAGAATTGTGTTGTGGTTCTAGCGTCTGCTTTCGTTGTGGCTTTTGCTTCCACCCATTTGATCATGTAATCCGTGGCCACTATGATATATTGTGCTTTTGAACTATACGCTGGTGGAGTGATAGGACCAACAAAGTCCAATCCCCATTTAGCAAATGCTCGAGCACTCATCATTGGTCTTAAAGGCATTTCGTCTCTTTTAATTGGTACCTTAGTGCGTTGACATTCATCACACCTTTTTACGAATTCTGCTGCATCTTGAATCATAGTCGGCCACCATATACCTGCAACTATAATGATTTTTACAGTTCTCTCTGCTGAAAAATAACCTCCTGCTATGCCTGCATGAGCTTGTTCCAATAATGGAAAGTAGTCATTTTCATGAGGAACTAACCTCAGCTGGTCATCAGTTCCTCTTTTATACAATCGATCACTAATGAGGGTATACCTATTCTCTTCGATTTGTAAAGCCTTTTGTCTGGCTTTAGACCAGTCTCCTGGCACCTCCTTATTAGTCAAATATTCCACAATAGCATGACTCCATGCGGGTGTTTTGGTATAATGTGGCATAATCCACAGTAGTATTGGATGTGCAAAAGTTGCATTTCTTGATGTAATTAGCTACATCGCCTGCCATTCCTGGCCAATACACTCCAAGTCTTCTTAATTGTTCATACATCATTTGATTTCCTCTATGTAATCCTCGTGTTTGTGTATGGGCCTCCTCTAGATACGCTTTGTACTCCTCTAGGCCTATACACAACCTTAGAATCCCATCGTTTCCATGATGGTATATTCTTTCCGCAAGCATTGTGTAATTTCGTGCTTGTCTAACGTCTTCTACCGTGTTTTTGTCGTCAAGATTCATTCCATATGTCAGCAACGGAATAATTTGCTCTGACCATTTCGATACCATCTCTATATTAAACAGGTATGCGTCTGGGAGATCATCATCTACCCCACTAGCTTTTTCACCATGTAGTAATCGAGAAAGGTGTTCTACTCTTTGATGAGTTTTTCCTTTCTTAACTACTACCGTAAAATCAAACTCCAGCAACACAATGAACCATCTTACAATTCGTCCCGTGTTACAAGGTTTGTTTACTAAGTACAAGAGTGCCTGATGATCCACAAAGAATGTGAATTTGTTCGCGAGTAAGTAATGCTGAAATTTCTTTACCGCATATATCATACCCAATCCTTCTCTTTCAGTGGTAGTATAATTCTTTTATGCATTGTTGAGTTGTCTACTAGCATAACTAACTGGAAAGTCCGTATTACCCTCCCCTGGTTGTGCTAATATACAGCCTATTGCAAATGCCGAAGCATCTACATGTACATGGAAGATCTTTGACCAATCTGGTGCTTTTAGAATTGGTACAGATACCAGTGCATCTTTTAGTTTCTGGAATGACTTCTCACATTCATTGGTCCAAATGAAGAGCGTGATTAGACTATACAAGGGTTTTGCTATTACAGCGTACATGTAGATAAAACGTCGGTAGTATCCACAATGTCCCATAAATGATTGTACCTCTCGTACAGTGTTTGGTCTTGGCAATTCTATGATCACCTTTACCTTGTCTTCATCAGTGGTAATTCCATTAGCCGATACGATGTGGCTTAAGATTTTACCTTGTCGTACCATGAATACACACTTTTCTGGGTTGAGGCAAATCCTATACGTTCTGCATTTTTTGAATACCTTTCTAAGATGATCTATATGGTCTTGTCTCAATAGAGAATAGACACACAAGTCATCCATGTAAATATCCAAGAATATTCGCAAGTATTCTTTAAAAGCATGTGTCATTAATCTCTGAAATGTGGCTGGAGCATTGGTCAAGCCAAATGGCATTACCCTAAACGCATATATGCCCCATTCTGTTGCAAACGCTGTTTTGTATTGATCTTCTAGTTTGCAATTGGTTATAACCAGAGAATTCGTCCATAAAGCTATAGGCTTGCTTGCCTGCTACTCGTTCCAGGACGTGTTCAGTGATAGGAAGAGGGTAGTTGTCCCTTATTGTTGCTGCGTTTACCTTCTTGAGATTCACACACACTCGTAATTTCCCGTTTTTCTTGGGTACCACCACTATCGGGGACACCCAGTCCGTGTGCTCTATCTCATAAATAAATTCAGCCTCCATAAGTTTGTCTATCTCTTCTTTTATCCTTTTGGCGAATGTCTCATTATACGTGTATGGATGTTGTTTGCTTGGCTTTGCATCAGACTTCAGAGGGATTGAATGTTCACAAATGTTAGGATCCACCCCCTTCAAATCTTTGTACGACCATGCAAATACATCTCGAAATTCCTTAAGTGTTTTGATCAGTAAGTCCTCTTCTTCCCGACCTAGATCTGTGGCAATGTAAACAGGTCGAGGGCTTTCTCCTGGCTCTGCTAAGTCTATTTTCTTGGCGTTCTCTGGCCCATCGTAGGACTCGTTTGATTTAGGCTCCCTCATTGGTTGTTGAACCACCAATCTTCTTTCCTGAATGGTGTACTTACAATAGTGAGGAGGTACATCTATCTTTTTACTCCCATCACTAGCGTTCGTTCCATCGCTACTTTCCATTTCAGTTGTCCATACATTTTTAATTTTTTGTTTCAACTCATTGTATCTCGTTTTCCGTTCAATTCTCGTCATAATTGGACCACCAGAGACATTCAGTTTTTCTGTTGCAACTCTTTTTTTTGCTTTGCTGGTTTTCTTAGGTTTCAACAGTCTGGACTTAAATCCTGAGTCTTCAACAACCTTAAGAAATCTTCCTGACACTTTATCCTTAGCACAATCAACAGCATGAATGTTCATAAGGAAATGTGTCTTACCCCTAAACTTCGGCATGGGTCTCAGCCTGGTTGGTAGACTGATATGGTGTCGTTTACTCTTGTATCTTTTTTGGCGTCTCTCACTTTGGTTTGGGAAATTGTAGAAGACGTCATTGTCTTGATCTTGATTGTCGTCTCCCTCCGTATTTTTCGACTTCTCGTCATCCGCATTATCCTTGTTTTCACTTTGATTAGAAGAATCATAAAATTCTTCTCCCTCCTGCTTGATTTCTTTAGTGGGATGTCCACATAGCCCACTATCTTAATCTCAAGTTTCGTTTCTGTTTTATTGATCCTCATATTCTCAGTATCTCCATCGTTCTCGTCCTCCTCCACAATTTTGCTCAACATGTAGTATGGTATGATATCGTAGCCATTCTCATCACAAAATTTGGTGGGAGTGACTTCATTGATGCATACATCCAATGTAGCCAAAATTTGAGACCATTCTAGGGATTCGAGCTTCTCTTCAGGAAAAGGTTCTCGTATATATGCATCGTCTTCCAAGACCCTCTCTAGTGTCCTTTCATTGTGGTCAAATTCACTACATTGAGATGCCCCGCACATCCATATCTCCTTTTTCTTACAGAGCCACGCTTGGACTTCTGATCCACTAATGGTGGCTGAGTCAAATTCTTCCACAGGGGTTCTCGTGACATCATGGTAGCTATGATTTTTCATGTTTACTCGTGTAGTAGTTTCAGCATGTCTTAGATACAAATATCATACCTCCAGTCCTACACCATTTTGAGTTGCCTCATGAACGGCCTACCAAGGATAATTTCATAGTTGTTCTTCTTGCTGAAATCTACTATGGCAAAGGTATGTTCGTACTCTATGCCACAGGAAGATACCACAATTGCCTCAAGCAATCCTATAGGCCTTTCTATGTGCCCATCCGCCAGTTGCAATTTCATTCTAGTTGTTCGTATTACTGGTTTTCCCCATTTTTCCCATAGCATTTTGGTCGCAATGGCAATGCCAACTCCGCTATCAAGTATTGCCTTAGTCTCTATGCCGTTATACTCAACTGGTAGGGTTGTGTTGTCGTCTTCACCCTCACAATACTCTCCTACCTTGTTGAGTGGCATTGGTCTAGTGTTGACTTTCTTCGGTTCTGTGTCAAAGAACTTAAGAGGCGTCCTTATACCAAATTTTTCAAGACATTTGCCCACTTTCGTCCACATGCTTGGCCTAATTTCTAACAATTATGCCAATGTGATTGTACACTTGACCGGAGTGGTCAACAAGTCTGTCAGAATTTTAGTGTCCAATTGATTTGACCCGCCTATTCTTTGAGAAGGTACTCTTCGAATTTCTGACCTTGCCTCATAGTCCCCCATATATGATGGCAAAGTTCTGAGTGATGCTGGTCTGCTATCTTCGGATGCAACTAAACCATTATCCCCTTGAAATGATTTAACGTCTAAATCCCATGGAGGCTTATTCAAGTTCAACTCCGAGAAAGGCGCCGACTCGACTGTTTTTGTCTCATATTTTTCTTGAGCTTTTCTCACCGTTTCCCATAGCTCTTCAGGCCAATTTTCTTCCACAATAGGGGTATATGGTGGAAAATCTTTCAGTGATTCATCAGTGCTATTAGGCACGTCTCTTGCATCCTCTACATCCGGCAAGGATTTAACGTTTTCTATCTTGTCAGGTATCCTTTGTTCGGTTTTGTGAGGTGTTTCATTGTTTGGTGGTTTGATTACTCTATCTCCCACTTCCATAGGTGGAGGCTCCAGTAAAACTTGTGTAGTTTCAATCAGTTGTTTGCACATCTCTAGTCTCTATTTTTCTATCTCTGGATATGGATATGTCATCCACCTTTGCTCTAGAGTCTGTCTGTTCTTCAATCTTGCTTCATATGCTTGCAAGATTGCATCTAAGGGTTCATTGATCTTATCTACCAATACCGACCCTCCTGAGCTTGCACTTCTTGGTCCCTCCGTTGATTTTAGAGAGTCGGACTCTCTTTGCTGTTTAAGTTGCTCTCGAGCTATCGTTAGCTCAGCTTCTACATCTTTTTGTTTTCGCTCACGTCTAGCTTTCATTTTCGCTCTTCGTTCTTTCCAAGGATTATCACGACTGACGCTAGACTTGTCAGTCTTGATTTCTTCTTGATTTTCATCGTTACTCTTGGGCTGATTGTCATTTTTCCTTGCTTGGGCTCTCGTCAAGACCTTAACAGGAATCGGAGTTTCATTTTCTGACCCTCCACTAGAAGGCAGCGCTCCCAGCATATTCAAGGTAGTTTTTGCTCCTTTGCTCGGGTTTTTAAGGAAATCAGGGATCAAGTGAGTAATTCCACACTCGGTGCAATATGCGTTGACCCTAATGATTTCGTCATGAGGGCAGTCCCTCAGCCAATGGTCTCCACTACACTTGTAGCATGGTCCTTTAGGCTGTTGAGGTGCTCCTGGAGCTCCTCTTTGTTGGTGTGCAATTCTTTGCCCGCTCATGCCTCCGTTGGCTATGAACAATTGGCTATGAACAACAGTGTTCTTTCATCCAAGCTATATCTTCCTTCCCCCGCTGCCTGTGCAGCAATTGGTGGTCATGTATTTCCTATCATGCTCCATGGTTCTGGTGTAGAGGGTTCTTCCGGTGGATAATAGATAGAGTTCACCGCATATCCATTGGGCTCGTCGTAGTATGCATGCATAGGTACCAAAGCTTTCTCATCCGACTCAGTTACTGTGGGTGTGTATCTTATGCCGACTGGTCGTAATCCTGGTAGGGGTGGTTGTTGTTCCAACACTGGTTGTGGTCTTTCTACACCTACAGGTCCTAGTAGGTTGCGTGTCTGATATCTAGGCATCGGTGGGACTTGAGGGGATGTCGCCTGAGCTTGAGGAGCATATGGTCATTCTCTCACATATCCCTTGTTATAATAACACTCCTCCGTCCCATGGTTTGTCCATTTTTGTTCAATCGCACACCATTTTGGTTGTTTAGCTTGTGGTTTGGAATACAAGTTAATCTTTTTAAGCACTTCCTCTACAAGCTGCTCTTGGCTTACCGCTACTTCTACTTTCGGTGTTGTCTTAGCAGACTTGCTTCCGCTTTGTTGCGAGGAAGAATCATCGTCAAGATCCTTGAACTCACCCTCTTTGTAGACCGCACAATTGTCCACAAGGTATAGAGCCTCCTTGGTTAAATCATTCAACGTCGTGCTCCTTTTCATATGTAAGTCCTTCTGGAGATCTGCATTCCTTAGTCCTTGGATAAATATAAGCATAAGTCTGGACTGAGTTGGCAGTTCTTCCACGGGGCAGAACTTAACATATCTTTTTAATCGGAGGGCTGCCTTTCGCACAGACTCTCCATCTTTCTGTTTGAATTTATGGATTTGTGAGCCTGTATTATGAGCTATTCCCCTTTGTGAGAATTCTTTGATAAACTCGTCAAACACTTCCTCCATAGACTCAAAGTCTCTTCGCTCCACTGAGTCAAACCATGTAGCAGCATCATCCTCTAAGGTTAAACCAAATCCTGCAAATTGGGTAGGAAATTCTAACACCTCTTCAGCTCTAATTACACGCACAAAGGCTGCTACATGATCTCTCGGATCCCTACTTCCCGTATATTTCTTGTTTACCCATTTTTGCACTTGAGAAGGTCTAATTCTACGATGGTCTACAAATCTCATCATGGGATCTCCCCGTCCTAGTCGATATACCTCCTCTGGTCTTCTGTAGTGGCCAGGTTCCTCTCCCAATGGTGCTCCTAAGCCATAATTTCTAACAGTTCTCGTGAGAGATGGTTCATCTCTCCGAACTCGTTCTAGGGGTGGTCTTCCAGGCTCAGTTGACCCCTGAGTCTTTGGCTTACTCTCTCCTTGATACTGTGCATAGAGTGGTGGTTCTTGTAAATCCCTTAGCCCTCGTGCGGTTTGATAATCCTCTCGGGTTTGGTCTTGTTCTAATGTAGCACTCTGTCGAAGCCATGCCTGCAATGATGGCTAAGTAGCTGGTTGGTCCTGGTAGTTGGACGTCGGTTGTTGGGTAGAATGTGAGGTAGCATTATACTCTTCTAAAAAGGGATTTGTCGACTTGCTAGGGGTGTAGTTGGCTCTTGGTACTTCGTCGGGGCCATAGGTTGATGCTCCCGAAACTGTTGCCATTTCAACCTCCTCTGGGAGAATACGTTTGTATTCTCGCCCGTACCTGTCAACAAAAACAATATCCTTCCCCATAGCAGTTTCATAAGAGAACAAGAAAAGAACCTTGTCTTTGCTTAATTCATTTGGGTAGGGTTCCTTGCATCGAAAGTAAGAGATTATTCCCTCGCTTTCATGCTTATAAATCCCCGCATTCTCATTATAGGTTGGGATCCTGGTGGTTTTCTTATCATACATAAAGAGCACTCCAGGTCGATCAATGTTAGGAGGCGGTTCTTGGGTTTCTGAAACCATTTTTCCTTTTGCCACGTTATCTCCATATCTGTTGTAATCCTCAGGGTTACTAACTATCAGATAGTGGTTCCCCTTTTCGTCTCAGAATCTGTCTCCATCATCATAGACTCGAATTATCTCTAGTCTCTGAGCCGGTCTCTCTTCAATACAAATACACTTGCATCCTCGATAGTCATAATAAACTAAGGCTCCCCTCGAGTTAGTTCCTTCCAAGAAGATTATAGTGAACTTGGTTTCGTTTAAAGGATGTAGGGAGGTGCTCCCCCCTGGCATTGGTCCTTCACCGTTGAACCCTCCTAGTTGTCGACTCCCTATCATGAAGAAGGACTTTTCCGACGAAGTGTCAGTATCACTACCCTCTTCAATGATCGGTGCTAATGGGTCTCGTCTGAGTTACACTCTCTTCGGTGGACGTGGTGCTTACTTGACTTTTGACACTTTTAGCTCCTGACTTAACAAAGGCTCCTGACCTTAAATACATAAGAATGAAAGTTGGGTTGCAAACTTAAATCTTACCTAGACTCTTGTGCGGCTTTGTGATGATCTCCTTCTGGGATCTACACAAGTATGGTTAGTCTGTTCACAAGGGTTTTCCCTGAATCACCAAAAAATCTTTCAAGTATGTACATCAACCACTTAGTCAGCCTTCTGGTGGTCCAATTTCAAATATGAAATGATGGCTAGGATCGATATGGAGAGTATGTCCTAGCAGTATAGTCACAAATTGCAAAATATGTTTGAATCACTACTTTCTTAGTCTATCGCGATAGACTGACAATTTGCTCAGCACAAGTCAATTCAAAATTGTGACTTCACCCTTGAGTTCCAGTTACCCTCTATAGCCTATCCCTCAAGTTTTATGAAGTTTGGACACTTGGATTGGGTTTTGGTGTGTATGCTATATAGGCTCTGATAAAGCTCTCCCTCTGGAAAATTTGAAAGAAAAGGTCCCCAACAACAGTTTCCCTGGTCTATTGCGATAGACTTGGCATTTTCTCCATTGTTAGCATTTTTCTCAAGTTTTCTCCACAGCTGGTTCAGCCTCCCCTTGTGTAGTGCATTGACAATTTTTGGCACTGTTTGGACATTTGGTCAAAGCCTTCTTGCCCTTGTCTCTGAATTCAAACTCAAACACTAGTTTTGAAGTTTTGTGATCAAGATGGTGTTCAGTTTCACTCAATTTTATTATTATTATTTTTTTGAAGTTTTTTTTTTTTGAGTACCCTTGTGTTGATGTGTTAAACCTGTGATATAAAGGGTTTTTTTTTTCTGTTGTTAGTCAATCACCAACTTCATCAGTCTATCGCGATAGACTAGGCAGAGAGCAATGGAGATTTCATTTTTGTCTGTTTTTGGATAGTTGTGTTCCCTGTGCCCATATAAGTCTATCCCCCAAGTTTTATGAAGTTTGGACTTATTTTGACCTTAGACTCAAGCACTTCACAAATTTCACTTTTCTCTGGCAATTCACAACTCAATTGCACTTGAAGTGATCCAAATTTGATGACACTTCATCTTAAACTTGTGAACATCAGTCGTACCTCATGACACAATCAGTTTACCCTAGGCTAATGGTTATATCTCTTCTTGGCCTTGTTAGGGTCACTTAGTGTTTTCTTATGAGAATCATCTGTTTCTTTTTGTTGGTTTTGGTAGCAATTTTTATGTTTTCTCGAGTGTTGGATCATAAATTTCAATGTCTACTCTTTTCACCCCCTTCAAGGGTATATGGTGTGGGTTTTGCTTTCAAGGCAAGCAAACAGCCTTATTGTTTCTTCTTTTTGTTTGTTTTTGCGTTTTTACGGCGTTTTTCTACTCTATTTCTACACAAGTATAACAAGCACTCAAAACCAAAAACCATTACTCCACATTATCCTACTTAACTAAATCTAATTATTCATAGACCCTCGGCAAGACACAGGCTTCCTGGCTATCCACTAGACCTCGGGATACTCTATCTTGGATCTTGTTCTTAAAGTTTAAGCTCTCTCTAGTCGAAATTAAAGTAAGCTAACCATCACATGAGTGACGTAGATCTCCCTACTTAAGGTCTTGTGTCCCAGGCAGCGGCGCCAATGTTTTAGGGCATAACTACTCCCCTGGTCATGCTCGCAAGCACAACACAGACAACATACTTATCATCCGATGACACGACTAACCCATAGGTGCACGTAGGCAATCTCGTTAGCTTGTCAGGCTGAGACCGATCTACACATACGCACTTTCATGATGCATCAATCACTAACCCTGGTAGAATGCAACCCACTCTATCCATAAACTCTCACAACACCGTTTACACTTCCAATGAACTCGGAATCGCATCAAACTTACTAGGCACCATCCTCTCCATAGGATATACTTACCTATAAGTTTAATCTCACCAAATTTGAACCCGAGTTATCTCCATTACAGTCGCGATAGACTCACAGGTCATAATCCAAAAGTGGGTGAAACCTAAGTCTATGAATATCTATGTGTAGCTAATCTCTTTCTCTTTCCATAGAGCACTTGATTGTTGAAAACAGACACTGTTTGTGTTACTTACAAGCAAAACAAGCTCGATGAAGGATCAATCGCGAATAGCTCGAAAATATGAATGCGTGGAGTGGGCGTGTAGCTCTCGGAGAGACTACCGCGATGATGTGGTCACGTCGTGAATCCGGTGAGGAAGAAACGCATAGCGAAGAGGATAAGACACACTCACTCTCTCTCTCTCTCTCTCTCTCTCTCTCTCAGACTCGTACGACAGAGGATTAATAACCAAAAAATGTTATCCTCCAAATGGTTCTAAGGTGATCTTTATACTTGAGTCACCTTAGCTCAAAAATGTACATGGGTTCTCTTCCTCATAATTACAAAGTGGGAACAAATATGGGTCCTGACTGACTGATTAATCTTTACATAACCCAAACAAGTGGATCAAAATGATAAGACGTCTTTGACATAAAAATGGGAATTTGATATGCTTTACAAGATGGGCTCATTACAACAGTTGGACAAATGGGGCTCCAACACTTCACCATGGGCCTCTCCTATCCTATTAGTGAAGAAAAAAGACAGCAGTAGCGCATGTGCATAGACTACCGTGGCTTAAATGCGGTTACGGTTAAGAACAAATACCCATTGCCCCAGGTAGATGAGTTGTTTGATAAACTCACTCATGCTCGCATTTTTATGAAAATAGACTTGCGGTCAAGATATCACCAAGTCCATATTTGACTTGCCGATATACCCAAAACTGCATTCCGAACACGGTTTGGACACTACGAGTTCTTGGTGATGCCCTTTGGGTTAACCAATGCACCCGCAACATTCATGACACTTATGGATAGTGCCTTGAAGCCGTACTTGGGCAAATTTGTCATTGTTTTTCTCGATGACATTCTAATATACAGTGCTTCTGAAGAAGAACACTTACAACATCTCAGGCAGGTGTTTGAGTTGTTACAAACAAACAAATTATATGCTAAGGAATCTAAGTGTGATTTTCTAAAAGACAAAATTCACTATTTAGGGCATGTTATTTCAGCTAATGGGCTATATATTTATCAATCCAAAGTGGATACCATCTGGAAATGGCCTTCTCCTAAAAATCTGGAAGAGTTACATATTTTTTTGGGATTTGCATGTTTTTACCGAAGGTTCGTTAAAACTATGCTAATATTGTTGTTCCCATGACGGATCAACTAAAAGGCAAAGGCAAAGCTTTTCAGTAGGGATCCGCTCAACATCACAGTTTTGATACGCTCTAGGATGCATTAGCTACAGCTCCCATACTGGCTATTGTAGATCCTTTGAAACCATTCATTTTGGAAATGAATGCCAGTGACCGTGCTATTGGAGCAGTCATGTTACAAGACGGGCGGCCAATTGCATTTGAAAGCAAGAAGCTTGATGCAACACAGCAGAACTACTCTACTTATGAATGCGAACTCTATGCAATAGTGTCTGCCTTAAAAACATAGCGACATTATTTGTATGGTGCTCAGTTTGAGATTGTGTTTGACCATGAAAGAATCAAATGGTTTACACAACAAATTGATTTGAAGGGTTGGAAAGCCAAGTGGGCTGAGATTCTTCAGGAATATGATGCCAAGCTCCGGTATCGTAAAGGATGATACAATGTGGTGGCTGACGCTCTAAGTCGTATGCTGGAGATCAATTCTCTCTTGTTCACGGAACTTCGTAGTGAATTTTTGGATTCTCTAAAGGGCAAATATGAGCATGATGACACATATTTCAAAGTGTGGAGCCATGTACAAATGAGGGATCCTTCTCACTCTAATGATGGTAGTGTAGCGTTAACCTCCACACATAGTTCTCCTCTATCGAGTGATGAACTACAACGATGGAAGCTTTTCACCATCGACAATGGGTACCTACTCCATAAGGGGAGAGTTTGTGTACTGATGGACACATAAATTTGGCGCCAAATTCTTTATGAATGTCATGATAGTCCAAGTGCAAGGCACCCGGGTATTAGAAAGACTTATGCTCTCGTACGACTACAGTTTTACTGACCAGGTTTACATGGCTTTGTTCAAGCTTATGTCTTGCATTGCCAAAAATATCAAGTTAACAAAGCAGAGCGCCTGAAAGCAGGAGGACTCTTACATCCTTTGGAGATTCCCAATGGAAAATGGGAAAGTATCTCTATGGACTTTATTGTGGGGTTACCAACCACTGTACGAGGTCATGACTCGGTATGGGTGGTCGTAGACCGCCGGTTGACTAAACTATGTAAGTTTATTCCAACCAAATCAACGGTTAAGACTCCAGAACTAGCCAAGTTATTTGTGAACAACCTATACAAGTTGTATGGTTTGCCAAGTAACATTGTCAGTGATCGTGATCCCAAGTTTAATAGTCATTTTTTGAGGATTGTGTTTAAACGATTGGGTACACAACTGAACCTCAGTACAACCGATCATCCAGAAACAGATGGTCAGACTGAACGAGTTAACCAGGTGCTAGAGGATATGCTAAGAGCATATATCAACAAAAAACAGTCAGAATGGGAAGAATACTTACCAATTCTCGAGTTTGCCTACAATAGTGCTAAGCATGTCACAACTGGATTTACTCCTTTCATGCTCATGTATGGGTTTCAACCTAGGTCACCAGTTACGGTGGGGTTGGCAATCGAAAAACTCCAACAGGTTAAGGATTTTCTCCAAGACCACATGGATATGCTGAAACTCGCTCGTCAGAATGTCTGACAAGCATAGGATCGGTATAAGAAGTATGCTGATTAGAAATGTCGGCAAGTTACCTTCGAAGAAGGGGAGGAAGTATTTTCACGTGTGCCAGAACATTCAGAAAGTCTGAAAACTGGGCCAACACCTAAATTATCTCCCCGATATTGTGGGCCTTTCAAAATACTCAAGCGAGTAGGTGATCATGCCTACAAACTATTGCTACCTTCACATTATCGTATTCATCAAGTGTTTCATGTAAGCCGTTTACATAAGTGGCTACATGGGGACGACAATGTCATTGACCAACAGATTTTGGTTGATTTCATTGAACCTCCTACCTTACCACATGAACCTGAATGTGTTCTCGATTATCATGAGTTGCATACACGTCATCATGTACATCAACAAGCCTTAATCAAGTGGAAAGTCTGACCTGAGGAAGGTGCCACTTGGGAAAACATTAGTGTTCTTAAGAAGAAGTTCCCCACTTTTGTTTTCGAGGACGAAAAATCTTCTTAAGGGAGGAGTAATATCAGGACACCGGCAAGGCTGGACTAGACAAGGGCAAGGCCGGGCTAGGCAATGTGGAAAGGGAGTCCAACTAGGGCAAAGGGCCAAGGGCTATGCTATATATAGTGGGTAGTTGGGTGGTGGACTCCTAGGTTCTAATTCCCCTTGTCTAACACTATTCAACTGCATGCTCTTTAGCCCTTTTTTTTTGGGAAACTGATTCTTGCAACAACAATGTGCATGATTCATCAAACTTAACAACTTCAGGATTTCCTTGGGTCATAAGTCTCCAAGGACTAGCAAAAGTCTGGTAAGAGTCTGGAAAAGCATCAAGAACAGTCTTCACAGGGGAACTGTTAGAAATGACTTTGCCTACGAAAATAGGTTGCTCATTTATATCCTTGACACCAACAAGGAAAGTGTCCATTTTATCTTCCTCGTGCATACTCTTCGACTCTAGCTCTTTACGCAACAATGCAATTTTTGCCTCATTGCGACTTGCATAAAAACTAGCCAGAATATCCCAAGCTTGTTTTGCACATTTTGTTGAATGAATGTGAGGAGTAATAGTGCGCTTCACAGACAATATAATCAATGCATGAGCCCGCGCATCTCTTACATCCCAACAAGCTTGCTCAGCCGTAGGAAAAAAGGTTCTAACAGTAGTAATCCTTGCAGCAAAACCTGCAACATCCTCGAAATTGCCTACGTTGATGTATATCAATGCCCTGCACAATATTCCAAACACCCTTTAACACAAGAACATGTTGCATCGTATAAGCCCACATAGAGTAATTGTCCCCATCCTCAGCAGTAAACATCTTAAACACATCTGTGTTGTTGTTAGCCACGACAAATGTTGCACCTGATGTAAAAACTACCCGAAAAGAGGAAAAGCAAAGCGAGAACAACATGTGCTATATAGCACAAACTGTAGAAGATTGTAAGGGACCTGTTATGCAAAAAACAACACTGATAGAAATCCTGCACAAAATGATGAAATACCTTGCGCATTACTGCTTGTAGTGGAGATGGAGGCCAAAATGAGCGCGAATCAGAAACCTGAGTAGACCAAGCTCTATGAGCCCACCCAAAGTATTTGTTGACAAAATGATGCTTGACAAAGCTCACAAAAATCAGAGAAAGTGAGCAAGCGTGTGCTGGAGCTACTAGTGACTAAAAGCCAGGGAGGACCCAACTTGCTATGGTATCAATTGTTGGAATTAGGGTTGCAAGGAAACACACACAGCTTGGAGAGGACGAAGGAAGCTCAAGGCTCACAATAGAGAGTGTATTACTTTGAGTGTAATGGAAATATTAGATAGCCCTAGAGTGATGGGGCATATGTACAATGCATGGGGGGAAAACCTCCTAGTGAGGGAAAAAATGCCCCGACGATCCTAAGTGTGTTCACACACATCACTACCACATGTATATGGTAGCAAAGAGAACTCTTAAGGTTGGACCTCCATCTCAAGAGCTTATGGTATCTATGCCTCCTCCCATACACTGGACGGAGTCTCAACTAGATGTATTTTTACTCTCTCTCTCTCTCTCTCTCTCTCTCTCTCTATATATATATATATATATATATATATATATATATATATATATATATATATATATATATATATATATTCTATGCTTGTGAGATGGTGCTTTTTTGGAAATGGAGTTCATCATTCTCTCTTCTCTCGTTTTGAATGCATGCTTGATAAGTTGCATGGTCTGTTGAAGTATGTGAATAAAGTGCTTAATCTCTAAGCTTGATTCTTAAGTTGTCATATTGCATGCATTGAGTGTGTGCTTAGTTGAAAACTTGAGTGATTAAAGTACAAGATTAGTCGAGAAGCATCTCATTTCTTATGTGGGTGCTACATCACCATGCTCAAGGAGTGATTGAAGGTTCTACCACACTTCTCATACGTGGCATTGGTGGGATCAAATAGATAGAGGAGGAGTGATGAGTTTTGAAGGACATTGTGATGAACCAATTACTTACCATTTTCTCTTATGAAGAAGAGTGGACTTGACATAGCTATTCCTATGGTCGTGAGCCTCAGATATCAAAATCTAAGAATTTGGGTGAGATTCACTGAAGCTACACTACATTAGTGGCAACCTCCCAACGCTGAACACACTGCTTTTGAGTACCTTGTTTCATACAAGTGTGATGCTACTATGTGCCTGTAGTGCCAAATTTTGATATGGCTATCTCGTCAACTCCATTTCTCCATCTTCTTTTGTGGGGGTACACATGGATGGGGGTTGTAATTTAGAGAAAACCCTTGTAGCTTCTATGATGGTAAAAGTTGTGATTGTGTGCTCGACTTTCACGCACAAACATACCCCAAGCCCCTGAGAATGTTGTAACTATGCCCAAATGAGCAACTTTGGAGTGGCATCCACGTTAACCCTACATGTCCATGTAAAGCCTTCCCAATGCCCACACACCCTTGGAGGTCAAGTTCCCCATGTGAAAAATGTTTCTTAAATGACAATCGTTTTATCATAAACATACCATTATCATAAACATACCAATTAGCAATGCACAAGTTGAACCTATTGTTCTGCTTGACCTCGATGGCACCCTAAGCACTAAAGGACACACAACTTTAATGATTAAGAAAGTCAAAAATAGATATTGAGGGTAGCTAGTGGGTCAAAAAATGTTACATATTGAATAGCCCTCTCCATCAGTCAAATTGTTTAGTCTGTAGAGGTGTGTGCACAAAAGCAAGCCTTGATGCTAATGACCATGCATTTTTTGTGTCTCGAGTCATTGATCAAGGTGAAGGAGCGGGTGGGGAACTTGAGGTGCTTTAAGGGAAAAATAACTAACCCGCTTTGAAGTCCCCCCCCCCCCCCCCCCCCCCCCCCCCCCCCCCCAACAAAGAAAAACACTATTTGAATGCTCTCACCATGTGCTCAAAGTGGGCTTTCATGGCCCCTTAGAGGCAGGTCGCACTCGGGGTGAGTAGGGTTATGGATTACTAATTTATGACAAGGCCATTGTTTCTCCAAAAATTTAGAAGCTTTGGGTAAGTGCTGCTAGCACTTGCAAAATACTAGGGGATAAGCTATATTCACTTGGAAAAAGAATTTACTTAGTTTCAAGCCTCTCTTCTCCAATCAAATGCCAAACATGTTCTCCTTGAATTCTGCAAACCAATTCACCTCCCAATCCGTGCTTTGGGTGCAACCCTATTCAACCTTTTTCCAACCTTGCCCCTGCTCGCACTTGGTGCGACTCAGTTCTAAGGACACACCTCGATCGAATTTGGTGTTCCCATTGTTCACACCACAATCACCTCCTATATCCCACCCTCTCATGAAATAAACAAGTGATAAAATCACGAGGCCTGCCTAATGGTAATGATAATGGAGTGGTAGAGACAAAAGATAAAATTTGAAGAGCTTCAAAATATGTTGCACTTGAAATAATGTTATCTCAAAAGGTTAATCGATCACATGCATTGTGCTAGTCTTGAACTCATGACCTGCTCTATGTTTGAACAAATGATGTCTTTAAATTCTATATTGTTTGAACCAATTGACTATGATCACGGTTGTGGGCTAGTCATTGCCGTTGCCTTGCTTATAGACTTACAATAAGATGTTTGAACAAATGATGTCTTTAAACATTATATTGTTTGAACCAATTGAGTACAATCACAACTGGGTTGGTCATTGTCACTGCCTTGTTTATAGACTTACAATTAAGATGTAGATAACATCATTAGTCTCTCATATTTATGCTAAAAAGTTTACATGGCTGGTAACTCATCACTAGGAGCACCACTCTATTAATACCATTGCTTCCATCCATTGTTCTAGTTCAAATATCACACTTTTAGGTATTGCCTTCAGTTGCTTAGCTATACATTTATAGCACTTGCTCATCTGCATCAAAATTATCACAACCTTCAGGATGAATCTTGCCACCTAGGAAGTTGCTCGCAAGAGCACTATAACGTTGTAGTTTGTCAGGCCCTATCTATAAATAACCTATCTTTTTTTGGTCCATGAAATATGAACGTTGCATTGTAGTCTCCTTTAATAGACACCCTATAATCCTATTATGACATAAGTAAAGAATGCAACTTCTTATAGAACCTCTCTATGTTTAGGGAATACTCAATATTTTGTTGGACCTTTCTGGTAGCCATACACTCAACAACAGTCCCATTAGGTTCATTCTCTAGTATTTCCATCTCTACCTTTACTACATGCTAATTCCGATCTGCAATTAGCAGGTATTGCCTTCAATTGCTTAACTATATATATATATATAGCACCTGCTCGTCTGCATCAAAATCATCACAACCTTCAAGACGAATCTTGCCACCTAGGAAGTTGCTTACAAGAGCACTAGAATGTTGTAGTTTGCCAGGCCCTATCTGTAATAACCTATCTTTTTCTAGTCCATGAAACATGAATGTTTTGCGTTGTAGTCTCCTTTAATAGACACCCTTTAATCCTATTATGACATAAGAAATGAATGCAGCTTCTTAGAGAACCTCTCTATGTCTAGGGAATACTTTGTTGGACCTTTCTAGTAGCCATGCACTCAACAACAATCCCATCAGGTTTAGTCTCTAGTATTTCCGTCTCTACCTTTACTACATGCTGATTACGTTGTGCAATTAGCCATGCTTGTACAAATGCACTCTCCTACAATTTCTTTTCAATGCCCAGAGAGGGAAATCATAGAGTTCCGAGACAACACTTTGCAAAATAGTAGCATGAACATTCAAGGTAGCATCAATCTCTGCATTCACTCTCTCAGCTCTCTTGCCCTTTTTAGGTTATACATCTCACTTGCCTCTTGCATTTTGATGCTGTCAATATTAGACTTCATTTTTGCTTTATCAATTGTACTATTGATCGTTTGAATTTCCTCCTTCACATGCCCCATGAATTTTTCAAAGCATAAATGCAGTGGATTGAGTCAATCAACAATCCCTTAAGCTCATCAATGCGAGGCTACTTTCCGAAGGACGGTAATGTAACTCTTTACCTTGGAGATTGCATACCTTTAACAAGTTCACATCATCCAATGTTTCTATATCAATGTATGGTGTTGAAAATTCTCTCTAAAGAGCCGATTTCTCTGTAGGCAGAGCTTTGCTTAGTTGAGCGAGACCTCCATCATTCTTGATCAAAAGTCCGGCTGAAAATTGATAACATGCAAGGATCTTTCAAGCGATGCATCTTTCCTTACCTTACTCACAAGTTTCTCAAACTTCTTGTCAACAACATCCATCCTTAAATGGATTATATATCTAAAGGATAAAGGAGAAATTGTCTTGCAATTAGCTTCCCATTGTCAACAACTTTCCCACCTCGTCAATAACACAAGTGAGAAAGTTCCTCAGACAAGCAAAAGCTTTAAGAGTAGCTACCATAGCACATGAGGGCACTGTCAGAATAAGTTAAAGTGCCGTTAGGGTTAGTGGATCAAAGAGTATGACTATATAAACTTGAACTTCTAACAACTGATGCCATCTTCGACAACATTTCGGGTACCCATCCTTCACAAGAAGGTAGATATATCTTTGACATTCCCACCCTACGTTTGAGCAATTCAAAACCATTCTTAACCATGCGTGTATAATGTCACAATTGAAGTCTCAATTATCAAATTAATGTCAAAAAAGTCCTCATTGTGCATTAAACTCTAGGGCATACACTCTTCGATAGACTAATCCTTTTGTGCTTCTACAAATTCTTCAACAAATCTCTCTCAGAATGTATCTTCTCTTGAGAGAGAGCCTGACATCATGTCTTGTTGGGAGTACCTTCAAAGACCTCATAGCCATCTACCTTCTCCATCTACAGGCAAAAGAAGGTTGGTCCCCACTGCTCTCTCTACCTGCACACTGCCTCACATGGTTGGGTGTACACATAGCATTTAGTGTCTGGTTCATTTAGTATCTAGCACATGAGAGAGAGAGAGAGAGAGAGAGAGAGAGAGAGGGAGAGAGAGACCTTTTACCGTTTTACATATCCAAAACCTTGCTGCGGCAAACAGCTGGGCAAAGCATGCTAAGGGGAAGAGGAACAATGGTCCATGGTACTAGGTAGAGTGCACACAAAGAAAGCCACCACATAGACAATGTAGAGCTAGAGCACCGAGGATGAACTTTGTGGAATAATTATTAGGTAGAGTAGAGGCATTGTCAAAAAAATAATCTCTCCCTTCTCATTAGCAAAAAAAGGGAGGCATCACTAACCTCAACACTAAAGGGCACGGGAAATTAAATGAAGCCCAAGCGGTGGGATCTACGACAAGGGAACTAGGACGCACAGATCGAGATGCGCGCAACAGTAGGATGACCCAGAAGTAAACCAAGACACGAAAAGTAAACTTGGACAAGCAGAGAGCCTGTCCGCATTTACTTATGATGCATATCTTTCCCATCATGGATAACATATGCCTATGGGAGGCTTGGATAGGCGACAAACCTTGTATGGTTCCCTCCCCGATTCAAATCCCGCGTGTGACACTGAACGCCCATTTTTTTGAGCCCTTAAACCTCCTTGAGATTCGTGTGCACGACCCCCACCTTCGATCCCACCGCTTTTTCCCGTGGGGTTTAGTGTGGAGGCATCACCAAGGCATCACCAAGGCCTCACTCCCTTCGTTTCCAAAAAACCGTTGTTCGGGAAAACTAAGGTTGAGTTTTATGTGCTACATAGGCCTAGAACTACTGGCGTAGCAGCAGCAACTATGGCGGAGGGAGGTCAGGTGACAGCTCCAGCAGCGCAAACGCAAACGCCGTGTGTCTTTGTGAAGTATATTTCTGTTAAAGGGTTCAAAAGCTTCAAGTTGAAAGCTAAGATTGGTCCCCTCTCTCATTTCTCCTGCATCGTCGGGCCTAACGGTGCTGGAAAGAGCGTAAGTCTCCTCTTTCTTCAATCTCTCCTCATTTTGAATGCTGCATGTACTGCAAGTGCAAGCTTCCTTTGCCCCTTCGCAAGGTCCTTTTTTACTCAGTCTGCAAAACAATGGAACTGCCAGATGATGTGTCTCGAAACTTTTCAGGTTATTGGAGAAGCCCTCGCTTTTGTTCTTGGAGGCTCCGCCAAGACAATGAGAGCAAATTGCTTGTCATCTCTCCTGAATGAGGACTTAAGAAACTGTGGAGGGAAACTGTTTGCCAAGGTAATCTGTTTCGTTGGATAAGAGCGAGCTCCATTTGCTACAACCTCATAAACCAGGGGCCGTTTAAATCTTTGCCACTTGAACTGCCTGTCTTTCGTCTCTCAATTCAAAGCAACCACGGCGATTTTCTATGAGGATGTCTGATTTCTTAACATGAGTTGTCGCATGCGATTCTGTATCAAGAAAGCAGTGACTGTAGTTGAACTGACAGTCATCTTGCAAAATTCAAAGGTATCTGTTACGTTAGAGGTTTCAGAGAGTCACCAAGTCAAAGTCTCAAGAACTATCACCGGATCCACCAGCAGCTACATCTGGAGCTCAAATGGGATGAAGCGGTGAGAAGATTTTCAAGTTAGTGTTTGAACGATGAGATTGCCTTGAGTCGGAGTCCAAGAGCGGTTTCTGTTGCAGACCTGTTTCTTTTGGGGACATGAGGCAGGAACTCCTACATTTTGGAGTTGCAACAGATATCTCTGAGAGGTGTTGTGCATCTACTGTACCTGCTGGGATTCCTACCAGCTTTTGAAATTTGTAACGTGATATAAGCCTTGTTAGATTTCCTTCAGGTTTATTGTGATGCAGAGCAGACAAGCTGTCAAAGCAAAGGAACCGCTGGATCTATGTGAGGTGATGCACCTACTTTAGATGATTCTTTTTATTGAACATTCATTTGAAGAATGTCACTTAAACTGGTACCTGGACATTCCCTCCTTGTAGTACCTTGAAGTCATTTTTGGAGTTGGCCATCTTAAAGGCATGATAATGGAGACAGAGAAAGAGATCTGTGACAAGAGCAATGGAGCGATCTTGTTACAGGAAAATCTCAATGATGTACAATCAAAATTAGAGAAACTCCGGCCTGAGGTTGAGAAATGGCAGGGGTAAGTGTTGTTAATAATCAATTCACTACAGATGGCAGCTATAAAGGAAGGTCTTGTTTTTCAGTTTCGGTGGGCATCTTCAGTTGTAAGATAAACGTTCTTTTTGACATGTGTCTTATTGGAACAGCTTTGACCATCAGTGGCATGATTTTCAGTCCAGAAAGGTCTCTTACCTCCATTCCCAAGAGAATGCTTTAAAATGCAAGTTGCAACAAAATGCAGTGGAGCGAGACAAGAAGCTTGCTGCTTATCATGATGTTGTAGAGAGAAAAAATGTACTGCTATTGTAACCATCAAATTTGTTAGAATTTACTCGGCAGTATTGCTCAGTCAACCAGATGGCTGATGGGTACCAATGATTTCCTGCTTTTTTTAAAATGCAAAGTAGGCTCTTCAAAGTTTGCAAAGACAAATAAACACAGAGATTTGTACTCAGAAAGCACTCTTGCAACAGAGGACAAGGGCTTTAGCAGCACTTGAAAAGAAAATCTCAGATTTGCGGACAAGAATGGTTAAGGCACAGGTTGGCTTTTGAACCAATTTTTCGGAAAAAGAATTAAATATGAAGATGCTGTACCTACTAGTAGAGCACACCCACGTCTAGAGATACACATTGTGATAAAAATCTGGATCTCATAGTTGGAATATCTGCCTTTAAATCTGAAATTTCAATGACCCTCAATGAACATTGCTTTGTTTTGCTCTTTCATACATTAATACTTTAATAGAACAATGGAGCAGTATGCTTGCTTCTTTTTTAAGAGATATGAATCCAAAGAGTGACTAGAATCACAAGGAATTTATGAACGCTTAATTGAACTTTGAAGCAAGATTCCAATTGTTGACTAATGGCTGACGCCATGAGTCATATCTTTCCATTTTCCTCCTGTGTCCTACAAAAGACAATGATGGGAGTCTTCCACACATTACATGAGCACTTACTATCGGCCTGTTAAGAGTGCAGCTGTGTTCACAAGGTTGAATCGGACATTTGTCCTGATTTTTAGAGATAGCTAGCATATATTTATTTCTCATATAACCTCGAATGTTTAACAGGTACGGCTTGATTTAGCTAAAAGAGATGCAGAGAGTAACAGGCAAGAACATTCCAAAATGCAACAGAAGCAGGATAATTTGAGGAAAGAAGTGACAGCTTTATCTCTAAAAGTAAATGAGATGAAAGATCGAAGCTGGAAATTAAGCCAACACAGAGAAGTTTTGAAAGAAGAGAAGCCTAAAATGATTCTGCAACAAACGCTATCAGGGACCAATGGTCCCAGAGAAGGCATTGAGGAAATCTTTGACAGAATTTCAACGTCTCAGGTAGAATATTTTTCAGAGTTGCTTTTCATCGGATGCAAAGCTCTCAAAGAGTACATCTATGAACATGTAGGAAGCTTTGGCGGTGATCGAAAGTGAATTGGGAGGTCGTAAAGTGGAATTTGCAAATCTTACCAGTGAGGTAATCATTGCTGCATTAATTTGTCCCTGTAGGTGTGAGATAAGGGTGTTTTTCGAGCACTATTCTTCGTATGATGTAGAGCATTAATTTCATGAAATAATATGTACTTAAGGAAATTTAGGAAAGGTCTCTTTGACTCTCCTGGATCATGAGAACTTTGTGTGTCGGGACTTTTTTCTTTAAGTGACTATAGAGGTTAGAGTACTCGACCATGGAGGATATTGATGAGATTCGGCAGCGACCGATGAGGGATCTCATATGATGACTTGTATCTCATTTGATCCATCTTTGTGTCAGGTTTGTATCAGCTAACCCATTATATCAGCCCTCACCCCATCACCCCTCCCCACCTATTTCGTCTCAGTTTCAGTTTTTCAGTTCTCTGGACTTTTTGTACTCCGACACTGCATCAGATTCACCAACTGTAACTTTTGGTCTCATAGGTCACTTTGGCCTCTTGAAGACGTTAATATAACTTTTCATTTCATTTTCTCTCTCTCTCTCTCTCTCTCTCTCTCTCTCTCTCTCTCTCTCTCTCTCTCTCTCTCTCACCCAAGGGTGGTAGATTGGTTATGCCATTTCCCTCTTGAATAACAGATCTTGAGTTCAACTCTCCTCATTGGATAGATCTTTCAGGTCTCTTGGGTTAGTTTTCTACGACTTTAAAACTCTCTTCTTCTTCTTCTTCTCTCTCTCTCTCTCTTTCTCTCTCTCTCTCATAGGCAGCAAGACGGAGGTGCACCCAAAGAGCACTTGTAATAGAGAGTTTGTAGTACTTGCATCAATGTTTGCTTCACTTCTGTATGATTATTCTCCTCTATACAATCGATCTCGCTCTCCCTTGCTTTACGATAACATGTAGTAAGTTGGGAGCTTTTCATGTGTGCATGGAGAGATCGTCATTTATGGAGTTGTATAGTAGTTGTCTGAGCATTTTTATTGGCTCTGCTGAAGGCATTGCTAATGCATCAATTTGATTTCTTTTACAAAAATGTGGCCAACTCTAACCACACGAGAGCATCAACTTCCAACAAAAACCACCAAAGGTACATCTGCAATGAAAGTGCAGCTAAGATTAAATCTTCACATTTGAAACCTCTTCATTCTGACTACAATCTCATTTAAAGTGAATTGCTCAAAGCATTTCACGAAAGGACTGATTGAAAAAAAAAAGTAAAGGTATGTCTGTTTGGTACCATCCGTATGCACAAATAACTGTACAGTACGGATATACTATTTGAAAAAAAGATCCATCTATATGCACAAATCCAACCTTGGTGTACATTTCCAATAACGATTGTAATTTACTGGTTTACTTTTCAGATTCATTCTACTGAAGCAAGTAGAGCCCTGTAATTTGTCGAGTATTGGAAACTTGCTCTTGATGGTGATCTTATTGAAAGCCTGTCGTCTATCCAATTCTCCAAGATTTGTTCTTGTGAACAAGAAGCATTGGTGAATAGAAAGGAGATGAACTTGGTTGAATCAAACCCTTCGTCAGAATTTAATTCACATGGCTCATGATTTCTTCTGGCTGTGCTGGGCTAACTCTATAGGGAGGTAAACTCCTTGGAATCAAATTGGTGGCGTGATCTTCTGAATCCCTCTCATTACAAAGACCATGTAAGAAGAAATGTGCGACTTTATTAATTTAGAAATGGTAGACGTTGATACAAGAGGAACAAATTTCCCTTAAAATGTTACATCTTGCCGACACCTCAATATAAGTGCCTCTTGATCTCGTACTTTGCGCCACGCTTTGTAGAGCTTTGAAGACTCGTTATCTTCTTTTATCCCCATATTTGACACAAGCCGTGCATTCGTCTTTGCTTTTTTTGCCTTCCGTTGCTCAGCTGCTTTAGATGTCTTTTGGCTTATTTGCTTTATTTTTCTCCTTTGTCGGACACTTGGCTGAAATGTGGCCTTGTTCCACACACCTGTAGCAATTTTCTTGCTTGAACCATGTTATCTTCTACTTAGTTGTCAATTTTGACTCGCTACTCCTTTGACCTTGCACATGAAAGTTAGCCGATGAACACAGTGATTAGATAGTGGAGGGGATGAACCCTCAGCTAAAAGCAAAAGGGAAGATAAAGCGTCAAGCAACAAGAAGGGACACTACTGGCACGGAGGACAACACACTTTTGTGACATAATGTGTGTGATCAGTTGACTCCAATAAAGATGCAAAAGAAGGGGGGCAAAATATAGAGTTTCATACTTTTTCGAGGCCACAAGACAAGAAAAAAGTGATTACTATTATTCAACTGTTTGATACTACCTTCTTGAAGGGTAACTTCACTAAAGCCTCCGAGAACAAGAAAGCAGTGGTCAACTTTATTGGTGCATGGATGCGGATGGGATTCAGACAATGGTTTGCTTCCTTATGTTTGACACCAGAATGTGAGACATAGATTTTGACAGCTTGGAACTGTTAGAGTTTAGGCATCTTTCAATCTTGGATCTCTTCATCTTCACATATTTGTCATCAATCATAAGCTTGCGTAAACCTTGCATGCATCTCTCATCCACAAGATTGGCCAACATAATAAAGTACTACGCAAATCGAGTGGCTGACGGCTTAACCAAGTCCTTGCTAAGTTGCCGAAACAATGCCAACACAGTAGACTCTCTTGTCACAAGTGTGACAACCTTTGTTGCATCCTCAAGCACTTTTGCAACCCAAGCAATCTTGCCAATGTCCTCGAATAGGAGGTCCAAGCAATGGCAAGCACATCTGGTAAAAAAAATGTGTTTCGACTCCCTTTCAATCATCTCCCAAGGACCAACACAATTGGTTGCATTGCCCATGCATACCTGTACAACATTTGTTGGGCCAACCTCTTTGATAACTTGTTTGAGATGATTAAAAATGAATTTCGATGTCTTTGTTTCCGCAAATGTGTCTACAACTTTCAAAAACATTGCCCATGAATAGAGTTTGCAAGAAAGTTAATGATAGGCCTGCGCCTAGTATAAGACCATCCATCACACACAATAGAGCATCCATGTCTTTTCCATTTCTCGCGCACACCCATGATCTTAGTCTTTACGCATTTGATCTCCTCATTCAATTCTGTGGTGCGCAAAGCATGGTGTAGCGCGGATAGTGTGTCGTGCTCTCTACAGTGGGTGCTCCTCAATGCAATGTGCATGACAATCTCACTCGAAACAGATTGAAAACAAAGGAACAATAGATAACAACTGAGCTCACAGAGACACAACAGCAGACTAGAACATATGACTCGACTATCTCAAAGAACCGATACAGACTCTAGCATGGCAGCACACTCAGCTCCAGGCCGCCTAGGACTCACAGGTACAATGGGGGTGTCGAGGCTCAGATATGTAGGGATGGTGAAGACGTGCTGTGTGTATAGACTCGCTACTCTAGACGACGACGTGAAGATCCCGATGACCCAACCGCTACTACTCATATGTACCACCATAAAGAGCCACCAACGGCTCATAAATATCAGCCATCTAAGTCTATCTCCAGATTGAGTGAAGGTGGTGACCTGGCCACGATGTCCACTAGACCACCGTTCGTATCCCTGCCACGTGTCACTGCCTAGCCCAGAGAGTCCGTCTAGGGTGAACCATATCAAACCAACTGTACTAACTGTGTGTCCTGTGAAAGTGACAATGTAGCCTGCTACAGGTTGCTCGCCACAAGCCACTCATCGTCTCGGTGAGAGGAATACTGAAAAACTGTGAAAGAAAACCACTAGGGATTGCATCTGTACATCTTTCTTGAAGCAGGTGCTAGGCCCAACCATGACCTTACATGCCTCAAAAGTGGAGTTAAAAACACTGCACTGCTTGCAAACACCTTAAGCCATTAAATAGGCAGGAACCCAGTATGATTGCATAGTCCAAGAATCCCAATTGGCAAATCAGAATGAGGCTCTACAGCAAAGAGAAGCTCAGTTTGATTCCAACGCATCTTTATCCTCCATAACTATAGTGAGAGGAAAATGACCTAGTCCATGCTTGCAACACTTTTTGCAACAACACTCTTCTCGAAAAGAGGGATGATTGTCACAAATTGCTGACGTGTCAAAGCCCTGAAGAAGGGAGCCGACTTGCAGATGCCGGCCGAGGGGCCTAAATCCTAAGAAGAACAAGTAACAGAAGAAGAAGTCCTACCAACTTATGGGGACCTGTAACAAACTTGGACACTCCAAGTCAAGAATCAACCGCGACAGCACCAAATAACCACTTCAAAACAATTCACAGATCACAATAGATTTGCATTGGCCCGGCGGAGCTCCGTGCCTAGAGATATTGGCCCCAAAGACTGGCGCCCCTTTCGGTATTTCTTTTTGTATTAATCAATCATCAAAGTACAAGAGAGCGGTTAGGGTTTCACTCTCAGACTCTGCGTCCAGATGCCCTGAGAAGTGAGGCCCTCACCACTAATTTAAAGGTTACAAGGGATGCCCAAAAGCAGAGCCCCAAAAGCTTCAAATCAAAAGCATCAGTTCTCTCTCTCTCTTAGAGAGTCTTTTCTTTTTTTTTAATAAAAAAAAAGCAAAAGCAAAATTCGCGTCGCTCATCATTTCCCCAAATTTTTTTTTTTTAATAATCCGCCTCCGCGATTTCTGGAATTTAGGGTTTTTGGCAAAAATTAGGGTTTGCAGGAATTTTAGGGTTTCTGCTCTCCGCCACGTCATCACTTTGTGACATACCCCCCTCTTGAAAGCATTGTAATCGACCGCGATTACGCCTGCAAAACCGACAAAAGCCATAAACCGTCTTAGCAGACACTGATTGTTAGTACCTACGTACTAGGAACGCACATCTAGCACATGTACAAAATCGACAGTCACATCACACGACATCACAGGACATCACCAGACATCACATGACATTCAACATTCATTCGGATCTTAGACCATGATTTATCGGCAATGTAGCTAGCAATCACATCTAGGTCCAATCGGGACCTCATCGATGTCCGATTGACTAACCCCTATTGCAACCATGTCTATTCGAGATCAAGTAGACCAAAATGCTGCAGTCATTTCGTCTACCAGTTCCTGCACTCACAAGAAGTCAAGAACAAATCAGTATCATAATCAGGAATTCCATTTCATAAAGTCATCTAGCAGAATACTGTCAGCTCTCAGTATCCCTGAAGCTCAAAGAGACATCAGTGACTTTAGTATCAAAATCGAGGCATCTGTTGACAAAGGAGCGAAGTAACTCCCCTCTTGTGCATCCCACTGCACCAGATCTTCGGCCAAGCTGATTTTCTGGGTTCCGTTTGGAGTAGACTATGCTAAACCAAAACATCGAGATAAAGTTTCACAATCCGAGGAGTATCTGCTAGGTCCTCCTCCTCCATCCACTTCGCATCAAGTGCAGGATAATTCTTGAACTTAACCAAGAACCGCCTTCGGACTTTACCTTTCTTCGTATCATTATGTGCCAAAATCTGTTCAGGAACAAGGATCTCCTCGTTTTCTTCCACTTTGGGTTGCTCATCAGGCTCCCCATCATCAGGCACATCACCCTTAACAGGTTTCAAGAGACTCACATGCAATGCATTATGAATCCTCCAAGGATCTGGCAGTTCCAATCGGAAGGAGACATCATTTATCTTGTCAGTGATCTGGAAAGGTCCGTAGTATCACATACTAAGCTTTGGAAAAAGCCTCTCCTTTCCCTTTTTCTTTCTTAGGTGTGCCTTCTCAAAAGTAAGAGCACCCAATCATCCTCCTTCAGTTTCCAGTCGTGACGATGGTGATCCGCTGCCTTTTTCTGTCGTTCTTGAGACTTCTGTAAAGTCTCGCGAACCTTGGCAAAAGCCGTATCCAAATCTCGCAAATATTCATCCACTTCAAATTTCTAATCTTTCGTGGTTAGGAAGGATGGAACCTTCGCAGCAGTTTCAACAATCTCTCATGGCGTCTTCCCCGTCGAAGAGTGTATCGTGTTATTGTAGGCAAATTCCACCAAAGGTAAGTTCTTTTCCCATTGAGTCTTCTGATGCGAGATACAAGACTTCAATAAATCTAAAATCACTGAATTGGCAATCTCAAATTGCCCGTCAGTCTGCAAGTGGAACGATGACGAGAACTGCAACTACGTGCCAATGTTCTCCCAAATTGCCTTCCAAAACAAACTCATAAATCTGGGGTCTATGTCGGAGAGAATCGTCTCAGACGTGCCATGTAATCGGAAAATCATCGTGATCATTCTGTATTCTCGGGAGATCAAAAAAAATGAAATCCATTTCAATATTTTCTTAGGGGCGGGTGGGTATGGGTAAAGGCTGTAACAATCCCTGTGCCTTATGCCTGTCAAACTTGACCTTCTGGCATACCAAGCAACTGCGCACAAACTCTTCCACATCCTTCTTCAGTCTCCGCCAAAAGAAATCTCTCTCTACCCCTTTCATGGTGGTAGCAATGTCGCGGTGACCCGTAAAAGGTGGACAGTGGCAATCAGTCATAACCTTTTCCCTCAACGGCCGTGTAACGCACAACATAGTCTTTTTCATCAAGTAGCCTTCCCGAAGGGAGTATCCAGCTATTGTCTCCCCATCCCGTCTCCGTGTGAAAATATCTGCAAAATCTGTATCTGTGGCACACTGATCGACCATATCCTCGAAGCTCCTATGATGTATCGCGGAAATAGCCAGAACCAACGGTTTCCGAGACAAAGCATCTGCCACCACATTCTTCTGACCCTGCACATGGACAATCTGGAAGTGGAACTGTGACAAGATGTTCACCCACCACATCTGCTTTTCTGAAAGCTGCTTCTGTGACAAGAAGTAGCGCAAACTCTGATGGTCTGTAAAGACAGTAAAATCCGCTCCGAGTAGGTAATGCCGCCACTGAGTAAGAGCGTGGATAACCGCCAAAAGCTCTTTCCCATAGATCTGTGCTGTCATCTCCGGCCTAGAGAACAAACGGCTCTCGTAAGCTATGACATGGCCTTCTTGCAGCAAGACCGCACCCAAACTACGACCACAAGCATCACAATATACTTCAAATGACTTCTGCAATTTCGGCAAAGTCAAAATAGGTCTCGTAGTCAATTTCTCTTTCAATGTCCGAAAGGCAGTCACCTCTGTGGGTCCCCACGAAAAAGGTACTCCTTTCTGTGTCAAGGTATGCAACGGGGAAGCAACCTCTACAAACTTTCGTATGAACCGCCTGTAGTACGAACACAGTCCCAAGAAGCTTCTAACTTCATGGACATTCCTCAAATCGGGCCAATCACGGATAGTCTCTATCTTGGCCGGGTCCATTCGCACTCCTGCTGCTGACACAATGTGTCCCAAAAAGTGTATCTCTAGTAGGAAAAATTCACTTTTCTTTGTATTAATCACTAACGTGTGATCTCGTAATGCCTGAAAGACTTGAAGCAGATGATCTCTGTGTTCTGCCTCATTCTTGGAGAAAACAATGATGTCGTCAAAGAAAGTGCCAACAAATAGTCTGTACTCTCGAAAAATCCTGTCCATCATCCGGTTAAATGTCGCAGGAGCATTGGTTAAGCCAAAAGGCATCACCAAAAACTCAAATAACCCAAAAGTCGTCCGAAAAGCTGTCTTGTAGACATCTCCTGGTGCTATCCTGATCTGATGATATCCACTCTTCAAGTCAATCCTGCTAAAGCACGAGGATCCCTGTAACCTGTCGAGTATATCATCGATCCTAGGAATCGGAAATCTGTTCTTGATGGCGATTTCGTTGAGAGTGCTATAATCGATGCACATTCTCCAAGATCCGTCTTTCTTCAAAACCAACAACACTGGAGAGCAATACGGTGAAGTACTAGGCTGGACAAGACCCTTTTCCAAGAGGTCTTTCACTGAGTTCATAATCTTTTCATTTTGTACTCGGCTCACACGATAAGGTGGCCGATTCGGTGGCGTGCTTCTAGATATCAGATCAATGGTATGATCTTCAGGCCCTCTCAAAAGCAATCGGCATGAGCGTGCATAAAAAAAATCTTGGCGTTCTTTTCTTCAGGTCAAAACATATTCAACCTTTATCCATCGTTCAGTTCTCCCAAAAGAATGAGTAAGAAAACTGAAGTTCATCAAGTACAATCTCTAAACCCTTCATTTATCAAAGTCGCTTTCTCGGCCCGGTAGTCAACCACGGCGTAGTTCTTGTGGTACCAAGGGATCCCGAGTAGAACGTCACTCACGTGCCCTGAACACCCCTGTCATTGCAAACGAAGTTTGCCAATGCTCGGTGTAATGGCAACATCCCATCCGGGTGCCAGTCGAACTACCTCCGCCTGTGGCGTCAGTCTGTCGGGCATAGTTCCAAATCGAGCCGCCAATTCCAAGTGAAAAGAAGTTGGCCTTGGCTCCTTCAAAAGAGCTTCCTGATCCTTCGCTTTGCCCCGAAAGCGGCAAAGTTTGTACTTTCATTCATTAGATTCGGTGCAGGTTCCACGCCATGTGGTACCAGTTCTGCTTTTCTATCTGCCTTTTCTGCCACATTCCTCAACTGCTCTCGAACTCTCAGACCTGTCGTCGTTTTTATCATGCTGTTCTTTCTGTGCCGTATCAGGGCACTTCGCGGAAATATGTCCATGTTCCCCGCATCCAAAGCACTTCCCCTCTCTGATGAAGCAAGCTCTCTCCTCAGGAGTAAGCTTGGGTCGTGCATCCTTTTTTTTTTCTCTGGGTTGCTCTTTTTCATTCTACTTTCATTCCCAGAAGTCTGTTCGGCTCGTTGTGTCATGGCCTCATCTGTGGGGTAGGTCAGACTACCAGAGTGAATGGCAAAGCCCCGCTTCGCATGACTCATCAACTCCTGAATAGAAGCCGACTTCTGTTCCAAGCAGTGATCTCGGATCTCTGTAGGTAGACCCAAGGTAAACCGCTCAATCTGTTCTCTGAACGAGATCTTCTTGAATGAAGAGGCGGGTAGAAAAGAGCTCCAGAATCTTTCACAATAAGAATTCACTGTATCGCTCTTGGTCATCCGGAGATGGTTCCAAGCAGCTCGTATATCTCGCTCAAACTCTTGAGTCAACCAAGAAGAAATAAAAAGCCTCTTGAATTTCAGCCATGTAACTGGCACAGTCTTGCTTAATAGAAGCGTGGACCACCAAGTACGAGCATTCCCCTTAAAGTAAGAGGCAGCTCTCCGAATCTTGGAGTGCTCTGAATAGCGTCCTCCCGCGAAAGCGATGTCAAACTGCTGTATAAAAGACAAAGCCTTCGAAGCATCTGAGTATCCTGAAAAGTATCAAACTTGATCGAGTGGCCACCTTCCTTAAACTCTCGGACTTTCTTGCTTTTATCTTCGAGAAAGTCATACTGGTTGGCTTTGTAAAAATTCTTCTTGTTCGCATAAAACTTTCCGTCATCGGAATCTGAGCTGGCTGTAGACGAGTCCTCAGTAGAACTGTCAGTCTCTGGGCGAGATGTAGCCTTCTTTGCCTTTTTCTTGCCCTTTCCGAAGCTTTGTTCCTTGCTTCGCTTTTTGCTTTCTCTGTCTTCTTCGCTCGAATCCGAGGAGCTAGAAGAACTGTCAGAAGAAGAAGAAGAAGAACTGGGTAGGTCTTCAAACTTGACGCGCTTCTTCAATTTCTTTGCCTTGTCAAATGTCGACCGACGACCCAAATATCCCGGGAAGTCAGTGCCTTTCTTCTGCCTTTTGCCGTGCTTTTTGGCTTTCTTTTGCGTGTCAAAAAGCTGAGCAATCCGTGCATCAACCACGTTCTCCAGTTCCTTCTCCGTATATTTCTTGGAGGCAGAAGGTTTCTTGAGAGCGGGTTTCGGGAGTGATGTTGTGGTTCTCTGCCACTCCATCTGTACCTCTTCCAAAGAGGTCTGGTTCATATATTTTGCCATCTTCGGGTCCTTGGCAAAATTGAGCATCATCTTTGTTGCATCGCCAATCAACTGGCAACGCTCTATCTCTCGCCGCTCCGCCTAAGTAGGCCAAGGCGGGCCATACTCTCTGCCTGAATCTTCGTTGTGATCTGATACCACTGTAACTTACTTGGACACTCCAAGTCAAGAATCAACCGCGACAGCACCAAATAACCACTTCAAAACTATTCACAGATCACAATAGATTTGCACTGGCCTGGCGGAGTTCCGTGCCTAGAGATATTGGCCCCAAAGACTGGCGCCCCTTTCGGTATTTCTTTTTGTATTAATCAATCATCAAAGTACAAGAGAGCGGTTAGGGTTTCACTCTCAGACTCTGCGTCCAGATGCCCTGAGAAGTGAGGCCCTCACCACTAATTTAAAGGTTACAAGGGATGCCCAAAAGCAGAGCCCCAAAAGCTTCAAATCAAAAGCATCAGTTCTCTCTCTCTCTTAGAGAGTCTTTTCTTTTTTTTTTATAAAAAAAAAGCAAAAGCAAAATTCGCGTCGCTCATCATTTTCCAATTTTTTTTTTTAAAAAAATAAAAAATAATAATCCGCCTCTGCGATTTCTGGAATTTAGGGTTTTTGGCAAAAATTAGGGTTTGCAGGAATTTTAGGGTTTCTGGCAGAAATTAGGGTTTCTGCTCTCCGCCACGTCATCACTTTGTGACAGGACCCCATCCGATGGGGCCCCAAGTGACATCAAGGAATTAAAATAAAGCAAGACCCACAAAGGCTGGCAGAGCAACTGATGACGTGGCAGCTGTACGGAGATTTTCGGAAATTGTGTTGACTGTTGACGTGGCAGAACTGTACGGATTTCCACTTTTCACGTTGGCGGTGCTGACGTGGCAGGACTATACGGATTTTCGTAAATTGAGCTGGCAGCTTTTTGGCTTTGCTTTTGGACCAGATGCTTTTGAGTTTGAAGGCTTTTTACTGTAAACTGCTTTTGGGGCCTAGGGTCTTTAAATATGAGGTTAGGGCTCATTCTCTAGCATGCTTCCTGGAGAAGGTGCAGAGTGTGGAGTACCGGCTTGTACTGTGTTGATGCAATATAAAGAAATTGTGTTGATGCAATATAAAGAAATACCGAAAGGGGCGCCAAGGTTTGGGGCCAATACTCTCTGGGGTGGAATTCCGCCACTCCGTGTCGCGTGTCGTCTCTCTCTTTCAATTCAGTTGTTATTGAAGTACTAAAAGTTTATTCAGTTTGTTCTTTTCTATTGGCACGTGGTGCCCGTCTTGTGACAGTGGTATCAGAGCATCAGGCATGTGCTTTTTTGAAAGCATACCGGTCCTACAAAAGAGCAGACAGAGCTATTGGAATTTGATTTGAGGTATCTTCGGCCTCCGATCCCGTACTTATTAGCCACTCCCACCCTTCATCGTGCATCGGGCGCACTCCCGTCCACCGCTCATGTCTTACAGGGCATAAGCCATTAAGATCACTTGCAAGAGAAGGATCCAAGATTTGTTTCGAGCTGTTGTTTTTCTCAGAGAAAGTACCATGTAGATGTCTATAGCTACCAAAAGGACTTGGCAAGCTTTCAAGAAAAAAAAAAATTGTCCGAAGTTATATGGTTTCTGACATCTTTCTTCGGAGTGCAACTTCTGGTAGAGTGGGGTATCCTGAAATGTTTGCCATGAAACCCTAGCAGATTATATCTTGAAATTTCTCGACATCTCTCAGTCGATGTCTCTTCTCGAGTTGATAACCTTGGAGGTCCAGTGGATTGCTATCTTGGGACTACCATCGCCGCCAACAAAAACACTCTGTCCAAGATCTGATGAAACATGTTGTGCTCGACTACGACCTCATGGAAGGAACCTAACCCTAATTTTTGGTGCAGGTTTCAGGATGGAAAGTCAGTCGACTTTTCGAGCTCGGTTGATGTCGACATTGCCTTTTAAAAATTTGAATTTTGTCTGAGAATCTGTTTGAGAACTTGTTTGGTGATCCTGTTTGGAATTTGTTTGAAATGGATGGTATCTGTTTTGAACCTGTTTTGGTGCCGATTTGAAGATTCTTGTTTGATACTGGTTTCAATGATTGATGATTTTACTCTCGGGTGGAGAAGTGAGAAATACTGTTTTGGTATTGTTTGAACCTCGGAACGACGCAGGCCGATGCCTGCGGAGCGTTTCGTTGTATGTTTGAAAACCTCCGAACGACGCAGACTGATGTTTGGGGAGCGTTTGGTTGTATGCTTGTAAAATAATTGTTGTTGTGACTCCCGGCCCGGACCTGGATGGTTATGCGAGAGGAGTATTAAGAAGTCTGAGCAGTAGTTACTCTCAGCACCTCCAAACGACACAGGCTGCGGTCTGGGTGGCGTTTGGTTGTAAAAGGTCTCTATATCTCCCGGCCCGGACCTTTTTAGGTTATGCGGGAGGAGTGATGAGGGAGTCGAATATCTCCTGACCCGGACCTTCTTAGGTTATGCGGGAGGAGTGTTCATCGGCAACTTTATGTTTCTATGTCTTGTAACATGCATATGTAAGCATTTGTGTTGCATTGTGATGTGCCAACCACTGAATATTCCTAATTGGATGAGATTGCTTCGGTATGTAATTTTAGTGCATCAAGACACCCATGGAAGATCCGTGCGATTTGGGTGTGATGGCTAATTTTACTACACCGGAATATCAAGAGTTCCGATCTGGACGAAAGGAGAAGCTAACTCCTTGATCAAAAGAGCCGAAAGGAGAAGCTAACTCCTTGATAAAAAGAGCCGAAAGGAGAAGCTAACTCCTTAACAAAAAAGAGCAAACTGATTGTCCCTCGGAATGTCCCTCGGAATGACCCTCAGAAATTTTTGAGCTAACTTGAGTTGTTTTGCAGATATGCTGTAATCGCGGACGATTACTCTCTTTCAAGAAGGGGAGATGTCACAAATTGCTGACGTGTCAAAGCCCTGAAGAAGGGAGCCGACTTGCAGATGCTGGCCAAGGGGCCTAAACCCTAAGAAGAACAAGTAACAGAAGAAGAAGTCGTACCAACTTATGGGGACCCCGTTCGATGGGGCCCCAAGCGATATCAAGGAATTAAAATAAAGCAGGACCCACAAAGGCTGGCAGAGCAACTAATTACGTGGCAGCTGTATGGAGATTTTCGGAAATTGCGTTGATTGCTGACGTGACAGAACTATACGGATTTCCACTTTTTATGCTGGTGGTGCTGATGTGGTAGGACTGTACGGATTTTCGTAAATTGCGCTCGCAGCTTTTTGGCTTTGCTTTTGGACCAGATGCTTTTGAGTTTGAAGGCTTTTTATTGTAAACTGCTTTTGGGGCCTAGGGCCTTTAAATATGAGGTTAGGGCTAATTCTCTGGCATGCTTCCTGGAGAAGGTGCAGAGTCTAGAGTATCGGCTTGTACTGTGTTGATGCAATATAAAGAAATACGGAAAGGGGCGCCAAGGTTTGGGGCTGATACTCTCTGGGGTGGAATTCTGCCACTCCGTGTCGCGTATCGTCTCTCTCTTTCAGTTCATTTGTTATTGAAGCACTAAAAGTCTGTTTAGTCTGTTCTTTTCTATTGGCACGTGGTGCCGGTCTTGTGACAATGACCATAAGCCCGAGTAACACCGCAAATAAGGTTAAGCTCCATCATGATGGCATAACGGAAAGCCTTCACAGCAATAGGATGGCAACCAGGTGAATGCTTGAAAGCCACAAGGAAACAACCAAAAGGCTTATCAACAACCAAATCAAAAGGCGTCTGAAGTGCAGGGGAGTCGATTGAGGAATAGGAGGGGATTGGTATGATTATGCAGCTTGCTAAGGGGCTGATCAGCGGGAATGGGGAAAAACTGGCCGAGGCTGAGAGGGGTGGGGGGGGCGCATGGGTGTGATTAAAGCTCTGAGAGGGAAAAGTGCTCTGCGTACCTTGCATAGGAGGGGTTGACAATAAAGGTGGCATGTGGTGTGGATGGCCACAGGGAGAGACCATGTTGGATGCAGGTGCTAGCCCTTGTTGGAGAGAAGGACCTAGACTTTGTTGTATTTGCCGCAATCCCTTGATATAGTAGCAATCCTTGTCTTCATGCCAGACTTTTCGTAGAAGGGGCAATAAGCGCGAAGGGGACATTCCTGTGGAGGGTGTCCTGGAGAGCGACACGAGCTGCACCATACCATAGCTTTAGTCTCCCGCTGAGACCGAAGCTCTTCTAGCTCTCTTGATTTGATCCAAAGCCTCGAGATGTGGTGGTTTCTCCTATCTAAGAGAGATTGATTTCTCCTCTTGAAGAGCACGTTGTAGTTTTAGGGCTTCAAGTTCCCTACGTAAAGAAGTCAATGGATTAGCAGGACTTTCCGAAAACACAGAGGGGGTCTCTATGTGAGGGGAGTTGGTGAACAGCTTCCTAGCCCCCTCTATCCTAGTAGCAATCGCGACAAACTTCTCCAAGGTGGCATCAGGTCGGAGATTCTCTCTCAGTTTTTGCTGAGGAGTCTTTGGAAGCGCCTTCTCTACCCATTTCTTGACCATGAACTCACCTGTTGGTTGAGGAAGCTTGGCGACCAGAGACTTGGTTTTAGTCATGAGTTCTGCAAAAGTCTCCTTTGGCTGGAGCACCATGTTGGCCAACTCATCCAAAACCTTTTCCTGGTAGTCACCTTGCCTGAATGCTAAACATAACTGTTGTCTGTAAGCTGCCCAAGTTGCAAAATGGTTCTCTGCAAACTGACTGTACCATTTGTCTGCTAAGCCACCCAAGGTAGATGGAAAGAGTACCAAATAAGCATCTTCTCTATTAAGACCACGACCCCTACAGAGAGATACAAACCTCCTTGCATGGTCGTCTGCATCTTCTGAAGAGAGTCCCTTGAAGGTAGGAAACTTGATGTTTACCTTGGCCAAAACACTGGCCAACGCCTCCATGGCCTCTTGCTCAGGAGCCCGTTGCTCAATAGCCTGCTGTAACAAAACAGGAGAGCGCTTTACTGGGGAAGGTGACCTGGAAGATGTGGAACCGGATGGAGGAATGGATGATGCCGTATGTGGAGGTATGGGTGATGAGGTTGATCGACTTTTACTAGGTACCAAGGGTCGTCTTCTGTTTTAGTACTTCAGAGGACTCAATAGTGCGCTTTGACGCTCTAATGACCGCCTTGTATGTATCATGCAGCGACCACACATCCAACCAAGCTTTGGGCAAGAAGACCTTTAACTGCTTTAACTGGCTGAAGACAGGTCTAGACTCTACTAGACCAGGCAAGTGACTAGACCCGAGGCTTGACCAGGGACGAGGAGGGACTAGACCAGGGGCGAGGAAGGACTAGACCAAGGACGAGGAAGGCCTAGACCAGGACGAGAGCTGGTTGGACTAGGGCGAGAGAGGACCAGCAGACCAGCAGACTACACAGTGCAAGGCAAAGTAGGCGAAGCTAGGTAAAAACCAACTAGCTTCACGATTTGTACCTCAACAGAGAGTGAGACCTCAGTCGAGGTCCCATCGTGATCGCCAAAATGAGAGCACCTGTAGTGCGGATAGTTTGTCGTGCTCTCTACAGTGGGTGCTCCTCCTGCAATGTGCGTGACAATCTCACTCAAAACAGACTGAAAACAAAGGAACAATAGATAACAACTGAGCTCACAGAGACACAACAGCAAACCAGAACATATGACTCGACTGTCTCAAAGAACCGATACAGACTCTAGCGTGGCAGCACACTCAGCTCCAAGCCAAGGACTCACAGGTACAATGGGGGTGTCGAGGCTCAGATGTGTAGGGATGGTGAAGACGTGCTGTGTGTATAGACTCGCTACTCTAGACAACGACGTGAAGAAGACCCAGATGACCCAACCGCTACTACTCATATGTACCACCATAAAGAGCCACCAACGGCTCATAAATGTCAGCCATCTAAGTCTATCTCCAGACTGAGTGAAGGTGGTGACCTGGCCACGATGTCCACTAGACCACCGTCCGTATCCCTGCCATGTGTCACTGCCCAGCCCAGAGAGTCCGTCTAGTGTGAACCATAGCAGACCAACTGTACTAACTGTACTAACTGTGTGTCCTGTGAAAGTGACACTGTAGCCTGCTACACATGGTAAGAGGGGAAACATACAAAGGATTTGCTTGTCTTATCGCTTTCACCATATGCAAAAAGTAAGGGCTCCTTACTTTCCATGTAGGAACATCCTCAACATAAAAAAGCCTGCGCAAGGCTTGGTCTGCTTGCTTCTGTGCTTGCAAGCCAAATGCACTTGCCAAACCCCCTTGCGCAACCTTCCTCTTCTTGCTTGAGGACCCACATTGGACTTGGAAGAGCCACTTACATGATTCCTTCCCTGAGCATGCGTACTCACTGAAGCACCTCCTTGGGCTTGAGAGGCATCTCCGTCTAAATCATTGACCAATGCATCTACAAAAGCAGCTTTGTCTTCTCCCTCTGGCCTTGCATCTGCATGCAATCTTCTGACAACCTCTACAACATCGGTTGGGGCCTCAACACATGGACCTCCCACACCATGGCCAGCAATGCCCAGTATATGTGCACAGATACGCAAAGAACCACCGTCCCACGAATGTCCACAAAAAAATACATTTGCAAGTCCATTTTACGTTTGGAAGACCCTTCACTTGCTGCACATATTGCCACTCTAGGCGCTTGGTTCGGTCCATCTGCTCAATATCTTCGCTCTCGCGAGAAAGAGTCACGCCACGCAATGCTTTAGGTCAAGAGAAGCTGAAGAACCAAGGTGAGCAAGAGAGGGCGAGACCCGAGACTCGAGAGGATGGGCTTACCGTCAAATCTCACGCTCCTTGAGTCCCTGCAATGCTTGCATACAATATACAGAGAGGCGCAACCAAACTCTGTACGCTCGCGCGGCCAAAAAATTGGAGTTGACTAAATTTTGCCCCAATTTTTTTTTTTCCGCTGGTTGATTGTATGGAAAAGGATTTTGTACTCCTTCCGTACTCAGACCCGTACGGACAGGCGGCTGATGAATCGGACGCGTACGAAAAAAACTACGATCTCAACTAGCATCTCTCAATGTAAAAACCTACTTGCCGTGTTCATCTTGGTAGCTTTCCTACGTAAATTCTCTTTCCCTTCTTCTTCTTCTTCTTCTTCCATCAATGAGGTTTCCTTCTTCTTCTTCCCATCGCTCTGATAGCAGGCGTTGTCTCTCAATTTTGCACACTACATTTGAGAGTTGCAGCAACTCTGTAAGTATTCGTTCTTCGCCCTCTGTATGTTAGGTGCAGCGGAATGAATGTTTGCGCTTTGCTCAAGATGAGTGATCCATATTTGCTCAAGGTTCCTTTTAGTTCTTATGGAAGGGAGAGCCTTCCGTTCTTAATGGAGAGTGCTATGATCACAAACAAAGTGAGTGGACACTGTGCGAAGTGTATGAGACTGAGAGAAAGAGAGAAGAGAGATACGACACCAGAGACGTAAAACCCTCCTCCGAAGGCCCTACTCTCGTCAGCGAGAACGGTCTATGATTGATTGCACAAAGTGGTACAATGACGATGCATGGAAACTGATGCAACTTGAGACTATGTCGGTGACGACTTCAAGGCTGAAATTGGTAATCTTCTATCTGCTGAAAATCTGCCAATCTTGGGGCTGTTTTTGGGGCGACTGAAAAATGCTGTTTTGGCTGCGTTTCTGAGGGCTGAAAATGGGGATCTTCTGCATACATTTAGGGCTGAATCTGCAGTTTTCCTAATGGCTGAAAACGCTGGATCATCTGCTGTAATTGAGGCTGAAAATAAAAAACGCTGATGTCCTTGTAGCGTTAGTGGAAACGCTGGGTACTTGGAAGTGTTGGCGATGAGAAGAACTGAAAACGCTGGCGTATGAGAACGATGGCGATGAAGCAAAGCTGCACACGCCAGGGTCTAGGGGACAGTGGTTGATGATCAAAATGCCAAGGCTGAGTGTGGGCGATGAGGTATGACCAAAAACGCCAATGGGTGCTGAGGGGTTCTTGATGGTTCCTGCTGAGAAGGTGCCTGTTGAGCGGGGAGCTCCTGCTGCCTCTTCTGCCATTTAGTGCTAACTTGGGTTTGCTTATATATTAACTTACCCAATTTGCCCTACTCAGTTCCCAACCAAAGTCACTTAATAATAAGTGAAAAATGTCAAAAATAGGGAAAATAGGCTAGAGTCACTGGAAAAATCCCCAAACTGACTCTGATGGAATCTGATGGAAGTGCTTATGCTCATGCTGTGTGCAACCAGAGGATATGCATCTACACTAAGTAATTGGGCATGCACGGTCTACGAATAGACTCACAAAAGTGCCAGATCACTTCTAATCTAGACTGACTGGACTTGACGGAAACCCTGTTATGGTGTAGCTTGTCCACGGACACAAAGGGTTGGATGTGTTATGTGACATCCCCTTCTTTTTAAAGTGAGGTACTGATACCGAGCTCTATGGCGTCGAGGGAGATGCCAATAGCATCCGGAATCTTGGAAGGGACTCTTCACCGGCCCACTCTGATGTGTGGGTCGTGCGGTACTTGAACTTCATAAATGTTTGTAAAGCCTTCTTCTTTGGGCCGTGCCGAAAGCGACACAAAGTCTTTTGTGGTTCCTTCGATGCTTCAACTTCGTGTAGAGTCCTGCTTCTTTCGTCTTTAAGAATCTCCATGGCTGAAAATTCCTGAAACCAATTCCAACACAAAAACATGAACATACCTATTCCATGTAAAGTGACTGGAAACAATCTTGTCTTCCTAAAATACTGTGCATGCAATGTAGATGAACAAATATACGGATTGCCAAACCGTTCATCCCATACACGCAAACAATGAGATCCAATCTTCCTTTCCTGATCTAAATCAATCAAATGTGGCAATTCATAATGGAAATGCCTATGCTTGGTGCTCATACTTGTATGTGCTCTTTCTGCAACTGTGTCGTGCCAAGGAAGAGACATGGAACGTGACTTCCTGACATGCATACTTTTCAGTTTTTCATGAAAAATCTGCATACATTCGTGCTTATTCATGATGAAAACGTGCTCAACGTACAATATGTCATGCCTAAACAAAAGGGATCACATAAAGACGTCGACTAAAATACAGGAACGATCACGAATGAAACACTCGATCATTGCGTACGAATCAATCATGCGAACACATAATACTTCGTGTAAAGGTTCTTTGGACCTAGGCTCCATGGCCAAGATCGGTTCTTCCTGAATGATCGAATCGTCCTGTGGGGGTTCTTTGGACCTCGACTCTAAAGCCAAGATCGGTTCTTCGTGATTGATTGAATCTACAACGAGGTTAGCTTCGCTAGAAAAAGCATCCACTAACACATCATCCTTGTGAACAATCACATCATCTTCATGCAACTCATCATGCTCATGAGAAATCACATCTTGATCATGCAAATCATAGTCAATCAAATCTTCATGCTTGTCACAATCATGCAAATCCTGTGTGTCATGCTTTGGAGAAAAAGAGATTGAGAGAGTCTCCTTCTCATGAATCCGTTCAATCTTGTCCTGCATATTAGCAATGAGAGATGGAGAATGAACAATGTCCTCTCCCTGAATGACAATAGGAGAATCACTTTTGGCATTGAGAGTTAGTGTTAGCCTCCCAATCAATGAGAGGGTTAGCATCACGAAACCATCGAATACCCAAAATCATATCACATCCTGAAAGAGGAGAGAGAACAAATCTTCTAGTGAAGGCAGCTTTTTGAATTGCAAACAACACATCAAGGCACTCTTCCGTGATGAGAGCGTCCATACCGGGAAGAAAGCCAGAGACCTCGATAGGAGATCTCTGACTAACTTCGAGGCGGGCTCTCTCAACAAGAGAGGGGCTGATCACATCATGCATACTGCCTGGGTCAAACAATATGACAAAACGTTGCCCCGACATACGACCATAACATTTAATGAGAGAATCATCAATGGGAGGGTCGTGAGAAACTTGGGACACACTCTTATTATCACTAGTTGCATTGACAGAGGAAGTGGGTTCTGTGGATTCTTTAGATTCATTCGATTCAAGCTTAGGACATGTTCTTTTTATGTGACCCTTAATGTGACAATGAAAACAACGACCTTCTTTAGAATAAGTGCTTTGCTCTTCTGACGTGATGTATCCTCCTACAATTCCTTGTGCTACCTTTTCATATGGAGTAAGCTTAGGTTTAGCAATTGTGTTAGCCTTACCCTTAGATTCATTGGAAGAATTTTTTTCTGAGAGACTGTTGGAAGAGTGGTTAGAAGAGTTACCATTCTTACCGTTCTTACCGTTTTGAAGGTTCTGAGAAGTCTGCGAGGTACTTGTGGACGTCTTGTTCTCCTTAGGCTTCCCTTTGTTGTGCTTCATCTCTTGTGCGAGAGCAATCGCTACCGCCTTGTTGAGATCGATTGGATCGAGTACCTCGACATCGTACTTGATATACTCGTCCAATCCATAAAGGAATGCCTCTTTGTGCTCAGTATCTCACTTACGTAAGTGAGTACCTAGTTGCAAAACACGATTAGAGAAGGACATAACCGGCATACCATTTTGCTTGAGAGCGTGCCAATCGTCCTTCAATCTCGCTAGGTACTGAGGTGGCATAAACCGCGCCTTGAGCTTGTCTTGGAAATCAGCCCAACTAAAAGAGAGGGGCGTGAATTCGTCGGCTTCCTCTAGGTGCGCGGCTAGCTGTGCCTTTTGCCATGCGTGGTACCAATTTATGGCATCACCGGCAAGGTACATAGTTGCTGTCAAAACCTTGCTATTTCCTGTTTTCTTAGTTGTCGCAAAGTAAGTATTGAATTGATGCAACCAAGAATGAATAACCGTAGCATCCATCTTACCATCATACTTACTGAAAGTCAACTTCTCTGTGACCGGGTTGTTGGAATCCGTATCGTGGCTTGCGCCACTTGATGAACTCCCACGATCCTTGGGTGGTTCGGATTTTGAGGCGAGTACCTGTCGAACCAATTCTTGAGTTCGTAGTTCTCTTTGAGCCTCTCGCTCGATCTCTAAGGCCGTGCTTCGTGCTGCCGTTTCCTCCTTTCTTAGTTCTTTTCTTTCTTTCCGTGCGTCGCGTTCGCGTTCTAAAGCAAGGCGATTTTCTTCTTGTTGTGCGGCAAGTCTTACGTTTCTTCGTCGCGCTCATGGTACTTAGCTGCTTGTTCTGCGGCAAGTCTTGCGTTTCTTTCGTCGTGCTCATGGTCCTTAGCTTCTTGTTGTTCTGCTTTGCTTGCGAGTTGTGCCAATGCAACTCAATTCTTTTCTTGTTGTTGTGCCATCATGTCCAACATCGACTTGACCATTGCTTCCATAGACATGGGTCCAACTCGTGGCGTAGATGGCGAAGGGGGGGGGGTTGGAAAAATCTCCTGGTGGGGAGAATCCTTCGTCGCCTCTCTCATGCTCATCACTTGTATGCGAAGCATTCATTCCGCTTCGGGTGACGACCATGCACTATGATCTTTGGTTCTTAAGTTCACGAGGAACTTGGGGTCTTGAGGGTCTTGAGGTTCTTGAGGTTTTCTTTTGCTTGCAAATTGCGTTTGAGAAGGATCTTCTCTTCACCCGAGTTCTACTCTTTTCCGCAGGCGCACCCCTTGGCGGCCTTGCAGTCACACCAAGGTTGCTTTTTCCCACCTCACGTCGATTGGCCGGCCGCTAAGTGCACGGTCCGCTCTCAATGAGTGAAAAGAGACACAAGGGGAGGCTGGACAAGCCCTTCTTGCTTGGGATTCCTGTCACTCTTTAAAAAACACGATTAGGAATTGACACACCCAAGCGGACTTGGGTTCGTGCGGCCTCAATAAGCAAAAAAATTCTTGTGATTCTTGTGGTTCTTTCCTTGAGTGATACTGAACATTGCCAAAGCTCTGATACCAATGTTAGGTGTAGCGGAATGAATGTTTGCGCTTTGCTCAAGATGAGTGATCCATATTTGCTCAAGGTTCCTTTTAGTTCTTATGGAAGGGAGAGCCTTCCGTTCTTAATGGAGAGTGCTATGATCACAAACAAAGTGAGTGGACACTGTGCGTGCAAGTGTATGAGACTGAGAGAAAGAGAGAAGAGAGATACGACACCAGAGACGTTGTGAAACCCTCCTCCGAAGGCCCCACTCTCCTCGGCGAGAGTGGTCTATGATTGATTGCACAAAGTGGTACAATGACGATGCATGGAAACTGATGCAACTTGAGACTATGTCGGTGACGACTTCAGGGCTGAAATCGGTAATCTTCTATCTGCTGAAAATCTGCCAATCTTGGGGCTGTTTTGGGGCGACTGAAAAACGATGTTTTGGCTGCGTTTTTGAGGGCTGAAAATGGGGATCTTCTGCATACATTTAGGGCTGAATCTGCAGTTTTCCTAATGGCTGAAAACACTGGATCATCTGCTGTAATTGAGGCTGAAAATAAAAAACGCTGATGTCCTTGTAGCGTTAGTGGAAACGTTGGGTACTTGGAAGTGTTGGCGATGAGAAGAACTGAAAACGCTGGCGTGTGGGAATGATGGCGATGAAGTAAAGCTGCAAACGCGAGGGTCTGGGAGACAGTGGTTGATGATCAAAACGCAAGGCTGAGTGTGGGCGATGAGGTATGACCAAAAACGCCAAGGGGTGCTGAGGGGTTCTTGATGGTTCCTGCTGAGAAGGTGCTTGTTGAGCGGGGAGCTCCTGCTGCCTCCTCTGCCATTTAGTGCTAACTTGGGTTTGCTTATATATTAACTTACCCAATTTGCCCTACTCAGTTCCCAACCAAAGTCACTTAATAAATAAGTGAAAAATGTCAAAAATAGGGAAAATAGGCTAAAGTCACTGAAAAATCCCCAAACTGACTTTGATGGAATCTGATGGAAATGCTTATGCTCATGCTGTGTGCAACCAGAGGATATGCATCTACACTAAGTGATTGGGCATGCACGGTCTACGAATAGACTCACAAAAGTGCCAGATCACTTCTAATCTAGGCTGACTAGTGATCTAATCTAGGCTGACTGGACTTGACGGAAACCCTCTTATGGTGTAGCTTGTCCACGGACACATAGGGTTGGATGTGTCACGTGACACTGTAAGTATTCGAACTTCTACTATTTTTCTCTGCGCTTTTTACCCTCTTTAATTGCCCCCAGCTCCTCGAACCTCTCTACTCTACGCTCGCACCTACCCTCTCCCATCGCCCCTCTCCACCTCTCATCCCTATCTCCCTACCTCTCGCCCCTCTCTACCCCTTGCCCCTACCCACCCCCTCTCGCCCCTCAATACCCCCTCGCCCTCTCGCCCCTCTTTAACTAACCTCGCCCCTCCCCCTCAACCCCTCGCCCATACCTACCTACCCTCTCCTCGTCCCTCACCAACCCCCCCTCGCCCCTACCCACCCCTCCCTCTCTCGTCCCTACCCACCCTCTCCCCTCATCCCTCACCACCTCCTCGCCCCTAACCAGTCCCCTCACCCCTCGTCCCTCACCACCTCCTTGCCCCTAATCAGTCCCCTCACCCCTTGCCCCTCTTCTCCAAAAGATTACCTATCCAGCGGCCCTGCCGTTCGGCCGTCTACGGCTCCTCCTCAGCTAAGTTAGCAACTGTGTTCCAGGGCTCTGCCTCTGAAGTACTCAAGAATTTCTTCGGCTTCAACACTTCGTTCGCTTGGCAGTAATCCACAGTCATGTCTATACAGGTTTGTACAGATACACAATCACAGAATATCTACAAGGTTGTGTATGCTACTATGGAATATTCAGTTCTGTTGAATGTAAGCTTTTGAGGGTACAGTGAGCAGACGGAGTACTTGAAAGTTACACAGTTACAGAGACTCGAGTGTGACACAATGCATTTGTATCACTATGGCTGGTAGTAGATTACGAAGAAAGATCTTGCATTAGAAGCCGGCCTTGTCTGATAGATCTGGGAGTTCTGCTGAGAAAGACACTGAACACAGTAGCCATGGCCTCACAGATCTGTCTTCAAGTGATCACAGTGATGAAAGTTATAGAGTATCTCAAGAGGCCTCGGATTTAGACTCTAGCTTTGAATCAGACCCTTCTGGCGACCGGGACGAACATCCTAAAGACAAATTGAAGGCCAACACTCAGGTGCTTAGCCATCAGATCAGCAGGCGTGCAACATCGAAAAGTCAAGCCAAGTTTACCTTGAATTTTCACCTTCAACTGACTATCCCGAGATCAACTACAAACGCTAGGTCTTACGACATTGGCGGATGCAGATCTACCTATTGATGTTCCTGTGGATATGGTCCATGAGGTGCTGCAGCTTTCCCAAAGGTACGGGGTCACACACTTATTGCTACCTGCATTGGTCATGCCTTGGGAATGACAAGCTTTCCCTCTTTGAAACCGGTTACTAGAACCTACTCACAACTTTCAAAAGACGCGACCATTTAGGGATGCCAAGAGCTCCGACTATGCAAGGAATAAAAAGCTTTTGGCTATCTGCAAATATTACTTTCTGCTCACAGATGCTAAAGAATGTAAGGGAGGATGTGATGTGCCTACGATGTTCTCTCACTGCAATGGCCTCAACTGCTGATACACACTATACCATGTGGATTTCATCAAATTCTCTATATCTCCCTACAGTCTCGGGCCAAATGATTTAGAGCACATGTGCAATCTGTACAATCGAGCTTTCGGTGTTTTGCAGCTCCTATGTTGGCTTGGGCTTATAAATATACATGTTAGCCCTGTGGATGTGGATGCAGGTATGCAACGCGTGCACTCAAAATCGAAAAAGAAATCCATTGCCCATGTGGCGAATCCCACCCTAGAAAAGAAAAAGGAGAGGAAAAAAGTGGTGAAAGGCACTGTCAAGTCACTACTTTCGTTACCACTATCAAAGAGTCAACAGACTAGGGCGACGCACCTTGCACAACGCTCATTGTCGACTTCCGCTCCTTCTACGGAGCCGGTGCTCTGCTCTGGTCTTTCAGATCGCACTCTTCATATCCCAACTGCGGCTTCTCCATTGTGTGCTACTCTCCCTACCTCTCCCATCTTCACTTCTACCACAATGACTACAATCCATCATAGTCACAAGGGACGCATTCCGGGATGGGGAACGGGGGACGGGGCTCAAATGGACTTTTAGGGCATCCTACTAGTTCACCAATTGTGCCACCTGCAAGCCCTGTCCTACCAGACACCGCTCTATAGGATCCTCAGCAGTGGCGGACTCTACCTCGCTCTTTTGACTATCTGAGGAGATATTGATGGAGTTCAAACAAGCTATTGCTACCATTGAGCTTGGCGCAAAGAGATTAGCTGCTACTCACCAGCGACACTCACCCACATATGCAGCTATGGAAGGGTCTCTATGTGGTGCCAAGAGTGCAATCGCGGATAGAGATGCCACTATTTTTTCTTTGCGACACGCATTGAAAGAGAAGTCTCAAATCATTGATGACCTCTGAGCTCAGGTACAGGGATTTCGTGAAATGCGATGCTAGTACACGGAGATATGCGGGTTCAGACTCTAGACCCTCTCCGCAGACTCCCGTAGGATATGCTCAGTCTCAACAATTTCCATACCATCCTCAGGGGTTTCAACAGCAAGTGTCCATGCCACAGATGCAGCGGACACAGAGAGTTCCTTGCGATGGTTTTGTTGGTGCACACCGCCATGGCTGTGTCAGTAGGCGGCCTCGGTACACTTCAAGACATGTGTCTCTATCCGCTGAGCAGCAGGTGTGTGCTCCCTTCACAAGGAGTTTTTTGAGAGCAAAGTCCAGTAGCCTTTCGTCCAGCATTAGACTCCCACCATCGATTTGATGGCTCCCCCTCCGGAGGTAGACACTCCAGGTACAACAATGGCAACGACTCTCTCTCTTGGGTGACAGGACCCGGCTGCTCTGTTGCTCAGCTTTCTCCTGTATATATGCAGTAGTATTTCCTTTTAGCTATTTCAGTATCCGAGTGGTTTCTTTTGTAGTTCAGTGTTCCTCTCACTGCGACGGTGAGTGGTCTTGTGGCGGGGAACCTGTAGCAGGGCTACAGTGTCACTGGTTTGGGACAGACAGTTAGTTATAGTTGGATTGGAGACTAGAGTTCACACTCGACAGACTCTCGCCTGGGCAATGACACATGGCGAGGATACTGGTGATAGTCTAGCCGACACAGGGACAGTTTGGAGATAGACCTAGCTGGATTGGATATTTTGTGAGTCGTTGGTGGCTCTTTATGGTTGTATATATCCGTAGTTGTTTGGAGTCATTGGGATCATTATTTACTTTGTATGATCAAGCGTCTTGCGTTTCGAGTCTGGAGTTCATGCACAGTACGTCTGCACAATCCCTGCACATTTGAGCCTCGACACCCCATTGTACCCATGAGTTCTGGGCATGGAGCTGAGTGTGCTGCCATGCCAAAGTCTGTACAGGTTTGTTTGAGTTAGTCGAGTCCCATGTTGTTTAGGTTCTAGTGTTGAGTCGTTGTGTTGCTTTGTTATTCATTGTTTTTAGTGTTTTCATTCTGTTGGAGTGAGATTTCACGCACATTGCATTGAGGAGCACCCACTATAGAGAGCGCGACACATTATCTCCGCTACACCGATGCCGAGAGGAGAACTTGCAGACGTCGGCTGTAAACTATCTTCCGTTGCCCATATGGAGGTTCTGAGAGCATAAACGGCTTCGAAAGAGGGGTAAAACCCAAGGATGGCCAATTAAAAAACTTCTCGCACGATGAAGAAGCTGCAGCAATAACCGAAACTGAAATCCGACCTGAAATTGCGCACGCACGAACACGAATTTCAGCTCTCTCTCTCTCTCTCTCTCTCTGTCTCTCTCTGTCACACACCTACTTCACTACTGTGTGTTGGATTCAAGCTCTGAAGCTCCTTTGTTTAAGCTTTTGCACAGTTTGCAAAAGCTCTGCACAGTGTTCGATATTTGTTGTGTCCTTCACCTAAGGCTGCAAGCCTTAGCTCTTGCACGCGCGAGGAAGAAAGATACCACCATAGCTTTGATACCACTTGTAGAGGGCGCGGTGCATGCAGAGTGCGACGGAGAAGAAGAGCATACACAGAGTGTTGGTGGAGGTCAATGTGAGGATTAACCCCTCACCTCTCCTTATTGTTCTATATGATCAAAAGAGTAGATAAGGTTAGTATGATCAGTGTGATGGGTGTTTGGCCAGTTGGTCTAAATCTTAATAGATGAAAAAATAGATACTCTTTATTTGTACAACCAAAGGTTTCTTTGAGAATGGTCAACATTGAGGAGGAAATGGAGAGGGAGGTTGCCTCTTGAGTTGTAGAGGTATAGCGTAGATAGTGTCTCGTGCTCTCTACAATGGGTGCTCCTCAATGCAATGTGCGTGACATCTCACTCAAAACAGAATGAAAACATAGGAAACAACAGATAACAACAAATCAACACAGAGACATAGCAGGCTGCAGCAAACCAGAAGATATGGACTCGACTATCTCAAAGGAACCAGTACAGACTCTGGCGTGGCAGCACACTCAACTCCAGCCTAGAACTCACGGGTACAATGGGGCTGTCGAGGCTCAGATGTGCACGGATGGTGCAGACGTGCTGTGTGTATGGACTCACTACTCTAGACAACGACGTTGGACCATATATGAAGAAGATGATAATCATGACCCAACAGCTACTACTGACATGTACCACCATAAAGAGCCACCAACGGCTCATAAATGTCAGCCATCTAAGTCTATCCCCAAGATGAGTGGTGGTGGTGACCTGGCCACGATGTCCACTAGACCACCGTCCGTATCCCTTCCTTGCCATGTGTCACTGCCCAACCCAGAGAGTCAGTAAACCAGACCAATTGTACTAACTGTGTGTCCTGTGAAAGTGACACTGTAGAGGTTGCCCGCCACAAGACCTCTCACCGTCTCGGTGAGAGGAATACTGAACAACTATGAAAGAAAACCACTAGGTACTGCATTTGTACAATGGTGAGCTTCTGATTCTACGGAGTACTCAACAATTTCAGCCTCAACTGCAAAAGGGATGTAGTCACCACACCCTCGCCCTTACGTGTTCACAAATCGAATGATGAAATTACGGTAGTTATGTCCAAGGACTCAGCTCCCTTGCTCACTAATACACAGAATTCAAATTCTTTAAAGAAAAACCAAAGTGCCAAAACAGTATATTCGCAGAAACTGGAATTGGAGGAGAAAGGTCGCAATCAGCAAAGTGTATTGCAAGGTACGCAAAAGGCAGACTCCGATGGCTCAAGTGTGTAGAAAATGGAGAAAGATAAGCTTGTGCAACCGATGGAGAAGATGTTCTAAAGAGATGCACCGAGACCCCATAGCTAGGATTGTTGTTGCTCCTGCAATTGGCAATAATAAGGAGGACAAGGAGATGCTTCTTGCGAGGGTGAGGGGTGGGTAGGGGGCGAGGGCTGGTGAGGGGAAGGACTAGGGGCGAGGTGTGTGAGGGGGAGGGTAGGGGCGAGGGGTGGGTAGGGGGGGCGAGGGCTGGTGGGGGGGCGGGGGGGGGGGGGGTGGGACGAGGGTGAGGGACTATGGGCGAGGGCTGGTGAGGGGGGCGAGGGGAAGGACTAGGTGTGTGAGGGGGTGTGAGTGGGAGGGTAGGGGCGAGGGGTGGGTAGGGGGCGAGGGTGAGTGGGCAGGGGGCGGAGGGGGGACTAGGGGTGGGTAGGGGCGAGGGTGAGTGGGTAGGGGGACGAGGGGTAGGTAGGGGGGCAAGAGTGAGTGGGGTTGGGTAGGGTGAAGGGGGAGAAGGGTGGGTAGGGGAGGGGGGAAAATGGTGGTTAGGGGCGAGTGAGTGTGAGGGGGTGGGTAGAGGTACTGTGAAGGTTGTACATAGAGCATAGAGCAGTTGGTGGAGAAGCGAAAGCTGATTTTGTCCAGCTTGTGAAAGAAACACTTCTGGTGGTATACCAATGCCAGACTGAGTAGAAGAAATACCGAGTAAAAGATAGCCGTACACACATTGATCTTCCTTGAAGTTTGACACCCCGCGCTTTCAAAACCATTTGCTAAAGAGTCTAATCTTATCCGCTGTGACACAGACCGTAGCAAATGTGATTGATCACTTTGCATATGGTCTAGCAGTGCCGGTGGGGCTTCAACAACTACAAAGTTTGGTCCCTTGTAGCAGGGCTACAGTGTCACTTCACAGGACAGGCAGTTGGACAGTTAGCTACAGTTGGTCTGGTTCACACTGGACGGACCCTTTGGGCTGGGAGTGACACGTGGTAGGGTACCTACGGTGGTCTAGTGGACATCGTGGCCAAGTCACCACCACCACTCAGTTTGGAGATAGACTTAGCTGGCTGGACATTTATGGGCCGTTGGTGGCTCTTATGGTTGTACATATGAGTAGTCGTGTTTGGGGCAGTTCTATCTTATCTTGCACGTAGTCGTCTAGAGGAAGTCTTACACAGAGCACTGCTTCACCATCCCTGCACATCTGAGCCTCGACACCCCATTTGTACCTGTGAGTCTTGGGCTGGAGCTGAGTGTGCTGCCACGCCAGAGTCTGTACATGGTTCTTTGAGCTAGTCGAGTCCACATGTTCTGGTCCACTGTTGTGTCTCTGTTGTTATCCATTGTTTCTGTGTTGTTATCCGTTGTTTCTGTGTTTCATTCTGTTTGAGAGAGTTTTCATTTGTTTGAGTGAGATTGTCACGCACATTGCACTGAGGGGCACCCACACTGTAGAGAGCATGACACATTATCCGCGCTACAGGTGCTCTCATTTTGGCGATCACGGTGGGACCTCAACTGAAGTCTCACTCTGCTGAGTAGCTGGTTTCTTCGCTTCGCCTGTGCAGTCTCTCGCCTTGCTGGTCTGGTCCCCTCTCGTCCTGGTCCAACTTGCCCTCGTCTCTGGTCTAGACCCCCTCGACCCTGGTCTAGCTGGTCTAGTCACTTGTCTGGTCTAGACCCTGGTCTAGTCCTCCTCGTCCTTGGTCCAGCTGGTCTAGACACTCGTCTGGTCTAGTAGAGTCTAGACCAGTCTTCAGCTAGTTCAAGGTTTTCTTGCCCAAAGCTTGGTTGGTTTGGAGGTCACTGCATGACACATACAAGGAGGTCAGTTGAGCGTCAAAGCCCACTACTGAGCCCTCTGAAGTGCTATCACAGAAGACGACCTTTGACACCTTGTAGAAATCCTTCAACCTCATCACCTATACCTCCACATATCACATCACCCATTCCTTCATCAGGTTTCCCATCTTTCCGATCACCTTCTCCAGAAAAGCTCTCACCCGTTCCTTCGTCATCAGGTTCCCCGTCTTCGCGATCACCTTCTCCAGAAAAGCTCTCTCCTATTCTGCTACAGCAAGCTATTGTGCAACAGACTCAGCAAGGAATCATGGAGCCACTAGCTAGTGTTTTGGCCAAGGTGAACATCAAGTTCCCTACCTTCAAAGGGCTGTCTTCAGAAGATGTTGACGACCATGCAAGAAGATTTGTATCTCTCTGTAGGGGACGTGGGCTGAACAGAGAAGATGCTTACTTGGTACTATTTCCATCCACCCTGGATGGCCTAGCAGATAAATGGTACAGCCAATTTGCAGAGAACCATTTTGCAACTTGGGCAGCCTTAAGACAGCAGTTCTGTGCAGCTTTCAGGCCGGGTGACTACCAGGAGAAGGTGTTGGATGAGTTGGCCAACATGGTGCTCAAGCTTGAGGAGACTTTTGCGGAGCTTATGACGAAAACTAAGTCGCTGGTGGCCAAGCTTCCCCAACAACCCGGTGAATTCATGGTTAAAAAGTGGGTGGAGAAGGCGCTTCCCAAAACTTCTAAGCAAAAACTCCGAGAGAGTCTCCGACGCGACGCCACTCTCGACGAGTTCATCGCAGCTGCTACTAGAATAGAGGGAGCTAGGAAGCTCTTCAACAACTCTCCTCAAATAGATACTCCCTCTGTGTTCTCGGAAGGTAGTCCTACTGATCCTTTAACTTCTTTACGTAGGGAACTGGAAGCCCTAAAGCTACAACGAGCTCTTCAAGAGGAGAGGTCCTTCTCTCTTAGACAAGAGAAGCCTACACATAATGAGGCATTGGAACAGATTAAGCGCGAGTTAGAAGAGCTCAAGTGTCAGCAAGAGACTAAGGCTATGGTTTGGTGTAGCTCATGCCGCTCTCCAGGGCACCCACCACAGGAATGCCCCCTTCGGGTTTACTGCCACTTCTGTGAAAAATCTGGACATGAGGATAAGGATTGTTACTACCTCAAGGGATTGCGTCAAATACAGCAAAATCTTGGTCCTTCTCTCCAACAAGGGCTAGCACCTGCATCCAACATGGTCTCACCCTACGGCCATCAAAACCAGTTGCCTCCTCTGCTGACAACACCCCCTATGCAGCAAGGTATGCACAACAACTTTGCACCCCACAGTTTTTATCATGCCAGTACTCCCTCAGTTCCCCAAAGTTTCTACACCTCTGCCTCGAATTCCATGCAGCAACCACCTCGTCCCCCGTTTCGTCCTTCCAATCGGCCCATACTCTGCTACAGATGCGGAGAATATGGGCATTATCAGAGCAAGTGTCCTTTACCCGAGGGGTCCCCTCCTTGTCGTCATTGCCTTGATTCGAAGGATCACTACAGTAAAGATTGTCCCAAGCAAAGGGCATCCACGTCTTCAGGCTCGACTCAGAACCAGTCCGAATTCACCTTTCCGAAGATAAATTTGATTACTGTGAACACCGTGCCTCAACCTTCACATGCTACTCATGTGGTTAAGCCTCTGCAAGTGGAGGAGCCTGTTGGTGTCCTTACTCGGGCACAAAGAGCAGCTCTTGGTCTCAGTCTACCCACAGGTCCACCTCACCAGTCTCCACTTCCTCACTCTGGTCTACCTGACCCAAAGGACAAGTCCTTCCAAATTGCTCAGAGCAAACCAACTTCCTTGTTATCTGACATTGATGGAGCCTTCTTAGAAGCAGTGGCTGACTTGGAACAGATTAAGGTCACAAAAGGAGCCCAGTTCGAAGGCGCCAAGCCCATAGCAAAAGCCATCTTGAAAAATGCTTTTCAGCAGGTGTCACTATACGACATGCTAAGGCTCGATGCAACACTTAGAAGTGACACCCTGTCAGTCATTCAGTCTCTGTACCCGGGGGCTGGGCCTAGTGGCGGGCACCTCCCTGTACAGCCCTCAAAGTCCTATTTGATTTCCTATCCATTTGCTCCCCTCACCGATTATAAAAGTCCTCGCCTCATTGTATCTATTCTTGGGCACCAGATATCCGGCGTCATCGTTGATGGAGGATCTGGAATCAATTTGATGCCCGAATTCACTATGATGGCCTTAGGTCTAAAGCCTACCCGACCTGCTCCTTTCACTGTTACATTGGCTGATCAGAGAACAGTCTACCCAGTGGGCATAGTCGACAAGGTGCCTCTGAAGGTACAAGATTTCACTTTTAACTTGGATTTTGTGGTAGTTAATCTTCCCCAGGTAGAGAGAGGTTATCCCTTGCTGATTGGTAGGCCATGGCTGCGACATACGAAAGCACTTCACGACTGGGGAATCGACGCCATGTGGATACATACTCCTGGCTCTCCAATGCAACAAATTCGTCTCGAAGGAGGTATGGATCCGGTCGTTCAGCATAGCTCTTTGTCAGTAGAGTCCAACCCTGACTTGGAGCAGCCGGTCCCTCCCGATGGGTCCGATGAAGACTTACTCCAGTGGTTAGAAGCCACCTCTTCGATGCCATGCTATGTAGTCTCTCTTCAACCTTTGCCAACAGATTCACCCTCTCCCCCTGATCCTACATCTGAAGCTACACCTGAGACCAGGAAGCCCAGTCAGCCAAGTGAGCCAGAACCAAGTGGACCAGTCTCTGGTGCCCATCCTTCAGAGGGTCCCTTGATGGAAACCGTCGGCCTGGGTGAGCCTATAACCCACCATAGAAGGGGAAAAAAGTCTCCCTTGCAAGAGTTGGCCAACACCCCAGCTCCCTCCTTAGCCTCTACTCCATCTGACTCTCCACCCATGCCGGAGCACTTTGAGGTATCTGAGGATTTACCATTTGCAGAGCTTCCATCAGGTTGGTTGCAGGAAGAGTATGCTGATTTCAACATTGATCAGACGCCAGCTCATAATGTCCAAAGGCTAACAGAGGCGGCACAGTCTTCTCCCCCTGACGCAGCCTCGACCACTGCACCGCCTGACCCAATCAGAGAGGTCAACCTAGGCGGCCCTGACAACCATCAGCCCATCTTATTAGCCACTTGGTTATGGGATCACCCCGCTCTACTCGACCTGGTAATCTCCTTCGTGCGCTCTTTCAAAGATGTGTTTGCCTGGTCTTACCACGATTTAGAAGGAATCCCAGCAGAGCTAGGAGTCCACACAATTCCTCTGGTTGAGGGGGCTAAGCCGGTCAGAGGACGGGCTTAGAAACTGAATCCCAAGTATGCAGAAGCAGTCAAAATCGAGTTGGAAAAAATGCAAGAAGCAGGTATTATTGTACCAGTAGAGCACTCAGAATGGTTGTCTCCTATGGTTATTGCCCCAAAGAAGCAGTCCAACAAAATTTGAGTTTGTGTCGACTATCGGGCTCTGAATAAGGTCACAATCCTAGATGGATTTCTGACACCTTTCACTGAGAGAGTCCTCGAAGATGTCGCTGGCCATGTACTGTATAGTTTTATGGACGGGTTCAGCGGCTACAATCAGTTAGGAATACATCCTGACGACCAAATCAAAACAGCTTTTGTGACTCCCTGGGGTATTTTCATCTACACTAGAATGTCTTTTGGGCTTAAAAATTCACCGCCTTCTTTCAATCGCATAGTATATCTCATCTTTTGTCCTCTGCTTACTGATCACCTTCGCATATTCATGGATGACTTTTCCACCTTCTCGGGTGCTCAATGTTCGACCCCAGTAGAAAATCTAAAGGAGCATCTTGCTCAGCTCTCTGCAGTCTTCCTCAGGTGCAGAGAGGCACGTTTGAAGCTCAATCCGAACAAATGTCATTTTTTGGTCACAGAGGGCACACTGTTGGGCCATGTGGTGTCTGCTCAAGGTTTGGCACCTGACCCAGAGAAGATAGTGGCCATCTTGAAGTTACCTCCTCCCATAAATCCCAAAGGTGTTCAGAGCTTTGTGGGCCACACCGGCTATCATCGCAGGTTTATACGTATGTATGCACAGGTGGCTCAACCATTGACCCGGCTCACCAGTGCTGCTGTTCCCTTATGGTGGTCAACACCTTAGGCCGAAGCATTTGCATACCTCAAAAAACGTCTCACTGAAGCGCCTATTCTAGTTGCCCTGGATTGGGCCCTACCTTTTCATGTGCGTACAGATGCCAGTCTGCTGGCTGTGGGTGCTGTGCTGACTCAGCCTAGCAAAGAGTTCAACTTAGATCGCCCTGTACATTATGCAAGTCGCCTGCTCACCAAAGCAGAGCGAAACTATAGCACCACAGAGAGGGAAGGATTGGCTATAGTGTATGCTCTACACAAATTTCGTCACTATTTGCTAGGAGTCCACTTCACAGTTATCACTGATCACCATGCCTAGCGCTATCTGCTTAATAAGTCACAGGTTGCAGGTCGAGTATGGCGATGGCTCCTCCTATTCCAGGAGTTTGATTTTGATGTGGTACTCCGTCCTGGTAAGCATCATGTAATGGCTGACCACCTCTCTCGCATTTAAACAGGCGAAGAAGCTACCGGGATTGCGGATGACTTTCCAGATAGCAGTCTTTTTAAAATAGATACAACACCGGAATGGTACGGCGAGGTCCTACATTTTCTATCTACTGGGCTGTACCCAGAGAGGGCATCCCCACTGCAAAAGAGGAGATTGCTGTTGAAGTCCAGGCCTTTCACTCTGATTGGGGGCCAGCTCTACAAAGCGGGACCAGATGGTGTTCTGAAGCGTTGTGTCTCGTCTCATGAGGTGGAGCATATTTTGGAGGATGCCCACAATGGTCCCACTGGTGGCCATTACCCTGGTCACATCACTGCTCAGAAGATTCTACAGAGTGGTTTGTGGTGGCCCTACATTTTTAAGGATGCAATAGCATATTCTAAGGTTTGTGATGTGTGCCAGAGATGTGGGCCGAAGCCGAGTAAGCAATCCAACCGTCCTTTGCAGGTCTCGATGGCGTGGCTACCTTTTGAGAGATGGGGTTTGGACTTTGTGGGACCAGTATATCCCCCGGCTCAACCAGGTAATCGCAAATATCTGCTAGTGGCTACAGACTATGCAAAAAGTGGGCAGAGGTACTAGCGACAGTAGATTGCACTGGCAATACAGTGGCCAAATTTTTATATGAAAATATTTTATGCAGATTTGGATGTCCCTTAGAGATCACCAGTGATAGAGGCAGTCATTTTGTCAATGACATGATCTCAAATTTGCTGGCCAATTACAAGATTTTTCATCGCAAGTCGTGCTCTTATTACCCTAGAGCCAATGGATAGGCCGAGAGCACCAACAAGGTTCTGATCGCCCTACTGAGGAAAGCATGTCATCTCCATCCAGCATCGTGGGCTCAGGCTGTGCACGACACTCTTTGGGCATACCGCACATCTTTCAAAGCAACAACGAATCAAATGCCTTTTCAACTCGCTTTTGGTTTGGAAGCCATAGCTCCATTTGAGTTCAACTCCGGTTCCCCTAGGGTGGGCAGTCTGCGTGCAAGTTGGGGCATGGAATCTGCCTCTATCTCCCGTCTCACCTTATTGGATGAAAGCCGCCTTTTAGCTTCTCGTGCTCTGCAAGCGGAACAACTTCGTCGCAAAGCGTGGCATGATCGCCACCTCAGAAAGCCAAAAATAACGCAAGGCACATTGGTGCTACTCTATCAGGCAAAATATTTGAAAAAAGCAAAGAAGCTGGTTCCAGCTTGGCAAGGGCCCTTTAGAGTACAGGAGGTTTTGCCACAGGGGGCTGTCCAGTTAGTCACTTTGGAAGGCGTTCCTTTGCCACTGGTAAATGGCTCGAGAATCAAGTGCTATTACTCCTCTGAGTAAAGGGTCTGCAACTATCCCGCCATCTGTAGGTTCTATGTCCCATCTCTCTCCTCCCCACTATCTTTCCATCAGAACGGGTGTTCTGTTACTGTCTCAGTTATGCTCTCCTCACGACTAGCTTTCCACCAGAATGGATGCTCTGTTACTGTCTCAATTTCTGCTATGTCTGTAAGTTTCCGCCTTTCCTCTAAGATATCTTTCTCCACTAAGTCCTGGTAATTGGGTATTATCGGGAACTTCTACAATCCAGTCACTCCTCCTCTAATCAGTCACTCCTCTAATTGTTTCTATTCTCAGTGTTATTTGCAGTTAAGTATTAAGGTCCTTCTAGTTAAGCTTTCAGTCAAGCTTCTCGTCGGAGCGGTTTTGTTCAGTTTGACAAGTGGAATCTGCTTGGGGACTCTTGGGGACTCTGCTTAGATGGCAATTGGGATAATGAACAAGGTGTAATCAAGGACTTGACTTGATGAGACTCCCAATGCCATACTGTCTATGGGAAGAATATGGTAGAGTTTATGTCAAAGAACTTTGATTCCAATAGCAGCAAAAAGCTTTGGTGCCATTAAACTTTCAGCTTTGCTGTAGGAACCTTAATCTCCTAATGAGTCAAAATTACCCTCCCTTTTATTTGCTCGAAATTTGTAGCTGCTCAAAAATTAGCACTTTGTACCTTCTCTTTGCTTCTGCTATCACTTTTATCACTTTGTACCGAGTGTGATCGTTGCGCCCTACCTATCCCAACCCCAACCCCAACCCCATCGCCACTACCTACACATCCACACCCTCGCCCCTAACCTCTCCACAAACACACTCACCCCTACTCTATACCAACCCCTCGCCCCTACCCTCCCTTACTCCCCTCGCCCTTACCTGCCCTCAACCCCCTAGCCCCTACCCACTATCTCCCCCCTCGCCCCTATCCACTTATTCCCCCTCGCCCTTACCTACCCTGAACCCCCTCGCCCCTATCCACTTATTCCCCCTCGCCCCTACCCACCCTCATCACCCTCGCCCATACCCACTCTCTCCCCCCTCGCCCCTATCCACTATTTTCCCCCTCGCCTCTACCCACCCTCAACCCCCTCGCCCATACCCACTCTCTCCCCCCTCGCCCCTATCCACTATTTCCCCCTCGCCCCTACCCACCCTCTCCCCTCGCCCTTATCCTCTAAATATCCCTCGACCCTACCTCCCTTACTCCCTCGCCCCTATCCTCTACGCATCCCCTCGCCCTTAACCTACCTAAACCCCTCACCCAATTCCGCCTGCATCCATCGATTAGCAATCAGAACCCATCGTTTTTTTCAATCCATCGCGTGCTTTAAAACAGCCATAGCTTTTTTAACTCATCATCCACTGCCTCCATCGCTTTGAAAGGACAAGCTATTCGTTTCTTGCGTATTCAAGCTTTTTCAGAGTTCGCACTGCACACTGCAGATTGACACAACCAGGAAGTTCTCTTTACAATGGCTGGTACAAGCAAGCAAGTAAGGAAAAAAAAATCTCTCTCTCCAGAGAGGCCAACTGAGACATCCCAAAGTTCTGCAGAGGAAGAGGATGTGGATACATCCAGCCATGGCCTCACTGATGTGTCCTCCACTGATCATAGTGATGAAAATTACAAGGAGTCCGAATCAAGCTCTGCTTCCGACTTAGAGTCTTCGAGCAACGAGGAAGAGGAAGAGGATGAAGAAGAAGAAGCTGTAAAGAACCAAAAGAAGAGAAAAGCCATCTTGCAGGTACTGGGTCATCCAATTCCTCGGCCTCCTTCTTCCAAGACCCAAACCAAGTTCACATTGAACTTCCATCTGCAGCAGCCTCATCCGTCGCTTCGAGAAGTCCTATCAAAAGACCAGCTACACAAGCTAGGATTGTCAGCATTAGCAGACATCGATCTGCCTTCGGATATTCCCATGGATATGGTGCATGCACTCCTCAAGTTTTTTCCCAAAGTCAGAGGACACCCACTGACTGCTACACGAATAGGTAACGCCTTGGGGATGACAACTTTTCCTGCAGTGAAACCGGCTACGCGCACCTATTCCCAACTTTCGAAAGATGCGACAATCGAGGCATGCAAAGAACTACTCAGTACGAATCATGCTGACTATGCAAGGAATAAACAGCTCTGGTCCATTTTCAAGTGTTACTTTTTGGTCAGAGATCCTAAAGTCGGCAAGGGCAAGGGCAAGGCCAGATGTGACGTGCCTACTATATTCTCGCACTGCGAAGGCCTATACTGCCTCATCCACACCATCCCATGTGGCTTTCATCAAATTTTATTTACCTCTTTACAGTCTCGGGCTAAAAGATTCAGAGCTCAGGTGCAATCTGTGCAATCTAGCTTTCAATGCTTCGCAGCTCCGATGTTGGCCTGGGTGATTAATATACCTGTTAGTCCTATGGATGTGGATGCGGCGATGCAACGTAAAAGCTCTAAGGGAAAAGGGAAAGATATTGAACAAACAAAGGATCTATCTGAAAAGCCAAAGAAAAAGAGGGCAAAGGTAGTGAAGGACACAGTAGCATCTTTAGTATCCCTGCTAGTCTCCGAAAGCCAACAGCTTCGAGTGAAGCAACCAGTTCGACGTTCCTCGCATACGATCACTACTGATTCGATGGTAAGTTCAGGTGGTCCAGATCACACTATGCATGTCACAACTGTGACTTCTACAGTGTGTGTTCCTCTCTCTACTGCTGCTATTTTTACACCTACCACAGTGACTAGCTCCCATGTCCCAGTGGCAATTGCCTCCTATGCCTAGTCCTGCGGCAACCACTCCTACCATCTCTACTTCGACAGAGAGGCATGCGCCTAGTCCAGAGAGGCATGCTCCTAGTCCACCGCGAGCAGTGCCACTTGTCACACCAGTCCCACCAGCAGTCCCACCAGCTGTACCACTCTCCAGCTCTCTTCACCTTGACACTATTACAGGACCTTCTACAGGATTGGACTCTACATCATTTTTTCTGCTATCGGAGGATATATTGCAGGAGTCTAGGCAAGCCATTGCCACCATTGAGCTGGGAGCAGAGCGTTTAGCAGCCACACACCAACGTCACGCAGCTACTTACGCAGCTATGGAGGGAGCTCTGAAGGTTGCTGAGAGCGCCATCGCGGATAGGGATGCCACTATTTTCGCACTCCAGCAGGCCCTGAAGTTAAAGTCTCAAGTGATTAGTGACCTTCAGAATCAACTACAAGGATTTAGAGAATTGCTGTTACAGGAAAATAGGGCAACGCAGCCTACGATGATGGGTATGGGATATGGGTGGACTGGAGTAGGTACACCAGTGCACCATGCAGCAACGGGTCCTTCTCAACAGTTTATGGGACTTTACTCACAGAATCCAGTTCCCGTTCAGTACTACAACCAACAACAACAGTATCCTCCTCCTCAGGGGTTTCAGTCTTCACCATTGCCTCAGATGCAAAATATGACTTGTTGTGATGGAGTTGCTGGAGCACATCGGCATGGCTGTGTTACTCGACGTCCTCAGTACACTACAGGACAGGTGCTACCATCGGCTCAGCAGCAGGTGGCTGGTCATTTCTCCGGAAACACACTAACTGACAGGAGAGCTCGCATACAGCAAGGCCCCACAATCGATTTGATGGCCCCACCTCCAGAGGCTGATTCTTCGGATGCAGCAGTGGCCACCACTCTATCTCTTGGATGACAGATCCAGGAACTCACCATTGTACATACTAGTAGTTTTCTTTCAAAGTTTCAGCCTTCCTCTCACCGAGACGGTGAGCGGTCTTGTGGCGGGCAACCTGTAGCAGGGCTACAGTGTCACTTCACAGGACAGGCAGTTGGACAGCTAGCTACAGTTGGTCTGGTTCACACTGGACGGACCCTTTGGGCTGGGAGTGACACGTGGTAGGGTACCTACGGTGGTCTAGTGGACATCGTGGCGAGGTCACCACCACCACTCAGTTTGGAGATAGACTTAGCTGGCTGGACATTTATGGGCCGTTGGTGGCTCTTATGGTTGTACATATGAGTAGTCGTGTTTGGGGCAGTTCTATCTTATCTTGCACGTAGTCGTCTAGAGGAAGTCTTACACAGAGCACTGCTTCACCATCCCTGCACATCTGAGCCTCGACACCCCATTTGTACCTGTGAGTCCTGGGCTGGAGCTGAGTGTGCTGCCACGCCAGAGTCTGTACATGGTTCTTTGAGCTAGTCGAGTCCACATGTTCTGGTCCACTGTTGTGTCTCTGTTGTTATCCATTGTTTCTGTGTTGTTATCCGTTGTTTCTGTGTTTCATTCTGTTTGAGAGAGTTTTCATTTGTTTGAGTGAGATTGTCACGCACATTGCACTGAGGGGCACCCACACTGTAGAGAGCACGACACATTATCCGCGCTACATCCCTTTTATGGGGTCTTGAGTAGGCATTGCTAAAGATTGCACTGTAGGTGAAGAATTTGCAGCGTCTAGTAGTAGAAAAGAGACATCATGAGCTGGAGTGGCATCCACTTTGAAAGTGACATCTCTGTGTTGTAACTCGCCTTGAAGAAGCTTGGTGGGGGGTAGTATAGCAGACACAGAGGATAACTTTGGTTTGGTTGGAGAGTCAGACATAGACATGGATGGGGTTGAGTTTGAGGTGTGTCGGAACTCCTGTAGGTCTTCGACAATGGTTGTTGGCTTAGGCGGCTCGTCGGGCTCATCTTTATCTGAAAATGTGGAGGAGTTTGTATCCTCGGGCAAAGACAAAGGTATAGAGACTCCATAACAAGGCATAGATTTGGTAGCATCCAACCACTCCAACAGATCCTCATATGACCCGTCAGGTGGAGTAGGTTGTTCCAATTCAAGGCTGGTCGCTAGGGACAAAGAACTATGTTGCACGACGGGATCCATGCCTCCTTCTAGGCGAATGGGTTGCATCGGGGAGCGAGGAGTATGTATCCACATGGCATCGTTTCCCCAATCATGAAGTGCTTTAGTGTGTCGCAACCATGGTCTACCGATGAGCAAGGGAAATTCTCCCTCAACCTGGGGAAGACGAACCACAACAAAATCCAAGTTAAAAGTAAAGTCCTGTACCTGCAAAGGCACATTGTCCACTATGCCAACTGGGTAGACTGTCTGCTGGTCGGCCAATGTAACTGTGAAGGGAGCAGGGTGAGTCGGTTGTACACCTAGAGCTAACATTGTGAACTCGGGCATCAAGTTGATGCCAGATCCACCATCCACTATCACTCCTGAGAATTGCCGACCCAAAACGGACACTGTCAGACAAGGGCTTCTATAATCAGTGAGCGGAGCAGCGGGATTGGATATCATATAGGACTCTGATGGTCGCACTGGGAGGTGCCCGCCACTAGGACCTGCTCTGGGATAAAGGGATTGAATAACTGCAAGGGTGTCACTTCTGAAACTCGCATCTAGCTGCAGCATGTCATAGAGGGACACTTGTTGGAAGGCGTTCTTCAAGACTGTCTCTGCTGTAAGCTTTTCTTGTTCTACCAGTGGTTTCTTTGGTACCTTGATCTTCTGTAGATCGAAAATTGCTTCCAAGAAAGCTTCATCAATATCGGAGAGCAAAGATTTGGATTCTTTCTTGGCACTGGGGGATGGCTTGTCAACAGTTGAAGGCAGGGTATCCACTTTTGTGAGAATGTGTGGGGGAGTTGAACTTGCTGGAATGCTAAGACCGAGAGCGGCTCTTTGGGCCCGAGTGAGGACACCCGATGGCTCCTCTACCAACTGCAACTTATTTTGAGGGGCAACCACGTGGGTAGAAAGGGGCGGCTGAGGAACGGTGCTAACTGCTATCAGATTGAGCTTGGGAAAGGTAAACTCATTCTGGCTTTGACTTGGGTTCGAAGCCGTGGATGTACGAATTTTAGGGCAATCCTTACTGTAGTGATCCTTCGTTTCAGGGCAATGATGGCAGGGAGGGGACCACCCTTCGGGCAGAGGGCATTTGCTTTGGTAATGACTATATTCCCCGCATCTGTAGCACAAAATGGGCTGATTCAATGGGCGAGTTGAAGGGCGAGGTGGTCCTTGCTCCTCGTGCATGGAGTTGGAGGTGGAGGCATAGAAGCTTTGAGGCGATGAGGGAGCATGGGTATGATAAAAGCTCTGAGACGGAAAAGTACTTTGCATACCTTGCATAGGAGGGTCTGTCAATAAAGGTGGCATATGGTGTGGATGGCCGCAGGGAGAAACCATGTTGGATGCAGTTGCTGGCCCTTGTTGAAGAGTAGGACCAATACTTTGCTGTATTTGTCGCAATCCCTTGAGATAGTAGCAGTCCTTGTCCTCATGTCCAGACTTTTCACAGAAGTGGCGGTCAACCCGAAGGGGGCATTCATGTGGAGGGTGCCCTGGAGAGCGGCATGAGCTACACCAAATCATAGCCTTAGTCTCCTGCTGAGACTTGAGCTCTTCTAGCTCGCGCTTGATCTGTTCCAATGCCTCGTGATGTGGAGGCTTCTCTTGTCTAAGAGAGAAGGACCTCGTCTCTTGAGGAGCTTGCTGTAACTCTAGGGCTTCCAGTTCCCTGCGTAAAGAAGTTAGTGGATCAGAAGGACTTTCCGAAAACACTGAGGGGGTCTCTACCTCAGGGGAGTTGGTGAACAGCTTCCTAGCTCCCTCTATCCTAGTAGTAGCTGCGACAAACTCCTCCAGAGTGGCGTCAGGTCGGAGACTCTCTCGGAGTTTTTGTTGAGACGTTTTGGAAAGAGCCTTCTCCACCCACTTCTTAAACATAAATTCACCCGGCTGCTGAGGAAGCTTGGCCACCAGAGACTTTGTTCTGGTCATGAGCTCTGCAAAAGTCTCATTTGGCTGGAGCATCAGGCTTGCCAACTCATCCAGGACCTTCTCCTGAAAGTCCCTAGGTCTAAAAGCTTCACAAAACTGTTGTCGTAAAGTGGCCTAAGTTGCAAAGTGGTTCTCTGCAAATTGACTGTACCACTTGTCTGCTAAACCATCCAAGGTAGATGGAAAGAGTACCAAATAAGCATCTTCTCTATCAAGACCACGACCTCTACACAGAGATACAAACCTCCTTGGATGGTTGTTTGCATCTTCTGAGGAGAGTCCCTTGAAAGTAGGAAACTTGATGTTTACCTTGGCCAAAACACTGGTCAACGCCTCCATGGACTCTTGCTCAAGAGCCCGTTGCTCAATAGCTTGCTGTAACAAAATGGGAGAGAGCTTTACTGGGGAACGTGACCTGGAAGATGTAGAACCGGATGGAGGAATGGATGATGCTGTATGTGGAGGTATGGGTGATGGGGTTGGTGGACTTCTACTAGGTACCAAGGGTTGAGGCCTTCTGTGGTAGTACATCATAGGACTCAGTAGTGCGCTTTGACGCTCTAATGACCGCCTTGTATGTGTCATGCAGTAACCACAAACCCAACCAAGCTTTGGGCAAGCAGACCTTTAACTGGCTGAACACAGGTCTAGACTCTACTAGACCAGGGCAAATGACTAGACCACCTGGCTGGACCAGGGACGAGGAAGGACTAGACCAGGATGAGAGCTTGGTTGGACCAAGGCGAGACAGACAAGTAGGGCGAGAGACTAGGTCAGCGAGCGTAAGCTGTCTAGGGTGAAATTGGACCAGACCAGCAGGCTGCACTGGGAGCTCCTCGATTTGTACCTCAAGAGAGAGAGAGAGACTTGAGTTGAGGTCCCACCGGGCGTGCCAAAAATGAGAGCACCTGTAGCGTGGATAGTGTGTTGTGCTCTCTACAGTGGGTGCTCCTCAGTGCAATGTGCGTGACATCTCACTCAAAACAGAATGAAAACACAGGAAACAATAGATAACAACAAATCAACACAGAGACACAGCAACAGACCAGAACATATGCACTCGACTATCTCAAAGGAACCAGTACAGACTCTGGCATGTCAGCACACTCAGCTCCAGCCCAGAACTCACGGGTACAATGGGGGTGTCGAGGCTCAGATGTGCAGGGATGGTGCAGACGTGCTGTGTGTATGGACTCACTACTTTAGACGACGACGCTGGCATATACGAAGAAGATGATAATCATGACCCAACAGCTACTACTCACATGTACCACCATAAAGAGCCACCAACTATCTCATAAATGTCGGCCATCTAAGTCTATCCCCAATATGAGTGGTGGTGGTGACCTGGCCACGATGTCCACTAGACCACCGTCCGTATCCCTTCCTTGCCACGTGTCATTGCCAGCCCAGAGAGTCCGTCCAGTGTGAACCAGACCAGACCAACTGTACTAACTGTGTGTCCTGTGAAAGTGACTGTAGCCTGCTACAAGAGGTATTGGCTAAAGCAAAAGGTTTTCAATATATAGGGGATAACGACCCATGCACAAGATGGCTATGCTTTGCTTACAAGGTCCTTGACGCTCAAGGAGTGGTCAATGAAAAGTCCTTGGGCAAGGATCAAAAACAGGTAAAAAGAAGACGGAGAGATTTGTTAAGAGCAAGAAAAGTATTCATGAGGTTGTTTACTTTGGCTTCTCAAGCTTTGTCCACATTAACGGGATTGTGTTGTGCCTTAGACTGCTCTGCTTTGTGTCACAAAATGATAACGTGGCAGAGAGTACGGCTCTTCGCATATCGTGTTGATAGGCAGCTAATGCGGCAGTACCTTAGTGACATAAAAACGCGTTTCTGCCCTCCGAAACCCCGAAACGACGAAACGGGCGAACACTTTCAGTGAAACGAGTGATTTTTTTTTTGCTTCCTTTTGACCAGTTGACCTCAAACTACCTGTTTGGGGATGTTTCAAGCCATGTACAAAGGTTGCCTCAAAAAATTGCATGACTGAAGTCTCACATCTAGATTTTGGTATTTCACATGTCTTGACAGGTGAATTAACCTCGAAACGCACGAAACCCTGAAACGTTTTATTTCACACCGGGCTGCATTTCAGACTTCCGCAAAATGCGCTGTTGACATGGCAGATTGTATGGATTTCTGTGTATTGCGTTGGTTGCTTTTTTGGCAGTTTTTGGGATTAGTTGCTTTTGGAAGTGTTTGCTTTTGAGTTTATAAGCTTTTGGGGCTTTGCTTTTGGCATCCCTTGTAAGAATAAAAGAAGCCCAAGGGGCCTCACTCTTCAGAGCATCTGGACGCAGAGTCTGAGGCAGAGGACCCCTTCGGGAGTTGTACTTTGTTCAAGGATTAATATAAAAGAAATATCGAAAGGGGCGCCAGTCTTTGGGGCCAATCTCTTTGGGCACGAAACTACGCCGGGCCGTGCCGACCAAAATTGAATTGTGATTTTAAGTGATTTTCTCGTGTGTCGTGTTGGAGTCTCGTTTTGGAGCTGACCAAAACTGTGACAATGGTATCAGACCACGATCGATTTCTCTTCTATTGAGAATTCCAATCCTCTTACTGCGACACACATGGGTTCAAACGACGAATCCCGCAAGAATCAAACGAACTCTCTTGATATTTCTGAAATGGGAGGCGTACGGAAAATTCGAATGGATTAGCAGATCACGAATACGGGCCACCTTGGCCTACGTAGAATCAACTAATGGAGATGCAACATCAACAAATAGTTGATGAGTGCGCAAAGCAGATGCTCAAATTTGCAAAGGATCCTCAATATGCCAAATTTTTGACGCGGCATCAGATTGACGAGGTGCACACTCATTGGTAGAAAGCCATCGATTTCCCGATCAAGTTAGCCCTTAAGCAACCTCCTGTTCCACGGATGTTTAAAGGGATTGATTTCCTTGGTTACTTGGGCCAAAAATCCTCTTTTGAAAACGCCAGAAAAGAGAAGCGAAGAATTGTCCAGTTCGTTCTCATCTTCTTTTGATACCTCGAACATCTCATCTTCTTTTGACTCGAGTGATTAGGACCGAAAGGGCAAGAAACGACGGAAAGATCATATGTTTTGTGCAAAAAGGAAGCATTTTTACAGAGCCAATCAATATGATTTCCTCGACGACAAGCGCAAAAAGACCAAAGAATTCAAAGAGGGAGGACAGGCAATAAAGATTGAGTACTTTTTAGGGTTTCGAGATGCTCCCAAGGCTTCAATCTTTATCCAATAGTTTGATATAGCATTTTCTAGAGGCCGCTATACAAAGCACTCCAAGATCAGACGGGTAGCAGCTTTTCTGAAAGGCAATGCACGGACATGGTGGTCCACTCTTTTGTTATGGAAACAAGCACCGACAAAGTGGTTGAGATTTAAGAAACTCGTTATTTCTTCATGGCTCACACAAGAATATGAACGAGACGTGATTACTGACTCGAATCATATTCAGATGGTCAAGACAGAATCTTTGGATTCTTACTGTGAGAGATTTTGGGATGTCTGCGTACCTGCTTCATCCTCCAAAAAGATCAGTTTTAAGGAACAGATTGAATGGTTCTGTTGTGGACTTCCTAAAGAGATCCGAGACTTACTGTCTTGAAAAGAAGTCGGAGTCCATACAACAGTTGATGGGACATGTGGAGCGGGGATTTGCTATACATTCGGGTAACTTGACTTACCCACCAAATGAACCTTCAAAAAGTCAGAACAGAAACAGACAACAAAGAGATACACGATCTTGATTGACCGAAGAACAGAGATCGACAGAAGAACAGAGAGAGAAATATTTCAAAGCAAGAGAATATTTTGAATCTGGAGAATAAGGACATATCGTTGCACGGTGCCCCAAGAAGGCACAAGAATGAAAATGGTTGACAGATCGGAAATAGAACGGGGCGAGGAGATACTCGTTCGAGAACATCTATTAGAAAATTATGGATGAACTAGCATTATTTTGCTTTGTGAATAACATAGAACATTTTAAAGATGATTTTGATTTAAGTATGAAACTAATGTAGCATAAGGTGGGGCATGACTTGTTGATAAAAAGCGCTTGCTACTGCTGTACGTGCACCCCTCCCCCCCCCATCGCTGATTCCCCCTTCTCCCTCGCGCTTTTGCTTCCTTGCACGTTGGTGTGCCAGCTCTCGCGCGCAGGCAGCCCCCCGCCCCCAACTCGCTCAACCTCCCTCGCGCGCCAGCCCCCCTCCCCCCGCTCACTCGCCGTTTTGCACCTGCCCCCTCCCGCCCCCAGCTCGCTTCCTTCATCTTCCCCGCCCCGTTTTTCCATTGCGCAGCTCCCCCCCCCCCCTCTTTTTTTTTGCCGTTGGTTCCTCCTTGCGCCTCGACCCTAAGGGCCTGTCCTTCACAATTGAAGTTTCTCGGCAATCGTCCGACTTTTTTCATTCGCCATAGCAGTAGACACAGATGGAGGCTCATGCTTTGCCCCAGAGGGACTCTTCAGAAGCCCCTGGCCCGACCGTGCAGAGCCCACCATCCGACTTGCTCTCTCGGTGACAGAGCAAGCAATCCTAGCCGCAGAGGTGGAACGCCTCCAAGCGACTTCCATCATCTGCAAGATTATCGGCACCCGACCTAGCTGAGGAGAGGTGTGTGATCTTCTTCAGGTCCTCCTTTTAGCAGAGGTGGGCAAGATTCTCGATGTTCAGTTTCTCGGGCGTGGCTACTGCCAGATAGAGGTTGAGACTCCCGAGATGGTGTCCAAGGTCATTGTGATGAGCCCTTGGCCATCCGAGCAGTTCGGACACATTTTCGACAGTGGCGTCATGGTTTCGACCCTGCTACCGACGTTCTTGTCGAGGAGGCAGACCTGCCCATTTGAGTCTGCTTCCTCGGCCTGAGGAGGGAGTACCTTCCGTTCCTCTCCAGGATAGACTTAGAGATTGGGACTGTCCTGGAGACAACCCCGCACGACAGCCTCTGTAGCTGCCAAGGAGGCCGGCATTCCCACAATTCGTGTTTTTGTTTGGGACACCCACACTCTTCCGAAGGTCATCCTACTACCTCGGGTGAGTGGTGGTTGATTTCGTCAGAGGGTGGAGTATTCGGGCATCCCGAATAAGTGTTTTATTTGTCATCAGATGGGCCTTCTTGCAAAGGCTTGTCCTCGGAGTAGACAGAATCACAGGGTACGCAGGTAGAGCCACCCTCCGAGCCTGGGGCTCAAGCACAGGAGGGCTGGCAGTCGATTCGTGGTGGTCGGTGTCGATAGGGGCCATCACGCCAGCTTGGCACTGAGAGTGGCCCCCAAGCTCCAGTCTAGCAGCAGTGGGTTCCCATAGGGAACCGTTTCGACCCTCTTCAGCAGGAAGAGGGTTCGGCTCCACCCTCCACCTCAGCCTCCCCCCCCGACAGCCCCTCCCCCCCTCCCCCCGAGTTCCCCTCGGTCCCTCCCCCTCCCCCTCCCCCTCCCCCTCTGCCTCCTCCCCTTCTCGCCCTTCTTCCTCTACCGCTCCCCGACCCCCCACTCCTTCTCCAACTACCCCCCCTGCTTTTACCTCTCCTCCTACTCCTGCCTCGCAGCCGCCCCAGGGGACAGGACCATCCTTGGCTGCTAGGAGATCTCTTGGCAGCGCCTTTGCCACGAGTCGCTTGGCGAGAGAGGGACAACCTTTCTTGCGAACCCCCCTTTTGGTACAGACGTTCCCCTTTGCAACAGTCCCTCGTGGACTGACGAGCTTCGACATTCGTCGTCGTCGGGATTTCTTTGCCTACGACTTTACACGGTTTATCGGTGACCCCTCACCAGACTTTGAGGCAGCTTGCTTCAGAGTTCATGTACCGTTCCTTGCAGTTAGAGGGATAGAGGCCCTGGACTCAACGGTTGGCTTCTCTTTTCCCCTATGCGACAGGGACCAACCTCAGAGGACTTTAGACTCAGTGTTGGAATGGCTGCAGGCACAGGCCCTGGCTTTCTCTCATCACATGGGAGACCTAGGGGTTACAGACTTGGTTCAGACTCTGTGGCCGTTGGCCAAGTTTTCAGTGACACCTCCAGACTCAGCAGGATGTAGACACATTGTGGTTCACTTCTTTGCTGACACGCAGAGCCCGCCATGCTATGTACACATACATGAGGACTCCTGGACAGAGGAGGTTGCCTTGCGCACGGCTCGTTCTTCTTGGGCCTTTGCAGTCACGCCTATCTCGAGGACACTTGGATGTGTATTACTCCCCATTGCTGCAGCATCAGTTCTCTATCGTTTCCCATGAGGATCGTCTCATGGAGTGTGCAGGGATTAGGTGGGCCCCAGTTTTAGAGCCAAAGGGGCCGACTGCGTCAAAAGCTTCAGCGATGCCTTGTCGGAGGAGAGATTGACCTTCTTATGCTATAGGAGCATCATTTGTGTGAGAGCCGCATTGGACGCTGTGGTCAGCTTTTGGGTGGGCGGTATGAGACATTCTGGTCAGCTGCATTTGGACCTGGTGGCATCCAAGGAGGGGTATGTATGACTATTGCGGACTCTTGGCAGCAGGCCATTGTGGACAAAGGGATTATTGTGCCTGGTAGGGCTCAATGGATTACTATGTAGGTTCAGGGTTGCCTCTTAGGCTTCTTGAACATCTATGTGCCCAATGTGGCGAGTGCATGTACAGAGTTTTGATCTCACATTGTAGAGTCTCTGCCGCAGGCAGAGCAATGGTGCATTGGGGGTGACGTCAACGTGTTGGAGGACCCCTCTGACAGGATTGGAGGTAGCCATACTACTGTGCATGGAGTTGAGTTGGAAGCTTGGGAGAGGTTATGTATGACTCTGCAGGTTTCAGATGTGTGGCAACATTCTAGCTTTGTGAGGCCCCCAGACAACCTGGCCTTCTCTCGTTCGGACCGCAGAGTGAGAGGAGTGAATCTATCTTGAATAGATGGCTTCTACACTAGTGACCACTTCTGTGACTTGGGTGGGACAAGTTGCATTCTGGCTGGGACTTCTTCTTCTGACCATGCACGAGTGATCCTCATAGTGACAGATAGACAGAGGAGGGGGAGCACGATGCTTCGCATCCCTGAGAGGGTCTTGCTGGACTTTGCGCTCAGAGAGCGAGTGGTGGCTCTTTGGACAGAGGGCTTAGACATGTAGGACTCTCCTGCTATAGAGTGGCCTCTGGACTTGCTCAGGTTAGTCGGCTATTTCTTAAGGAGTCTACGGCCCGCCTGGCTGCAGCGAGAGAGGACTCAGGAGGAGCGGCGTCTCGGACGGGGCAATGCTTCCTTGCAGAGGATGCAAGAGCAACATCCAGACAGTCCCTGGTTGAAGGAGCAGTTGTAGCAGGCTCGCCAGGAGCTTGCTAGCACAGAGGAGAGGCGCCATGAGTCTGCTTTCCATCGACAAGCATCTTAGTGGACCCAGGTGGGTGACAGAGTGATAGGGCTTTCTTTGAGACAGTGGACCCCGACATGCACATGCCAGGGTCAGCTAGTTGAGGAGGCATGACGGGTTAGTTGCTTCAGAGCCAGAGGACATGCGTGCAGTTGCTACTGACTTTTAATGTGACCTGCTGTCAGCACAGACTCAGTCAGAGCGTCAGGATCATGCGAAGAGCAGGTTTGGGCACAGATGCCTTGTCTTGTGACTGAGGAGATGCGCCAGAGGCTTGTGTTGCCTCTTCAGCTAAAGGAGCTCCACGCGGCCCTCAAAGCACTTCCCCGTGGTAGCTGTCCAGGTGAGGATGGTTTGACTCCCAGCTTTTTCTTAGAGTACTGGGACTTGCTTGGCTCAGATCTCTGCCTCATCTAGCTCATTCTCGAGGAGGGTGGCTCCTTGGATGAGATTCGACAGTGGCGGCCCATCACCATCCTCAACTCAGTCTACAAAATTCTTGCCAAGGCTTTGAGTTTGAGGATTCAGCCGCTTCTAGAGAACATTATACATGGGACACAGACAGGTTTTGTCATGGAGCGTAGTATCCTTGACAACATCTTTACTTTTTGGGAGGCATTTACCCTCGCGCACCTCCGTGATGAGGATCTGGTGATACTTCTTCTCGATTTTGAGAAGGCCTAGGATAGGTTGAATGGGACTTTTTGGAGGGCACTCTATGTAGGATGGGCTTCTCAGATGCCTAGATCAGAGGTGTGTCTGCTCTTTATAGACGGGCACACAATCACGTACTTTTGGCAGGTGGTAGAGGAGCTCGTTTCATGCTCACACCTTCGGTCAGACAGGGCTGCCCTCTTGCCCCCTTCTTTCTATTCTATGTTGAGGCGATGAGCAGATTTTTGGTTTCACAGCAGGTTGGTCTACGTGGCTTAGCGCTCCCTATTTGGGGCGACGAGCTATTGGATGCTGAGTTTGCAGACGACTCAGCTTTGTACTTGGAAGGCCAGGAGGCCAACCTTCACAGGTGTGAGGAGGCTCTTGAGACCTTTTATTGTGCACCAGGCGCACTGATCAACTGGAGGAAGATAGTGGCTTTCTCGGTTGGCAGTGCCTCTACGCCTGATTGGCTGCCAGGTGAGGGTTTCAGATGGATTCCCCCAGGGATTGTAGTTCGATACTTGGGCTGTCAAGTTGGCTTGGACTTGTCTCTTGAGCAGCAGATTGCCTCCTCCTTGTGTCCATCAGGAGGATGCTGAGTTTGCAGACGACTCAGCTTTGTACTTGGAAGTCCAGGAGGCAAACCTTCACAGGTGTGAGCAGGCTCTTGAGACCTTTTGTTGTGCATCAGGCGCACTGATCAACTGGAGGAAGATAGTGGCTTTCTCGATCGGCAGTGCCCCTACGCTTGATTGGCTGCCAGGTGAGGGTCTCAGATGGATTCCCCCAGGGATTACAGTTTGATACTTGGGGTGTCAGGTTGGCTTGGACTTGTCTCTTGCGTAGCAAATCGCTTCCCTCCTCCTGTCCATCAGGAGGAAGCTGCTACATTGGAGCTCCGCACGACTTTCTTTGGCAGATAGAGTTGTAGTGGCCGACCAGGTGTTGTTGGCTATTATGTGGTACATCACTTCTTGTTGGATCTTTTCGAGTTCCTGCATCAGCCAGGTAGAGAGGCTGATTAGGAATTTCCTTTGGTCAGGGCGCGACACTCAGATAACCCGGGCCAAAGTGGCCTGGCAGGTCATCACTCTACCTTGTTCTCAAGGGGGCCTGGGGATCATAGACCCAACACAGCAGAGCAGAGCCCTCCTTGGGAAGTTTGTTGTCAGAGAATTGCTTCCAGGAGAGGAGCCCTGGAAGGAGTTTTTTGCTTCGGCGACTTAGTGCTAGAGTGCCTCAGGCTGGAGGCCCTTGGAGACCTTCGACCATATGGATTTTCACAGAGATGTGCAGAGTTGGCCTGAGCAGGAGACTGGAGGACCGCTTTGCTGTGAGTCTGCTCCGCTCTTGGGAGCAGTTGTGGAGAGGCCTTGAACAGCACCAGCCTACTTGCACGGAGGAGCGACTGAGATAGCCCCTTGTTTGGAACCCCATGGTTAGCACTTAGAGAGGTCACTTGGTTGGTAGTAGGCCTCACGTTTCTTGGGGTCCCATGGCAGAGGGTCCAACACGCACTTTAGGTGACTAGCTACAGCTCTCAGGCTTGTCAGAGGAGCTTTAAAGAATCCAGCTATAGGGCATAAGAGGGGTGTCGAGCATGTGTCAAGACATCACAAAGGGAGTACCAGCTGAGTGGCACACTCCTCTCGAGTCAGCAACGCCAAGATGGATGGGGGCCTTCACGCGGTTGGAGGTCCTCCTCACAGTCCGGGCTTGCTCAGGGACTGTACCCTCCCTGTTTTTCGAGCTACAGGGTGAGGGTCGTTTACACCGAGTTTTAGTAGAGGCTTCACAGGTTGCCGAGTGCTGTTTTCAGAGGATCCGAGTTGTGGGCATCTGTGGGAGGACTTGTGTCATAGATCTCGACCTAGCAGCTCTTGAGACTGGCCATTGGAGGCTGTGGGCTTGGGAGAGCTGCCCACTGGCACGAGTGCAGTGGGATCCTGGAGAGTGGTTTTGGAGGGACCCATTCGCCTTAGCTGACCATCCAGATGTCCCTTTTTTTCAGTACACTGTTCGATTGGGACGTCACATACTTGCAGCATGGAGAGAGGCCCGTCCTGCTGCATCACCTCATTGGCAGGAAGAGGGTCTCACAGCTGAGTTCTTGTCAGCTTTTTGGGCGAGGTTGTGGGACGCCAGACAGGCGCGGGGAGTCACTTTGTTCCAGTGGCTGGTTGCACATAGAGCTATAGCAGTGGGGAGCTGGCTTGTACATAGTGGTCTCTCGGCAGCATGCGCAACTTGTGACCATCCTGTGAAGAGTCTGCGTCATTGTCTTTGGGACTGTCCTATGGCACAGCAGGTTTGGCTTTGTGTCCTTCGGCTGATGCCAACTCTTTCCACAGCACGATAGTACACTTGGAGGACAGCTGCTTGGTCCACTCACGGGCCCGGCACTAGAGTTTGAGCTATCCTCCATCAACAGGATGATAATGATACAGGGGGGTCGACCTACACTCCAGCCTGTACAGAGCTTACTCCACAAGAGTGGTGCAGTGAGAGAGAGGCGTGTTGGGAGCTCTGACACTCTGGTGCATCTGGCGGGCCCGCTGCTTCAACATCTTTGAGGCTCGCCCTGTACCACCAGCAGAGATAGTTCAAGATCTTTGGCTAGAGTTGATCCATACTCTCAGGGGACAGTTCGAGAGACTCCAAGGAAGCTCTGACCGCATGCGGGAGCGTAGAGAGGCTTTCCTTCGACTCTGGCGCCCTGGGCCTTTCTTCACCATTGTCCAGGGTGTGCTCAGATGGCACTAAAGCCCATCTGTGTGGCTTTTCCCTCCTCCCATCTCCTGATTTAGCCTCGTTGTACATATGATGTTTTTTCATTGGGAGAGTCTCCCATTATGATTGTTGTAGCCCTCTCTAGTAGAGGTGGTTGTAGCCCTATGGGCAGTTTCATTAACTAATAGAAGGATCTTTTTCTCGGAAAAAGATCCTGTATGTACTATTGTTTTATGAAAGATCCTGCTATCTGTGAACAGATAACAGGATTAAGAATGAGACGATGATGCGTAGTTTTCGGATCGGTACCGGAACTTGCAAATAGCGTCATTGCAAGGTTCTCCCGTTGTTAAGCCTTGCAATGGGCTGAAAACAGAGAAAAAAAAAACAGCACCAAAATAGTGTCTGAAAATGCCAATATCTTGTAGATACCGAGGGTCCAAGGCAAAAGATGTGACCAAGCAATGTATTCCTGCTCTCGTAGTGCCAAAACAATGCCCGAAACCTGAAAACACTGCCCCCAAGTGCCTCTGATTTGAGAACGTTGGTGCCCTTCTTCCTTGCCAAAAGAAAATGCTGCAAATGCAGCCTTGCTACCTGCCCAAAACACAGCTTTTCTGCCCTTGGAAGGGTGGCGCCACCAAAAAAGAACACTGCCTTGAAGTCCCACTCCTCAGCGCAACCAAAACGCTAGGGTAAGGGGGGGGGGGGGGGGGGGGGGGTTGGCGCTGGAAACGCAGGTGTAGGGGAGGTAGGAAATGGCGTTAGCACAAGAAGAGGGAGTGCGGGCTGAACTTCGGCTCTGATATCGTGTGAGAGTGCACGTGTGCGAGAGAGAGAGAGAGAGAGAGAGAGAGAGAGAGAGAGAGAGAGAGAGAGAGAGAGAGAGAGAGAGAGAGAGAGAGAGAGAGAGAGAGAGAGAGAGAGAGAGAGAGAGAGAAATGTTATATTAACGTCTTCAAGAGGCCAAAGTGACCTATGAGACCGGAAAGTTACAATGTGGTGGATCTGGTACAAAGTCAGAGTAACAAGATGACAAAATGACAGAAATGACAAAATGACAAAATAAAATACTATGGAATCCTGAACTGCTAGGTGTGAACTAAGCAGCTAGACAGCTAGCTGGGATAGCTAGATCACAGGAGATCCAACATCGGTCCCTGGCGGATCTCATCAATCTCCTCCATGGTCAGTAGTCTGACCGGGCGTCGTGCATGTCGAGCAAAAGTGATCTGAATCCTCTGATGCAGCCTCCGTCGATGCTGTGTAGTCCTCCGCAGTCGTGGGCGTTTGGATCTCCCCAGCTCAGTCACATAACGTTGGAGTAGGGAAAGAGGGGGCGATCAACCCCCTTGACTACCAGAGCACGAAAGACCTGTCAATACAATGTCAGTCTATATGAAATGGGTACCCCCTAGCCCCATATATATGAGTGCGAAGGGGGGTCGAGCAACCCATTCTAGGTGGGCGGCCGGACAAGAGTGCAACCTATACATGGGTGCCCAGCCCGGAGACATACTAGCCGTCAAGTATGCCGTAGACCTCTTTGAAGCAATAGAGTGGTGTAAATTTAACAAAACCGTAGCAGATTACAACTTGAATTTTTTTGACATGTCTCAGTAGAGGTCTCTTCTTAAACCCATATCCTTGGAAGTCCAGTGTGATTGCTATATCTTGGGCCTATCATCACTGCCATAGGAACATTGTCTGTCGAGGCCTGTTTCGACTATTCAAGAGCTTATGGACCATGCTGCGGTTGGCTACAAAATTCTGGAAGAAATCTAACCCTAATTTTGGTGCAGGTTTTAGGACGGAAGCCTAGTCGACTTTCAAGTGCGACTAATGTCGAGAATGCTTTTTCAGTTTGATTGAGTAGTTTTTTGAATTTTGTTTGAGAGCTTGTTCGGTGATCTTGTTTAGAATCTTGCTTATCTCTCTTTTTTTTTTTTCCGAGAAAACGATCCTTCTATTAGTTACTGAAACTACCTATAGGGCTACAACCACCTCTTCAAGAGAGGGCTACAACAACCATGGTGGGAGACTCTCCCAATGAAAAAACCAGCATATGTACAATGGGGCTAAATCAAGAAATGGGGGGAGGGAAAAGCCACACAGGTGGTCGATAGTGCCAACGGAGTACACCCTGGACCATGGTGTAGAAAGGCCCAGGACGCCAGAGTCGAAGGAAAGCCTCTCTGCGCTCCTGCATGTGGTCGGAGCTGCCCTGTAGTCCCTCGAGCTGTCCTTTGAGAGTGTGGATCAGCTTTAGCCAAAAATCGCGAACAGTCTTTGCTGGTGGCACAGGGCGAGCCTCAAAGATGCGGAAGCAACGGGCCCGCCAGATGAACCAGAGTGTCAGGCCACTAATGAGCTCCCAACACTCCTCTCTCTCGCTGCAGCACTCTTGTGGAGTAAGCTCTGTAGCAGGCTGGAGTGTAGGTCGTCCCTCCTGCATCACTATCATCCTGCTGGTGGAAGATAGCTCAAACTTAAGTGCCTGGCCCGTGAGGGTGGACCAAGCCGTTGCTCTTCAAGTGTAATGCCGAGCCGTGGAGAGAGCAGGCATCGGCCGAAGAACTCGGAGCAACACCTGCTGGGCTGAGAGACAGTCCCAAAGACAGTGACGTTGACTCTCCACAAGATGGTCACAAGCTGCACATGCGGCCGAGAGACCACTATGCACTAGCCAGCTCCCAACTGCTGTAGCTCTGTGTGCGACCAGCCACTGAAACAAGGTGACTCGTCTCGGCTGTCTGGAGTCCCACAACCGCTCCCAAAATGCTGCCAAGAACTCAGTTGTGAGACCCTTCTCCTACCAATGAGGTGCTGCAGCGGGGCATGCCTCTCTCTGTGCTGCTAGTATATGACGTCCCAGTTGAACAGTGTACTGAAAGAACGGGACTCGTGGGTGGTCTGTAGAAGATAAGGGGTCCCTCCATAGCCACTCACCAGGATCCCACTATACTCGTGCCAGTGGACAACACTCCCAAGCCCACAACCTCCAGTGTCCAGTCTCAAGAGCTGCTGGGTCAGGATCTATGACACAAGTCCTCCTACAGATGCCCACTACTCGGATCCTCTGAAAACAGCACTCTGCCACCTGCGGGGCCTCTACTGCAACTCGCTGAAGGCGTCCCCCACCCTGAAGCTCGAAAAAAAGGGATGGAACAGACTCTGAGCAGGCCCTGACTAAGATGAGAACCTCCAGTCGTGTGAAGGCTCCCATCCACCTGGGTGCTACTGGCTCCAGAGGCGTGAGCCACTCAGTTGGAACTGACTCTGAGATGTCCTAGCACATGCTCTGCACCCCTCTCATGCCCTGTGCTGGAAACCCTGCACCTCCTCTGACAAACCTGTGAACTCTAACCAGTCACCTAAAGAGCGCGCTGGGCCCGTTGCCATGGGACCCAGGAAACATGAGGCCGACTACCAACCAAGTGGCCTCTCTGAGTGCTAACCATGGGGTTCCAGACAAGGGGCTGCCGTAGGCGCTCCTCCGTGCCGTAGCTCCCACATAGTCGCCAACAACACCTGGTTGGCCACTACTACTCTGCCAGCCAAAGAAAGTCGGGCTGAGCTCCAATGTAACAACTTCCTTCTGATAGACAGGAGAAGGGGAGCAATCTGCTGCTCGGGAGACAAGTCCAAACCAACTTGGCAACCCAAGTACCGAACTGCAGTCCGTGGGGGGATCCACCTAAAACCCTCTCCTGGCATCCAATCGGGCAGAGGAGCACTACCAACCGAGAAAGCCATTGTCTTTTCCAGTTGATCAGTGCGCTTGATGCACAACAGAAGGTCTCGAGAGCCCGCTCACACCTATGAAGGTTGGCCTCCTGGCCATCTAAGTACAAGGCTGAGTCGTCGGCAAACTCAGCGTCCAGCAGCCCATCTCCCCGAATAGGGAGTGCTAAGCCCCGTAGACCAACCTGCTGTGACACCAAAAACCTGCTCATCGCCTCCGCATAGAACAAAAAGAGGAAGGGGGCAAGAGGACAGTCCTGTCTGACCGAACGTGTGAGCATGAAGCGATCACCTCTACCTCTTGCCAAAAGCACCTGACTGTGAGCCTGCCTGTACAAAGCTGACACCCCTCTGATCCAAGCATCTGAGAAGCCCATCCTGCGTAAAGTGCCCTCTAGAAAGTCCCATTCAAGTCTATCGTATGCCTTCTCAAAATGGAGAAGAAGAATCACTAGGTACTCACCACGGAGCCGTGCTAGGGCAGAAGCCTCCCAAAAAGTAAAGATGTTGTCAAGGATATTGCGTTCCTTGACAAAACTTGTTTGAGTCCCATGTATAAGGCTCTCTAGAAGTGGTTGAATCCTCAAACTCAGAGCCTTGGCAAGAATTTTGTAAGCTGAGTTGAGGATGGTGATGGGGTGCCATTGTCGAATCTCATCCAAGGATCCACCCTCCTTGGGAATGAGGTAGATCAGGCCCTCACTCATGCTGTCAGGCATCACTCCTGTGTGCAAAATGTACTGAAAAGCACTACAGAGATCTGGGCCAAGCAGGTCCCAGTACTCCAAGAAAAAACTTGGAGTCAGCCCATCCTCACCTGGACAGCTACCACAGGGGAGGGCCCTAAGAGCCATGTGCAACTCCTCAAGCTGAAGTGGCAGCTCAAGCCTCTGACGCATCTCCTCAGTCACAAGACAAGGCATCTGTGCCCAAACCTGCTCCTTGCATGCATCCTGACGCTCTGACTGGGGCTCTGCAGCCAGTAACTCATGGTAAAAGTTAGTAGCAACTGCACGCATATCCTCGGGCTCAGAAGCAACTAATCCGTCGGGCCTCCGCAGCTGACTGACCTTGGCATGCGAATGTCGAGGTCCCATTGCCTCAAAGAAAGCACGAGTCACTCGTCTCCCACCTGGGTACACTGAGATGCCTGTCGGTGGAAAGCAAACTTATGTTGCCTCTCCTCTGTGCTAACAAGCTCCTGTCGAGCCTGCTGTAGCTGTTCCTCCAGCCAGGGACTATCTGGATGCTGCTCCTGCATCCTCTGTAACGAAGCAATGCCCCGTCTGACACTGCTCCTCGTCTCTCGCTGCAGCCCTGCGAGCCAAACACTCCTGGAGAAAGAAAAGGCTAATCTGAACTAATCCTGAGGCCGCACTGTCAGTAGGAGAGTCCTGCCTATCCAAGCTCGCTGTCCATAGAGCCTCTACTCGCTCTTTGAGTGCAGAGTCCAACAAGACTCTCTCTTGGATGCGAAGCATTGTGCTCCAACTCCTCTGTGTGTCTGCCACTGTGAGGATCATTGGTGCATGGTCTGAGAAAAAAGTCCCTGCCAGAATGCCAACTGTCCCTCCAAAGTCACTGAAGTGGTCACTAGTGTAGAAGCGATCTATCTGCGATAGATTCACTCCTCCCACTGTGCGGTCCGAACAAGAGAAGGCAAGGCTGTCTGGGAGCCTCACAAAACTAGAGTGCTGCCAAACATCCGAGACCCTCAAGAGTCGTACAAAACCTCTCCCAAGCTGCCAACTCAACTCCATGCACAGTAGCATGGATGCCACCAATCCTGTCAGAAGGGGCCTCCAACATGTTGAAGTCTCCTCCTATGCACCAGTGTTCTGCCTGCGGCAAAGACTCAACAATGTGTGACCAAAACTCTACTCGAGCACTCGCCACATTGGGGGCATAGATGTTCAGGAAGCCCACAAGGCAACCCTGAACCTGCATAGTAATCCACTGAGCCTTGCTTGGCACAATAATCCCTCTGCCCACAATGGCCTGCTGGAAAGAGTGCGCAATAGTCATACATACCCCACCTTGGATGCCTCCAGGTCCAAAAGCAGCTGACCAAAAAGTATCATATCGTCCACGCAAGAGCTGACCACAACGTCTAATGCGGCTCTCACAGAGATGGTGCTCTTGAAGCATAAGGATATGAATCTCTCCTCCCACAAGGCAGCGCTGAAGCTCCTGACGTAGTCGGCCCCGCTCACGCTGAAACTGGGGCCCACCTAGTTCTTGCACGTTCCATGAGACGATCCCGATGGGGAGCGAGAGAGAACAGATGCTGCTGTAGCAGCTAAGCGGGCTATCTTCGAGGCTGGCTTGGATGGGGAGTAATCTGCATCCGAACGTCCTCTAGATAGGCGTGACTGCAACGAGTGCCGGGCCCAAGCCCAAGCAGTGCGGGCCGTACGTAAAGCAACCTCCTCTGTCCAGGAGTCCTCATGAATGTATACATAGCATGGCAAGCACTGTGTATCGGCAAAGAAGTAAACCACAATGTGTTTACATCCTACTGTATTTGGAGGTGTCACCGCAAACTTGGCCAATGGCCACAAAGTCTGAAGCATATCTGTAACTCCTAGTTTGCCCATGTGATGAGAGAACTCTAGGACCTGTGTGTGTAGCCATCCCAACACTGAGTCGAGAGTCTACTTAGTCTGGTCTCTGCCGCAAAGGGGAAAGGAGAAGCCAACTATTGAGTCCAAGGCCTCTGTCCCCCTAGCTGCAAGGAACAGAACATGGACCCTAAAGCAGGCTGCCTCATGGTCTGCTGAGGGGTCGCCGAGAAAATGGGTAAAGTCGTAGTCGAAAAAGTCCCATCGGCGTTGGATGTCAATGCTCGTGAGACCACGAGGAAGAGCTGCAAGGGGAGACGTTTGTACCCGCAGAGGGGCCGCAAAAATGACAGGCACTCTCTCGCCAAGCGACTCATGGCAAAGGCGCTGCCAAGAGATCTCCTAGCAGCCGGAGAAGGCCCTGCCCCCTAGGTCGACTGTGGAACTGAAGCGGGAGGGGAGGGGGGGAAGGAGCAGGGGGAAGAGGTGGTGAAGAGGGGCGGGGGGGAGCAGCAAAGGTAGAAGGGCGGGGGGAAGAGGCGGCGGGAGCAGGAGGTGGGGGGGAGGATGATGAGGAGGGGGGGAACTTTGGGGGGGGGGGGGGGGGGGGGGGAGGTGCTGTTGAAGGTGAAGCTGAGGTGGGGGCTGGAGCAGGGACCTCATCCTGCTCAAGAGGACCAAACCGGTTCCTCGTGGGAACCCACTGCTGCTGAGTAAGCGCCTGAGGACCACTCTGAGTGCCAGGCTGTCGCTGTGGCCCCTGTCGTCGTCGACCACGGGCCTACTGCCATCCCTCCTCTGCTACAGCCCCAGGCTTAGAGGGTGGCTCTGCATGAGTGCGCTGTGCCTCTATCTGTGTCTGTTGGCCAGCCCTTGCCGGCTGGGGCTGAGTCTGTGGTGTAGGTCGAGGCCTCCTCCGTGGACAGGCCTTCTCTAGATGGCCCATGTGTCGACAAATGAAGCATTGGTTCGGGAGGCCCGAATACTCCACACTCTTGTCTAAACCAACCCCCACTCACCCTAGGCATAAGAATAACCTTCGGGAGCGTGTGAGTGTCTCTGACCAAAATGCGAACTGAAAGAATGCCAGCCGCCTTGGCAGCTACTGAGGCTGCCGTGCGAGGTGTCTCCAGGACCGTCCCTATGGCTGAGCCGATCCTAGACAAAAGTGGTAAGTACTCCCTCCGCAAACCCGGAAAGCAGACGGAGATGGGGATGTCTGCCTCCTCTACTAAAACATCCGAAACAGGGTCGAAACCATGTCTCCATTGTCGAAAGTGGGCTCGTGCTCCTCGGATGGTCAAAGGACTCATGGCGATGACCTTGGACGCCATCTCGGAGGTCTCAAACTCGATCGATAGTAACCTCATCCGAGTATTTGTACGTCCAAGATCTTGCCCACCTCTGCGAGAAGGCGAGCCTGGAGAAGGTCACGCAGCTCTCCTTTGCTGGGTCGGGTGCCGAGAATCTTGCAGATGACCGAGGTTGCCTGCAAACGCTCTACCTCTGCGGCTAGGCTCGCTTGCTCTGTCGGTGAAAGAGCAAGTCGAATGGTGGGCTCAGCGGAGTTGGGCGAGGGGGCTTCGGAGGAGTCCCTCTGGGGCGGAGCATGAGCCTCCATTAGTGTCTGCTGTTCTGTAGGAGAAGGGAGGACGAGAAGGCTAACGCTTGAGAGCTTGGCAAGAAGAATCCAACTGAGAATCCACTGCCAGGCAGTTCAAGCGACGCCTTCGAAGCGGGGGGGGGGGGGATGCGCAAAGGGTGGGGGTGGGGGGGGGGGGGTGTGAGGATAAGGGGGACTGGAGAGGCATGGGCAGCGAACGAAAGGGGGGCAGCGGGCGGGGATGCACGCTTCCTGGGCTGCGCGCTCAACAGCGCTCGCGGGCAGACAGCGCGTAGGCAGGCTGGGTAAGCGGGGGGCAGCGCGCAGCAGGGGCGCGAGGGCGAAGGGGGGGAGTTGAGAGCGATGGCGAGGGGGGGAGCAGGAGCAGGCGGGCCGGGGGGGGGGGAGGGGGAGCGCGGGAGCAGCAGCCACCTGTCGGATGGTATCTCTTTTAAACATGTCTTGGTGCCGATTTGAATCGTTTGACTCTGGTTTTAATATTAGTTTTAATGCTTGGTGATTTACTCCCGGGTGGAGTAGTGGAAAATGATGTTTTGGTATTGTCTGTACCTCGGAACGACGCAGACAGGACGTTTGGGCAGCGTTTTGTTCTATGTTGGAAAACCTCCGAACGACGTAACGGGATGCCTGGGGAGCGTTTGGTTGTATGCTTGAAACCTCCAAGCGACGCAAACTGCGGTCTGGGAAGCGTGTGGTTGTATCAATCCTCTGAGCTCATGGCCCAGACCTTTTTAGGTTATTTGCGGGGGGAGTGACGGGGTAGTTGTTGAGTGGCTTCATACCACAGACGGGGGAGTGCTTAGCGGCCTTGTTCGTTGTGTCTTGTAACATGCATATGTGAGCATTTGTGTTGCATTGTAATGTGCCAACCATTGAATATTCCTTATTGGATGAGATTTTCTAGGAAGCCAATGACCAAGGATATCAAGAGCTCCGATTTGGAATGAGAAAGCTGATTGTCCCTTAGAATGTCCCTCGGAATAACCCTCGGAAAATTGTGAGCTAACTCGAGTTGTTTTGTAGATGTACGGTAATTGCAGACGATTACTCTCTTTCAAGAAGGGGGGATGTCACGAACTATTGACACGTCAAGCGACTGAAGAACGGAGCCAACTTGTAGATCGCGACCAAGGGGCCTAAACCCTAGAAGCAACATAAGAACCAGAAGCAGCAAAAGAAGCAGAAGTAGGAGAATAAGTTCTACCAACTTGCAAAGTCTTGTCGAGTGGCCTATTTTTAAAGAGGAGTTCCCACCAACTTATGGGACCAGTTCGATGGGGCCCAATTGACCTAAAGACATTAAAATAAAGCAAGAACTTCACGCATAAAATTGCCTTGCGTAAAATCTGATGACGTCGTAGCTGTACGGACGTTCCATGTTTTGCGTCGACTAATGACGTGGCAGATGTACGGATTTTTGCAAATCACTTTGGCAGCTTTGGGTGTCAACTTTTAGACCAGGTGCTTTTAGGATTGTAAGATTTTCATGTAAAGTATTTTTGAAGAGCCAAGGGCCTTTAAATATGTGAAGAGGGGTCATACTCTGGCACTCTTCGGGGTGAAGGTGTAGAGTGCGAGTATCAGCATTGTACTGAGTTCAAGTAATATAAAGAAATATTGAAAGGGGCGGGGCCAGTGCTCTCTTGGGGTGGAACTCTGCCACTCCCCTTCTCGTGTGTCGTACATCTCTTTCAGTTCAATGTTATTTGAAGTGCTTGAAGGTGTTCGGTGTGTTCTTTATCCTTAATTTTTTTTTCAACTTCTTCTTGCACGTACTTGTACTCCTCTTCTTCTTAATGATTAGGAGGTTCTGATTTTATAGTCGGTTGTTGCAGATTAGCATTAGACTCTTCCAAGGAATAGTGCGACAATACCAAAACTTATGGGAAACATCAAACTTGAACTGAAAGAGAACACTTGAGGTGAGATGCAATAGGACGGAGTTGTCCACTATGAGATATTGGACAATCAAATAGGTGCTTCTTGTAGCACTTTTTATGTTATGCAAACTTTTTGTTACAACTGCTCATTGAAATTTGAGGGACAGGAGAGCAGGTTTAGGGAATGAGGGACAAGAGGTTAGGGTACTAGGTGTGAGGGGAGGGGTAGGGGTACGAGGTATAGCGATAAGGGGCGAGGGGAAGGGTTTGGGGTAATAGGATGGGGTAGGGTTACAAGAGAGAGAGGTGAGCCTTGAGGGATAGGGGTACTAGTAGGGCTTGGGATTAGTAGTCTAAAGGTTGTAGTAGTGTACCATTTCCTAAGGTCGATGTTGAACTGTTACGAACACGATAAAACAAAAGATAAAAGACTTACGACTTAAGAATGGATGAAGACCTCTAGAAGATTCAGCATACCCTGATAGTGTTGGTGAAAAGAGAGAGTACCATGGGTGGTTAGAAGAAATGAGATCATAATTAAGGCCAGGCTCATATGAGCCTGGGACGCTTGTCTTATGCCTCCGCTCTCCGTGCTCAAAAGGTGTGGAAGAAGGTCTCGATAGTTGCATCCAATTGGTAAAGATGTGTGAAGATGCTCGCCACTAGAGTATGCTCCAGAATACAAGGATTAAATGAGAGCAAGTGTATCGCTCTTGAAGGTGGAATCAAGGCAGAGCATGTCATAGAGAGAGACTTGTTGAATGTGTTCTTAAGGATTTTTAGCAATAAGCTTGTCCATCGTTGCTTTGTCTTGCATGTTGAACTCTTGTAGGTCTACCACGGCGCCTCTAAAAGGTCACCATTAATATTAGGGGCTAAAGATGGTGTGGCTACCTTGTTGATAGTACATGGCTTTGAAGGTTTTGGGTTTGGAGTAGTATCGAGGATAGATACTCCTAGAGCTTAAGATGGTGTGGCTACCTTGTTGATAGTATATGGCTTTGAAGGTTTTGGGTTTGGAGTAGTATCGAGGATAGACACGTCTAGAGCTTAAGATGGTGTGGCTACCTTGTTGATAGTATATGGCTTTGAAGGTTTTGGGTTTGGAGTAGTATCGAGGATAGACACGTCTAGAGCTTTTCTTTGGGCTCTTGTGAGGATCCCATATTGTTCTTTCACTTGTGGTAGGGTGTCGTGAAGGGAGACCACATGAGTGGAGGGTGGACGCTAAGGGTTTGAGATGACATATGTGTTGCTACCTTATTGATAGTATATGGATTTGAAGGTTTTGGGTTTGGAGTAGTATCGAGGATAGACACGTCTAGAGCTTTTCTTTGGGCTCTTGTGAGGATCCCATATTGTTCTCTCACTTGTGGCAGGGTGTCTTGAAGGGAGACTACATGAGTGGAGGGTGGAGGCTAAGGGTTTGAGATGACAGCTATCAATTTAATTGGAAAGATGAAGTCAGATTGGCTTGATGTAAAAGCATGTTCCTTGGGCAGCCCTTGAAATAAATGTTCTAATGAAGGCAATGATGACATGGAGGGGAGCCTTTGACATTGTAATGTAGAATGAGACGGTCGGCCGAAGGAGAGGGTGGAAGAGATGGTCGAGATCCGTGATCGACATTCTTGGAGATGGGAGTTGTATAAAATGCTTTGTGGTGCCATGGCAGTTTAGCATTAGCCTTGTAGAAACTCTGTGCAAATGGTAGTTGTATAGAAGCTTTGTGGTGCCATGGGCGGTTTAGCATTAGCGTTGTAGAAACTCTGTGCAGATGGAATATGTCACAAATGGGAGCGCATAGCCATATAAAATATATTTGGATAAATAGAATTTATCACTTAATACTGAAGCCAGAGGATATATAGAGAGAGCGAGAGAGATAGAGAGTGAGAAGATCGACACAGTACTGGGACCAGAAGATGGGCCGCGCCCCCCCCCCCCCCCCCTCCCCCTACTAGTATCTTTATTACCGAGGAGAAGTCTATACAAGCACTTGAACCGAACGTATTACCACGTTCGTTCTAGAATAAGACTTGATGGTTCTCGGAAGCCTCAGCTTCCATCCTTAGGGCAAAGCCCCATTCCTAGGAACTTCCATTCCTTATTATGAATCCTCGAGAATCTAAGTTCTCGCGTGTGGATCTCACCTTCTAGACTAGGGGCATGGCAGAGTCCTCTTCTTGCAGAACAACTCTGCTTTCTCGGACACGAAGTCCTTCCTTGGGAATCTCAAGTTCCTGATCTCGAGAGTCTGTCACTCTCAGATTCGTGAATCTACTTCCCAATCTTGGGCACGAAACCCTTGGGCTGATCTGGCTCTAGTTCCTCAGAGCGCTTTTCTCCTTCAGAGGCTCATGCCTTCCTCTGCTCCTTCTCCCTCGCGAAGAGGAAGTACACCTGCAAACAAACACTCAGAGATCATAACATGAAAACCTTACCTTCAAAGTCTCGACGCTCCAAACACAACTCGGTTCTCGAAAAGAAATTCCCCGGAAGAGATCTCTGCACAAAGAAACATATCTTCCAATCCTACATACAGAAGAGGTGTGTTCTCGGGTTCCTTCTCGTAAATCAGCCCCGTCAGCGTCGTTTATGGGCTGAAAACAGAGAAAAACAGCAACTTGTCGCGATAGAAACTCTCTCTGTAGGCACTTCTTCGCGAGGGAACTCGCGCATTGGGTTTTGGCGACATCCGGTACACTCGGGCAGCCATGGACAACACCGACGGCATGGTCTTTGGGGCTGAAAATCTGCAGCAGCATCTCCTTGTAGCTAGCGCTGACCTTTTTCTTCTCTAGCGCTGGCTGTTTTTCTTGCTGCGCTGGCTGCTTTTCCACTCCCCAGAGAGAGGGAGAGAAATGCGCTTTTAAAGCTCCTGGCAGCCGACAGGAATAGGGAGTTCCTCTTGCGTTTCTCAACAGGAATAGGGTAGGTGGGGCGCCTCAATCAGGGAGAGGGAGAGATCACTTTTTCTTCTGCCAGAAAGAGAGGGAAAGAGAAAGCGCTGGCTGATGTGCTGCTTTATTAGTCAGAGGCGGCCCATTTATTAAGTGGGCGGCTGGTCACTTTTAAAAAATGGTATGAACCTGCCCGAAAACTTAATAAAACCTTATAAGTTGAAAACAATGCTTATACAACACTTCCCAGGCGTCCTTGGATGCAATCACATGCACAGTTGCAATGCAGACATAGACTTCCTTGTGGGAAAGCATCTGCTTTCCTAAAAAGCAACCCGCTTTCTCAGAAATCATCCGTTTTTCCTCAAAGTTTCCTCCGAACCCATCTTCATTCAAGTGCTTGCTCATCCTTGTGCACAATTCTAACACAGTTCAGAATTTCCTTCCGACTATGGAATATTCCCTTTTCAATGCCCCCGTTACCCACCTTGTGACGCATCAGGAATACCCTCACCCAGTCCTTTCCTACCGAACTTACGGTACAATCTCCTTCAAGATGCTCTGTGTCACCCATCCTATGACGCATCAAAGATGTCCATTCCCGGATGGTCGGATACTTCTTCCCGATGCTCCCTGTCACCCATCCGATGTGACGCATCAGAAGTACCCGTTCCTGGTGGCCTTACAGATATTCCCGTTCACAGTGCTCCCGTCATTACTCTAAATGACGCACTAGAAATACTCTGTACTTAGATGTCTGTAGTGAGAAAAACCCTCTCACTTAAAATTTCAATAATTCACTTAGAATTATTTTTCTGTCAGATAAAGCCAATTTAGCAGTAGAATAGGGAGAAGAGCGAATAAGAGGATCGACACAGGATTGGGGACCAGAAGATGGGTTGGTCCCCCCTCCCCCCCTTTTTAAGAGTATTTTTGTTTATAAGGAGAATCTTATACAAGCATTAGAATCGGAGAAACGCTCCCTTCGAGGTCTTAGGCCCGATGGTACTTCCTTTTCAAGAACTCGAGAGATAGGTCTCTCTACCCAGTGATCCTCCAGTTTGATCTCAAAGCATAACCGCTTGGCAAACCGTCTTGGATTCCGTTTCGGGAATCCCTCGAGCATAGGCATAGGTCTCCTCGCTCATAACTCGAAGATAGAAAACTTGCAAAACACAAACACATTTGCAAACTTTGCAAAACGCTCATACAACACATCATCTATTGCTTCCGGTATGGAAAGCGACCTTCGAGTGAAAACTCACCTGATTCTCGCGATAGAATCTCCACGTGCTCTCACAACAGGGGCGCCTTGCAAACTGATGCAGATCTGGGGCACCGACGTGTGCTTTTATAGGCACTGGTGGCTGGCAGGAATAGGGGGACTGATTTGTGGGCACCTAGATTTGTTGGTTGCCAGAATAGAGGTTGACTTTCTTTTTGCAACTAAAAAAAGAGAGGACGATTTCCTATGCATAAATAGCAGAACAAAGGGGTGCTCAGTTTTTGATGAGTTTAAAACACAGTGACTACCCACTAATTATTTGGGCGGCTGGACACCTTTAAGAATGGTATGAACCTTCAAAACTCATAAGCTGAATTATGCTTAAGCATACACAACGCAGGCGTCCCTGGATGCAATCTCATGCACATATGCAATGCTGACATAGACTGCTTTATGGGAAAGCATCTGCTTTTCCTAAAAGCACTCAAAATGCAACTTGCTTTTTCATAAAGCAACTGCATTTCTTCAAAGCTACCCAGAACCCATCTTCATCCTCAGTCCGGATTTCCTACTCAAATCATGGAATATTCCCTTATTGATGCTCCTGTCACTCGTCATGTGACTGATTGGAAACTTCTATTACTCAATCTCTCATCCTTAGAATCTACAGAACAACTTCTTAGCGATGCTCTCTGTCACCCATCGAATGATGCATCAGAGATGCCCGTCCTTGACAGCTCATTCATTCTCATAGATCTACATTTCTAAGTTAACAGTTCTAATGTGCACAAATGCAAATATTCCTAATTTTATTAATTTGAAATTACTTGGAAAAATAAGAAATTAGCCATTTTGGCAACATCCCACTTTGAAGTACAAGGTTCTCCAACTCATCTAAAGCTTTTCTTGATAGTCTCCAAGGACAAAAGGAAGCACACAAAGCCCTCTATAGCATGTCATAGTCTGCAAAATGGTTCTTTGTGTAATGGATGTACCGCTTGTTTGCCATGGTGTCCAAGCTAGATGGGAATAGAACTAATTATGCATCTTCTTAGTTAAGACCCTGGCCTTTGCACAAGGACACCCCTATTTAGCATGTTATTGCATATAATGGAATGGATCAGAAGAATATTAAGAGCAAGGGATGAGTTTCGACAAGGGCAAGAAAGATAAACAATTCACAGAGTCTTCACTCTCAATCATTGAGAAGTATATGTTAAGAACACACATTGATCTTGCTTGTCATATGTCATGATGCACATAAGTTGGGATGGGTGCATCTTGTTCAAATGTCATCAAAGTCACCCGTGGACTCCACATGATGGTACATAATTCAGAAGGTTACCCAGATAATCTTGCTTTTCAAATTATTAACTTGGAACCAATGATACTAGTTCTCAAGAAGTTAGTTACCACACTCCCAAACATTTTTTAAGGAGAAGCTACCAAAATATTTTACTTAAATTTGAAAAGGAGCCAAAAGGTTTTTTGCCGTGAACACTACGTGCCTAACTCTTCTCTAATTACTTTCTTGAGGTATAGAACATGTGAATTGTCACAAACTGCTGACGTGTCGAAGTCTTGAAGAATGGAGCCAACTTACAGATGCCGGACGAGGGGCCTAAATCCTAAGAAGGACAAGTAACAGAAGACGAAGTCCTACCAACTTATGGGATCCCGTCCGATGGGGCCCCAAGTGCATAAAGGATTAAAATAAAGCAGGACCCACACACACAGAGATAGTAGTGTAGGAATTGATGACGTGGTGGATTTTCAAAAATTCCACCGACTGCTGACGTGGAATTGTACGGATTTTCGCTTTTCACGTTGGTAGTGCTAACATGGCAGGACTGTACGGATTTCTGTAAATTATGCTGTCAGCTTTTTGGCATTGCTTTTGGACCAGAAGCTTTTGAGTTTCAAGGCTTTTCATGTAAACTGCTTTTGGGGCCTAGGGCCTTTAAAGATGAGGCCATGGGCTCATTCTTGGGCATGCTTCTTGGAGAAGGTGCAGAGTCTGGTGTACCGGCTTGTACTGTGTTGATGCAATATAAAGAAATACCAAAAGGGGCGCCAAGGTTTGGGGCCAATACTCTTTGGGGTGGAATTCCGCCACTCTGTGTAGCGTGTCGTCTCTCTCTCTCTCTCTCTCTCTCTCAGTTCAGTTGTTATTGAAGTGCTAAAAGTCTGTGCTTTTCTATTGGCACGTGTTGCTCGTCTTGTGACAGTGGTATTAGAGCATCAGGCGTGTGCTTTTCTGAAAGCATACCGGTCCTACAAAAGAGCAGACAGAGCTATTGGAATTTGATTTGAGGTATCTTCGGCCTCCGATCCCGTACTTATTAGCCACTCCCACCCTTACTTCATTGCGCATCGGGCGCACTCCCGTCTTCACCGCTCATGTCGTACAGGGCATAAGCCATTAAGATCACTTGCAAGACAAGGATCCAAGATTTGTTTCGAGCTGTTGTTTTTCTCAGAGATAGTACCATGCAGATGTCTATAGCTACCAATCCGCACACTTCCAAGGACTTGGCAAGCTTTCAAGAAAAAAAATAATTTGTCCGAAGTTATATGGTTTCTAACATCTTCCTTCGGAGTGCAACTTCTGGTAGAGTGGGGTATCCTGAAATGCTTGCCATGGAAACCCTAGTAGATTATATCTTGAAATTTCTTGACATCTCTTAGTACATGTCTCTTCTCGAGTTGATAACCTTGGAGGCTAGGTGCGATTGCTATCTTGGGACTACCATCGCCGCCAAAGAAACACTGTCTGTCCAAGCTCTGATGGACCATACTGTGCTCGGCTACGACCTTATGGAATGAATCTAACCCTAATTTTTGGTGCAGGTTCTAGGATGGAAAGTCACCTGACTTTTTGAGCTCGGCTAATGTCGAGATTGCTTTTTAAGGTTGAATTTTGTTTGAGAACTTGTTTGGTGATCTTGTTTGAAATGGATGGTATCTGTTTTGAACCTGTTTTGGTGCCGATTTGAAATGTTTGACTTTGGTTTTAATACTGGTTTCAATGATTGGCGATTTTACTCCCGGGTGGAGGGTGAGAAATGATGTTTGAGAATGCTTGTTCATACTCATGGCCCGGACCCTTGTGGTTATTTGCGGGGGGAGTATCGAATGATTGAAAAGTGTTGTTTTTACTCATGGCCCACACCCTTGTGGTTATTTACGGGGGGAGTATTGTTGTTGTTACTCATGGCCCTGACCTGCATGGTTATTTATGGGGGGAGTATTAAGAAGTCTGAGCAGTGGTGACTCTCAGCATCTCCAAACGACGCAGGCTGCTGTCTGGGAGGCGTTTAGTTGTAAAAGGCCTCTATATCTCATGGCCCAGACCTTTTTAGGTTATTTGCGGGAGGAATGATGAGGGAGTCGTTGAACAGCTCATGGCTTGGACCTGGATGGTTATTTGCGGGGGGAGTGCGGCGGCTTTATGTTTCTATGTCTTGTAACATGCATATGTGAGCATTTGTGTTGCATTGTGATATGCCACCACTTAATATTCCTAATTGGATGAGATTGCCTGGGTATGTAATTTTGGTGCATCAAGACACCTGTGGAAGATCAGTGCGGTTTGGGTGTGATGGCTAATTTTACTACGTCGGAATATCAAGAGTTCCGATCTGGACGAAAGGAGAAGCCAACTACTTGATCAAACGAGCCGAAAGGAGAAGCTAACTCCTTAACAAAAAGAGCAAATTGATTGTCCCTCGGAATGACCCTCGGACATTTTTGAGCTAACTTGAGTTGTTTTGCAGATATGCTGTAATCGCGGATGATTACTCTTTCAAGAAGGGGAGATGTCACAAACTGTTGACGTGTCGAAGCCCTGAAGAATGGAGCCAACTTACAGATGCCGGCCGAGGGGCCTAAACCCTAAGAAGAACAAGTAACAAAAGAAGAAGTCGTAACAACTTATGGGGACCCCGTCCGATGGGGCCCCAAGTGACATAAAGGATTAAAATAAAGCAGGACCCACACACACACAGAGAAAAAAGCGTAGGAATTGATGGCATGGCAGATTTTTGGAAATTCCACTGACTGCTGACGTGGCAGAACTGTACGGATTTTCGCTTTTCATGTTGGCAGTGCTGATGTGGCAGGATTGTACGGATTTTCGTAAATTATGCTGACAGCTTTTTGGCATTGCTTTTGGACCAGAAGCTTTTGAGTTTGAAGGCTTTTCATGTAAACTGCTTTTGGGGCCTAGGGCCTTTTAATATGAGGCCATGGGCTCATTCTCGGGCATGCTTCCTGGAGAAGGTGCAGAGTCTGGAGTACCGGCTTGTACTGTGTTGATACATTATAAAGAAATACCGAAAGGGGCGCCAAGGTTTGGGGCCAATACTCTCTGGGGTGGAATTCCGCCACTCCGTGTCGCGTGTCGTCTCTCTCTCTCTCTCTCTCTCTCTCTCTCTCTCTCTCTCTCTCTCTGTCTCAGTTCGGTTGATATTGAAGTGCTAAAAGTCTCTTCTTTTCTACTGGCACGTGGTGCCCGTCTTGTGATAGAATACACACTCTTGCAAGGTGTCTGTCGCTTATACATGAATCCTATGTTTGCAGTCACGTTTGTAAAGATCGGTTGTAGAATTTTTCATTGAACGTAGAGACAAGGCCTTTCTCATTAAATGTAGAATTTTGATGAAATTAAAAATTCATTTATTCTTGATCTTTTCTCTAGTATATTATTCTTGATGCAAGTGTTTGCCTCAATCTGCTACCCTTTTATAATCTCAGCTCTTCTGTAGGTTCAATTGATGGAGAAGAATTATATTGAGACGATGGAAGCAAGAAAAAAGCAAGAATCGAAGGAGCTAGCCGTTCAAGAGGCGCTACATGCTACTCTTCAGGAATTAGAGAAAGTTTCTTCCCTTGTTCTTCCTCCTCTAAAAGAAACATTGAAGCAAAATGAGGTATGAGATTGAAGTTGACTTGTGCCACTTTTCATAACCACCCTCTAGGTTTGACATATGCTTTTCTGTTCTTTTTCTTTTCCATTTTTTGTTGTTTCTGCTGACAGTTTGAAATATACAACCTAAAGAGAAAACTTGTTCGTTTTGAAAAAAGAGCTCACAAAAATTCTAGGGAAGACAATGCGGTGGAGTTTCTGAAAGCAAAGCTGAAGGGAAAATTCTTTGGTCGTGTTATAGACCTTGCCATAATTAAAGGCAGCATGACAGTAGCAGTTAACTCCGTCATTTCTCATCTCATGAATACTTCAAAAACGTATGATTGAGACAGCGAATTTTTAAACTTCCTGCTTTTCGTAGTTCCTCTTGTTGTCAATGGAAGTTTGACGTATGAAATTGGAGGTAATACTTATTAGTTTTGGGACAAAAAGTTTCAAAAAAAGTAGAGGAGGCAGGAAAGAAAGGGCTACTTGAGAATTTGACAACAAATCTGAATGAAATGTTCTTGGTCGTGTTATAGACCTTGCCATGATTAAAGGCAGCATGGCAGTAGCAGTTAATGTTGTCAAGTATTACATAATGAATACTTTTATATGTATGATGTGCAACTACTTTTTGATATGTCCTCTGTCTCCTTGCAAAGTAGAAGCCCACCAAAATTTTATGGATACAGTATGACAAAGTCTAACCAGGTAATGAACTGTCTTTGGAAGGAGTAGCCAAATAAGTTGCATGCCACATATATTGCGCCAATTATTGTCCTTGAAGAGTAAGTTCAAACCCAGTTGTCTCTAATTGCCCTCCATCCTCGGAAGTTCATATGTGCTGAGCTTGCCAATAAGCCAGGTAGTCAATTCACAGCTGCAGCTCTTGGTCACATCTGCTTAATGGCATTTCATAGGAAAAACTAGAGGATTTCTTTGATGCACACTGGTATCAATGTATGGTTGTCCTCCTCATTGCTAATGGTACGCTGGATACGGTTGTTGTCATGAGACAATCATGTAGGGAAAGTCTGTTGTGCTCACTTGACAGTCCAAGGTGCGAGACTCCCTTTCAAATTAACAAGTATTGATTGGTTGTCACAAATCAGCCAAGTGAGGTGCATGACACAAATCAACCCTAGAAAGTGGGGTGCGCTTCTTTTTATAAGCCAAGGGATTGGACAAATGAAAAGCCAAAGCCATTTCTTGAAGACGACAAAGGCTTGAGTCTTGTGAAGATCAAGAAGGCTTTGAGCACTTGTGATGACGACTTGTATCGGCCATTCTTTTGCAATATAAACGAAATATTGCTCGTCTTTAGGGCCAACTCTTCTACAGAAGGAATTTCGCCTTCCTGTGCCACTAGATGAACTCACTCAGATACTAACAGAGACGCTCCATGATGCAGCATCAGAGGCATACCCCCACAACCAGCCTACACAGAGACGATTTGGGAGCATGCCCCAGAACAGTTGGTATGATGAGGAGTGTAGAGAGACGAGGATCAAATTACGGAGGAAGTGCTCATGGGTATTACCACACATAGACAGTCACGGATTATCTTTCGCCACCTAGTGCGACGAAAGAAAAGGGCTTATCTATCTCAGCTAGAGCGGGATCTGTATCCGCTATTTATAAGTCAGGACTTAGGTGAAGAATGGAGGCTATTCCACAAGCATTCACCACCACCAGCGGTCACCTCCACTGAGACATGGGGGGAATATGCCACATCTCTCTACACAGCATCAAGGCAACCACCTTTGCCGGACCCACTAGAGACATGCCCGGAGACATGTTCTTTCGTTACTGCCCAGAGGGTAAGGAAAGCCATTGACAGGATGAAGACAAGGAGAGCACATGATCATGATGGTCTGGTAGCAGAGCACTTTATCCATGCTAGAGATATGCTTGCAGAGCTCGTGGCTATGATGTTTAATCGAGCCATGTATGAAGGCTTCCCTGAGACTTGGAGGATGTCTACGATTGTGCCTATTTTCAAGTCAGGAGATCCCATGATTCGCGGGAATTATCACACCATTATGGTTGGTCACACATTAGCTAGGCTGTATGCATCCGTTCTTGAGCAGGAGATAAGTAGATGGGAAGAGCGAGAGGGCATAAGAGCACCAGGGCAAGCAGGTTTCAGGAGAGGTTTCTCCACTCTTGACCAGATTCTGACACTCAGAGCTATTATTGAGGAGGGTAGACACCATGGCAAGAGGATCTATTGTATCTTTGTGGATTTCCACAAAGCTTTTGACACAATGCCGAGAGCCAGACTTATACGCAGACTACAGGACATGGGTGTGCCTACATAGCTGATATGGGGTATTCTGGCTCTATACTGGACAATGATGGGGCGGGTACGCACCACTGAGGGAATGTCTGACATGGTCCACTTCACTACTGGAGTAAAGCAACGATGCCCCCTATCCCCGACTCTCTTTGGGATGTATGTGGATGAGTTTTTGGACTATGTAGAGCATCAGGGAGACGGTGGGGCTCAACTATCAGGGAAATGGATTCCGTTGTTACTATATGCTGATGATATTGTGCTGATTTCTGACTCTCCAGAGGGGATGCAGCGTGATTTGGATGCTTTGCATACATTTGCTCGTGACTGTGGATTGTCTGCTAACCTGGGGAAAACCAAGGTTATGGTGTTTAACACCACACCACAATGGGTCAGGAGGTCAGCACCCACATTTACGTATGGCCAGCAGGAGACTGTGGAGTACACAGATGCATATACTTATCTTGGGGTAGTCTTCGATGGACCGATATTTTCACTAAGGAGAGCATTAGAGACTAGACTGACGAGAGCATATGCAGCTTTGGGAGGATTGGAGAGGATGTGTTCGCAGGTTCAGTTTCAGGAACCGCGAACAAAGCTTTGCCTTTTTGACACTCTAGTGACTCCAGCTATGCTCTATGGAGTTCAGGTATGGGGACCCTCAGTAGACCACCATGGGAGATCTGGCAACACGGATGGATGGAGAGGTATGGAGAGGCCTTTGGTCTCTATGATCGCTCGGATGATTCGGGCTAAGGTCTCAGTGCCGCATGAGATTATCCGAGCCGAGCTAGCCCCCCCTGTGGTGGAGGCATTGACTAGATCAATATCCTTTATGCATGGTCTATGGGATCTTCCGAGGGACAGCTATGCTCGGCTTGCCCTGGAGTCATCTCGACAACTAGCTCTACAAGGCGATACAACATGTTGGTATGGGCAGATGACAACATGGTTTCAGTCGCATGGTTTCAACGTGGATAGATTGCCTCCGTTTCAATACTCCCTGGATACACCCTCCCTGTCTCTCACACGGACAGAGATCACCAGACTCATACGCTAGGATCTGATTCAGCTAGATACTAGGAGCACATCTGATTCAGCTAGATACTAGGAGCACATGGATACAGCCGACACAGGAGTTGGACACGAAGATGGCCTTCTACAGAGAGCATCTTCTTTAACTCACGGAGGACGGCTTTGTGACTAGGCTTGCATACATGGGTACACACTTATCTCATGGGATAAGATGCACTATCGAGCAAATACGCACATCCTCACATCAACTCAAGATCGAGACTTGCCGATTTTGAGGGGTGCCAGTAGGGGCCAGGATGTGTTACCTATGTAACTTAGAGCCAGAGACAGAGCTGGACTACACGAGTCATTGCCCGGCGTACTATGAGATACGCGGCCGCTTCCACTGCCTGTTTAGAGAAGGTTTCAGACCTTTTTCTAGAGTCATGAGAAACAAGGATCAGAGATGTCTCGGATTGTTCCTGCTAGAGCTGCGTAGACTTAGGGAGAGCTTGCTGAGGACATCAGGGGAAAGCGAGTCTCAGAGACGAATCACAGATTTCTTTACACCAGCCAGGGGAGAGCCAGAGGAGCAGTCATTACAGCAGATCTCAGAGCCCACACATACTAGAGGTACGCTACTGGACCGAGCCACTGAGCTAGGCAGATCTGTACGAGAGGGGTTGATGAGATCCGATAGCAACCGATGAGAGATTTCATCTGAAACCCCCCCCCCCGTATCTCGTCTCAATCCCGAATCAACCTCAGATTTACTTCCTTTCTCCTTAGTGTTTTAGTGTTCTAGTGTTAGTTCTTTGTACTTTGTAATTTCCGTACTCATACATGATATCAGATTCACCAATTGTAATTGTTTGGTCTCATAGGTCATTTTGGCCTTTCGAAGACATTAATACAACATTTCATTTCATTCATTTCTCTCTCTCTATTTTCAAGTAGAAGTGTTTGCTATTGTGATTCACCTTTTGTGCTTAATGTACATAAAGGTTTATCACAGCCAAGTTGATTGTTCTTTTACGAACAATCCGATCCATCCCACAGTAGCAAAGCACGATGGTTTCAGAGTCTACCTCTAACGAAAAAGATCTTGATGCGGCGATAAGGGAGTGGAAGGCAAACGAGCCACAATTTTGGCAAGGGCAACTCAAGAAAGATTGCCTGTAGCAGCAGAACGTTGAAGACAGAATGCCCGACTCAAGATGGGGTCAGACAGATTTATGAGAAGAAACTTCTTGCAGTAACTCATGCATTATCTACTTGGAAACATTACCTTCTTGGAGCTGATTTCATAGTTCATACTGATCATCAGAGTTTTAGATATTTCTTGTCACAACCGAAGCTGTCAAACAAGATGAGATGGGCAAATTTTTTGTCTCTCTTTCATTTTCAGATTGTTTATGTAGAGCAGAAGAAGAATGTGGTTGCAGATGCCTTATCTCGCAAACCACAAATTTCAGCATTCATTGCTATTTACCATCATGAGTTGGATGACATGCGACAACAATATGCTAGAGATCCCGATTTTCAGAGCATTTATGATAGCTTGGAGGATGGTGAGGCTGTTCCAAGTTATGCTCCTAAAGAAGGATTTTTTACGAAGACAACTAAGTTGTAATGTGTTACACGACAACTTAGACAGAAAGTGTTGATTGAATGTCATAGTCCACCTTTTTCAAGGCATTGTGGGATTGAGGCTACATTAAAAGTAGTAGATACTTACTTCTTTTGGCCTCAACTCTGGTAGATGTGGACACTTTTGTGCGTACATGCTTGGTATGGTAAAAAGTGACGTATGACAGACATAAAACACCAGGACTACTGCTATCTTTTCCGATTCCAGATCGAACATGGGAGAGTATTGCTATGGACTTTATTTTTTATCTTCCAAAGACACAGGGTGGGCATGATGGCATATGGGCTGTTGTAGACAGGTTCGGTAAGCAAGCTCATTTTATCCCTGTAAAGAAGACAATGAAAGCAGATATATGACAAAGTTGTTAATTACTCATATCTTTAGATACCATGGGATGCCTTCTTCTATTGTTTCAGATAAAGATCCTAGGATGACCAATCTGTTTTGGCGAGCTTTATGTGAGAATTTGGGAAGAAGTCTCAAGAAAAACATGAAAAGGCAGCCAATAAGCATCGCAGAGACATGCAGCTTAAAGAAAATGATTGGGTGCTACTCAAGTTTGAGAAAGCACGCCTCGGAAAGAAAAAGAGCAAAGAGAGGCTTTATCCAAAGCTGAGTATGAGATACTATGGTCCTTTCCAAATCAGTGAGCAAATCAATGATGTTGCTTTCAGATTGAAGCTGCCAGATCATTGGAAGATTCACAATGCTTTTCATGTGAGTCTTCTTTGTCCTTTTAAAGGACAAGTGCCAGAGGATATGACTGCTGACGAGCAATTTGAAGTTGAGGAAACATAGGAAATCCTTCAACCTGAACAGATATTGGCACACAAGGAAAGAAAGATTAAAGGAAAGCTAATCCGGAAATATTTGGTCAAGTTTTGGAATTAGCCAACCTTGGATGCCAAATGGATGGAGGAGGAGCATCCAATTATACTCATCAAATAATAAGAAATTAGAGTAAATCATTCTTGTTGCAACTTACATCAAAATACGTAGTGATGGCAGAGTGCTGTCAGCTCTACACCCTTGAAAGGATAACAACCAGTTAGTAAAAACCACTATCAATCATTTATGTTGATCTGTGACAAGAGAGTGGGGGAGCTCTCCTCTATGTAGCAGGTCCTACACCAGACTCAACGGTTGAATCATCCTGAACTCTTGGTGGCAAAGTAGGAGCCAATCCAAAATCCTGAAGGTAAAGCTCTAATAATTGAAGAGTATCTGCCAAGTTGAATGATTGCAGCATTCTATCTTGATGATGTACTAATTCATCACAACCATCCGTAAAGTTCGAGTTAGAACTGGATGTGATGATTAGTATGGATAAGTCTAGTGCATCAAAAGTTCCAAATTTTTGTTCCGAGAAAAAGATCCTTCTATTAGTTACTGAAACTGCCCATAGGGCTACAACCACCTCTTCAAGAGAGGGCTACAACAACCATGATGGGAGACTCTTCCAATGAAGAAACCAGCATATGTACAATGGGGCTAAATCAAGAAATGGGGGGAGGGAAAAGCCACACAGGTGGTCGGTAGTGCCATCAGAGTACACCCTGGACCATGGTGTAGAAAGGCCCAGGACGCCAAAGTGGAAGGAAAGCCTCCCTGCGCTCCCGCATGCGGTCGGAGCTGCCCTGTAGTCCCTCAAGCTGTCCTCTAAGAGTATGGATCAGCTCTAGCCAAAAATCGTGAACAATCTCTGGTGGTGCCACAGGGCGAGCCTCAAAGATGCGGAAGCAACGGGCCCGCCAGATGAACCAGAGTGTCAGGCCATTGATGAGCTCCCAACACTCCTCTCTCTCGCTGCACCACTCCTGTGGAGTAAGCTCTGTAGCAGGCTGGAGTGTAGGTCGCCCCTCCTGCATCACTATCATCCTGCTGGCGGAAGATAGCTCAAACTGAAGTGCCGGGCCCGTGAGGGTGGACCAAGCCGCTGCTCCCCAAGTGTATTGTCGAGCCGTGGAGAGAGCAGGCATCAGCCGAAGAACACGTAGCCACACCTGCTAGGCCGAGGGACAGACCCAAAGACAGTGACACTGACTCTCCACAAGATGGTCACAAGCTGCACATGTGGCCGAGAGACCACCATGCACTAGCTAGCTCCCAACTGCTGTAGCTCTATGTGCGACCAGCCAGTGAAATAAGGTGACTCGCCTTGGCTGTCTGGAGTCCCACAACCTCTCCTAGAAGGCTGCCAAGAACTCTGCTGTGAGACCCTCCTCCTGCCAATGAGGTGCTGCAGTGGGGCGGGCCTCTCTGTGTGCTGCTAGTATATGACGTCCCAGTCGAATAGTGTACTGAAAGAACGGGACACCTGGGTGGCCTGTAGAAGAGAAGGGGTCCCTCCAGAGCCACTCACCAGGATCCCACTGTACTCGTGCCAGTGGAAAACACTCCCAAGCCCACAACCTGCAGTGTCCAGTCTCAAGAGCTGCTTGGTCAGGATCTATGACACAAGTCCTTCCACAAATGCCCACTACTCGGATCCTCTGAAAACAACACTCTGCCACCTGCGGTAGGCGTCCCCCACCCTGAAGCTCGAAGAAAAGGGATGGAACAGACTCTGAGCAGGCCCTGACTGAGATGAGAACCTCCAGTCGTGTGAAGGCTCCCATCCACCTGGGTGCTACTGGCTCGAGAGGCGTCAGCCACTCAGTTGGAACTGCCTTTGAGATGTCCTGGCACATGCTCTGCACCCCTCTCATGCCCTGTAGCTGGAACCCCTGCATCTCCTCTGACAAGCCTGTGAACTCTTAACCAATCACCTAGAGAGCGCGCTGGACCTGCTGCCATGGGACCCCAGGAAACATGAGGCCGACTACCAACCACGTGGCCTCTCTGAGTGCTAACCATGGGGTTCCAAACAAGGGACTTCCGTAAGCGCTCCTCGGTACAAGTAGGTTGTCTCTGCTCCAGGCCTCGCCGCAAGAGCTCCGAAGATCGAAGCAAACTCATAGCGAAGCGGTCCTCCAGTCTCCTGCTCAAACCAACTCTGCGCATCTCTGTGAAGATCCATTTGGTCGAAGGTTGCTAGGGGCCTCCTGCCTGAGGCACCTTAGCATGAAGCCGTTGTAGCAAGAACTCCTTCCAGGGCTCCTCACCTGGAAGAAGTCCTCTGACGATCAACTTCCCAAGAAGGGCTCTGCTCTGCTGTGCTGGGTCAATGATCCCGAGCCCTCCCTCTGAACAAGAAAGAGTGATGACTTGAGCCACTTTGGCTCGGGCTATCTGAGTGTCACGTCCTGACCAAAGGAAGTTTCTGATCAGCCGCTCTACCTGGCTGATACAAGAACTCGAGAAGATCCAACAAGAAGTGATGTACCACATAGTCGCCAACGGGACCTGGTTGGCCACTACTACTCTGCCAGCCAAAAAAAGTCGTGCTGAGCTCCAATGTAACAGCTTTCTCCTGATAGACAGGAGAAGGGGAGCAATCTGCTGCTCGGGAGACAAGAACCAACCTGACAGCCCAAGTACCGAACTGCAGTCCCTGGGGAATCCACCTAAAACCCTTGCCTGGCATCCAATCGGGCACAGGAGCACTACCAACCGAGAAAGCCACTGTCTTTCTCCAGTTGATCAGTGCGCCGGATGCACAACAGAAGGTCTCTAGAGCCTGCTCACACCTGTGAAGGTTGGCCTCCTGGCCATCTAAGTACAAGGCTGAGTCGTCGGCAAACTCAGCGTCCAGTAGCTTATCTCCCCGGATAGTGAGTGCTAAGCCCCGTAGAACAACCTGCTGCGACACCAAAAACCTGCTCATCGCCTTCGCATAGAACAGAAAGAGGAAGGGGGCAAGAGGACAGCCCTGTCTGACCGAACGTGTGAGCATGAAGCGATCACCTCTAGCTCCTGCCAAAAGTACCTGACTGTGAGCCTATCTGTACAAGCTGACACCCCTCTGATCTAAGCATCTGAGAAGCCCATCCTGCATAGAGTCGTATGCCTTCTCAAAATCAAGAAGAAGAATCACTAGGTCCTCACCACGGAGCTCTGCTAGGGCAGAAGCCTCCCAAAAAGTAAAGATGTTGTCAAGGATACTGCGTTCCTTGACAAAACTTGTCTGAGTCCCATGTATAAGGCTCTCTAGGAGTGGTTGAATCCTCAAACTCAGAGCCTTGGCAAGAATTTTGCAGGCTGAGTTGAGGATGGTGATGGGGTGCCACTGTCGAATCTCATGCAAGGAGCCACCCTCCTTGGGAATGAGGTAGATCAGGCCCTCACTCATGCTTGTAGGCATCACTCCTGTGTGCAAAATGTACTGAAAAGCACTACAGTCATCTGGGCCAAGCAGGTCCCAGTACTCCAAGAAAAAACTTGGAGTCAGCCCATCTTCACCTGGACAGCTACCACGGGGGAGGGCCCTAAGAGCTGTGTGCAGCTCCTCAAGCTGAAGTGGTAGCTGAAGCCTCTGACGCATCTCCTCAGTCACAAGACAAGGCATCTGTGCCCAAACCTGCTCCCTGCATGCATCCTGACGCTCTGACTGGGGCTCTACAACCAGTAGCTCACGATAAAAGTCAGTAGCAACTGCACGCATATCCTCGGGGTCAGAAGCAATTGACCCGTCGGGCCTCCTCAACTGACTGACCTTGGCATGCGAATGCCGACGTCCCACTGCCTCAAAGAAAGCACCAATCACTCTGTCGCCCACTTGGGCCCACTGAGATGCCTGTGAGTGGGTGGAAAGCAAACTCATGCCGCCTCTCCGCTATGCTAACAACCTCCTGTCGAGCCTGCTGTAGCTCCTCCTCCAGCCAAGGACTCTCTGGATGCTGCTCCTGCATCCTCTATAAGGAAGCAAGGCCCCGTCTGAGACGCTACTCCTCCTCTCTCGCTGCAGCCCGGCGAGCCAGAGAGTCTTGGAGAAAGAAACGACTAATCTGAGCTAGGCCTGAGGCCACTCTGTCAGCAGGAGAATCCTGCCTATCCAAGCTCTCTATCCAGAGAGCCTCTACCCGCTCTCTGAGTGCTGAGTCCAACAAGACCCTCTCTGGGATGCGAAGTATCGTGCTCCCACTCCTTTGCCTGTCTGCCACTGTGAGGATCACTGGTGCATGTTCCGAGAAGGAAGTCCCTGCCAAAATGCCCACTGTCCCTCCCAAGTCACTGAAATCGTCACTAGTGTAGAAGCGATCTATCCGCAATAGATTCACTCCTCCCACTCTGTGGTCCGAACGAGAGAAGGCAAGGCTGTCTGGGGACCTCACAAAACTAGAGTGCTGCCAAACATCCGAGACCCTCAGACTCATACAAAACCTCTCCCAAGCTGCCAGCTCAACTCCATGCATAGTAGCATGGCTTCCACCAATCCTGTCAGAAGGGTCCTCCAACATGTTGAAGTCCCCTCCTATGCACCAGTGTTCTGCTTGCGGCAGAGACTCAACTATTTGTGACCAAAACTCTGCTCGAGCACTCGCCACATTGGACGCATAGATGTTCAGGAAGCCCACTTGGAAACCTTGAACCTACATAGTAATCCACTGAGCCCTGCCTAGCACAAAAATCCCTCTGCCCACAATGGCCTGCTGCAAAGAGTGCGCAATAGTCATACATACCCCACCTTGGATGCCTCCAGGTCCAAAAGCAGCTGACCAAAAAGTATCATATCGTCCACGCAAGAGCTGACCACAACGTCTAATGCGGCTCTCACAGAGATGGTGCTCTTGAAGCATAAGGAGATCAATCTCTCCTTCCACAAGGCAGCGCTGAAGCCCCTGACGCAGTCGGCCCCGCTGACGCTGAAACTAGGGCCCACCTAGTCCCTGCACTTTCCATGAGACGATCCTCATGGGGAGCGAGAGAGAACAGATGCTGCTGCAGCAGCTAGACGGGCTATCTTCGAGGCCGGCTTGGATGGGGAGTAATCTGCATCCGAACGTCCTCTAGATAGGCGTGACTGCAACGAGTGCCCGGCCCAAGCCCAAGCAGAGCGAGCCGTATGTAAAGCAACATTCTCTGTCCAGGAGTCCTCATGAATGTATACATAGCATGGCAAGCACTGTGTATCGGCAAAGAAGTAAACCACAATGTCTCTACATCCTGCTGAATCTGGAGGTGTCACCGCAAACTTGGCCAATGGCCACAAAGTCTGAAGCATGTCTGTAACTCCTAGTTCTCCCATGTGGTGGGAGAACTCTAGGACCTGTGTGTGTAACCATCCCAACACTGAGTCGAGAGTCCACTCTGTTTGGTCCCTGCCGCAAAGGGGAAATGAGAAGCCAACTGCTAAGTCCAAGGCCTCTGTCCCCCTAGCTGCAAGGAACAAAACATGGACCCCTGAAGCAGGCTGCCTCATGGTCTGCTAAGAGGTCGCCGAGAAAACGAGTGAAGTCGTAGTCGAAGAAGTCCCATCGGCACCGGATGTCAATGCTCGTCAGACCACGAGGGATAGTTGCAAGGGGACACGTTTGTACCTGTAGAGGGGGTCGCAAAAAAAGACAGGCCCTCTCTCGCCAAGCGACTCGTGGCAAAGGCGTTGCCAAGAGATCTCCTAGCAGCCGGAGAAGGCCCTGCCCTTTGGGTCGACTGTGGAACTGAAGCGGGAGGGGAGGGAGCGGTGGAGAAGAGGGGCGGGGGGGGAGCGACAGAGGTAAAGGGGCAGGGGGAAGAGGTGGTGGGAGCAGGAGGCGGGGGGGGGGGATGAGGAAGAGGGGGGGAACTCTGGGGGGGGGAGGGGCTGTCGAGGGTGCAGTTGGGTTGCTTGTTGGAGCAGGGACCTCATCCTGCTCAAGAGGACCAAACCGGTTCCCCGTGGGAACCCACTGTTGCTGAGTACGCGCCTGAGGACCACTCTGAGTGCCAGGCTGTCGCTGTGGCCCCTGTCGTCGTCAACCACGGACCTGCTGCCATCCCTCCTCCACTGGAGCCCCAGGCTCAGAAGGTGGCTCTGCATGTGTGCGCTGTCTTTGTCTGTGTCTGCTGGCCAGCCCTTGCAGGCTGGGGCTGAGGCTGTGGTGTAGGTCGAGGCCTCCTTCGTGGAAAACAGACCTTCGCTAGATGACTCATCTGTCGACAAATGAAGCACTGGTCCGGGAGGCCCGAATACCCCACACTCTGTCTAAACCAACCCCCACTCACCCGAGGCAGAAGAATAACCTTCGGGAGCGTGTGAGTGTCTCTGACCAAAACGCAAACTGAAAGAATGCCAGCCGCCTTGGCAGCTACTGAGGCTGTCGTGCGAGGTGTCTCCACGACCGTCCCTATGGCTGAGCCGATCCTGGACAATAGTGGTAAGTACTCCCTCCGCAAACTTGGAAAGCAGACGGAGATGGGATGTCTGCCTCCTCTATTAGAACATTCGAAGCAGGGTCGAAACCATGTCTCCATTGTCGAAAGTGGGCTCGTGCTGCACGGATGGTCAACGGACTCATGGCGATGACCTTGGACGCCATCTGTACGTCCAAGATCTTGCCCACCTCTGCGAGAAGGCGGGCCTGGAGAAGGTCACGTAGCACTCCTCTGCTAGGTCAGGTGCCGAGAATCTTGCAGATGACAGAAGTCGCCTGCAAGCGCTCTACCTCTGCGGCTAGGCTTGCTTGCTCTGTCGACGAAAGAGCAAGTCGAATGGTGGGCTTAGCGGGGTCGCGAGGGGGCTTCGGACGAGTCCCTCTGTGGCGGAGTTGGAGCTTCCATCTGTGTCTACTGCTGTGGCGAGGAGGCGGACGGTGAAGAGACTCTGCAACCGAGCGCGTCGAGCACATCCAAAGAAGAAGTGCTGCTAGAGCCAAATGCAAGAATCTTTGGGAAAGAAGAAGACGCGGGGGGGCGGGGGGAGAGCGGATAAGGAGGGCAAAGTGTGGGATCACAAAATGCAGCGGGCGGGGGGGAAGGCGGCATGAAAGGGGGGCAGCAGGCGGCCTGGGGGACGGCGCGAGCAAGGGGCAGCGGGCTGGAACGCGCAGCAGGGGGGCGGGCGGGCTGGGCTGCCGCACGCAAGGGCAGGCTGGGGCGGGAGGCAGCGTGAGGGCAGGCGGGAGCTGGGGGCAGCGTGAGTGCAACGAGAGAAGGGGGGGGGGGGGGGGGGGGGGGGGGGGGGCGTTCAGCAGTAGTGAGCAGCGTCGGTCTCAATCTCAAAAGTTTCAATTTGGATGAGATAAACTGGGTATGTGCTTTTAGTGCATCAAGACATCCGTCAAAGATCGGTGAGATCTGGATGTGATGGCTAATATTGCTACTCTAGGATGTCAATGGTTCTAATGAGGATGAGATGGTTGGATAGAAATCTGATTGATTCTAGTGCATCAAAGACATACGTGGAGTTCAAGATAAGAACTAGATGTGATGACTAGTCTGATTGATTCTATTGCATATGGAGTATGTGAGAGTTCGAGAATGAACTAGATAGTTATGCCTAGATACATGTGATGCATGCCATGTGGTTTGTACCATTCATGCATGTACATGATTGATTGACTAATTAATAAATATTATTGTGCTACCCTTGTTCTGTTTTGCAGATGTAATCAAGGACGATTACTATTTTTTTCAACAGGGGGTATGTCACAAATCAGCCAAGTGAGGTGCATAACACAAATCAACCCTAGAAAGTGGGGTGCCCTTCTTTTTTTTAAGCCAAGGGATTGGACAAATGAAAAGCCAAAGGTTAGACAAATGAAAAGCCAAAGGTTAGACAAATGAAAAGCCAAAGGTCGGATAAATGAAAAGCCAAAGGTCGGACAATTGAAAAGCCAAGGGTCAAAGGCATACAAAAGGCTAGGCTTTTACCTATATAAAGACCTCTTGAGGGAATTTGTGGGGATCATTAGTTTTTGGGCGATCTCTCTCTTTGAGCATTTCTTGAAGACGACAAAGGCTTGAGTCTTGTGAAGATAAAGAAGGCTTTGAGTACTTGTGACAACAACTTGTATTGGTCATTTTTTGCAATATAAAAGAAATAACCTTCGGGGGCGCTCGTTTTCTAGGGAAGGAATTTCCCCTTCTTGTGTCTCATATTTGGTCTCTTGGGATAGCTTCCTACGACGTTAAGACAATCTTCTTCTTCTTCTTCTCTCTCTCTCTCTCTCTCTCTCTCTCTCTCTCTCTCTCTCTCTCTCTCTTCAAGTAGAAGTGTTTGCTATTGTGATTCACCTTCTGTGCTTAACGTACGTAAAGGTTTCATGGTCGTTGTCAAACCCTTACTGACTGACCATTGTATTAGTTTCGTTGATCATGCAAGTTGTAGCAGAAATATGTATGTGCGCTCTTGAGTGTCGTGGGTTGCTTCTGTGCAGTATGCAAGACGCCTCACTTGACAAAACCTAAATGATATTTATCACATAGATACAAGATGAACAACAAGATTAACAAGTATAACAATGAATAGCTCACTGGTACAAATAAAGACAAACAACATACCTGATATCAAATAGATTAGTGCCTGGTTGGCAGCACACTCAGCTCGGTAGAAGTGCAATTCTGATTGTGTAAAACTAGACTTAAGAATTTGTTCTTTTAGAAGTTGTTGTGTGACGTTTGATTTCTAGGATCAAGTTTTTAAGATGTCTTATCCTTTCTTGTTTAAAATAGAGTACTTGTTTTAAGTTTTAACCAATTAAGCTGCGTCAACTTCTTTTACGCATGCCTTTTCTAAAAACATTTTTAAGTTAATAATGTTTTGTTTTATCTAGCTTTGTTTCGTAGCAAATAAAGTGTATTAGTTTTTTCTTTTTTTCTTTTCTTGTGTCCCTTGCTTTTATGGTTTTATGAGTGCTTTATTCCCTCTTATAATTTGTGAGTCCAAACTATTTTGAACTTATGAAGTTATATATACAGACTCTTGTCTTGACTAGACCGTGTAGATCGGGTAGATTGTCTAGGCTACATCTCCCCTAACATGAGGCTACACTGTACAAAAAGAGGGAGACTCTCCCAACATGGGTGATCGATGTGAAGGATCTTTACAACCGTTCATAGTAATGGGGTCCAAGCTAGCAAATCGTATTTATTCCATACTTCCTTACTCAAACGTAAGGAAAAAACTATGCTACTATGTGCTAGCCAAAACTACCACTGTCACTTTTTTGCGATGGAGTTCAAAAATCCGAGAGGAATTGAGTTAAGAGCCCTTGATGTGACATTGTCGCCAATGCTGCCGTTGCCGGTTCTATCCATCCATCAAGATTGGCTGCCCAAGCTGCACAATGTATTTGGAAAAAGGAACCCCAGGTGGTCGAGAGGGGTAGTAGGATCCCTATACAGCCATTTTCTTTCATCCCACTGTACTAGAGCTCATAGCCATGGAGTTTTGAAACAGGATTTTTCAAAGCGGGTTTTGGGGGTTTCAATCCATGTCTAAACGCCATCCGAGAGGTTTTGTAAAACAACTCAAGTTAAATGCGGACATATATACATGAACGCTCAATGTTTATGTGCATTGCACAACATGTCAAAGTAGGATATATTTTAGGTGTGATGTGCTGGAGTACTAATGGCTTACTTGAAACTTAAAAACTTCAATTAGAATAGATGGGAACCACACAAATGAACATCTTTGTCTACAAAGAAACGCAAAGTTTTAGAACCGATTTCCCAAGACCTTTTGTGGAAGAAACGGATCCTAGGCAACTATGGTTGAGCTAGAGGCCGAGCCCTGAAAAGGCCCATAAAAAACCTCCAGTCCCCTTTGACTCCTACCTCTAGATTAAGAATCCACTGACGATGTGCTGTTGCCAAAACTCTGATCCTCTGGAACATGCACTTCATTTCTCCAAACGCGAGAGAGCCGTCCCTTCTGCACCTCAAAGTAAAAGCACTTACCTCGTGTGTACATGCTTTGACTGCAATCAACTGTAGTGTGGATAGTGTGTCGTGCTCTCTACAGTGGGTGCTGCTCAATGCACTGTGCGTGACATCTCACTCAAACAGAATGAAAACACAGAAAACAATAGATAACAACAAATTAACACAGAGACACAGCAGCAGACCAGAACATATGGACTCGACTATCTCAAAGGAACCAATACAAACTCTGGCGTGGTAGCACACGCAGCTCCAGTCCAGAACTCACGGGTACAATGGGGGTGTCAAGGCTCAGATGTGCAGGTTGACGACGTTGGACCATATATGAAGAAGATGATCGTGATGACTCAGCTGCTACCACTCATATGTACCAACATAAAGAGCCACCAACGTCTCATAAATGTCAGCAATCTAAGTCTATCCCCAATATGAGTGGTGATGGTGACTTGGCCATGATGTCCACTAGACCATCGTCCGTATCCCTTCCCTGCCACGGGTCACTACCAGCCTAGAGAGTCTGTCCAGTGTGCACCAGACTAGACCAACTGTACTAATTGTGTGTCCTGTGAAAGTGACACTATAGCCTGCTACAGGTTGTTTGCTCGCCACAAGACCGCTCACCGTCTTGGTGAGAGGAATACTGGAAAACTGTGAAAGAAAACCACTAGGTACTGCATCTGTACAATGGTGAGCTCCTGATTCTGTCATCCAAGAGATAAGAGTTGTGGCCACTGCTACACCCAAAGTATCAGACTCTGGAGGTGGAGCCATCAGATCGATGAGAAAACTGTGGACTCTATAAGTGCTCTCCACAAACAGACTCTCAGTGAAAGGAGCAGCCACCTGCTGCTCGGTGGATGGGAGTACCTGGCCTGAAGTGTACTGAGGCCGTCGACTCGCACACCCATGTCGATGTGCGCTTGCAAAGCCGTCACAAGGAGCCGTCTGTGAGGATGACATGTGTGGTAAGGAGCCAAAGGTGCCAGGCTGCTGAAATCCGTGAGGGTAGTAGTCAAATTGCTGCTGTGATGGAGCACCTCCCCAAAACTGTCGATGGCTGTGCTCTCCATATCCCATGGGCGTCTGTACTGATCTAGCGGGACGAGCGCACCCATATCCCATGGTAGCCTGAGGCTGCTGCTGAAACCCCATGCCCCCCTAGACTAGCATGTCCCGAAATCCTTGCATTTGAGCTTTGAGGTCATCAATTATCTGGGACTTTACATGCAAAGCCTGACGCAGGGCGAAAATGGTAGCATCTCTATCAGCAATGGCACTCTCTGCAACTCGCAAGCAGCCTTCCATGGCCGCATATGTGGCTGAGTGCTTTTGGTGGGTAGCTGCTAATTTCTCGGCACCAAGTTCAATTATTGCAATAGCATTTTTTGACTCCTGCACGTTCTCTTCAGAGATTCTAAACAATGAGGTAGAGTCTCTTCCACTGGAAGAAAAATCAGTACCACCTGGAGGTGTAGAGTGCCCAAGAGGCACTGCAGTTGAGGTCGGGGTGATAGTAGGAGTAGGGTGCCCAAGAGGCACTGCAGTGGATGTTGGGGTGATAGTGGTAGCAGGTTCAATGGGTGAGCTGGAGATGAGAGAGAATGACGAGGGTACCACAGGTGCTGAGAAGGGTGTGGTAACAGTGGCAGGAGTATAGACGGGAGCAGTAGGGAGAGGTACCTGGGGGAGAGAGATCGCCTCAGTAACAGGAGTGGGTGTACCAAGAACAGCGGAGCTCCCGACGGCCTCCGGCACTGTAGAGACGGGGACGGAGGTAGAAGAAGGACGTCGTGGAGGATGCGTCATCCGAGTCTGGCTCTCTGAAAATGGCAAAGGTCGTAGTGTCTTTGCCGTATCTTTTACCACTTTGACTCTTTTCTTTTGTTTCCTATCATCTGTGCCAAGAGACTTTCTTTTTGCTTGCAATGGCAATGCTGCATCCTCATCCACTTCAAGAGGGTTGATGTGGATGTTTATCACCCAAGCCAACAGTGGCGCGGCAAAATATTGGAAGCTAGATTGAGGTGATTGCACTTGTGCTCTAAAACTTTTCGCCCTAGTCTGCAATGATGTAAAGAGGATCTGATGAAACCCGCAAGGTATGTTCTTGATTAAACACTAAAGACCATCACATTGTGGGAATGTGGTAGATACTTCGCATTTCCCCTTTGGTCCTTGAGCATCTCTCACTAAAAAATAATATCTGAATACTGCTAAGAGAGCTTTGTGATGCTGTAGATTCGGATGATCCGGTTTGAACAATACCTTGCATGCCTGCATGGTAGCAGCTTTAGAGAGCTTTGAATATGACCTAGTACTCGACTGCAAGGAGGGAAAGTTGGTCATCCCCATTGCATATCCTAGACGCGCCGCTGTCAAAGTGTGTTCTCTGACTTTGGGAAATTTTTCTAGCATTTCGTGAATCATGCCGACAAGTATGTCATCAGGAAGGACAGCTTCAGCTAGCAATGTTACATCCAAGTTGTCCAATTGGTCATGTGAGAGAACATCTGTAAGAGATGGCTTGGGCTGCTGCATGTGAAAATTGAGGAAAAATTTTGTTTTGTGTTCTGTTTTGTCAGGCCTGTCAATTTCATGACTGAGCAGGTGACTCATTGCTTTTCTTTTCCCTTTTGGATCCTTCTCCTGTGCACTTGAGCTACCACTGTTTGAGCCTGAGCTGGAATCTTCATCTGATGCCGAGGCCTTGTAACTTTCGTCAGATGGAGCATTGGACGTCATATCTGTGACCCCATGGCTGCTAGGATATGATTCCGCTTCAGTTTCATAATTGGCCTGCCTGTGTGGTTGAGGCCTTTTCCTCAGCAACAGTTTTTTGCCTCCTACCATAGCCACCTGATTGACGACTATCTGTAAACACTACAACAGTATTTTCTCGAAACCCAAAAGCTTATAGCAGTGAGCACACTACACACTAGATTCTGTAAGGCCCACAAGAGCATACATAAAAACATCCCCAGGATCATACATACATCAGTACATCACCGTATGCTCGATGCAGCAATCGCAATTTTGTATACAACATAATCCCGATTTCTGTGCTGCTGAAAGTTGAAAGCTGGTATCTTGAAAATCTGACTGAGAGCAGGTGAATTTCGATGGCGAGGACGCGAGCGCAGTATGGACGGATTGTGTGCAGAGAGGTGCAGAGAGCCGAGTTGATTGTGCAAACACTGCGAGCGGGGCTGAGGATGTAGATTAATGTGCAGGTAGACTCGTTTACGGTTTGGTCGAGGGGTGATGGTTGGATAGGGCGAGAGGGAGAGGTGAAGGTGGGTAGGGGCCGAAGGGTGAATAGGGGCGAGGGCTGGGTATAGGGGATGAGGGGCGAGGGGGCCAGAGGTAGATAGGGGGGCAAGAGGTAGATAGGGGCGAGCAGAGGCGAGGGCTGGTGAGGGGGGTAGGGGGGGAGGGCTAGTTAGGGGGGCGAGTGCAACAGGTAGGGGCAAGTATAACCGGCCTATACAACGTAGAGGGCGGTACTATTTCAATTACCTGTTAACTTTACACAGAGCACTGAGAAGGAAAGAGAACACAGTTGTGTCCAGCGACTAGAATGTCACTGCGCACACGAGACCGACACCTTGTAGGCCCCAAAGACTGGCACCCCTTTCGGTATTTCTTTATTCAATTTAAGGTAGACGATCCGACCACTTAATACAAGCTTTCACAAAGCTGTCCAAACCTGGCGAGGGCTGAAAACGCAGGTTTTCGACTTGATTTCGGCAGCATAACGGTGCAAAAACCCCTGTAGGTCAAAAGTACCTGTCTAGGGCGGATTCCCTCGCTATCTGGAAGCTTTCTGGTGAGCTGTCACAGAAATTCAGCGGGCTGTAATTCTCTGCTTTTCACTGCCGGGTGCCCAAAATCTTGTACACGTATCCCAAGGCTCTCACGAGGCTCCCCTGGTGTTCCCTTGCAGTTTAGGTGCGAAACCCTAAACCTGCAGAAAAACACAGCAGGCTGTAATTCCCTGTTTCTGATCGTTTTTAGCGGAGCGAACACGCCTACGCGTGTCCCAAGGGCTCCCGCACGCAATGGGACAGTTCCCCTGTGAATTGGACGAGTTTTCATGCAAGAAAACTCTCCAAACTCGCAATCTTTCGCGATGGAACTGTGCGTACCTGTGGGCGATTAGCAATTAGCTAATCCGGTTCCTGTTCAGAAGGCTCTTGCCTTGGCAAACGCGCATAAACCCCCAGAACTGTACATGTTCATCTCAGTAGCCCAACTAGTGGGACATTACCATATGTGCCAAAGGGGAGAGAGAGATGCATGAGAGCAAATCATCGCGCTACATGAGACAGAGGAGAAGGCAAGCTTTCCATAAAAGCTGTAGACTTGCACCCACTACTCACACACACATTGTAGGTCTCTTATGAGTGAAAAATTAGTCCCCCTCTCTCTCTTGGGCACCTCTAGACTGACCGACCCAGACTCTAGATGTGAGAAACCTATTCGGCCACAGCCGTTTCACACTGGCCATGCAATGTCCACTTGCACCTTTTCAAGGGTTCCGAGGAAAACAAGTAGAAATAAGAATAAATAAAAATAAATAAAAATATCTAGTACTTATTTACGAAAGGCAACAGGAAAAATACACCTCCTGGTGACACACCCCACCCTTGAAATACTGCAAGCGACCTCGCTTGCATGCCAATAATACATGCGGTATCTCTTGATATCACATATATTCTATGATGGGAATCTAGGATATACATGCTTCCAGAAATGTAGCGTTGGACGATTAAACAATCCCACCAACCTGGCTACGACACATATATCAAGCATAGAAGTCTTCTAGTGTACTCTTGAGCACAAACTTCTCTAGCTAAATTCTGTATGGAAAGAGTAGATACAATTGCTTAACTACTCTGTTGAGCATCATGAACCATGCTCTTGCCTTGCTCCAAAAAGGTTACATCAAGTCACTGTGGGTTCCATCTGAAAGGCTTCAAGATACAATTGCAATAGCTGAGGTGAATCAAGCAATTTAGACTCTTCCACCCATTTGGCATCCAACGATGGATAGTTCTTGAACTTCACCAAATAGCGTCTTGCAACCTTTCCTCTAACCTTTCTTTCTTTATGTGCCAATATCTGTTCAAGAACAAGGATCTCATCCAATTCTTCCACTTCGGGTTGTTCCTCATCAAGCATATTCTTTGGTGCATCGCCAACAAAGGGTCTTAGAAGGCTGACATGAAAAGCATTATGTATTTTCCAACCTTCAGGTAGCTTCAACCTGTAAGCTACATTACTGATTTTTTCCAAAATCTGAAAAGGACCATAATATCACATACTGAGCTTAGGAAACAAACGTTCCTTGCCTTTCCTTTTCCTTAACCTGGCCTTTTCAAAGCGCAAAAGCACCCAATCACCAAGTGAAAATACAAGTTCACGACGGTGACGATCAACAGCTTTCTTTTGCTTAGTCTGAGTCTTCTCAAGAGCAATATTTATCTTCCTGTATGCTTCATCCGCATCTTGTACATGCTTGTCTGCCTCAAATATCTTGTCCTTAGTCTGCAAAATGGGCGGGACTTTCTTCCTCCTTCCACTATCTCAAGTGGTGCCTTACCTATTGAGTATGCACAGTGTTATTGTAAGCATATTCAACCAATGGGAGATGGCGTTCCCAAGTTGCTTTGTGCTCTGACACATAACATTTGAACTGATCCAAGACAATAGAATTTGCCTCTTCTGACTGTCCATCAGTTTGCGGATGAAACGAAGATGAGAACTTTAGCGTAGTGCCCATATTCTCAAACAATGCCTTCCAGAAAAGACTCGTCATACGTGGATCCCTGTCACTGACAATTGATTGAGGCATCCCGTGATATTTAAAGATATCGCTCATGAATATCTTGACCATGTGTTTTGGCTTTATCTTCTTCCTCACAGGAATGAAATGGGCGTGCTTACTGAACCTACAAATGATAGTCCAAATCCCATCATTGCCTATTTGCATCCTTGGAAGATCAAAGATAAAGTCCATTTCTATGCTTTCCCATGGCCTATCAGGGATCGGGAATGGCTGCAACAATCCCGGTTGCTTTTGCCTATCAAATTTGACTTTTTGGCAAACCAAGCATGATCTTACAAATGTGTCAACATCTTGACGCAAAGCTGGCCAATAGAAGAATGCCTCAACCCCTTTCACTGTCGCATCAATTCCACGATGTCTAGCATAAGGTGGAGCATGACGTTCCATCAAAACCTTTGGCCGTAATTGTTTAGTAACGCATAACTTTCCATGCATCATGAGAAAGTCATTCTTAAGCATATAGTGCTCATGATGTTGGCCATCAACAAGCTGGTCATAGATCCTTGCAAAATCTGAATCTTCAGCATATTGTGTCTTCATTTCGTCTAGTTCACAATTGTACAGAATTGACATTGCTGAAATTTGGGGCTTTCATGACAACGCATCAGCCACCACGTTCTTTTTCCCTTGCACATGCACGATCTGAAAATGGAACATTGACAAGATGTTTGCTCATCGCATGTGCTTCTCAGACGACTTCGCCTGTGTGAGAAAATATCGCAAGGTTTGATGATCCGTTTGGACAAGAAAATCAGCCCCTAGCAGATCGTGTTTCCAACTAGTGAGAGCATGAATTACTGCCAACAATTCTTTTACAAATGAAATAGCAGAAGCAGAAACAAGTGGAACAGACTCGCTTTTAAGCTTTACATCAAGGACATGAGTCTTTCCTCTATGTACAAGGGTAATCTTTTTGTTGTAAGTATCCACCATAGCATGCAACCTGTAACACCATGGGATACAAGTAACACATCACAATCCTCAAGTGGCATAATATGAAATTCTTCCGCATCGACATAGCTTTGAACGTGCATACGAAGCTTCCCAAGAATGGGAGTAACAGGCTCTGAATGACCTGGGCATGCCAAACCTGCTTCCCCTGTCATACCCATCTTCTCGGTACGAATGCCCAACTTTGATGCCAATTCTGGTGATATGAAATTTGCACGGGCTCCTGGATCAAAGAAAACCAGCACTGTATGGTCTCTAACTTTGCCCCAAGCTCTGCACAGCTCCGTGGCATCTGTGTTTGGTTGGTCTCCAACCAAATCTGGGACAAGTCTTGCACTCGGCTTTGGCTTCTTGCCTTTATGGTCTGACTTGTCATCCTTATCCTGTGACTTCTTCTGTGGGCGTTCATTTGCAAAATGTCGTTCCTGTTCACAAATGTAGCATTTCTTGGCCTCTCTAAGAGCTTTCCTTTCTTCAAAGGTTTTGCCAGAAAAATGTCTTTTTTGTCCTTGTCCTCGTCCTGAAGGAGATTTAGACTGCTTTTTGGACGTATCAGTTTCTTCATTAGAGGGCTTCTTTGTGGGAGGCTCAGAAGGCTTTGCTGCAACATTGCCCTTGGCTGAAAACTGTTTGCCTTGGGACCCTTTCTTGTGGCTATTAAATCCATCGGAATCTCCCTTCGACAGATTGCTGGCCATTCTTGCATTCTCTATCAAGTGAAACATATTCATGACGGTAGTCTTTGTGCAGTAGTCCCTGATTTTCTTGGGCAATCCGCAACAGTACTTCTCAATCTGTTCTGACAATGGCACAAACCTGTAAGAGGTGACTGGCAACAGTGCGGCCCAAAACTGTTTATTGTACTCTTCCAGATTCGCACACTGTTTAGCATTCAACTCGTGCCATTCTGTCATCACATCCACTTCAAAAGTGTTTGTCAACCATGCAGGTGCAAAAAGCTGTTTGAATTGGACCCACGTTGTTGGGGCTTGACCCTGGTTCAACAATGCGGTCCACCATTGAAGCGCATTCCCTTTCAAGAAAGTGGCAGCCTTGTGTATATTTGAAGATTCCGTGAAGTTGCCTCCAGCATAAGCTGCATCGAATTGTTGTATGAAGGTCAAAGCCTTCAATTGGTCCTCAGTTCCTATGAAAGTTTGAAACTTCACTTCCTGCCCACCTTCCTTGTAATCCTTAGGCTGACTCAAAGGAGCCACATTTTCATAAACAGGTGCCTGTAACAGTGGTGCTCCATGATTGTTCATTCCAACACTCGCATCAACTGTTTTACCTGTCGTATCTGCATTTTGTACGTATGGCTGCGAAAAACCAGCCATACCAAATTGTGTTCCAGGCACTCGAAATTGGCCATAGGCACCCTAGAAACCTGGTTGAACACCCATGTTCGCGTACATAGGGTTACCCATGCCTGTTTGCATTGTCCTGAACACATTCCTTGGCATATAACCTGTGGATGGTCCAGCCATAGCGTGAAACACTGAACCACCTCCAAAATAACCAGGATAAGTATTAGGTAATGGAAGGTCTGATGCATAGCCTGTTCATTATTCCCTTGACCATTCACAAACGGTTCCTGTCCAGCTAAAGCAAGTTTCTTTGGATCATTGGACACCGCTAGTTGCTCAACCACATGGGATTTCCCTCGAGCATCATGAGTCCTCTACGCATTGGAAATCTCCTTTTCCTGCAACGGCTCAGTCATGCCCTGTGTAGGAGGCTGAAAACCCTGTGTCGAAGCCTGTAAGAACTCCTGCATCCTTGGGTTGTTAGCCAATTGCTGAAACATGTCCATGCAACAACGCAGTTGAGCTCTAAACAACCTGTCCTCTTCTTGAAGAGTTGAAGGAACTTTCTCTGTACCATGTGAGGAAGATCCCTCTTCAGGTACTTGGTCTCTCTTCTCTGCCATAATGACAAGCTCTGTGTTTTGCTTTCACCCACAACAATCCACGCTGCACTTTCTGAAGAAAAAGTGACTATCCCGTCGATGGAACCATATAACCGGCCTGTACAACGTAGAGGGCGGTACTATTTCAATTACCTGTTAACTTTACACAGAGCACTGAAAAGGAAAGAGAACACAGTTGCGTCCAGCGACTAGAATGTCACTGCGCACATGAGACCGACACCTAGTAGGCCCCAAAGACTGACGCCCCTTTTGGTATTTCTTTATTCAATTTAAGATAGACGATCCGACCACTTAATACAAGCTTTCACAAAACTGTCCAAACCTGGCGAGGGCTGAAAACGCAGGTTTTCGACCTGATTTCAGCAGCATAACGGCGCAAAAACCCTTGTAGGTCAAAAGTACTTGTCTAGGGCGGATTCCCTCGCTATCTGGAAGCTTTTTGGTGAGCTGTCACAGAAATTCAGCAGGCTGTAATTCTCTGTTTTTCATTGCCAGGTGCCCAAAATCCTGCACACGCATCCCAAGGCTCTCACGAGGCTCCCCTGGTGTTCCCTTGCAGTTTAGGTGCGAAACCCTAAACCTGCAGAAAAACACAGCTGGCTGTAATTCCCTGTTTCGGATCGTTTTTAGCGGAGCGAACACACCTACGCGTGTCCCAAGGGCTCCCGCACGCAATGGGACAGTTCCCCTGTGAATTGGACGAGTTTTCACGCGAGAAAACTCTCCAAACTCACAATCTTTCGCGATGGAACTGTGCGTACCTGTGGGGGATTAGCAAGTAGCTAATCCGGTTTCAGTTGAGAAGGCTCTTGCCTTGGCAAATGCGCATAAACCCTTATAACTGTACATGTCATCAGAGTAGCCCAACTAGTAGGGCATTACCATATGTGCCAAAGGAGAGAAAGAGATGCACGAGAGAAAATCATCGCGCTACATGAGACAGAGGAGAAGGCAAGCTTTCCATTAAAGCTGTAGACCTGCACCCCTACTCACACACACACTATAGGTCTCTTATGAGTGAAAAATCAGTCCCCCTCTCTCTGTTGGGCGCCTCCTCTTGCTGAGGTGTCCTGCAGGTAGCTCTCCTCCTGCCAAGTGTTCAGTTTGCCCCTTTGAGTTAATTCCCTAGTTCCCACTGACTTATAAAGTTATAAGTGACTTTCCGAGTGGCCCATACTTCGTTTGGCGCACACAAGCTTCCATACTCGTCAGAATTCAGTGCTAATTGGCCTGACGAGTCCCAGACTGACCGACGCAGACTCCCGATGTGAGAAACCTATTCGGCCACAGCCGTTTCACACTGGCCATGCAATGTCCACTTGCACCTTTTCAAGGGTTCCGGGGAAAACAAGTAGAAATAAAAATATCTAGTACTTATTTATTGAAGGCAACAGGAAAAATACACCTCCTGGTGACAACGAGCAGATAGGATAGGGGGGTAGGGTTAGGCTGAGTAGGTTTTAACGTCCTAGGAACAATACCAAGAAAAATCAAAGATGTATCCGACGAGAGTTGAACCTCGGACGTTGAACAAATCCACAAGGACAGAGAGGCAGTAGAGATAGAGAGACAGAGAGATAGAGATACAGATAGAGACACAGAGATAGAAACGGAGGATGACAATCCAATTTATGACTGAATTCAAATAATTAAAAAGAACAATCTGGATCATAGTAGGACTCCAAAAACCAAATTATATCAATGAGATAAGAGCAAAATGGACGCACGCAGTAAAGGTAGGAGAATTTTAGCGATAACACTGATTACAACGGAGATGAGAATCGACATGAGGAAGATTTGAGAAGAGGGAAAAATGGAAAGCTGGAGAGAGTGAGGAGGGGACAATCGTATGGTTGTTGGTGGGAGGGATAACATCACCAGATTTTTGAAGAGTCAAGGCGAGTGATAGCACTTGATTCTGGATCCATTTAACAGCGGCAAGGGAACACCTTCCAAAGTGACCAACTGGACAGTCCCCTGTGGCAAAATCTCTTGTACCATGAATGGCCCTTGCCATGTTGGGACCAACTTCTTAGCTTTTTATAGATATTTAGCTTGATAGAGTAGCACCAGTGTTCCTTGCATTATTTTCGGCTTTCTGAGATGGCGATCATGCCACGCTTTGCGATGAAGTTGCTGGGCTTGCAGAGCATGTGAAGCTAACATCCTGCTTTCTTCTAACTTCGAGAGACGAGAGAGGTTTGCGGAAGCAATACCCGCTGTGACGCGAATGCTTCCCACTCTTGCTGAGCCTGAGTTGAACTCGTATGGTACAAGTGTTTCTAAACCGAAAGCTAGCTGGAATGGGGTGTGGTTAGTGGTTGCTTTGAAGGGGGTGCGATAAGCCCAGACTATGCCGAGGATAGCTTGAGCCCAAGAAGTTGGATGTAGGTGACAAGTTAGTGCTCTCGGCTTGCCCATTTTCTCTGGGATAGTAAGAGAAAGATTTGCGAATGAAAATTCTTATAGTTCGTGAGGAGTGTGGAGATCAGGTCGTTGACGAAATGACTACCTCGATCACTTGTGATTTCTAGAGGGCACCCAAACCTGCAAAAAATATTTTCATACAAAAATTTTACGACAGTTCTTGCTGTACAGTCGATGGTAGCCACTACCTCGGCCCACTTGGTTGCGTAATCCGTCGCTACTAGGAGATACTTACGATTGCCGGGTTGAGCAGGTGGAGCAATTGGACCAACAAAGTCCAAGCCCCATCGCTCAAAGGGCAACCACACCATAGATACCTACAGAGGGCGATTGGATTGCTTGCTAGGCTTGGGCGCACATCATTGACAAACATCACAAATCTTGACATGAGCAATAGCATCTCTGAATAGATAGGGCCACCATAAGCCTGTTTGCAAGATTTTTGCACCGTGATGTGACCAGGGTAATGGCCACCTGTAGGACCACTGTGTGCATCTTCCAGAATGTGGTCCACTTCATGAGGGGAGACGCACCTGCGCAGCACACCATCTGGCCCAGATTTGTAGAGTTGTCTGCCAATCAAAGAGAAGGGTCTAGACTTCAGCAAGAGTCTTCAAGCATTCTCAGGATATAGGCCAGTAGAGAGCAGATGTAACACATCTCCATACCATTCCGGGGTCGTGTCGACCTTAAAGAGATGACTATCCGGAAAGTCATCATCAACCCCAGTATCTGGCTCACCTGTGTGTATGCGAGAGAGGTGGTCGGCCATGACGTGGCGCTTGCCTGGACGGAGAACTACGTCGAAATCAAATTCTTGGAATATCAATAGCCACCTCCAGACTCTTCCTGCAACTTGGGGTTGAATCAAAAGATAGTGTAGCGCATGATGATTCGTGATGATAGTGAAGTGAACCCCTAACAAGTAATGATGAACTTTTGTAAAGAATACACCATAGCCAAACCTTCCCTTTCTGTGGTGGTGTAGTTGCGCTCAACCTTTGTGAGCAAGCGACTGGCATAGTGGACTGGGTGATCTAGGTTGAACTCCTTGCTAAGCTGAGTCAAGACCGCGTCGACCACAAATTGACTAGCATCCGTATGGACATGAAAAGGAGTGGACCAATCAGGAGCAACTAAAATAGGTGCCAGTTAGGCGCTTTTTGAGATAGGCAAAAGCTTGGGATTCAATTGTGGACCACTAAAAGGGTATAGCAGCACTAGTCACGCGAGTCAAGGGTTGGGCAACCTCTGCATACCTGCGAATGAACTGCCGATGATAGCCTGCATGGCCTACAAAGCTTTGAACACCTTTGGGATTAAGTGGAGGGGGCAATCTTAAAATGGCCACTATTTTCTCAGGGTTAGGTGTGCTAAACCTTCAACAGATGTAGCACCTTCAGCAGACACGATATAACCTAAAAGCATACCTTGAGTCACCAAAAAGTGGCACTTGTTTGGATTGAGCTTAAGGGGTGCCTCGCGACACTTCGAGAAGACTGCAGAGAGTTGAGCCTGGTGCTCCTCCAAGTTTTCCATCGGGGTGGAACATTGGGCGCCAAAGAAGGTGGAAAAATCATCCATGAAGATTCTGAGATTGTCGTTGCGCAAGGGACAAAATATGATGTAGACAATACGATTGAATGAAGGAGGAGTGTTTTTTAGCCCAAAGGACATCCTTTTGTAGATAAACATTCCCCATGGAGTGACAAAATCTGTCTTTACCTGGTCGTCAAGATGTATTCCTAACTGATTGTAGCTGCTGAACCCGTCCATGAAACTGTACAGTACATGCCCAACAACATCTTCGAGGACTCTCTCAGTGAAAGGGGTCGGAAATCCATCCGGGATTGTCACCTTATTCAGAGCCCGATAGTCGACGAAAACTCGAATTTTGTTGGATTGTTTCTTGGGAGCGATAACCATAGGGGACAACCATTCTAAGTGCTCCACTGGCACAATAATATCTGCTTCTTGCATTTTTTCTAACTCGACTTTGACTGCTTCTGCATACTTGGGGTTGAGCTTGTAAGCCCGTCCTCTGACCGGCTTAGCCCCCTCAACCAGAGGGATTGTGTGGACTCCTAACTCTGCTGGGATCCCTTCCAAATCATGGTAAGACCAAGCAAACACATCCTTGAAGCCGCCCACTAATGCCAAACCCACCTCCATGCTATTTGATATTGATGGGGCTTTCTGGAAGAAATGGCTGACTTGCAGTAGATCTAGGTACAAGAGAAAGCCCTAAACAAAAGAGAAAAGCTTACAGTAGAGACAATCTTTTCCAACAAGTGTCGCTCTACGACATGTTACGGATAGATGCAAGTTTTTGAAGTGACACCCTTGTAGTTATTGAGTCACTTTACCTCGGAGCAGGTCCTAGTGGCGGGCACCTCCCAATGCAACTATCAGAGTCCTATATGATATCCTATCCCGCTGCTCCCCCCACTGATTATAGAAGCCCTTGTCTCACCGTGTCCATCTTGGGGCTGTAATTCTCAGGACTAATAGTGGATGGTGGATCTGGCATCAACCTGATGCCTGAGTTCACTATGGTGGCTTAAGGTTTGCAGCCTACACGATGTGCTTCCTTCACAATTACAGTGGCCAACCAGAGGACAGTCTACCCATTGGGCATAGTGGACAAGGTGCCTCTGTAGGTACAAGACTTCACCTTTACCTTGGATTTTGTTGTTGTTCATCTTTCCCAGGTTGAGGGAGGATTTCCTTTGCTCATTGGTAGACTATGGTTGTAGCACACTAAAGCACTGCATGATTGGGGAAATGATGCAATGTGGATACATATTCTTGGCTCTCAATGAAACCCATCCGACTTGAAGGAGGCATGGATCCAGTAGTTCAACATAGTTCTTTGTCAATGGAATCCAACCCTGAATTGGAACGGTCTACTCCACCTCACAGGTTAGAAGATCTGTTGGAGTGGTTGGAAGCTACCAAGCTATGCCTTGTTATAGGGTCTCTATTCAATCTCTGCCTCATGATACACCCTCTTCCAATGTTTCTACAATAACTGAGCCCAGTGAGGAACCTGAGCCAGTCACCACCCCACCTCGCCCCTCACCATCCCCTTCCCTCCTCCTTGGCCCTACTCTCCTCTCCTCGCCCCTCACCACCCCCCCCCTCCTCCTTGCCCTTACCCACCCCTCCCCTCTCCCCTCATCCCTCACCACTCCCTCCCCTCCTCGCCCCTACCCACCCCTCCCCTCCCCCCTATCCTCCCCCTTGTCCCTCACCACCCCACCTCGTCCCTCACTACCTTCCTCTCTCCTCGCCTCTACCCACCCCCCTTTCCCTCTCGCCCCTCACCACCCCCCACCTTATCCCTAACCACCCTCCTCACCCACTCTCGCCCCTCACCTCCCCCCACCTCGCCCCTACCCACCCCCCTTCCCCTCTCTCCCCTCACCAGCCCCCACCTCGTCCCTACCCACCCCCTCCTCTCTCCCTCGCCCTACCATCCACCCCCTAGCCCCTATCTATTTTTTGCACATTTGGGGAATTTCTCATGTGTGAAGACCATTCGTGGTACCAACTCCTCGTCCTTTTGGCTGCATTTCCACTAGCTTTGTGACTTGCTGGGATTTTGCCGTACTTCTTCAGTTTCTGCTTTCTATACAGCCTCTCTCACTGTGGCATCATATTCTGCAAATACCTACATTTCATCATTTCTTCTCCATACAACTTCTTTCAGTCAAGTTGCTTGCATTCTTCCTGCTAGTTTCAATGTTGTTTGCTAGTTTAAGTGTTCTCTCTCACTGGGACGGTGAGTGGTATTGTGGTGGGAAACCTGTAGCAGGGCTACAGTGTCAATGGTACAGGACGGGCAGTTAGTTACAGTTGATATGGAGTTCACACTAGGCGGTCACCTGGCTAGCCTGGGCAGTGACACGTGGCGGATGATACGGATGGTGATTTAGTGGACACTGTGACCAGATCACCACCACCTCAGATTGGAGATAGGCTTAGTTGGATTGGGATATTTTGCTAGCCGTTGGTGGCTCTTTATGGGATACATATGTGTGGTTGGCTCCAGTGGTCGGATACATCATCATCATCCACTTGTATGGTGGAGCGTCATGAGTCTCTTGAGTTCATGCACCGCACGTCTACACCGTCCCTGCACATTGGAGCCTCAATACCTCCATTGTACCCTCGAGTCCTGGGCTTGGAGCTGAGTGTGCTGCCAGCCAGAGTCTGTATGGTTCTATGAGTTTGTCGAGTTCCACTGAGTTCTGAGTCTGTTGTGCTTTGAATTGTTCCATATCAGTGTGATGTTTTCTTTCTACGGAGTGAGGTTTCTTGCATACTGCACTGAGGAGCACCCACTGTAGAGAGCACGACACACTTTCCCTGCTACACTCATGTGATGGTACTTACAGTGGCAGCCCATTGAGGGGATCTGGCTTTGGGAGATTTGCTACCAACTGTCTTGATTACGTTTTTGCACTTGTTACCTTGTCTTTTGTGCTTTTTGTTTGGATATTGGATCATATGACGATGATGTATTTTGTTGGACCCAAAGTTCTTTTAGGCGTTTTGCACACAGTAATAACCATTTCATTCCTGCCCTAGATAGATTCAAAAAATAAATAGAAAAATAAGTGAGCCCAGTTTCAGGATTTTGGTCCTGGGTGTGCCATGTATACCATCTAGGGTTTCTCACATCATGTCCATAGTCAGCTACCTGAAAAATTATTACCTTGAATGCCGGCTCTCATAGGAAACCCTAAATTTCTTTTACAGATCATCTTGACCAAACATGGCTTTTTTCAAATCAGTCAGTGTCAACTGCAGAGAAAATGGCAAATATGCCACCACAATGGTTTGCTGAAGGATGGAGCCTTTCAAAAAACTTGGGCAAGACTTGGACAAAAACTTTTAGAAGCTAAAACAACATAACAAGGCAACAAAATTACTGAATGTAGCTATTTGCTGATCCTGAGAATGTAGCCCTTTGAAGAATAAGAGATGTTTATGAGAATCTTTTTGAATATTGGCCTCTCTCTTGTAACAAGTTTCAGATATGGTTCTGCTGTTAGTAACATGTGTTTTTGTGACAGTTTTGTGACAGAGGACCGCAAGACAGCAAATGAAGTGATTTTGTACTTTCAAGAGCATAAAATTGGTGTAGTGACATGTGAAATTTTGTCAGAATTGGCTAGGCTATATAAGCATGGGGACAACGCACCAAAACGTTGTGCGCAAGGGAAACCTGTCATGGAATACATTGATTGTGACAACATGTACAAGGCTGTCTTTTGGAAGTACATGAGAAATTGGTATATTGTGGATGATCGAAATGCTGCACTTGGTTTTCTTAATGGAGGAAAAGACACCAGCTCACACGAAAACATTGTTACAGTTAAGGGTGACATTTTTAAGCAGGTAATTTTGCTCAATTGAGATGATAGTATGGATGAAAAGTGCCAATTTGAACTTCCGCTCATTGGTCTCTTGTGCGAATTTGAGGTGGTTGCATGGATGAAAAGCGCCAATTTGAATTTCTGATGATGGTCACTTGTGCCATTAGGACGGTGAAGTCATATCAGCAACCATGCATGCTTCTGGAGATTATTTGCTGCGAAGTTGCTATGAGGATGACCGAGATGGCAGGCGTGGCGCAATTTCTCCTACAGAGATAAATGAATGTAAAGAAAGGGTTACTTACATGTCTGAGAGACAATCAGTGCTTAAAGAAGAAATTATTGACCATGAGGTGAAGGCTGCAGCACTACAAACACAGGTTGGAGAGCTACAGACACAGTTACGGAACCTTCAAGGGGGCACTCATGCTGACACCTTAAGCTCGTTAGGTTCCTGGCTGGCAGAGAAAAGGCGGCTACTAACCAATCTGCGATGCAAAATTCAGAACCTTGAGATGGAAGCATCACAGATGAGAAACAGCATTATAGAATTGCAAGACCTACAAGACAGGACTATTTCTCCTGAAATGGCAGCCTGGAGGAAAAAAATTGAAACTCTTGATGCCGAGATAAAAAACTGTGACCTGGAAATACAGAAGAAGAGTTCCGGTATGAAAAGCAAAATGAGCAAGCTTAATGGGATTGATTTTATAGCCACTGAGTTACAAGGCAAAGATGCACAGCCGGCTGAAGCAGAAGAATTCTATGCACAGGCTAAGAGTCAAGTTGATGCTGAGAGATTACAGAGGGACACATTGTAAGTAACTTAATCTCCTTACATCCTTTCAATAACCATTGTTATACTGAAACTTATTGACCAGGGTTAGTTTGTGGATTATTTCCTCAGATCATCAGAAGCAGACAATCTCTCTCAGAGTTTGGTCTCATCCAGCCAACTTGCAGAAAAATACAAAAAGAAGATAGGGGCATTGCACAAGAAGGAAGTACGTGTTGGTCTGGCATGTAGCAAGATTCATACAGATGTCAACAATAATATTTTGCATGCTTGCAGACCGAGCTGAAGACACAGCTTGAGAAACTATCGGAGTCAGATTTAGATCTCAAGGAAAAGATCGATAAAATTCTCAAAGCACTGCCAGAGTGTTCAAAGGACCTGCCATTGAAAAGGATGCTTCACGACTTTACTGATTTTATTGATGCCAACCACCTCAGAGGAGATGAAGAAGATGTGGAAGGTGTAGTTCTTGCAGAAGAAGAATTGTCATTGAAGAACCTTCACAAGTAAAAAATCATTGCTTTAACCCACCTCACATCATTTGAAATTTTGATCAATGATCTTGAGATGAGGCATTGTGATGTCAGGACAATCAACCCGTGCACATTGGATGAGGATCTGTCCTACAGGAAGGAAGAATTACAGATTGCAGAGAAATTGGAAGATATAGGAAAGGCTTTGGATACTTTGAAGCGGAAGAAGGAGACTTTTGAAAATGAAAGATACAACGTGTTCATGAAATCTGTAAAGGATGTCAGTAATCATCCTAACTTTTCGATTTTCTTGTTTGATATGGGTGCTTTCCTTGAAGTCTATATAGGCCCTCATAAGAACTTGAAACCAAAATGCATGAAAGTATTACTGATAATTTAGGTGTTGGCCAGGTTAATGATACTCTTTCACGAGTTTATGGTAGCTTCACCAAACATGGAGATGCCTACCTTTCATTTACTGAAGAAAAAACTCTTTTATTTACTGAGGGAGTGAACTTTCAAGGTATTACAATTAAATGCACTTTTTGAGTGGAGGGTCTGCACACTTCACGATCTTCATTTCTTGTTTGTAGTCCGGCCAGGTCGACATAAATGGTGTAGCTTTAGCATACTGTCTGGTGGACAGCAAGCTTTAGCAGCTCTTGCTTTATCTTTTAGCCTGCAGCATCAATTTCCTTCACCATTCTATTTTTTCGACGAGATTGATGCAGCTCTGGATACTAAAAACACTCAACTTGTGGCCAGCTATGTGATGGTACATTTTCTCTTTTATTTTATTTGATTTGCAAGGTTTGGGTACTGTAGTTTTAATTGTTGTGGTTGTGCTTTTAACAGAAACAAAGATGTACTCAATACATCATTGTCTCACATCGACCTCAGCTTTATGAAGAAGCTTCAACTATAGCAGGGATATATCATTCTTGTGGAAGCTCAAGATCCATAACTGCTCAGACTTGATTGATCTACAAGTTTTATCATGTGAAGCTATGGCTTCAATTTTTTTCTTTGCAGTGTTTAAGTGTATACTAACTTCATTGACTACTAGTTTTATTCGTGTTGAAAATTAGCTCTCACTGGACATAGGTTCCTACTTCACTGGCTAAAATTGACCTGCCTAGGGGGCCTTGGAGACCTCCTTTGAAAGTAAGTTAAGACATAAGTGAATGTTCTGTCTTTACAAGCACCATGCATCTCCCCTAGGGCCCAACTCACATGATAGCAGTAAGCCAAATAAACCCACTTCATAGCAAGTCTAAACCGACAATTGGAAATTTATGTGCCAACTCCTCTCTCACTTGGGGTGAACATGATAGACTGTTCCCTGTTTGGTTCGCATGGCTTTTGTGCCATGAAGGGTTTGTATATCTCTATGTATAACCTAGTGGATTGCCTTATGGACCTCATTCTAAATTCCATCAGGTCCCATCGATGCCGACCACACATACCCGATTATCTCACTAGTTGGCGTACCACTAACACACACACCTCATATACAGGTCCCACACATTACCATTTACTTCACGTATGACATGGTTGACTTATACACCAGGACAGTAAATGATGAACTCCTACTGATGCACCCATTGGCACCTATGGAGACTATCACCGCGCAGCTAGCCTCATTGCTACATACAGCCACAATGCCCCTTCTGAGAAGGTTGCTAGATCTGGAACTATGATCCAGAACAGATGGTATGACGATGAGGATATAACCCTATACTCATGCCTCTCCATATAGACAGCTTTGGAAAATGTTAGAGAGAAGAAGGAGAGGATTTTAACGTCATAGGAAACTATCCCAAGAGATCTCAAAGATGTATCCGATGAGAGTTGAACTCAAGACCTCTTATTCAAGAGGGAAATGGCATAACCAATCTACCACACTTGGGTGATAGAAAGTTTATAGCATTTCCTCTTTTTATTAACACACTCACACACCCACACCCACACCCCCACACACACACACCCACCCAAGAAGAAGAGGATTTTAACATCGTAGGAAACTATCCCAAGAGACCTCAAAGATCTATCCAACAAGAGTTGAACGCAAGACTTGTTATTCAAGAGGGAAATGGCATAACCAATCTACGATACTTGGGTGATAGAAAGGAGAGGAGAGAGACCGAGAGAGAGAGAGAGAGAGAGAGAGAGAGAGAGAGAGAGAGAGAGAGATGGGGAGACTCACTTGCCGTAAAGGTGGACTTTTTCAAAGACAAGGGAGCCAGAGCCAAAGATGTACCACTTCTTGATAAGAGTGGCTCCATCTCACGGCAGAGCTTCAAGGAGCCACGGACCTAGGCACCCATCACCAACCTATATACTTGACATATATATGTTGGGGGATTGTACCAGCCACCCATACCACAGCCACATAAGTCTTGGCCCACTACCACGAGCTTCTTTACCCATGGACTTACAAGGAGAACATCTTTATCTATGTTGCGAACATACTTGCCCCTTTCATTTCAAAGATGTTCAACAAGGCATTAGAATAGGGTTTGCATGCTAAGTGGACGATGCACATCATTCTGCCGATCCAGAAAGGAGGGGATATGCTTGAGCTAAGCAACTATAGGAAGATCATGGTGGCCACATGTTGGCTGAATTGTATGGAGCAGTGCTGGAGCAGAAGATCAGTTATATCATGAGTGAAGGGCTTAATTAAGATCACTAGGATAGACAGGGTTTAGGAGAGCTTTCTCTACCATTTACAATGTATTGACTTTCAAGTGTTTGATCGATCGAACCAGGGTGATGAAGGGAAAGCTGTAGTGCTACTTTTTGGATTTCCGCAAAGCCTTTGATATAGTGCCAACAAACAAATTTTCTAGCGCTTAACAGTCATTTGGTATACCATCAGATATGGCCAACAGTATTGGTGTTAAGCATGGATACCTACACTGTTTGGATTATACATGCCGTGGAGACGATGGGATCGACTTGACAAATGCTCTAGTCATAGTATAATGTATGTTGGTGATGTTATATTAGGCTTCAAGAGGAACATCTCGTGAGACAGGGCAAGAGTTGGGCTACATTCACTCTTGTAGGTGTTTAGGTGAGGTGGTCAATTCATGAGTATACCTTCGGGTCGCTTCTTTTGTGGCCGCCACATGAGTCACTTTGGGATGAGTAGCCTTCTCAATAGGCTTGAGATCTTATGTACTCAGTTTGTGTCCCAACCAAACTCGATTGGAGAATGAAGACAAGGTTGTTGTATTGCTAAGTGCCTTGTTAGAGAAGTATGACAAGATTACCACTGTGCCCAAGGAGAAAGACCCATGTCAAATCTTAGAAGAAGTCACTAATTCATTGCATGAAGAAGAGAGCATAGGATAAGGTATGGTAATTAGTCAATTGTAATTTCAAAGTCTAACGTCAGGAAAAGTTGCATGCATTATTGGAGAACTAACCTTAAAGGTAAGATAGTTGTCAAGTGAAGCCATGCCCTCATTGTGGAAGTAATAATCATCCATGTCATAAATGCTGATTAATGAGTAAATGTGAAGCTTCAAATCAAGCCAAGAACGAAAGGTCCTTGTGGCATGTCATGTTTTCCCTTGTCACATTGTCCAAAAAATAGCATACTTAAAAAGTAGTGCTCTAAATCTAGGGTTTTCATTGGTTGGAAGCTAGGGAGGTTTTCATTACATGCCGTGGAGATGATAGGGTCAACCACTAACCAAGGGAAATTGACGTGGTTTTATGGTGATTGATCAAATTGCTAGGACACATATTTTCCCTAAGCTAGAGAGGTTTTCATTAGTGGAAGCTTGAGCTCATTTGGCATGTGGTGTTGGGACAAACTTTGCATAAGAAAGAGGTGTGTAATCAACATACCAAAGAGGAAGAGCCACATTGGTTTAAATAGGACTAATTGTTTTAAGTAAGAAAAAATCATCAAAATATTCTTGAAATTTGTAGAATTTTCCAAAACACCCCTCAAAGTTCAAAAAACGCCCAATATAATACCCTTGTATCATTTTGCAATGACCCAAATTTTGCATACTCTAATCCTTATGACAATGGAAATCCATCTTTAAGTGTCGTAGAAAAAACTATTAACGAATGAGCTACAAATAGATGCATCTTTGTTAAGAAATGATGATCGATTTCAACTTAAGAGCCCATAGTACCATCTAAACTCTCGATTCTATCATCTTCTATTGATGGACAACCAATCCTCCTATGAAGAGTTGCAAAAAAATTAAAGAGATGTTTGTAAAGTTAATTAGGTGTCCTTTGGGGATTTTGGAGAAATTGAAGGGCATTTTGTATATTTTTTGGCCAAATAGGAGGGATATCTTGGGATTTGAGGGGTATTTTGAGCATTTCCACAAATTATAGGAGTAATTTGTTAATTTTCCTTCAATTAATAAAAGGCTCTAATATTGCCAAGCTAATATGGATATTAGAAACAACTTGAAAACCCTAATCAACTATGAGAATAGACACCATAAGCTTTCATATTAGTTGGTAACAATATTATCATTCTCATAGGAAGTGACTTCAAAAGTAGAGCAATTGCAATATCTTCATCAACTTTATATGATATACTATTGGAGTGGTAAAAATCTACATATGGTTGAGGTGAATTGCCATAGAAGTAGGAGGCTTCATCTCAAGCTTGAAGATGTTGATCTCATACTTGGAACACTTTGCGGGGACATCTGATAGTTTGTTTTTTGTTTGGTTACCCTTATGACACACATCCTTTAAATTACTAATCCTAGGAGCATGTTATTCGGGTAGGTCATGGAAACGTCTCACAAATGTGATAGAGCTACTTGATTGGAATGGAAAGATGATATACATAGGAAAGGAGAAACTAATGGAAGGTGTCATGACAAGGCATTCTCCTACTTTCTTTGAGCATCTACTCTCAACTTTTCACACACACAAATTAGCTACCCAAACTTGATAATTATCTGCACACACATTCTCTCTCTGTGCGCATGGACACACATATGGAATAGCTTAAATAGCAATAACAAGCAAGCATGCACATCAACTTTGCTCCACACACACACACACTTTTTTTGTAAATCTGTCTTTTACTAGTGGGAAACCTCAAAGCGAGGAAAACCCACAAAATGAAAGGGATACAAAAAGCGGAGCACTATGAGGCTCTGACCCAGGTGAAGAACACCACAAACTGAGATTGCGGTGACTGGAGCACCCCAAAAAGCCAAAAGCGTCTGTGAAAAGAGCCGGAAGGAAAACGCAGTCGAAGAGCAGTCGACACTCGCCAAATGGCGACAATGCCACAGTAATTGTGCACGGTCTCCTCAGCTTCAAGGCATTTGGGGCAGCGGCAAGGTGCAATATGTCGAGCATGTAACACACTGCCAATCGGTAGAGCTCCCACCAAGCAATGCCACAAGAAAACACGTTCCTTCAAAGGTAGATGACTGCCAAATGCGAGACAATGTGTGCTGCCACCAAAGGATGACTCGGAAAGCAACCAAAGCTGATTATCGTGATGCACAATCCATACAACAGATTGAAGGATGACATAGACAGTGCCAGCTGAGATGCAGTCCAATCTAGTAGTGGCTAGATTCCAATCAGAGAAAGCAGTCCACATCCAAAGGAGGAATGGGTGAGTGATCAGCAAGCATCCTTTGAATTTCCCGCCAGAGAGGAGAATAGTGAGGACCCAACCGAAAGCGGGGCACTGCATCAGCGAAGGAAAGAACATAACCAAGTCATCAAGCACCTGATGCAACTGACAGATTCCTTTTTGGGAAAGAAAATACGCTTGGCGAAGAGATCGTTGAACCAAAGTGAACCAAAGTCAAAGCGAAGGCCCTGCTCTAATGCAGACTCTCCAAACAAAGAGAGTTACCCACAGAGGATTGTCGACCATTCCAGGCCAAATGCGAAGTGACAACCTTCCAATCAACAACGAGAGAAGAAGTAAAGGGACATCCAGGAACGTTTCCTTCAAGCTTCCCAACAAGTCGGTTTCCAATGAACAAAAGATGGGGTGACAATGTGGGTACACAAATGTGTGACCATGAGAGCACAGGGTTGCTGCTGCTCCACCAAAACTGGCAACAACATAGCTTTTCGAGCCAAAAGATGACGTCGCAAGTCCAAAATATTTAACCCTCCAAGCTGCTTGGAAGAACACAGCTTGTCCATAAATAGAAGCCGAAGACCCTTCTTGCTAGACGAGGTCCGCCAAAAATGCTCTAAAATATTGGACATGAGGGATTACAAGCGCAACCGAGACCAGGATAACAGAGGCAAGTAAAATTGCACATAAGCCACCACAAGGATGCATTGGACAATCCTAAGACGCACATGAAGTGGCCACGTGGGTAGTTTCCAATAATTTAACTTGGAATCTAGACGTTGGAGCACCCAATCCAGTTTCTGCATAGCAAATACATTCCAAAACATGTGGAGGAACAATCTCCCCAGGCCACAATATCTTATGCTAGTCACACTCTTTCAGAGGCAATAGCTTGGATCTACAAAAGTTAACTTTGAGACATGTTGCAATCCAAACAACTGAAGAGTATGCATAATTTGTTGTACATAATCATAGTGATCGCGAGGCATAAACAAAGAGTCATTCGCATAGACCTGACGAGCAAACTGCCGTTCGGAAGGTAAAGTCGGGCCATGTAGCGTACCAGTGGAAGTCAAGGAATCCAAATACATAAACAAGGGGTGAGTAGTGATCACATAAAGCAAAGCATTTAGAGGGCAGCCCTGCCTTACCGACTGTCCCAAAGGTCAAGATTCTGTAAGAGATCCACCCAACAAGCAACAAGCCTGTAGAAGTATTGTGTGCATACAAGAAAAGCAGGACTCGGGATAGCCTAGGCCCAACCCAAGTGTTGCACGGTATCCGCAATATAAACCCAAAGAACAGTATCAAACTGCCTTTTCAATGTCAACATGCATGACCAAGACATCCTGTCGAGTATATTTTGCATATTCCATACCAATGAAGACATTCGCGAGGTTATCAGTAATTTGTGTTACCATATACATGTGGTAGTGATGTGTGTGAACACACTAGGACCGCCGGGGTATTTTTTCCCTCTTTAGGAGGTTTTTTCCCCCGTGCATTGTATATACGCCCATCACTCTAGGGCTATCTATCTTTCCATTGCACACTAAGTAACACACTCTCAATTGTGTGCCTTAAGCTTCCTTCGTCTTCTCCAAGCTGTGTGTGTTTCTCTGCAACCCTAATTCCAACAATTGGTATCAGAGCAGGTCACGTGTTCCCGAGCTTAGTCGCCAGCTGCTCCAGCACACGCCTGCTCACTTTCTCCGATTTCAGTGAGCTTTGGCGAGCGTTCGCAGGTCGACAAATATTTTGGGATTCCTCGAAGAGCTCGGTCTGCTCAGAATTTTGATTTGGGTTCATTTCGGCCTCCGTTTCCACTACAGGCAGTACTGCACAGGCTATTTTGTCATTTTGTGCAGAATTTATGTCAGTGCCGTTTTCTGCATAACAGGTGCCTTATAGTCTTCTACGGTTTGTGCTATATAGAACAGGTTGTTCCCGCTCCGTTTCTCCTCTTTTCGGGCAGTTTTCATATCAGGTGCAGCATTTACCATGGCTGACAACAACAACACAGATGTGTTCAAGATGTTTGCTGCTGAGGACAGGTTGGATGGGGACAACTACCCTATGTGGGCTTCTATGATGCAACATGTTCTTGTGTCAAAAGGTGCCTGGAACATTGTGCAGGGCATTGATGTACGTCCTGGTTCTGAGGATGTAGGCGATGTTGAGGATGTTGCAGGTCTTGCTGCAAGGATTGCAGCTGTTAGAGTTGTTTTGCCTACGGCAGAACAAGCTCGTTGGGATGTTAAGGATGCGCATGCTCATGCATTGATTGCGTTGTCTGTGAAGCGCACCATTGTTCCTCACATCCGTTCAGCAAAATCTGCAAAACAGGCTTGGGATATTTTAGCAGGTCTATGCAAGCCGCAATGAGGCTAAAATTGCTTTGCTGCGTAAAGAGCTGGAGTCGAAGATTATGCATGAGGAAGATGATATGGACACTTTCCTTGCTAGTGTCAAGGATATCAATGAGCAGCTTATTTCTGCAGGTAAAGTCATTTCAGACAGTTCCCTTGTGCAGACTGTTCTTGATGCCTTACCAGATTCCTACCAGACTTTTGCTAGTACTTGGAGACTGATGACCCAAGGAAATCCAGAAGTTGTTAAGTTTGATGCATTATGCACATTGCTGTTGCAAGAGTCACTGTCCAAAAAAAACAAGACTAGACAACGTGCAGTTGAACAGGCTTTTATTGCTTCTCAAAGAAAGGGTGGTAACAGCAATGCAGCCACTTCTTATGGTTTTGCTGTGAGTGGCAAAAATTATGTTCCTAATGCTTCTGCTGGCAGTACTTCATCTGGCAATTCTGGTGATAAGGGCAAAAAGAAGATGCGTTGCCATTATTGTAAAGCCAATGATCACTTGATCAAGTCGTGTCCTAAGTTGAAGGCCAAAGAGGCTAAGAAGAAAGAGGGTGGTTCCACTGCAAATGGTGGTTCCACTACAAATGCAGCCATTGTTGAGTCTTCTGTGAAAGGAGACTGTAATGCTGATGTTGATGCAGAATGGGCGTTTAGCGCAGAGTGCACTTACAATCCTGCTGTCCATGATGCATGCTTGTCAGTTGCTGCAGATTCACATGTGTGGTATTTTGACAGTGGTGCTACAAAGCACATTACCTCACATCGTGAATTGTTTACATCTCTCGAGTCTGTCCCTCATGGGAATTCTGTCACTTGTGCCAACAACGCCTCTTATCCAGTTAAGGGAGTTGGAAAGATTGTGCTTACTGCTGCTAATGGCAGTTCTTTCACACTTGTTGATGCACTTTATGTACCTGGGATCAAGAAGAATCTCTTGTCTATATCCGCACTTGCTAGACTTGGACTTGTAGTCAAATTTGTGGATGACAGATGTACAGTTCATGATCTCAGTTTTGGTGATGAAATTGTTGCATCTGGGCTTTTGTGCCGTGGGCTGTATAAGCTCACTTTGTATGACAAGTGTGGACAAAATTTTGCAAATGCTGTTGCAGATTCAAGGGCTATTTCAGATGCAAAACTTTGGCATGCACGTTTTGGTCATCTGAATTTTGCCAGTTTGCTGCGTTTGCAGAAATCTGACATGGTTGCTTCTTTGCCACCTCTTGAAGCACTTGTCAAACATGTTTGTGAAGGCTGTATTTTGGGTAAGATGCAGTGTTCTAAGTTTCGAAAGGATGGTTCAGTTCGGGCCACATGCAGGTTGCAGCTTGTGCATAGTGATGTTTGTGGGCCCATGCAAACTCCGTCCTGGGGCAATTACCTGTACTTCGTGACTTTCATTGATGATTACTCCAGACATGCATGGGTATTTCCACTTAAAGCGAAGTCCGAAGTTTTTATGTGCTTCAAACAATTTCTTGCTATGGCTGAAAATGTCTCGAAATGTACTATGGGCACCCTCTGTTCCGATCGAGGGGGGGAGTATATGTCTCATGAATTTAATGCATTTCTGGCTAGTCGTGGGATAAAACACCAATGTACAGTGCCTTATACACCTCAGCAAAATGGTGTTGCTGAGAGGAAAAACAGGTCACTGACAGAAATGACACGATGTATGGTCAAAAGTCAAGCTTTGCCGCATTCTTTTGGCTTGAGGCCATCATGTGTGCCACTTATGTACTTAACAGGTGCCCTACGAAAGCTTTGCAGTCTATTACTCCATATGAAGCATGGCATGATAGAAAGCCTTCTATTGAGCACATGCGTGTTTTTGGCTGTTTGGCATATGCTTTGGTGCCACAAGTGCAGCGTAGAAAATTGGATGATAAGGCTGTCAAATGTATTTTTGTTGGTTATAGTGCTGAAAGCAAAGGTTACAGGTTGTATCATCCGCAAACAAAACGTATTCTGGTTTCACGGGATGTAGTGTTTGTGGAAGATTCTGTTCAGCCCTTGCTGTCATGTACTAGAGACAGTAATGTAAGCTCACAGGACATTTATGACACTTTGTTGCCTCTTTTCAGTGGTGGAAATACGAATGTAAGTTCCAATGAGGCAAATGTACAGCCTATGGGGGTTTCTGAAAATGTTTTAGATCAGCCTATTACTGATGCAGATGTACATGATGTACTTGATGTACTTGATGAGGAAAGGGCTGAAAATGAGCAGGCTAGAGGTATGCCAAAATGCCTGGTGCACACTTTGCGTGACAGTAAATTGGATGCACCTTTGTCTAGTCGTACTCGTTCAGGCTCTCGCCATGCATCTTATGCATCAGATTGTTATGCTTTGGCTGTGTCTAGTTTACATGATGTTGAGGAGCCTCTGTCTTTTGATGAAGCACAGAATTCAGAAAATTGGATGGCTGCCATGCAATCAGAATATGATGCACTTATAGAGAATGACACATGGACTTTATGTGATTTGCCTCCTGGCAAAAAGGCCATTGGTACGAAGTGGGTTTACAAGTTGAAACGCAAGCCGGATGGTGAGATTGATCGCCATAAGGCTCGACTTGTTGCAAAGGGTTATGCACAGCAAAAAGGCATAGACTATGAAGAAACTTTTGCTCCCACTTGTCGTATGACTACTGTGCGTTTTCTATGTGCATTGGCAGCTCATTTTGGTTGGGATGTACATCAATCAGACATTGTTACTGCTTTCTTGAATGGTGACATATTTGAGAAAGTTTATGTAACGCAGCCTAGCGGTTTTGTCATAAAAGGACAAGAGGACAAAGTGTGAAAATGTAACAAGGCTTTGTATGGGTTGAAGCAATCTCCTTGTGCTTGGTATGAGAAAGCTGACACTCATTTGGTCAAACAAGGCTTTCGTAACAGTCCAACAGAAAGCACATTGTATGTAAAGCGTGAGGGTGATGTATTTCTCATCGTGGTTCTTTATGTTGATGATTTGCTGATCATTGGACCAAATGAGAGACATATTGCTGAATTTAAGGCTGATTTGAATGCTACTTTCAAGATGAAAGATTTGGGGCTGTTGCATCATTACTTGGGTATACAGTTTAAGCAGTGTGATGGTGGTATTGCCTTGTGTCAGAAAAGTTACATAGAGACATTGCTATGTAAGTTTGGACTTGAGGATTGCAAACCTATTGCCACTCCCATGGAAACAGGTTTGAAGTTGAGTCTACATGATGCTGGCGATCCTGCTGATGTCACTCTTTACCAAACTGTTGTTGGCTGCCTCATTTATGTATGCAACACGAGGCCGGATATTCAGTTTGCAGTCTCACAGGTCAGCAGATTTATGCATAGCCCAGGTTCTAAGCATTGGCAGGCTGTCAAGAGGATTTTCCGCTACCTTAGTGGCACTTTACATCTTGGCTTGTTTTATCCCAAGGGGGGATTATTGCCGCCAGACTTACATGCTTTTTCGGACTCAGATTGGGCTGGTTGTTTTGACACGCGAGTGTCCACAAGTGGTTTTTGTTTCATGCTTGGCAGTTAATGTATATCATGGTTGAGCAAGAAGCAACCTACTGTGGCTACTTCGAGTTGTGAGGCTGAGTACAGGGCAGTCTTCACAGCTACGGTTGAGTGTATATGGCTCAGACACCTTATGGCTGATTTGGGTGTTGGACAGGACACTGCCAACACTATCTACACTGACAATCAGAGCGCATTGGCAGTTGCGAGGAACCCAATTTTTCATGCTCGCACAAAGCACATTGAGGTGCATTACCACTATGTCAGGGAGAGGCTCTCAGCAGGAGAGATCAGCTTGGCTTACGTGCCAACACAGGACAACCTTGCAGATCTTTTCACAAAGGCATTGTCTCGTGAGAAGCTTGAAGCTTTCCGCAAATCTTTGGGCTTACTCCCCTTTGTGAACTGATCCTTTCCTCAGGGCATGGCACTTCCCATTACTCATGTGCCAGCTCTCGTTCACCGCATCACTCCAGGGGGGATTTGTTACCATATACATGTGGTAGTGATGTGTGTGGACACACTAGGACCGCCGGGGCATTTTCTCCCTCTTTAGGAGGTTTTTTCCCCCGTGCATTGTATATACGCCCATCACTCTAGGGCTATCTATCTTTCCATTGCACACTAAGTAACACACTCTCAATTGTGTGCCTTAAGCTTCCTTCGTCTTCTCCAAGCTGTGTGTGTTTCTCTGCAACTCTAATTCCAACAATTTGACATCGTGGAATGAAGCCGTATTGAGATTAATGCGAGCCTTCATGCAGAAAGCACCTGAGTCGGTTAGCTAGCATTTTTGCCATTAATTTATATACCACATACATGAGTGTAATAGGCCACCAATGAGAGAATTCTTCACACAATGCATGCTTAGGTATCAGCTTGAGCAAACCTTCTTTCCAAGAGGAGGGTAGTCCCTGTTGTTCCCAAGTTGTATTCATCATGAACAATAGAGGCAACTTCAAATAATCCCAGAAAGACAAGAAAATTCCACGAGAGACCATCCCAACCACGAGCTCTCCATCGACCCAAATCAAGCAAGCTGGCATACAATTCAGACTCAGTGAAAACAGATTCCAAGTCTTGAGCTTGCCGCATCGAAAGAATGGGAGTAAATGCGATAGAAACATGCATGCATGGAAATGAGTGCGTGTATGCTCCTTCGCTGATTGAGTAGCTTAATAAATTAATTTTTTAATGTGTGTTCATTTTCTTGGGGATCCTTAATTTGACTTTCTTGAGTCTCTTGCTCCTATTGGGTTGCTCTTATTTATATTCGTTAGTGTCCTAGATTCCTCCTAGGAATCCGAATCTAGGAATCGCCCTTGCCAAGGTGAAGGGCCTTCAACCTCCAAAAGGAGGATTCGATCCTCGGCACATTAGAAGAACGCCTCACCTTGGCCACCCTACACCACATGAACTCACATGCCAATCTGATACATATGCACATTTTTTTCTTAAAGAAAAAATGATTTTGCCACCCTCCACTCCTTGCTTGCATGACGTATCAGATCGTCTCTCGACGACTCTACATCCATTCCACCCTTGCCTCTGTCCCCACCTCTTCCGCCCTGCTTGCACGACATCAATCCCACCCTTGCCTTTGTACCCACCTCTTCCACCTTTTGCAGCTTGCACGGCCTGCGCCCAGCATCAATGAGGATTCCCAGTAATAAAATATTCAAAAAGATTGGGTACCCCTACTTGTTGCACTTACAACATAAGGATTAGCGTGTTCTTCCATAGATGAAAGTGGGGAGGTTAGATGTGCACCATTGTGCTCCACCTTTGATGTTTCGCCTGAGCCAGCAGTGTATCGTGGTGATAAGTCTTAGAATCACTTCCATTTTCGTCCTTGTATTTGTAAGTGAACTTCGCCACACACGAGTAACTGCATACTAGGGTATGCTTTGATGCTTCATCCTCTCTAGGAATCTAGCAATTTTTAGGCAAGAGAAGCTGAAAGTAATTTCCTTGATCATCATCACTGTATATGCACAAATTCTTATCAAATGAAGCAACGCTAGGCAATTGGGCAATTTTAGATCACGGGCTTAAAGGATGCAATTCTAGCTTAGGAGGAGATTTGCTTGGACAAACCGATACCTTTACACCCCTCTTCCCAACTTGTTCTATAACTAGCTGAATTGATAGAATCCCTCTTATGATTCCAATGAATCCACTCTTTGGAAAATCTCCCTCTTCCCTATTCCTAATTTTTGGAATAGAAAGAAGACCTCTTGAACAAAGTTGGTGCACACAGTCTACCCAATTCTTTTTTGCAAGTGCGATGAGCATAGATAGGAAGAACTCCAAACCATAAGCACACACGTAAGACACTCACTCATATTGGGTCTATAAAGCCAAGATGAGCTCTTCCTTATTCATCATACACAAAGTGACATATCACAACGCAATGTCCTCACTTTTGATCATGGAGTGTAAGTTTAGAAGCACAAACACTCACACATTGAAAAGTAGCATAACATGCTTTGGTAGAGTGAGAGACCTACGTGATTTCATCATTTTCACCCGTGTTTTAAGAAATGCCAAACAAAGAAGTTTTCTTCTAGAAGCTCTTCCCATTTTGGAGGTAAGTCATACTCAAACTCATCATTGATCTCTCTCCACTCCAACATGTCATTTTCTTACCCATATTGTTGGTCGTGTCATGGTTTTTTCAAGGATACAGTGAAAGTGCATCGATGATACATGCATGTTTTTCGCTTTATAAATAAAATCATTCATTTGGTTTTAAAAAAGAAACTAAAAGCAATTTTTTCCTTATATAAAAAAGCAATAAGAACACATTGTGAACTTTTGGCTTTTAGTTTGAAAATGAAAATATTGATTATGAATTGTCTGATCAACTTACAAAATTATTAGCTCTATTCTTACTTAGAAATTTCAAGTATTATAAAAAATCATTATATTGAACATGGAAATTAGAAAAAAACAATTATTACCAAAAACTTGACAAACATTATGCTTTGCATACTTATAATGAAAATTGCAAACATAAAATAAATTACTAAAACAATTTTCCAATCAAAAGATCTTGCAAAAAAAAAAGAGTGTGTGTGTGTGTGTGTGTGAGTGTGTGTGTGTGTGTGTGTGTGTGTGTGTGTGAGAGAGAGAGAGAGAGAGAGAGAGAGAGAGAGAGAGAGAGATTGTGTGTGCATGTGTGAGTGTGTGTGCTTGAGCCAAGAACTTCAAGGGACGCAATTGAAAGCTCACGCAAATAAGTAGGAACCTTTTTGAATTACAACAATAAATGTGGTGCTAGGAAAATCCAAATGTTCGTTGTACGACAAATGTTGATTGAGTCTTTGACTATTGATCGCAAGGAAATTGGAAAAGCACCAGAGAAACAACTTTTTTGAAGAGCTAATTCCACATGTGTAAAATCAAAGGTACCATCTACCTTTGTAATTTTAGGATCTAGAAAGTCTTCATTGCAAGACCTAATATAAGTTTAAATTTTAATCTAAATTTAGAAGCATTGGTGATCTGAGAAAAGGAGCAACAATGTACTTATGAGAGATGGTTATGATACTAGTTTACAGGATAAGAAACAATACATGTTTCCTTTCTTTCATAATATAGATTTGTTTTAAAGTGTACACACCAACTAGCTTGTTGGAGAAGGCAACACGAGAAAGATATCACTTTTTGATGCTTGTGACATAGCTTTCATCATTGCATACATGCAATGTGTGCAAACTACTTGGGATTTGAAACTGGGAGGTATATGAGCTCAATCCTGACATGGAGGAACGTTTATATAGGGGGTCAAATAGAAGAACCCCTTCCCCCCCCGATGGTCGAAAATGTGATGCAAACAGCTATTTCAGGAAGTCCTTTTTTGGAACAGCTAGTCATGAGTGGAGATAAAGAGATTGTTTCTTGCAAGAAACGTGAAAACATTGCAACGAGTACCAAAGTTATCCCTATGCATGTTGCCATGCTTTTGTCTTAATCTCAAGCACTGACTCTAGCTTGATCATTCTATCTACTTGCCAAGAATCATTAATCAATGGTGTTTAAAAAATAATAAAAAAAACCTATCTTCTAAGAGCCCATTCCCATCAATGACCATTTTGAAGAAAAACGAAGATACTCCCTACATGTTAGGGAAAGGGGTGTAGCTAAGTGAAGATTAGAGTGTTTTACTTAATGGAGAGAGATAATTTTCACACAGAAGAGAGATAATAGAGAGAGAGAGAGAGAGAGAGAGAGAGAGAGAGAGCACACAATATACGTGGTTCACCTAATGTGGGTTATGTCTGAGGGAAAGCAGCCACCCAATGGCTTTTGTACTTCAAACTAGAAGTAGCTTACGAAGGGACTATACCTTTAATGAAACTCCCGCCTTGCTTCACTCTCACCACTTCACACACACCTTTGCTTCATCAACTTCACAATGTATTTTTTGTGTAGAAGAGGCCTCCTTTTATAGGCCAAAAGGGTTGTCTCTCATGAGAGACAACCGTGTGTAGCCGTCCTTGTGTAGACAAGTCCAAGTTGAACTCTTCCATATGCCCATATGTGGTTGTCCTTGTGAAGACAAGTCCACCTAGAAATCGTCCATTCGCACATATGTAGCCATAGACAGGTTCGCTTGAAACTCATCCACTAGCCATTGAATTCGGCCATTGGCGAAAGACTTCCAACCATCTGCCATTGTCCATTGACTATTGACCATCAGTCAACCGAACGGTCATTTTTTCGTCAGTTTTTTATCGCCATCTGGCCATAATATTTCAGTGAAAGGAATTATTCCAACGAACTTGGGAGTGAATTTTTGGTTTTTTGACGAATGATTTTTCTCATGCACGATGGCTTCTCTCATAATGGAGGCCTTACAAATGTGCGATTTTGAAATTAAAAATTACAAGGGTGAATCACGCTCCATACTTAACAATCTTCGACTTGGAGACTGATCTCCATGCCAAACTCGTGATTGCTTTCCATCCTGGCTTCTTATCCTTGAATGGAAATTGAAGATGAGCAAAAGCTCAACTTTTCCTTATTGACCACCTTTGTAAACATGTCTACAAGATTCTCACTTGTGTGCACCTTTCTTAGCTTTAGTTGTCCCTCTTCCAAAAGAGTATATATGAAGTGATATCTTGCCTCGATGTGCTTTGTCCTTGAGTAAAAGGATGAATTCTTTGCAAGATGAATGGTGCTTTGACTATCACTGTAGAAGACACAATCTTGCTTGTATCCAAGCTCCTCCAAGAATCTATGAAGCCATTGAATCTCTTTGCTTGCCTCCATGAGAGCTACATATTCTGCTTCCGCGGTAGAAAGTGAGACCGCTTTTTACAGCTTTGAAGCCCAACTTACTGTTGTACCTCCAATCGTAAAGACATAGCCAGTAATGCTCCTTTGAGTATCGTTGTCACCTGCCATAATTGCTTCAACATACCCTTGCAAGAAAATGTCAGTGTGCCTCCAAAATACAAAGCATTCGTTGGTGTTCCCTTTAGATACCTAAGTATCCACTTCACAGCTTGTTAGTGCTCTTTACTTGGATTGTCTTGCATCTACTATTTTGATGCTTGGTTTAGACCGTATAAGCTCTTCTTTAATCTGCAAACCATGTGCTTACCCTTTACTTCATACCCCTTTGATTGAAGCATGTAAATTTCCTTCTCCAAGTCACTGTGAGGGAACACCGTATTTAGATCCATTTGCTCAAGATTTAAGTCAGAGCAACCACAAGGCTTAAGACAAGCTTAATTGAGTTTATTTTTACAACATGAGAAAATATTTCATTAAAGTGAATACCTTTCTTTTGAGAAAACCCTTTTACCAAAACCTGGACTTGTACCTTTTCTTGTTATCTTGAGACTGAGACACCTTCTTCTTCTTGGACCAACAATCCTTCTTGACGTGGCCCTTCTTGCCGCAGTTCCACAACATTTGAGAACTGACTTTGTTTATGACTTGCTCCACCTTGAGCGATCATGACCCTTTTGATTTTTGAATCTCTTGTTTCCATTTAAAGTGTAGCACTTGATGATTCACTTGTGGTTCTCCTTCGCATTTTCTTGCTTAGAAGAACACCCACAACATCATCAAACTTAAGAGTGTTTGTGCCAAAGACAAAGTTACTTACAGTCATCACAAGGCTGTCCCAACTATCCGATAAAGATGATAGTATAAGGAGATCTCGCATTTCGTCATAAAAGTTGGTCTTCATCGATCGAAGTTGACTTATGTTGGTGTTAAAGTCATTTAGCTGTTTTGCAACTGAACCACTCTCTACCATTTTTTAGATTGATGAACAAGTGCTTCATGAAAAATACTTTATTGGATGCTGATTGTTTCTCCTAAAGGTGGTCAAGTGACTTCATCAAGTCCTTTGCAGTCTTCATCTCTGTAACTTTAAAGGCCATTGTTGAAGTTAAGCATAGCCGGATAGTTCCTAATGCTTTCGGTCAATGATAATCTATGCTTTATCTGCCATCATTGTGAGCTTCTTTGCAAGACAGCCTAATGACAAATAGAGATCCTTTTGGTAGAGGTAGTCTTCAATGTGCATCTTCCAGTATTGGTAGTTTTTGTCATTGAACTTCTCGACCTTGAGCTTACCTTTCTCCGTCATTACTCCCACACAATTCAAGGAATACTTTACTTGAAATACTTTAGCTACGAGCAAACCTTGTTCTGATACTTACGAAAAGAGATGTAGCTAAGTAGAGATTAGAGTGTTTTACTTGATGGAGAGAGATAATTTTCACACACAAGAAAGATAATAGAGTAGGTAGAGAGAGAGAGAGAGAGAGAGAGAGAGAGAGAGAGAGAGAGAGAGAGAGAGAGAGAGCACGATATACATGGGTTCACCCAATGTGGGCTGCGTCCACGCGAAAGCAGCCACTCAATGGATTTTATACTTCAAACTAGAAGTAGGTTACAAAGGGACTATACCCTTAATGAAACTCGCGCCTTGCTTCACTCTCACCACCTCACACACACCTTGCTTTATCAACTTCACAATGTATTTTGTGTAGAGAAGAGGCCTCCTTTTAGGCCAAAAGGGTTGCCCTCTCTCATGAGAGGCAACTGTGTGTAACTACCCTTGTGTAGACATGTCCAAGCTGAACTCTTCCATGCACCTATGTGTGGCCGCACTTGAGAAGACAAGTCCACCTAGAAATTGGCCATTCACCCATGTGTAGCCATAGACAAGTCTGCTTGAAACTTGTCCACCGGCCATTGAATTTATTCATCGACCGAAGACTTCCAACCACCGGCCACTGGCCATTGACTACCGGCCACCGACCGACCAACCAACCAACCATTTTTTGATCACTTTTCGACTGCCATCTGACCATAATATTCCACTGAAAGGAAATATTTCGAAAAACCTGGACGTGAATTTTTTGTTTTTTGACGAGTGATTTTTCTCACGCATGATGGCTTCTCCTCATAATAGGGACCTAACAAATGTGCGATTTTGAAACTAAAAATTACAAGGAGTAAATCAGGCTCCATACTTAACACTACGTAATAATGAAAAACAAGCCTTGCCATTAGAAAGGGAATGGGGTATAGGAGGGCCTCTTTATTTGGCAGTTTAAGGAAATATTTAAAACTTAATCAAGCTTTGACCAAGGGCTAGAATGGTGGGGTAAATAGCGTAGACATGCCTTTATAAAAACCCTTTTGCTTATTTTCTTGGAGAATATATGCAGATTTTACTAGATCTGGTTGGAGTTACTCTCCCCCCAAAAGCACCTTTTCAATTTTCAAATATTAAAAGTTTCCCTCTCTTGTCCCCTCTTTGTCTTCTCTCTCTTCTTATTTCTCTCCCTCTAAAAGTTTCCCAAGCTCTCTTTCTCTCCCCTCAGCTGCCCAAAAGTGAAGATCTGCAATCTTTATCCCCACTCTCTCTCTAAAATGCCATGGCATCTCTCTCTCCTCCTCTTCTCATGCTAGGGCATCTTTTTGTAATGTAGCCTATCACACATCATTCTACCTTTGTAACATCTCCTTCTAGATTTGCAACCTCTTCCTTCATAGCTACAACATCTCCTTCTAAACCTGCAACCTCTTCCTCCATAGCTACAACATCTCCTTGTAAACATGCAACCTCTTTCTCCATAGCTACAACATCTCCTTCTAGATCAGCAACCTCTTTCTCCATCGCTACAACATTTCCTTCCAAATCTACAACCTCTTTCTCCATAGCTTCAGTAGCTTCTTTTCCAGATCTGCAACCTCTTTCTCCATAGATCCAATAGCTTCTATTCTAGATCTGCAACCTCTTTCTCCATAGCTCCAACATCTCATTCTAGATCTGCAACTTCTATCTCCATAGCTCCAACTTCTAGGTTCCCAGTCCACTTTCGCTCTCTTCCCAAGCTTGCATCTCTCTTTCGAGTTCCATAACCTCTTTCTTGATGTGCAACATCAACTTTCCTACTCTAGCTCCCTATCTCCTTTCAAAATCCTTTTCACATTTGTTGCAATATCTCTTTACTGTGTGTATATGTGTGTGTGAACTCTGCACCATGCAAGTAATTTCTAGCAAGAGTGTACTTGCTCATAGCTACCCGGTAAAGGATTACAATGCAGTAGAGATCTACTATACATGGTGCCAATGTAGCAGAATGCAAGGGGTGTATGTAAGGCTTATGAAGGGTCACAAGTTTTCAATGTTGGAAAAGGATCCTAAGGTAAGTGTCAGTTCCTGCAAAGCATGTGTGGTTAGTGTATTTTTTCCATGAACAACTTATTAGAGCTCTTAATTGGAAGAATTCTTTATTAATCATCTCTTGTTTTAGCAGATTCTCCTATATTCGACATCATTGAAAACTGGTACGAGTGCCTCCAAAAGATTTATTTGAAAGCTGTTGTCAATGGTTGGAAAATTTGATCTCCAATGTATTTCAGCAATGTAGGCCACAATACTAAATTCAACAATGTTCAAATACTTGCTCTTGGAAGAGGTAAAGTTTTGAATATTTATATTGCAATCAAATTCACCTATGGATTAAGAAACTCACATTGTAATTAGATTTTGATATTGTAGATCCATGAGTTCACTTTTGATCTGCATAAGGTGTAGCGCAAAAGTTAATAATGTGAAATTTTATGCCTACAATATTTGAAAAGTCAAGCCCTAGCGAGATATAATCAGTCACTTTGTGGCTCAATTGCAGACCAAGAACCAACCAAGCCAAGATGGATATTCAAGTGTGGAACCAAATCTCAACAACCAAGAATCGGTTGAAAGTGTCTGCAAAACTTACAGTTGCAAAGAAAGGTGTTGCAAATGGAAGGCAAGACAAAGGGGCCAAAAGACGGAGCAATAGAGTGGTAGTGAGAGAGAGAGCCTAGCTCTGTTTCCCATGTACGGAACATTTAAGTACACCACTCATATGCTAAGCGAGTGGACTCATGTAATTGATTAAGGCAATACAATTTTTACTATCTTATTGTGTCATCTCTTTACTTACACTAAACTTTGTCATTGTTTTGAAGTTACTTTATGTTGTCATTCAAATAGTGATTAACTATGTGCACTTGTCTTGAAATACTATTGTTTCTCTCATTTTTTAGGCCCCACAAAAATTTATGTTGAGAATCAAGCTAGCCAATAACTTTTGTAGTTGATACATTCTTGTACATAATTGGATATCAATAGCGGCTGGTGAAAGGATGGTCAAAAGGCACCATAAAACAAAGGAAAGATCATTATTCATATTTCTAAATAAAGGGTATCTAAATCTAAAATGTGAACATGAAACATATAGCTCCTAATAGTACAGTCAACCTTTATAGAAGTTAGTGGCTTATACCACACAGGTCATGGTAGATTTTAATAATCTCACCATAACTTATGTATACAATATGAAATATTCATGGAAGTATAGTAAGTACTTAAAACTTAATGAATCTTTGACCAAATTTCAAAATGGTGGGGGAGGTGGTGGACTTTAGGACATATGCACAAAAGTTCCTTGGATCAAGTTAGTAGCTTAGACCACGCAGGTCATGGTAGATTTTGGTATTAATCTTACCATAACTTATGTATACAATATGAAATCTTCATGGAAGTATAGTTTTAATATATTAAAAACATGATAAGACTCATATTTGATTTTAAAGGACCCAAAAAAATTATTTTGAAAAAATAGAAGTTTATGCAATAGTTGCAGTTTATTGCTGAGCTTAAATGAGTATTGAATTCCATCAATCTTTATTGACATATCTTAGAAGCGTCACATTTGTACTACATACCTAAAAATGGTATTTAAAAATAAAATTAAGCCAACTTAAGAAATACCTGACCTATATTCATGACTTAGTGAAAAATCTTGCGATTTAACTAATTATTCCATTAAAGATGAACATGGGAATGCATTAAATATGGACCTTGATTTATCCTTGTAATTTTTATTTTTGAAAATCACATTTGTAAGACCCCATAATGAGGAGAAGCCATCGTACACGAGAAAAATCACTCACCGGAAAACTAAAATAACTCGTCAAAAAACCAAAAGGCTTACTTAAATATTCCCATTTGTAAGAATATATTTGTTGGATTGTGGCTGAAAGAACGAAACTTTCCATGCGAGGTCATGGTCCCGTGATAGATTACGGCCAAATCACGCCTAGTTTGTACCAGAGAACCCGGTCGGTGGGTTTTCGAGACTCGAGGGGCCTGGATCTAGCCCCGTGCACCACGACGCAAAAATGGCCTGTTTGACCAGGCCGGTCAGGTTCTTTGATGCAAACTAGACGTGATTTGGCTGTAATCTACCTCGAGAGCATGACCTCGCATATAAAGTTCCATTCTTTTTTCCTATACTACTAAAGTCCAACAGTCTTTGGAGTGTCATTGACAAAAAAGAAATTGATGACCCTTTATCACCATTGCATACAAAGTGAGTAGATGAAAGTGTGGAACCTCCTCCATCACCTCTCTTGATCCGTCAGGTTAGAGTCATGTAGGAGCGCAAGCTTCATTGAGGCCTCTTCATGCTCACTTATATCTTCAACCTCCCTATCTCTCTTCATGCTCTTTCCTTTGTTCTTATTTCTCTCTGTGTCCTCAAGCACTAGCAAAGCTAGGTCTGTGTCCCAATTAGGAAATTGGATACCTATACACCTCATGCCCAAGTCGATGAGGCCATTGTGATCATCTACCTTGCACTCCCTTTAAATTTCAACATGCAATATAAACAATTCATGTGAGATTTGTACATATGCTTTAGAAAATCAATCGATAATTATATGGTGTAAGCCCTTTAAAATGATTCATATTCACACATGTGTGCCTCCATGTAGTACTAATTAAAATTCACTTAATTACTAAAAATTGACTTTAAAAATATTTTTTTGTGAAGAAGATAAATAGAGAACTAAACTTGTGTACTTGCACAATAATACAAATCTTGGATGTCATTGACTTAATTACTTTTAAAGTTGAAACACCTAGAACTTGAAAAATTCATGAAATACCAAAATAATCACACCTAAATTGAATTAAAGATTAAAAGAATTTAAATTAAACTTTACAATCAATAGTTATGCACAGAGTTGGGATGTAATACAAGTTTTCATTAAGATAATGCCCTGTGGTTGAGCTTGTTCAATGAGACGTCCTTACAAGTACAACCCTTCTCTTCTCCTGACCTTACAGTTTTTCTATTCACACAAAAAGAGTACTTTTCAAGGACTGAGGTACTTGCAAAAATTGTAAAGATGTGAGTCATCATTGACACAACTATTGGGCACAATATTAGTATGGGGGAATATTTGAAGGTCCACAAGCTCTTCAAAAACACTATTGGAGTTGAGCGCCTCCCATTGTTCGCTTTCATCGTCAGTATGGAAATTTCATTGACAAGCCTTGATTTACAAATTGGTATCTGCATACCAATTTTTGCCAATAATAGAGCATTCGATGTGGCATAAGCATGTCCATATAAGAATCTCTTGTGAGGGAATTTCTCAACGTAAACACTCTGCATATAAAAACTTACCAACACCAGATTCAAAGTCGCATGCAAAAGATTCCATTGGCTCCCACTCTGCAAAGTTAGATGGAAGATATATGAAGGAAAAACACACCAATTTCATATATTGAAGCACCTAAGAGGAAAAAGAATAAATTGTACAATCCAAAACATTTAAATAGAAGCAGAACATGTGCACTTTTCAAGAACCTAAGTTGAGGGAAAGACATGTCAAGCACCAACAAAGAAGCTATATACACATGTTGTACTTTTGTAGACACTTGCCATCTTGAGTTTGCTTGAAACACACCCCTTCCAATGATGTGTCTGAGAAGCCATATATTTTCTTTACACCTTGTGTAAACTCCATGAACTTGGCTGCATTTTCACCCACATAAATCATTTGTAGTCATGATAGCAAGCAAAGAACCGCTATTGTCTTGCATATTGCTGCAACTTATTGAGTCAATAAAACTCCCACATTGATGAGCACCTAAAGAATCCATGAAAGCGATGTAACACACGCTGTGACAAAAATAAAAATTAGTTTATATACACGATTTTTATTAGTGCAAGGTAACGAGAAATGCTAAGATATATACAAAGACAGACAATGAAACTGCCACAAATCTCTACATGAAAGATGGAAACAGAAACCAATATGGTGAGTGAGCAAAGATACAAGAACATTGAAAATAGGAATGAAGCTCACTGTTCTTACCAACACATATGATGAAGAAGCCTAGCAATCTTACCCAACAATGCTTCTATGCAAAATATCCAAAAGATGTGGATGAGTGAGGGAAGATCATTTCGGATCTAGATGAGGAACAAGGACCGAGGAAGGTGTTGATGAAGATACTCAAGAAGCAGCTACTCCTTTAGATCTATACTTTCATGTCGAGGTTTGAAGGTGAGATTGAGTGATTAACCTCACCTTCACACCTAGATGAGGAAGAAGGATCAAAGAAGGTGTCGATGAGGATACTCCAAAAGCAGTTGTGTTGCATATCTGCAGCTTTCTATAGAGGTGTGAAGGTGAGGTAAGTGATCAATGGAGAAGGGAGGTGTTGACGAAGATATCATAGAAGTATCCAATGTTGTAGATCTACAGCTTTCATTAGAGGTGTGAGGGTGAGGCTGAGTGATCAATGGAGAAGGGAGGTTTCAAACCTCTGCTGCAAAAGGTATTTAGAGGGAAAAGTGGGCTTGAAGAGGGAGATGGAGGTCTCATAGCTAGAGGGGAGAGAGAGTAGATGTAACAGCTTTAGAGAGAGTAAATAGGAGAGAGAGAATGTCAGCACGTTTTTTGAAAGACCCCCTTTTAGGGAGGAAGGTGGGGGGAGTCAATAGCCTCTAGAGAGTTAAAGAGTGGTTTTTACCCCAGCTTTATAAAAAAAGGTTCAAATTTTCTTATTTTCTTATTTTATTAGTAAAGAAAAGACCCCTCCACCTTTAGGCCTATAAGTTTGACCACTCACTTTTAGAACCTGCCACACCCACCATTTCAGTCCACATGACAGTCCCCCATTTGCTCATTCCTTAATCTTATTTTTATTCCCATGGCAAATAAAGAGGCCCTCTTACACACCATTCCCTTCCTAGTGCGTGTATTTTCAATGGGGATTAAAATAAAAAAATGATTTTAACACAGAGATTTTTAGAGCTTATAGATCTTTTTTTCACACATCAGAGAGTTTATTTAACTTTGCTTGTGGAAATAGAGGTTTTTCAATTTTCTACAAGGATGTTGCCAAGATTATTCAAGACCTATGTTGGTAATAAGGATTCTCAATTTTATATTGCATGCATCAAATGTTGGAGGGCGAAACCATTACATGCAAGAATAGTACCCAAAATTGATTAATAAAATATCATATTTTAGAAAGAAATCTAAATAAGCTCAAAAAAGATAGACGTATAATGCCAATCCAATCAAGAAAAATGAAGTAGCCAAAAGTAAAGTTCAAATCTCCCATCTTGAAGGGCAAGATGAAGTAGCCAGAATTATAGTTTATATCTCCCATGGTGAAGAGACAGCGCTCATATACCTAACTCAAAGAAGAGAACCCTTCCAAAAAAAATGATCAAAGTACTCATCTTGCTTGAGTGTTACCTCCTTCCTTAAGAATGATCCTCACAATCATCCAAACTAAATCTAGAAAAAACAAATTCATAGTACTTGTGTGCTATTTTTTGCTCTAATAGTTCCCTCTTGATCTTAGATGAAGTAATCGGTGTTGTCCCGATATGAACTAGACATCTCAAGATTGTAAAGTTGGATGGTGCATGCTCATGTGCTGATGTTGGTGAAAGACCAAATATTTGAATGTATACAAATGCTTGCATGCCAAAAATGGCTTGTTTTTTGCCTCCCTCTTTTGGAAATTAGGATAAGTGTAAAAGAGCTCACTTTTAATTTCCACTTCATAGTGTCTCTTTGATAGCAAGTGAAAATTGACATGTTGGTTAGACACTACACATGTCTCTTCAAGAAATATAGAATTTAAGTGCTTTGGCTATTTTCCTTTCAGCTTCTTTTGATATTCCATGTCTCCAATTTTTGGACCTTTTTTTAATTGAGGGGGGTTGGACCTCAACGGCATTGGAAACTTCTCGATGTTAAGTAAGAAACTCGATGTTAAGTAATTTAGTGGCTCTAATTCACAGCATCTTCATAAAAACACATCTAAAATGAATCTAATCAAAAGAGAATCTAGGTCTTCTTCTAGGTTTATCTAAACACCCATTGTTTTGTAGAAATATTGTACTTTAGCAAGGCTCTACTCACTATCTTCAAACTAGAGTGCTTCGTCAGCCTGCATAATCGGAAGTGGTAGAAGCATCGAAGCATTGAAGAAGAGTATACATTAGTAAAAAGAACATAGAAGTGAAAGCTGAGAGAGAGAGAGAGAGAGAGAGAGAGAGAGAGAGAGAGAGAGAGAGAGCGCTTTTTTTTCGACAAATCTTGTTAGCGCAAGGGAGTAGAAGTCACTCATACATACAAGAATGTATATACTGTTTTCTTCTCATGCAAGCATTGAACAAGAGTATACATCCGTAAAGAAGAATGAAGAAATGAAAGGTGAGAGAGAGAGAGAGAGAGAGAGAGAGAGAGAGAGAGAGAGAGAGAGAGAAAGAGAGATAGAGATAGAGATAGAGATAGAGAGCGCTTATTATTGGCAAGAGTATACATCCGTAAAGAAGAATGAAGAAATGAAAGGTGAGAGAGAGAGAGAGAGAGAGATAGAGATAGATAGATAGAGAGAGAGAGAGAGAGAGAGAGAGAGAGAGAGAGAGAGAGAGAGAGAGCTTATTATTTGTTTTGCACAAATCTTGTTATGCTAAGTGAGTGTAAGTCACTGAAACGATTTGATGTAAATAGTATGGCAAAAAGTTAATGAATTAAGAACGGAACTAAGCAAACGAGAGTTGGGAAGACTTTGATGTAGCATGCAATGACTTCTTTACAATGAAATGGACAAAACTCTGTGGAGAAGAGGAGAAGGATTAGGTAACAACACATATCAGTGGGAGTTTTTATGCAGATAGAAAGGGCTATATCGGTAAGATGCTCTTCAAAGTTGCGCGTGTGGGTAACTAGTTGACAGAAAAATAGCGCGAAACGAATTGTTTAGCTGACTCAAGGTGGTAGGGGACCACGTTAGAGTAATTTAATTCTATAGTCTCAGAGTAGGCCGAGCACGTCCGCAATCTGCACGAACAACATACAATGGTGTTTTGTGGAGCAAACCAGCCAGCACGGCGATGTCGATGGTGATTTGTCGATCGAGTGTATTCCAAGTGATGTAATGTGGATGCCATGGGGTAGGTGGCTGAACTGGTCATGGAATGAACTCACTCCATTTATGCATGTAGTGTCTGAGCACCCGCTCTTGCAAATGTGGGTAAAGACAGTATTGCAACTTATACATTGCAGTCTCAAATTCTGGCTGCTGTTCAATCAGATTAGCTGGAATCGGCCTACCCATTCTAAACTGAAAAGAAAAAGCATTTAAATCAAAGAAGTTGATGAGTTGTCATGTCTGTCATAGTTTGAATGGGAAAAAAAAAGACATTGTTACAGCCAATGATCAACCCTATATGACAAAGACAGTGAACAAAACAATGAAATGAAGATGACAGAAGTTCCTAGCTATATATATATATTTTTTTTCAAAAATTAATATTTTCTCAACCTTGGTGGATGTCCAGAACAAACGTTATAACCTAATGCAGTTGTTGTTTTGTGTTGTTTAATATAGAAATGTTCTAAGTTTCTAGCTATTTGTATATTGGTACCAGTTGCTAAAGTGGTAATTTCCAAATTGTCCTCGAAAGGACTATGTGCCTGCACGTCCACTCGCATTCTCTTCAAAGGATTGCGCTTGTGCTGGCTAACGCGTTTATGGATGTTATTTGTAACTCTGATATATCTCCTATCGTTTTTCATGCAGCATATATTGTAGACTATGTATTCTTTCCGCATTGTTGCTTTTTCTGGGGTGGAAGGCCGATGCTTGTCTCTGGTTGTTGATGAGTGTCTAAATCTGCAGCCCATACAATTGGTAAGGTCAATAAAAAAAAGACGGTGTTACGGAGGAATGAATAGAAGCTAGTGATACTTGTTATCCATACTTGCCTTGGTCTATTGCAACTGGCTCGTATGGAGAGGCTGGTTGGCCATAATTTACTGCCTTGTGTTCGTTGTAGTGCCATGCTACCTTATGGATTGTGATAGGTGGATTAGTTGCGTCGTGCGTGTGGTTTGCTGAAGTCATGAAATTTGTCAAGATAGCGGCACAGTTTTCTTGAGTAGCTTTCGAAAGTTCAGCTAAATCAATGTTGTAACCAAACCGCAGCTGCTCCATCGTGTACAATGTAATTCCTTCAGTTTTTGTGTCGAGGAGTTGTTGTGCTTCAACATTACGCGACATACTCTCATCATCCTCGTACTGGATATCAAGCTCTTCAAGTATTTGATTCATGAGACCTGCAGGATGTAGGAGCAAGCTGGTTAGCGTAACAGACAGAAGGTATTATATTTTTCTTTTCTAATAGTACCTGTTGTCATTCTATCTGTGTTTGGTGTGGCCATCATTTGGTTTAGAGCTTTATATCTTGCGTCACACTTATTCATGAAGTTGCGACACTCTTGGAAAGTATGGAACCCCTCAATATACGCATGGGGTTTCTCGCCTGTTGAGTTAGCCAACCTCATCTTCTTAGTCGTGAGGTAAAACTCTTAGGTTGTATCATTGGTTGCGTTTTCTTTGCATTGTTCGTGTATTGCTTGAAGAGCTGCATAGTAAGATGAGTGATTGATTCGCATGTGTATACATATGTAGATGCAAGATCAGACAAGCGTGCAAAATAATCCGTGTTGTGATCCATTGTTTGATTCAGTTTCCTGCACGTAAAAATAATTATTTTGATGATCTCTTAAAGTATTTATGAAGCATAAGATCCGACAAACGTTTAAACACAAATGAATGAAGTGAAAAAGGGAAGAGCAGTAAATTTACAAAAGGTGGATCAAAGTGAGCAGGGGTGATATGGAAGATGTCTCAGCAATGCAACATATTGAACATGACAAGTCGACAAAAGAGAAGATAAGCAGGTGAACTAAAATTTCTGCTTTATATACATGGCAGTTAAAAGGCGATTCAATCAGTTTAATAGAAAGAGGAATTGATACTGAAGAGAGAGTAGGAAACATTCACGTTTAGAAGGTCAAAAATCTAGATGGTGTGAACATCTCTGGCGTAGGGAGCTGTAGTAAATGTAGCCGGGTTCGCTCAGTGACGCGTGATAGCATCACGTATAGAAGGCCAGGGGGTGAAAACTTCTTTTACAATGAGCAAGACGTTGGTGTTGATTGTTTCTCCTTGGGACTTGTGTCCAGTCATAGCATAAGCGAGAGCTATTGAGAATGTGGATTTATGGTACCAGTGCCCATTGAATGTCCGCCTGCTATGCTTTGACCGTCGAAGTATAAGTTCCTGTTTGGATGTGTCCAGTGTGACTTTGATTGCTTTGACGCCTCCTTCTTCATCTTGGAGGATTTCGTCTACGCGACATATTGATCCATTGGCTACTCCAATTGTTAAGTCTATGTTCTCTGTTATCAGTGCCTTTGCTCCTTTTGCTATTCTGTCAATTGCGTGGAAGTCGAGATCTTCAAGCCATGCTTGAAGCTCAGGGACGTTGTGTGCATTTGTCTTGAGGCCGATTTGGATGATGTGACTATGCTGATGGAAGCGTTCCAAGAGAAGGTTATTATAATATTGAACGTCACTCTTGTGTGTGCAAATGATTGTCATATTCCTATCCATGTGTTACTCTATTTGATCCTGCTTTACGATGTGATCACCGAGCGCATCGTGGATCTCTTTCTTTGTGGGGAGCCTAACTCTTATTGTATTGAGGAACTCTATGAAAGAGATATCTTTTGCATGGCGCACTGAGCAAGACATAATGTGCGTAGTAGCAGTGGACCAGTAAGTGGAGCTTGTGATGTGGCATGAGTAGCACTGATCACTTTGATTCCTGCATACTGGCAGGAGCTGTGCCAAATCACCGAACAAGAAGACCTTTTATCTTTGAATGGGTCTAGCAGTGTGTCGTTGGTGACATTCACAATTTGTCGTACTATGAGATCAAAAGTTTGCTTTGTCAACATGGAAATCTCGTCTATGATAATCGTGTCTGCTTCTTTAATACTGATGTATCTGTCATCAGTTTCGGAGATTGACAGGGGATATTGTTGTGTGCGCACTAGTATCTTGAATTGGTAATGGACAGTTGTTGCGATGCTGCTTAACCTCGTGGCTGCTGCACCAATCGAAGCAGCGAGTGTGACAGTTTTCCTTTGCATTATGAGTTGGCTTGTGATATATCTTATGAGAAAGCTTTTGCCACTCCCAGGAGTGCCTGTGATCACATGTAGTCCACCCTTTGCTGTTGTGAGCTTCTTGTAGATCTCTACTTGTTCAGATGTCAGTGACGCATTTTGGAGGTTTTGAAGCTCGTTTAGAAGGGCAGAGATACGAGATGACGTGTCCTGTTGCTCGTAGTCTGTTTACACATCTGGAGATTGAAATGAGGCAGCCTTTGTTGAGGATGTCTTCTGTAGTATCATGTTATGAAATTGGTGTGTTTGATCTGTTGTGAGCATATTTCGTTGTGTGTACTCTGTGATGTACATCTCAAGGTCCTCATCTGTCAGTATCAAATTTCTAAGTTTGCACTCAAGATAGTATGACCTGGACGTGTTCTCCGGTGAGAGAAGTTGGGATTCATTTCTGAAAGTGATGCTCTTTAGCAGCACGTTGTAAAAGAAAGCCTCCGGATGATGCCCTAGTGAAAGTCTGTGAAACGGACCAATCGGTGTTGCCGCTGCAGTGATTGGCCGTAGGTATTGTCCTCTGAAATATTTTTTTTCCTTTCTTTTCCCTTCGTCACTGTGTAATTCTTGTGGAAGTCGTAGAATGTAAGTTTGTGGTCGTGCGCAATACAGATCAACAGGATTCAACACGACATCATTGTTGTGAGAAATTATTCTTTGTCGTAGTGCCGGGGGTGATGAGTAGATGTATTGGACGCTATCACTCTTTGAAATGATTAGGATTTGCAAACAATTTAATACCACTTCTGTTGCTGAGATAGGTTTCGACAGTAAAGAGGCTGAGATCAACTTCAATTTTACAGTGTGAAGGCCACCTAGGCCTAAGCGCTCTGCATCTTCTGAGCGGATGTTGAGATGGCCCATTGGTTCAGCTTTGAGTGCATACTTCAAGAGGTAGTAGGACAACGATGAATTGGTGACCCGCTGTATATTCATATGTGCACCCTATAGCAAAAGCAGTGTAGGGTGGTACGGTACGACATTTTTGTCTTCATGTCGAGGCCTGAAGTATTTCCATCTGTGATTTTGTTCGTTGAAGACTGGGTTTGGATTTGGCTGTGCATGAAATGAAAACCCGTGTTTACATACTCCATCTCTTTGATCGTGGTAACAACTTGTAAGGCACTTGTGAAGTTGTTTCCTGAGTACGAGTTCTCAGAGCTGGCTTACTTCTGGCAAAACCATAGAGCTAGTTTCTGTCGGAATGTATGCAGCTATTTCAACAGATAGTTGCTCTTTGTCTTCTTCATGCATCCACAGTATGACATGAGCATACAATGATCCTCTATTTTGGACCTCATATCTAACCAAGTGGTGTTGCACACGGCCCAACACACCTTTCGCAAGTATATATTTGGACATAAGTATTTGGAACTTAGAGTGGAAGGTGAAGGCGCATTCGACTGGGCAGTCTGTCCAAGTGAAGGAGGCGTTCAACTGACGTGCAATTAGCTCGATCGTGTCAATCTCAAGCCATCTTGTGTCTGTGACCTCATCGGCAGTGAAAGTCAAGAAGAAATTAGGCATTCCCCATTTGCCCACCATTGCTATCAAGTCCTTTAGGTTCTTGCGGTGCCACGAGCAGGAACCTGGCATGCTGAAAGGGGTGTTGTACCCGAAACACATGTCTCACAGTATCTTCGTCAGTTGCTGTACGATTGGCCCTCTTGTAGTTGTCAATGTCCCTTTGCAACAAGCTCGTGTGTGTAATGTTAGCCAACATAAGTGCCTGCTTTAGTTGGTACATTATGAGCAGGTATGGCTTGTACAGGGTGTAAACGGAGAACAGAGTTGATGCACGTATCTTTACATATATACTGAAGTTGATTTTACCATCATACTGGCCTTTCCCAAAAGGGAACATGAATGAAAAGGCTGTTGTCTCTATTGTGATGTCGTTCACAGAGCTTGCTGCGGCAGGCATGCCGTTGGGCTTGAAAGTAGTTGTTCTCTCAAGCAATTGTTGACGGCCACGGAGCCGCACAGAAGCAAATTCGTAAGTATCGCTAGCGGTGAATGCTCTTCTCCTGGCTGGTTCAACGATGTTATCAATGATACCAAACATCAAACTTATGTCAAGCTGCGCCATCAGTGCAAACGGTGCGTTGTCTTGTTGTTGTTGAATGATCTTGCTCACACTATCTTGACTTAGTATGCAGAGGCCAAGCTTCTTATTCGGTTGTTCAGCCATCGACATGTACTTCTGTAGTACGAAGTTGTTCTCAAGATTGAATGCAAGTATGTCTGTCACTTGTGATTTAGCTAGATCTTGCTCTGTGAAGGTTGTTCTATGCTCTTTACTCCATGATAGCAGAGGGTTATCAAATATTGAACGTCTGTCTAGTGTATCTCGTGCAATTGTTGTCACTGTTGAGATGGCATTGATAGATATGTCAATGACGCTCAGTAGCTGTATGTGAAGCTGATTTCCGTTCAATATTCTTCTTGTGTAGTCTGGAAGTAAGGGCACACAATAACTGCGACGTGCACTTGAGTTCTCACAAGAGGAGCACTTCACCCATTGTGTTTCTATTTGTGTAGCCTCTTAGCTGGATACCAATAGACTGCTAGCAAACATTGCAATCAATGTCTAGTCTGGAGCTCGAGTACAATCAAAAGAGGTACTTCTTTGGATGAAAACTACACCATAAACAAAGCATATGCTTAAAGGTTTGAATATCGCTGCAACGTCTAAACTCCATCGGTATACTAAATTGAGGATATCAATCCATGATTGTAAGCATGGTAGAAATCTAGCCTTCTTCTTGATTGAAGTGTGATGTCTCGCTTTCGATCTGATGAGGTGTATCTTATGCTTTCGGTGATGGTCCATGGAAGGCTTAAGTCGGACTCAATCTTAATGATTCAATACGATGAGAACCTTGTGATATTTACTTACTAGTCACGTCTAAGCAACGAACAGTTCAAGCGTTTGAAACAACCATGTACCTTGTGCTGGATTGTGTTGTTGTGGGGTTTCAAACTGGGAAGAGGCAAGCGATAACTGATTTCCTGAATGTCCCTTGCAAAGAATAAGTACGAAGCGTTAGAAAAGTAATAGCACAATGTTGAAGGTTCTAAGAGTAATCTCATTATTTGTATGTGTTCTTTACTTCTTATGTTATAGAAAAAAAAGAAAACGTGCTGGCGTCCCTTGCACGGGGGAGTTTGCACAGTCCTCCCCAATTTTTATAATACGAGGGAATGTGCCATTCCCACGGCAACATGCAATTTTTGATGTGTTCCTTTTATTGTATCCTCATTGTTCAAGATTAAAATGTGGCACTTCTTATTCACTGCACGCTGGAATATGTCGTTGTTGCAAATGTAGAGAAGATGTGTCCAAGTTTCTCTTGATCCGTTTGCAATGAAACACAGTAGAGTTAGGCCATAAGTAGTTGCGCCTGTAGAAACGAGCTGGGTAAGGTAGTTGAAGGTGGACATACACACAAAGCTGCTATGATTGCTACGTCGGAAGGTGCAGAGGCTTTACTGCAGATGAAGGTCAATTCGAATATGGCGACGAGGCAAACAGTAACATTGTCGACCTTCTACTGCTGGAATGAATAGGGAGGAGCTTGGCCAGAATCTATGATATTGAAGAATGCTCTCGCTATGTCGACGAGGTAGGCTTTTTTTCTACGAGCGAGAAGGCCTAGTTATTGTCGTGAACACTACTGCCATTCCTTCTAGTGAGACCCCTTTATCCTCAGCATGGACACCCCCTGCATAATAACTCTTCCCTCCTAGACGTTGCACAAGGTGGACATGGTCTCAAAACATCAAATAAGTTATCCAGGCAAAATGCACTAGCAAGTAATGAAGATCTACAGGACAATTGGCAGCATTGTGAAATAAGTAATCACCAAGCAAACAATTAGAGCTGATAAGAGGGATTTGCTAATAGTGTTGTGTGCTGTGACTAGCCCTGGTCTGCTAACGCCATCTGTGTACTCCATGGCCTGCTAACGCCATATGTGTACTCCATGGCCCTCGAGGTCCTCCAACTACTCCTACCGATAGTATGCAGTAGATTGTATTGCATCAACGCTAGTACCACACCGTGCATCATCGCCACGAACCCTAGAGTAATGAATTTTTGAGAGATGTATAGTGCAAAGTGGGAGAACAAATTGCGCAAGAGCTGATTGGAAAAGCCTTGTGACCGATTGATTGGAAAGTCTTGAATGCAACCACATGGCTTTGCGTCCCACGAGAGTACTGCTCTCTGTCGAGTTGCAAGCCCGAACCAAGGAAATACATGGAAAATAGTTTAATTTTGTAAAAATACTCGCTAGTATTGTTAAAATTTCGGTTCAGATTTATCTTGGAGGGATTTTTGTATGTTTGTGAAAATGAATTTTCCCGACCACTGGTGTAGATGAGTTGTGTCATGAGGTGCTTGTGTGTGTGTGTGTGTGTGTGTGTCTCACAAGCATTTTTTTTGGACCAAGAAGTCGCACAGAAGGGCCGGCTTAAGGTGCAGGTGGTCATTGACATAAACAAGTTCAAATATCTTGATTACTTCGTTACCTCACAGCGTTTTTCCGTGTGCGGGCGAGTTGGGAGAGAGAGAGAGAGAGAGAGAGAGAGAGAGAGAGAGAGAGACCTGCGAATTGTTTGCTCCAATCGAGGGAACGTCCTGTGAACTGCTTGCTCCAATGAGAGAACCTGCGAACTGCTTGCTGTTGCTGCTGTTTTTGAGCCATGTGGGTTGTTGAGGGGCCGAGATTCAAATATGCCCACTAGGCTAACGAAGTAAAGAAGATATGCTCTAAGGAAACCAATTGAGATTCCAACGGAATTTACAATTCTGGAAACAAAAGGGGTGCCTTGTCCCCATGAGTGGCTCTGCACAACCGCTTTGTCGCCATATCACCATCTCCATCGCCCCCTGCGTGCTTTGCTTCCATTTCTCTATCGTAGCAGGCTCCTCTTACTCCCTCTGCTCTGTAGACGATGGCACCACTCTCTCTCTTCTTGACTATAACACCGTTGCAGAATTCTGAAACTCTCTCTGTCTCTCTCTCTCTCTCTTCTCATATTGCACTGTCGCTGTTGCTGCCTGCCACAAAATGGCCAATGGAATCTTTCAGCTTGTAGCCTTGTCTACAAACGCCCAAGAGAGAGAGACACAAAGAGACCTTCAAAGGGATAGCTCTCACGCTCAAGCCGCCTGCAAAATCTGAGGCAAAGAAATGAACGGAGAGAGAGAGAGAGAGAGAAAGAGAGAGAGACGATCAAATGTTTGGCATGTCGTGACGTCACGCCTGCCAAAGCGAGGGAGGGACGGAGGAACGGGGGGCGAGGTAGATATTTTTTGGGTCGTCCTCTGTCTCTCCGTCGTTTGCAAAGAGAAGACGGAAAGGTGGGGCTACAGAGTCAGAGGGGACACCACCACCAGAGAGCTCGGTTCCCACCCATACACACATCAGCGGTACTCTCATTGATCGAGCTATAGTGTTAGGGAGATCGAGACGACCGCGACTGAGAAGGGGAGCCACGCAACACCGGTGGAGATTGCGGCAGAGGATCCACAGGATTCTAGCATGCCACCCAGAATGTCGATCGGGATAGGCTTCATGCTATTGCTATATTGTATCATGGTGACACTTATCCCCACTTTGTACCTTTATGGCATGATACCATTGCTCAGCCTACCAGCCACCCATAGGAGTCGGTAGCACTCCTATCAGTTCTTTGTTTGTAGTTTTCTTGTTTGTACCCAGACTTGGTACTGGACTCATCATTGTAATCAGTTGGTCTCATAGGTCATTTTGGCCTCTTGTAGACGTTAATATATCATTTCATTTCATTTCATTTCTCTCTCTCTCTCCACGTTCTCAAACATGCAAGAGCATCTGGCAGATTCTGGTTAATGAAGTAGCTGAAAAAAGATTGAGCTCACTTACTCTTGGCCTGTCTTGTTGGTTCTTTATGTCCTTTCTCAATGCTATGAAACTAGGAAGGAATGTAAATTGATTTTTTGTGTGTTTCTTTTTTTTTTTAAATTTAACCATAAACGCAGAGAATCATATTAGACAAGCAAAAGGTTTACAAGGAGCCATCTTGGCAGATATAGATCATATACAAAAGAGGACTGACCACTAAGATACTGATCTTGTTCACTAGGAGACCGATCCTGTTCATAGCATACAATTAGCAAAAAGGGATCCTTGAACCTGCATATAGCAGAGCCTATCGCCCTAGCTATCAACCTCATCAATCACCGCCTGAAGTCTTTCCAAGTAAAAATGCCCTTCTTGGATACGAGATTCCAGAAGAACAATGTCAATATCCAGCTTCTTCTCCCATTCATCCCTAGTGAGTTCCTTGTTCTCCAGGAAGACTCTACTTGAGCCCCCAGCCTTCAGATGGTTGTAATACTGTTGGGAATCTTTCAGAATGTCCTTCTTTGTTCTGTATATGGTCACCTTATCATTAGCAATCTTCATATCGTGCACATTCCTAGAGGAGAAAAGGTTTCTCAGACTTGAAGTCTGGTAAGACACTTCAAACATAATACAATTCTGCAGCCACCAGATGAGCCAGAGAAACTTTGCCCTAGATTTGTTCCAGAATATGCTGATGACTCCTACATAATCCCCTAATAAGACTTGCTTCCATGACAGAGTGAATCCCAGAGTTTTGACCAGAGGGGCAAGAAGGGTTTTGTTTGTTGGACATGCCAGAAACAAATGACCAATATCTTCCACTGACTGTTTGCATCTACCACAAATTCCTGGTCCCAGATTGGCTTGAAGCACTCGCTTACCTGTCCAGAGAGCTTTGTGGAGAATTAACCAAAGAAGAAGCGATTTTTTTGGTTCAATGGACAATGACCAAATGGATTTGAATTTCAACTCCCATTGTTTGGGGGAGTAGTTCACCTTCCAACGCTTATTGAGGACCAGGTGAAGGGAAGTAGAAGGAGAGGAAACATTCCAAACTGGATTTTGGAGCTTAAACCTACACGGCCATGTAAAGGCTCTGATATCCAAGGGCGGGGGGGATTGGAGGACCCAAGTGAGCTCAAGAGATTAATCCGTGCTCTGATCAATTAGACATCCCAGGGTTTGACTTTGAATTTGAGAGATAATTCGATGTTACTAATCCAATCTTGGGACCCCGGGTCCCAAAGATGAGACCAAATCTTCAACCCCTTTTTGTGAAGAATGAGGGCTTTCCCCTGAGATTGAGGAGGTATGGCAGGAATGTCCATAGAAGGCCACCAAACAGAATCATGTGGAGGGACTGAGAATCTGTGTTTAGAAGAGTGGCTGATGATAATCTTGCTTCTATGCTTGTTCCAAGCATGAAAGATAGATCTGAGCAAATCCAAGCCTGCGGCGGATAGGATTTTGTTTTTGCCAAAAAAAATGACTGTGATTGGGAGGTGAGTCCATCCTTTCAAATCAGCCAGTTTGAATTTGAGAACTTTCCTAAGCAAAAGCCTTGCCCATTCTTCCTCGGGTTCATAAGAGTGCTGAGACTAGGAGCTTGAGTTCCATTTTGTCTGCAATATGATTTAAGTCCTGTATTCCTAGACCACCTTTGTCTTTGGGAAGTGTACAAACATTCCAGGCCACCTTGGCACCCCTGTGAACAAAGGGATCACCTGGCCATAGAAAATTTCTGTAGATTTTAGAGATTCTGAGGAGGTAACAATCTGCACGCCTCCAACATCCGAAAAAGAAAAGTACATAGGCATTGTGTCACGTGACACATCCAATCCATGTGTCTGTGGACAAGCTACATCATGATCAGGGTTCAGTCAGTCCAGTCAGTCTAGATTTAGAAGTGATCTGGCAATTTTGTGAGTCTATTCGTAGACCGTGCATGCCCAGTCACTTAGCATAGATGCATATCCTTTGGTTGCACACAGCATGATCATCAGTATTCCCATCAGAATCCATTAGGATCAGTTAGGGGATTTTTCCAGTGCATTTAGCCTATTTTCCCTATTTTTGACATTTTCACTTATTAATTTAAGTGACTTTCCAACAAAAGTAGGTAGGTCAATTTTGCTAAGTTTGTATATAAGGAAACTAGAGCTAGCACTATTTGGCAGAAGAGGCATCAGGAGCCAAGCTTAGCAGGCAACTTCTCAGCAGAACCTTGGTGGATTTCCTCCAAGCAAGATCCCAAGCCTTGGCGTTTTCTCCGAGCAGCAGATTCCTTTCCCTAGCGTTTTCTCCAAGCACCATCACCTAGCATTTTTTCCAACATCCTCAGCCTTGCGTTTTGCATCAGATTGCATCGCCAACAGAACCGTGCACCTAGCGTTTTTTCAAGGCATCAGCTAGCGTTTTTGGAACACAACAGCTAGCATTTCTGACATCAGTAAGCTTGCGTTTTCAGCCTCAGCCACAGCGATTCAGCAGCAGATCAAGACCAATCAGATTCCCCTAAAGTGTAACAGATTCAGCCCGGTAAAGACCTCAGTTTTCAGCCCTAAACCTGCAGATTTACAGCGTCAAAGACCCACAAAAAAGAGCTCCCAAATCAGCATTTTTGGCTCAGTCGCAAATTTCAGCCTAGAGCGTTTTTGGACAACAGTAGAAAGATTGCATATTTTAGCCCTTAGGTCGACTTTGTCTTCATCGTCGTCGTCATCGTCATCGCCGACATAGCTTAGACTTTCATCAGTCCCATGCATAATGATTTGTACCAGATTGTGCAATCATAAGTAGACGACTCTCACCAATGAGAGTGGGGCCTTCGGAGGAGGGTTTTACAATGTCTCTGGTGTCGTATCTCTCTTCTCTCTCTATCTCTCAGTCTCATACACTTGCACGCACAATGTCCATTCACTTTTTGTGATCATAGCATTCTCTCATTAAGAACGGAAGGCTCTACCTTCCATAAGAACAAAAGGAACCTTGAGCACAGTTCGAAGCACTCATCTTCAGCAAAGCCCAAACATTCATTCCGCTGCACCTAACATTGGTATCGGAGCTTTGGCAGTGTTCTGTATCACTCAAGGAAAGAACCACAAGAATCACAAGATTTTTTTTGCTTGTTGAGGTCGCACGAACCCAAGTTCGCTTGGTCGTGTCAATTCCTAATCGTGTTTTTGAAGAGTGACAGGAATCCCAAGAAAGAAGGGCTTGTCTAGCCTCCCCTTGTGCCTCTTTTCACTCATTGAGAGCGGACCGTGCACTTAGCGGCCGGCCAGTCGACGTGAGGTGGGAAAAAGCAACCTTCGTGTGACTGCAAGGCTGCCAAGGGGTGCGCCTGCAGAAAAGAGCAGAACTCGGGTGAAGAGAAGATTCTTCTCTAACACAGATTGCAAGCGAAAGAAAACTCTCAAAAACCTCAAGACCCGCAAGAACCTCAAGGCCCTCAAGAACCTCAAGAACTCAAGACCCCCAAGAACCCAAGAACCCAAGTTCCTCGTGAACTTAAGAACCCAAGACCACAAGAATCCACAAGAACCCACGACTTCAGTGAATGGTCATCACTCTAAGCGGAATGGATACTTCGCTTGGAGGTGATGAGCATGGGAGAGGTGAAGAAGAATTTTCACCACCAGGAGGTTTTTCCGACCCTCCCCCTTCCCCATCTATATCAAGGATTGCACTAACTCCTATGGAGGCTTTGGCCCATATGTTTCTGGAAAGGAAGTTAGAACATGAAGCAAGACAAGAACAGAGTGACCGACACATGAAAGAGGTCTTGCGATCCGTTTCTCAAGTTCAGGCACAGATGCAAGAGAATCAAGAAAAGGAGACTCTCTCAGTCTCTTCTTCTCCAAAGCATGACACACATGATTTGCATGATGATTTGAATGACAATGATTTGCATTATGATGATTTGAATGATGATGATAAGCATGATGATTTGGATGATAATGATGAGCATGATGATTTGCATGATCAAGATGTAATTTCTCACAAGCATGATGATTTGCATGATCAAGATGTGATTTCTCACAAGCATGATGATTTGTATAAAGATGATGTGATTGTTCACAAGGATGATGTGCGAAGCTAACCTCGTTGCAGATTCGATCAATCACGAAGGATCGATCTTGGCTCTCGAGCCTAGGTCCAAAGGACCCTCATAGGAAGTATTGTGTGTTCGCATAATTGATACGCACGCATTGTTCGAGTGTTTCATTCGTCCATGTTTCCTGTATTTTAGTCAGCGTCTTTATGTGATCCCTTTTCCTAGGCATGACATATTGTTCGTTGAGCACGTTTCTCACATGAATGAGCATGGATGTATGCGGATTTTTCATGAAAAGCTAAAAGGTATGTATGTAAAGAAATCACATTCCATGTCTCTTCCTTGGCATGACACAGTTTTTGAACGAGCATGAAAGTATGAGCACCAAGCGTGGGAGTTTCCATTGTGTTTTGCCACAGTTGATTGCTCTAGATCATAAGAGAAAGATTCGATCTCATTGTTTGTGTGTATGTGGTGAACGGTTTGGCATTCCGTCTATTGGTTCATCTACATTGCATGCATAGTTTTTGAGGAAGACAATATTTTTTCCCCTCACTTTACATGGAATAGGTATGTTCATGGTTTTGTGTTGGAAATGATTTCAGGAATTTTCAAACATGGAGATTCTTGAAGAAGAAAGAAGCAGGCCTCTATACGAAGTTGAAGCATCGAAGGAGCCACAGACGACTTTGTGTCGCTTTCGGCGTGGCCCAAAGACGCAAGCGTTGCAGACCTTTATGAAGTTCAAGTACCCCACGACCCACACATCAGAGTGGGCCGGCGAAGAGTCCCTTCCAGGATTCCGGATGCTATTGGCAGAAGAGGCAACATGAGCCAAGCTCAGCAGACAACTTCTCAGTAGAACCTTGGTGGATTCCCTCCAAGCAAGATTCCAAGCCTTGGCGTTTTCTCCAAGCAGCAGATTCCTTTCCCTAGCGTTTTCTCCAAGCACCATCACCTAGCGTTTTGCCAACATCCTCAGCCTGACGTTTTGCATCAGATTGCATTGCCAACAGAACCGTGCACCTAGTGTTTTTTCAAGGAATCAGCTAGCGTTTTGGAAACATAGCAGCTTGCGTTTCTAACATCAGCAAGCTTGCATTTTCAGCCTCAGCCACAGCGATTCAACAGCAGATCAAGACCAGCCAGATTCCCCTAAAGTGTAGCAGATTCAGCCCGATAAAGACCTCAGTTTTCAGCCATAAAAAACCTCATTTTTCAGCAGATTCAGCCCGGTAAAGACCTCAGTTTTCAGCCATAAAAAACCTCAGTTTTGAGCATGGTCAGAGGTCTCCAATTAGATAGGTAATTTTTGACTCCTCTCTTGTGCAGTAACTTGATAACTCCTGTGTTGATAGAGCAGGGGAGAGATTTATGGGCTAGCGATTCCTCCCATATTGCTAGTAGGAAGGGAGCAAGAAGATCTTTGAATTGCTGAAAGAACTCAGCAAGAAGGCCATCTAATCCTGGAGTCTTTTGAGGCTTAAGATTCTCGATGGCCTGGTATAGGTCAGAAATAGAAAGCGGGGACTCAGCAACTGACGCTTCTTGAGGAGGAATGACTCTTACTCTGCAAGACAAGGTTTTGATTCGAGCTTCCACTGCCTTCAGGCTTCAGGGACAGCTTTTCATGGGTGCTGAAAAGAGAGACAAAATGGCTTCTTACCAGCTCTAGATTTTGAGCATCGATGTCAATAGGCGTAGGGGCACATAAAAAATGGGTCTCTTTCTCTAGCATTCTTTTTGCGAAGAGAATTGAACATCTCTTTGGAGGGCCTATCGACCTTTCCAGCCCACCATTTCTTGAAGAAGGCCGAAGACTGATTCAGGATGATTTCCTCTTCATGTCTGAGTTTAAGCCGTAAAGCTGAGACTTTGTTCTGAATTTCCATAGAAGGGGAAGCGGCTTCCAGGTTGGCAAGATTCTCATAGAGCTTGTCTCTGCGTTTTCTTCGTATCAAGGATACTTCCTTTCTAATATGAATTAGCTGGCTTTGCGTCTCTTGAACAACTCTGCTCCAGGCACGGGCTGGAGAAGAGCATTGACTAAAGGCTTGGGACCAAATGTGGGTAATAGACTCTTGGACCAGAGGTAACTTAAAAAGAGCAAGGTCCGTATGAAACCAATTATTTCTAACTTTGGAGTCCTTGTCATCTATGGTGGTGCTAAAGGGTAGTGATATGAGATACACGTATTGTACCTAGGCTTGGCCTTTACTCTTGTAAAAAAATTAATCAGGGAGATATCCATATAACAACGATCTAGCTTGGCCTTCCTCGCTAAGTTGCTTGCCCCATAGTTTTGCCATGTGAATTCTCCTGGGTTCCCACGTCCCAGAGTTCAAACTTCTGCTTGAGAGATTACCACGATGTGAGTTCGGCCCCTCGAACCACATGACCCAAAGCCAAAAACCTGTCCTCAAGGGACTCAACCATGTTAAAATTGCCAATTAAAATAACAGGCCCTTGAAGCAAGGACAGGTCTGACCATAAATTGGTTCTATCTGCTACCGAATCTCTTGCATAGAAGCAAATCAACCTAGCATTGAAAGGTTGAGGGAGAGCAACAGAGCACCATTTGTGCCCTATCGGAACTGAGAAATCAATGTTTTTTTAACTCCTCAGGACTCCAATAGCACAACCTCATGAACCATGGTTGTGAGTGTCGTGTACCCACGTATGACTCTTAGAGGCCTTCCAAGGCTTTGGAGAGTTCCTTGCCAGACGTCTTAACTTCCTGAATGACTAAGAAAACAAAGCCAGGGATTTAATATTTACGTAATTACCAAAAAAATTGTGTGATCACAAGGTCTTGTTGACATATTTACATAATCACAGTTAACATGATCACAAACAAGCCGGTTCATAACAACCTGAAAACCCACAAAAAGCTCGCCGAGCTTTTACGTTTTTTCGTCGGGCCCCGCCAGGCTTTTGCATTTTCCCTACGGGCCCGCCAGGAAAACCCTAAAGCCCGGCGGGCTGCAGCTTAATATCATAGAGGACCCTAATCGGGCACGTTGGGTGAATTTTGTTGAGCCACATACACACACACACACACACACACACACACACATACACACACACATAGAGAGAGAGGGAGAGAGAGAGAGAGAGAGAGAGAGAGAGAGAGAGAGAGAGATCAATGAGTATCTTTGTTGTGAAGCTACGTAATGTCGCCACAATTATAATGACTACTTGCACGCAAAAAACAGACATCATTTGATACACTTACAACCACAAATAGCTCGTAGATACGTTAGCACATGTGTGAGTCTGGTTTGCAAGGAATGCTTGGCATTGTTGTGTAGCTCTCTCCGAGCCAATTGTGATGGTGCAATTGAATCTCCAATGCGATGAGGAGGCAAGAAGTAGCGTTAGGATAAAGCTCACACTCTCTCTCTTTTTCTCTCACACACGGTCAATGACAGCTTAAAACTTTGATTATGATTAAGTTCTCTTTACAAAATGACCTAGGTACCTTATATACTAAGGCTACCATAGGTTAAATCAAAATAGAGTTCAAGGGGTCAAATGGCTTTGTATTTACAATATGGAAGTGCCATTGCACCCTGGCTTCTACAACTAGAATAACTACTCCACATCATATCATAACTATCAAAAAATAAGACTTTGATATGGAAATTGAGTTATGTCGTGTTATTGACCCATGGGTCAACACTCCCCCCCTCCGAATTCATGTCCTTTCGGACATGACCTCATTGTTAATGTCGGTGCGGTCTTTGTTGTTGTTTTGCTTTCTTGTGATTTATGTCCTTCACATCCAAACCCCGAGTTGCAACATCTATTGTTGTCATTATAGGACTATTGCTAGATCTAAATTAAAAAAGAAGCCAATTTCGTTTAGCTTAACTCTTATCATCATGGATAGATAAAGCTGAAAATTCATTCATTGGAAGTTGTTTAGTAACTTGATCACAACCTCTTTTTATTTCCATAAATATAATCAATTTACTTCCATCCATCATTCGCTTCAATAAATCTGACAATTTTGACTATTTCTCATTCTCAAAAACAACTTCTACAATCTTTTTGATTTGAGATTCAAAACCCATGTTTGTTAGGGGCTTTTTAATTCTTTGCCTTCTTCGTATCACTTGTGCCGATATTTTTCTCCATTGCTTTCAATTTAATAATACAGACATAAGAACTAAATGTTTAGTTAAAATTAAAAAAAAACTTTTCAATATATATTAGAAAAACAATCACTAAAAAAGCAATCAAATCTACACAATATGAGATTTGAAATGCACTCTAGTCAATTCCACATATCGACCATATATGTTCTGAGAGAACATACACATTGCAATGCACTCTCTACATGACATTATGAATACAAAAATAATATGAAATTGTCAATGCAATTATAAATATAATGACTAGTTATATATCCTCTGCGATCTAAAAACAATAAGACACAACTATTTTCACATGCTACAAAGAATTATGAACAGTTACATTGAAATGATGATAATTATTTGCAAAAGACACATGAAAGAAATCATGTCGATGATTGACCATCTCATGCACTAAAAATCTTTTAATTATAATACATAATTCACTCCTTATATAAACCAATGCATAAAACTAAGTAATGAAATCTTCAATACAATTACACAATTTTTCGGACTACTTATACCCAATCAACATTGTAGCCCTCTTATGCATCCAATTCAATATATAAAAGATAATTTCACCCGCTTAAGGATTATAGCTCTCATACTGTGCAGTGAAAATGTATATCAATTCAAATCTATGATGATGAAAAATGCAAAACTTCAAAGATTTTTATATACCCGGTACATTAGTACGGGGCATCCGATCCTTGACTATCAACTCGTTAATTAAATATGCTCATCTTCTAAAACCAAGTACAACCCTTTTATAAACCAATGGTTACGTCACAATGAGCATGACTCTCCAAATTCTCAATTGTTTTGGTTTAGTACTTTTATATTCGAAGAGAAAGGATCTAAATATTTTTAGAAGTGGTTACTAAATTGAGAATCACATTCTGTGCAAAAAAAGACCTGTGACTCTGTAACCTTAGGTCAATTCACAAGGAGATGACTATACCCAACGCTCGGATATACTCCTCAGGGATTTACTTAGTTAAAATGCCAAAGTAAAAAGAAGTTTACTATATATAGTCGGGTGAACCGGGCTTTTTCATTTTCCCGACGAGCCCGTCAGGAAAACCCTATAGCCCGAAGGATCCCACCGAGAAAATGAGGAAGCCCGCCGGGAAAATAAAAAAACCCGACGAGCCTACCGGCTCAATTGGTTTTTCCAGGTCACCATCAAGATCACGTTAACAATTAACGTGATCACGTGATTTTCTTGTATAAATATTAGAGTTATTAATACAATCACACGATCGTGATTACGTCAATGATATCCCTGATCAAAGCGGTTGTTTTTTAGCCAGCTAGAGACTTTCTTCACTTTAGTAGGGTCAGAGAGACCCTTTACATTCCAAGAGAGGAGCTTCATTTAGCAACTCTTTTGCCTTTTTTATTCCCGGATTGGGTCTAGGTGGAGTTTGAGCCACACTGGCATGGTTCCGTTTATTGTCTTTGAGCACTTCCATGGAAGCGGGGCCATTAGAAGTTTGGGCCAGAGATTGCTCTCTCAAAGGAATATTCTCCTTGTTCAAGTCTGGAAGGACCTAATTATCTAGGGCGTTGACTTCCTCTTCAAGCTTAGAGGCATGTTCATCCAATCTAGATGAGATGGGGATTTTTTTATCTTTAGTGGGGGGAATATACTCATGTGCATCCTCTGAATCAGAATCTACATAATCCTAGATACGACCCAGAATAGAGAATCTATTGTGTTGAGCGGCCTTGCCCTTGGGCTCATGTTTCTTGGCGTTGCCTTGCTTGCTGTGAGACTGGTTAGGCTTGCCTTTTCCTTTATTATGGCTGTTGCTGGGAGAAGCCTCCTCCGGGTCAGTGGAGACCGGAGAGGGAATGGTTAGGCTACGGAGCCTTGGGAGAGGGTTTTAACGGGAAATCCCTCACATGGTGCCCTTACTTTCCACACATGAAACAAGTATCAGGAAGGTACTTGTACTCTATAGGCTGGTCCAACACCTCTCCATCGTCTATCATGATTTCAATGGAGGACGGGAGATTGTTAGGGTGAGAGATGTCCATCTCAACCAAGACCTGAGGGTGCCAGGCAAGATTATAGAAGTCTTGTCTTTGTCTTCCCCCCTGTACCTTACGCAGCTTACTAGCTATCGGCCCCATATGATGATACAGATGCAACGGGAGATTAGGGAACTCCACCCAAACTGGGTAACCTTGGGACGCGGACTCTTCGGGGTTGAATGTTTTACTCCATCTGAACAGGTAGACAGGGAGTTTTTGATGACCCACTGACCATAGCTAAGAGCTTAACAGGCCATAGCCGACTCTCTGAACACGAATAGGAAATGGTTTTGAGGCAAACATTGGACAGACTCCACCTCGATACCTCCTGAGGACCACTGTTGCTTGAGCCAGGTTTTCAATATTTCAACTGGAAGCAGAGCCCGACTTTCGAAATCTTTCTCTACTTTGCTGACTTGAGCGGAGGCTAAATTGATTGAAGGCCTACCTTCCGTAGGTGGACGCTCGCCTTGATTAGCAGACTTTTGGATGTCGCCTTGCTGAAGCTTGGGGGCGGGGAGACACAGGCGAACACTGGCAGCTCCAGAAGCAGCAAGAGGACTTGCGATTGGCGGCGGTAGGACCACATCAGGGCCGATGCTTCTGAGCTTGGTTTTGAAGTAGCTGGCATCGTGCTGAGAGGGCTTGGAGAAGCTTATCAGAAAACTCCGGTGGAAGGACCTTAGCAATGAGAGGGTCTGAGGGGGATAAGATAGGCAGGGGCCCTGCTGATGGCGATTGATTAAAAGGGACGTTTGGAAGCAGGAGGGACATGCGGTGAGGGAGAGAGTTGGCGGCAACGAGGTCGCATGAGGGAGTACAGGGGGAGGTCCAGGGAATGAAGATGCGAATATCCTGCACTGCACAGGGAAGGTACGGCAGAATCAGGCGAGTTACACCATCGCTACACAAGGGGGACGCGATCTCATCGCCATCAGATTCTATCTCCATTTTTTTATTTTTTATTTTTTTGTGTTTAATGCACTCATGATGTGACCTTTTGAATTACCCATGTTCTTTTCAAGAAAGTCCTTGTCATCATGAAATTTAAAATGTACCTTCCTACTTCAAAATAACCACATAAAGTGTGCCTCACCGGGAACCTCAAGGAACCTATATGCAACTTCTAAGGGATACTCCTCCTTGTGTTAGAGAAGGATACAATTGAAGCATGATAGTTTCTCTTGGTTCTCATGAAACCTAAGTAGAGAGTGCACCATTCATGCATCTCTAGCAAGTTTGTTTTGATCATTTTGAGATTTCTTTTTTTCAAGTTAGCGATTTCAATTTACTTGACTGCGAACTTTGTGCCCCTCGTTTCAAACATATACTACAAGATTAGAAGTAGGCATGATGGGTGTTGTTGAAGCTTCATCTTGGATTTGTTTAGGGGGGTTCCACATACCTATAGCACGTGCATTAGAGAGTTATTTATAATTTAAGACCTTTACACACAAAGTTCACCATAAATCAAAATATCCTTTTTCTTTCATAAGTCTATTACTTTTTTTTTAATTTCATTTTTTAACCCCTCTTGTATATGTATCTATGTAACTCTTTGAAATAGAAAAATTCCCTCCATGTAAACTCACGCGTTACACTTATATGTTTTGAGGTGGACCCCAGTGAGCCTTATATTCCTTGTTTAAGCCTTAAATGAACCTCTCTCTCTCTCTCTCTCTCTCTCTCTCTCTCTCGTGCATGAGGACATTGGATGAGTGGTGCAAGTGCAATGTGTGCTATATGTGGAGAACAGAGAACATATGTGGGTGGAGCAAACTCTCAGAATGTGATTGTGAGAAAGCGCCTTATTTCTTTTATAAATAAAGAATTAAGGGATTTAAGAGTGCTCTAATACAAGTTGAAGAACATGCGGTCATGTAGAATGTGTGTTGAGTGTGGAGAAGAGAGAAACAATATGGGTGGAGGAGACTCTTATAATGTGATTCCAAGAGAGTTTCTTTGTATAGATAAAGAACCTTCCACTTAAAGACAAGTGTGCCGATAAGTGGACCACTAGCTAACTAGTAGTATATACAATGATAGGGAGAGATTGACTCTCAACCTACATCCATTGTCTCTCTCAAAATACATGCATGTTGTCGTGCAGGCTCTAGTGATAGGTAAGCGTTCCTATCGTTGCTAGAGTCAGCATGCATATCCCACAAAAGTATCATGTAATGACCTGCATAGCTCCACGGTGCATCAAGCTAGTGTCAATCATTGCAAGAATCACAACCCCGTCTACAAATGCTCCCAATATAGCTAGATTGAGTCTTGACACTAAGAGTTCCTACATGAGACTCCTCAAAACTGACTATAGTTGCATAATCTAAGCTAACCTAGCCACCTCAATGCTATTTGCAGCATATGTATAACTACCATCAAGACTAATTACGTATGAATGTGTCAATTGTGACTTCACCTCCCCTCATCCATAGGGATTGGATTTACATGTCCTGGCATAACCATGTCGGCATCTAGTATGAGCATATCAAAGAACTCCACATCCGTTATCTCTAACTCAACATGTTGTAACTAGTTTGTGACATGTCTCATCTTGGAGCTAGTTTGTGAAAGACACATGTACCATCTTTCTAAATAACCGTAAAGTGATAGAGATGCTATAGTTTCATATATGAGAAACGTGTTAAGGGTAAACTATGCCACTCCTGGAACCTTTTTCAATCACTAGAAAATCCTTATGCATCTAAAAGTACTGCTTAATAAATAATTACGGGTAGCCACTATCTTGCAAACTATCTCATTGAGATCAAACTCTGTCTCAACTTAGGAAGTAATGCACATGACAAAGCGTGCAATATGGACCCCTAGGCAATGACAAACATATATCTTTTGTAAAAACGATGTCATATGTTGAACCATAAGCAAGATGCACACAATCAAATCTTCCACTATAAAAACTATCAAACCACTCACAACATAATGTGACATGAAAAACATCATCATCATCTTGCAACAAATGTGGAGAGTGTGCGCATAAAGTAGATAGCAAGTAAACTAGAGGTAAAGGTTCCATCACCATCACTGGTGTACTCAGCCACTGCAAGTATCTCACTAATCGGCATCACTACCATATCTACATCACGCATGTGTCTCTTGTGTTGCCTCATGCTTGTGAAATAATTCCATTGAATATGTTGAGCATGATCACAATACCAATGTGGCCGCTGATGATGTTGGGTTCGTCAAACTGATCTCAACGGAACGTCTTTGCTTCCCTACCCATCAGTCCGTTGCATAGTCCGTGCTACAACTTGTCCAAGAAGCAATACATAAGGTTGCAGCTGGCATATTTGCATTCTACAAGTGCAAGGATGGGCAGGAGATGCCGCATTCCATTGCCGCTAAAGGTCACCAAGTCGAGATGATTCATTTATCCTGGAAAATGGCTGCAGACCCTAGTTCATTAGCTTCCTCTCAATTAGTTTTTCCCACTTTTCATCATGTTCCGTTTGACATATTTTCTTAACAGTAGATTGTGTTGAATAAAGCATCAAATCAAGCCACCAAACCCCTTATGGAAATGGATGAATGTCGCCAAAATAGCGTACCCATACCTTAGTTTGTCCTTCCTCGTCTTGTCCATTTCATTGGGATAGCGACCTAATGTTTGCATAACGAGAGATACGAGTTCCATGTCTTGATGATGATTAGCATGATGTCAATTCTAGCCACCAAATTCAGTCCCTAGCCCCCAAGCTGTTGTATGATCACTCCCGCCAGATGAGGCGTTGGAGTTGATGTAGTCCTTTCAGTCATGTCTAGTCCCTCTTCAGTCCAAATATGCAAAAAGATATGCATCTTTTTCTCCCTAAGGGGGGAGGCGTGGTGTGTGGTCGTGTAGGTAGAGTTCGGCCACCTAGTGTGGTCGGACATATTATGGTTGTAACCAACTCTCTAGCATAAATAAGGAGGTGCTTGCTCTAGGCAAGGCACACTCATTTGGGGTTTTACTCTTGTCCACATGTGAGCACACTACAGAAGCAATCAATACTGCATAATTGTATGCATAACCATACACATCCCATAGGAAATCTTACACGTTGTATCTATGTCCAAAATGCCTATAGAAAATGCAAACCACAATCCAATTTGGGGCTAAATGCAAAACCTATAGAGACGAACTTACAAGCCAATCAAGCTTATGTCATTAGAGAATGTGAATACATAATTTTGTGGTTGCATCCTTAAAACAAAATTTGTGATGACTAATCGACTTTTTGTCGTCAGATAAAGGTATCTTCAAATAATGAGAGTACGTACTTTTGTGGTTGCATTCTGAAAAATATGTCTTTTATTAAAAGAAAGAGACTTTCTATAATAAGATGAAGAGGTCATCAAAGAATGCAAGTACACAATGTTGTGATTGCATCCTGAGAATATCTTGCATCAACATCTTGAATGCTAAAAGGTTTTTTCCAATCCAAAAATACCATAACTAAACAAAAAATTGTTACAAATGGAGTGACATAAGACGATAAAGATGTTTGTACTAAAATCCAACTTGTTTTCAGATTAAGTACAAAGGAGATAAACTAAAATCTTATTAAGAGGTGATCTTTATCTATAGTTGAATATTTTTAATATTCTTTTGAGAAGCAACCATCCACACACACACACACGCGCGCGCGTGCATCCTCACTTGCATTCATACAACAAAAGAAAAATATTCATTAGTCCTTTATGAATTTTGCAGGCCTCAACACACTCTCTACTTGTTATCCATGCCACCCACATTCAAAAAATTCCATCTGTTTTGAAAAAAGCATGTAAAATACATTTAAGATTGCTTCCTCTTCTTGTTAAGTTTGTTTGTATCCTTCAAAAGACGAAAATCTTTAACACTAGTTTGGTACCAAAAAGTATACTTTAGTGTCCTTTTTTCACGAATTTAAATAAAATGGTACATGAAATCTAGAACACATCTCAAAAAATGCTTTTGCAAACTTATAAAATGTTATTCAAAGTACTCAAAAGAAATTATAATTCCTCACTTTTGATCATAACCTCAATAGTAACTACACTCATGAAAAGAACCTACGGAAAACACCATTCAATGTTTCATTAAAACTCGTACTCTAGCATAAGAAAAAAATGAGCAAGGTGCATGCAATAATCTGTGGTAACTACTTATATATGTGCTTGATATTTTTGCAATTTTCATGTGAGAAAAAATTCCATTGTGACCAGAATTAAATATAGAAAGTCCTGTGGGTCAAATATGCACAAATTCAAGTAATGATCACAAAAAACATTTAGTTCATCTAAATTTACAATGTCTTATGATGCATATATACTAGATCTATGACTCCATTACATAAGGTGATAATTTCTAATGGTTATGCAAGCCACACTTGGTGATTTATGGTGTATCCAAAAAACTGCGCATGTTGTAATTATGATTTTTTATTTATCAAAGATAAGCCTTAAAATAAAGTCCACTTTTGGATTTTTCCATTCATCTCACTTATTTGTATTCAAATACCTCATATGGACACAATTGGGAGATTTATATACACACTTTCATTAGTTTTTCATAGCTATGGTTTTTTTGCAAGAAATTATGCACTACAATTTTTTAAAAATGAGCTTAAATTACAAGATTTCTATGAGTTTGAACCCTTGAGAAATGCTTAGTTGATGGGTATTGACCTATAGATACATTATACACCTTAGGTTTTGTCCCATAACCTCATCATGTTAATGAAAGAGACCTTGAAAGACCAAAATTTTCCCCTTTGTCAGCATTTTCAAGATTTTGGTCTTTTGATTATAACAAAACTCTAGTCCCACAACTAAATTATGAAGCTCAATTTCTTGCTATAATAAGTTTTTTCCTATCCATACACCTTGAAATCTATGCAAAATCTTATTTTGATGAGAAGTTATATTCAATTTATGAAAATTTTGTTAAAACAACACTAAATTTCTATGATTTTTCATCTTAAAACTTATCATTATAATCTTAATTTGGTATTAATTTTGGCAGAAGTAAAATTTGGCTATGTTCTTCACTTCATAGTTGACATAAGATATGAACGTGACCTATGAATGTTTTTTCTAAATTCACCAAATAATTATGACAAGTTGCTGGAAAAACAGGACACTTTAGTGTCTCAAGCCATTTGAGTGTCCGATAACTAGTGTTAATAGGGTTTTTGGAGTAGTTCCTCTAGACTTAGGAATGTTTTCCCATCTTCTCTCTATGGTCAAATGAATTCAGAGCAAAAGGATCCCAAGTGCACAATTCCAAGATAATATTATCATCTCTACTCCTCCAAAGTAGAGTCCTAAACAATATCTTCTGAAGCACACCAAAAATAGTATGTGTTCGAAAGAGTCCATCCAAGGGCTCAATAATGCCATATAGTTTCAAGTTACTTTAGCCAAATTTATTCCGTGTTTGCTAGGCTTTATAAACCATTATTAACCAACGACATCAAATAAAAAGGGTCCACTTTTAAAAAATCTTCCTTCATAGAGCAATGATAGACCTATTGATAGAAAGACTACAAGTGAAACTTAGCCAGAAACCTCTTGCTTCATAGAGCAATGATAGACTTGTTGACAGAAAGACTACAACTGAACCTGCTTCATCATCACACGACATGCACAAAGCGGCTCGCCATGCCTTCTCTCTCTCTCTCTCTCTCTCTCTCTCTCTCTCTCTCTCTCTCTCTCTCTCTCTCTCTCTCTCTCTCGCCTCGTCGAATAGATCTTTAAGGTCTCTTGGGATAGTTTCCTACAACGTTAAAATACCCATTGCATCATAGTACTGCCCTTTCCAAGGAAAAGTGAAAGCCAAGGGCGGCGCCCCAAAGAGGGCCCCTTTCCTATGCAAGAAGGATCTTTATTGCCAAAAAGACTCCCAATAGGGCTTAGGAATCTCATCAAAAAAAAATTCGGTGCATACAATGATATGCGTGTGCGTGAGAAAACAAAACATGCTCTTTAAGCACAATTACAAAGTTCATAAGAAAGCCAAATGCAACCTGAGTCTTCTTTAAAATAAAATTTAAAAACCAAGTTTCTTAGATTGCATGTAATTTCCCAAAGTGTTCAAGCATCAAAGGATACACATGGACATCCCATAACTGGCAATTTCTAAAGCAAGCCAAATCCCAAGATCTTAAAGCCAAGGACAAAGTCCTTACCTAAATATAGAGGGTACGGCTAGGGATGTTTTGGGATACTAGGACCTAGCTTGGAGAAGAGAAGGGGAGGATGCCTAACTATTTGCATCACCTCCCATGTCAAAAAGTACAACCAATGAATCAAATAAAAGTCGCACCATGTAATAGGAAGCAAGCGTTTTAGAATCTATCAAAATTGGAAAGACAACATCAAGGCAAAATGTGTAGCTAAGCAAACATCCCCACTTTTTTAAAACCACTTATACTTGTCCAATTCTTGAGCCAGAGTAGGGCAAAAAAGGAACTAGAATAACAAAAAACAAATGTCAAATGTCATCAGTTCATTCATAAGTTCCATTCCCATTAAAACATACCAAACTAATCAAAGGGTTTAGTCAAAAAATAAAAGCAACCCACATACCATAAGAGTCCTTCATTAGGTTTTAAGACCAAAAGTACAGTAGATAAAAAGAACTCTTAGTTACAAAAAAGACCATGTTCAAAAGACATTGGGCTCCAGACAATAAGAAAGTATATGAACAAAAACATTTATGTGTTCAAAGCATATACAGTGTAGTCAAAATGAATACATAGGTCTATAGGTGAATTAGGTCCTCATCTTCAAGATTGAATTGTAGCAAAAACTAAACACCTTTAAACAAAAATGAACTCTCAATACATCTATATAAACAAGACAACAGATTTTGCAAGCTTTGGATATGTATTATAGGTGTCAAAGAGCTTATCAATTGTTGACATGTCAACATTTAAACATAATCACATTAAGAACTATCTTATTTAGTACAAAATTTAAGATTTTGGTGTATAAAAATAAAAAAATTAATTGACAAAGTGGTGTGTGTGTGTGTGTTTTAAGCCAAAGATTGACTATCACATGTACAAGTGTGTGTGCACGCACTCAAGCTATGTGAGCGCCTACCCTCTCTCAAGCACCATACTCAATGAGGTAGTCCCATTGAGTATGGGCCACTGTCTCATCAATAAAATGAGTATGTAAGCCTAATATTATGCTAGTGCTTAGTGAGACTATTCTTTAGTCTCTCTCGAAATGTGTACAAAGAGTAACAATGATCATGTGACCATCATATTCCAGAATGAGTTTTATGGATTTGTGAGCAAGTCTTAGACAATGTTTGTACAAACACTATACTCCGATAAGACGCTTAAGACTCTGTGAGCGAGTATGAAACAGAGTTTTGGTAAACATTTTAGTTCGTATACTCCGGTAAGAGGCTTAAGGCTCTGTGAGCGAGTATTAAACAAAGTTTTGGTAAACATCTTAGTTCGTAAATATAGTCTTTCCCTCAAAAAACATCAAGTTTAGCAAAAATTCTATGAAGTAAGAGTGAAATTGGTAGTTCATATATCCTAAAACTAGCCAAGTTAAAGAACTACAATGACTATGAATAAGAATCATGTTTAAGGTCTTTGTCCAAGCCGCTTAACACCTGTTAACCTAACCAAAAATTACCAACAAAGGGTCTGTCCAAAGACCATTAAAATATACTCTGTGGCCAGTGTCTCGGTCCACCAAGTTACCCAGGAAGGCCTTGTGTAGACTATGCGCATGTTGCTATTTTAAACAGACTACTTAGATACAAAAGAACACCATGTTCAAAAGACATCTGGTTGCAGACAACAAGAATATGCACACAAACATTTTTTTATTCGAAGCATATTCGTCAATACTCATTCCAATTATTCAATACATCAAAATAACAAGTAGGTCTATAGATGAAGTAGATCATCATCTTTAAAGCTAGATCGTAGCAAACCTTAACATCGTCACACAAAGATAGAACTCTCACCGACATCCATATAAACAAGACAACATATTTTGTTTACCTTACATATGTATTACAAGTGTCAAAGAGCCTATCAGTTGTACCCCCCCCCCCCCCCCCCCCGCTCCCACCCGCCCAACCTTCCCTCCCATGTGTTGTTTAAATATGGCTGCTTAGAACCGAGGTTAAACTCTAGATACAATTGCACGGGTTCACATTGCGAGTGTTGTGTGGGGAGATGTGGCATCTAGTGTTCAATCAATCAATCATTCAAAATTTTGATCGTTTAAACATTCCTATCATGCTCCCTCCCTCCCTCCTCCCAAAAAAAAGAAAAAAAAAAGAGTCCGCCAATGGCTACGCACTTGTCGATGGTAAAAGGTCTCCCTCAAAGGCTACTTACTCCACATTAAGAACGCTTCACTGAGCACGAGAAAAGGCTACAATGCTTTGTGGATTTCTACAAAGCTCCCAACAGAGTTCCACAAGACAAGGCTCTTCCACAGCCTTTAGACCCTCTCTATTCCACGAGAGATTTTATGGGGCATATACACCCTCCCTGAGTAGGTGACCCACCAAGAACAACGTCTAAGAGCCATGTGAGCCCATTGCTAGCACCATTGATGTGAGGAAAGCGTGTCCACTCTCCCCAACTCTAATTAGTCTCTGAATTTATGAGATAGCTAAGTATCTCTCTCACTATGGAGGCTAGGCCGAGCATATAGCAAGTACTCTTGTCCACACAATGTTTTACTACGATGATATCACTTTCGTGTCAAAGTTAGACCCATAGCAACATCTTTGGGCCTTCAATGAATTATGTATGTTGAGGGGCCTCGCAATGAACCTTTGGTAAAGTAAAGGTCACGATCGTCCACAACTCCCAACACATCAAGAGTAGAGCTCTGTTTACACTAGCAAGGGGGTAAGTTTGGGTTGTCGATTCCTATGTGTAGGCAAGTTTTTGCATCCATGGCTATGCAGGTGTGATTCACGTCTCTCTAATCTAGAGCTGCTAGAGATCTTGTTGAAGGACTTGGCTGTTCTTGTTGTGTGAGAGATGAATGCAGTTTCAATCAAAGTCATTCTGGAAGGGTGGTAGTTCATCATATCTATGCCATGTGCTTTGAACCTCTTTGTGACTTGTGCATACCGTGATGTACACTTTGTTAGCTATCTTGAAGCCTCGAAAGCTTTATATAAGTATCTCCTTTGTTCTTTGAATGAAACAAAGCCCGGAAAAAAGCCTCCACTAATATGGGAGGCTTGGCTAGCTCGCCTTTAATATTTGCATGTGGAATCGAGGGTTGCTACGAGAGCATTGTAACTTGTCGGTTGTTTCCCAAGTCCACAGTGAGGCTCTCAAGTTAAGTGCCCAAGCGTACCCTCTAGTGTTCTGTCTGTGGCTGCACTTGCCATGTAGAAGCAATAAAAGCAACCATCAACAGAGTGCCAAAGTGGCAACATGCACCCCTAAAGCAGAGAAGACATGCAAAGTATGAGCACCAGGGGTGCAACCTGAGGAGCATTATATACATAGATGCACAGATTATGAGAGCATACAAAGCCGATACATTGTTCTGTTCTAAGGGCAGCTCACAAGCTGACCGAGTGGGGAGGCGCGACACAATTGGGCCTCTTTCTATGAGATAAATGCACTGGAGAGCCAATCCTCCAATCACCCACTCGTACTCCCTTGAGCATGCAGTGTCATACCCATAGATTGAGAACTCCATGCAGTACCAAACTAGGGTGTAGGGAGAGTCCTACACCCCTAGTTTGGTACTGCATGGAACCAGCTAGATACAAGCATGTCATAATTGTACTCCCTGGGCATGTAGTGTCATACCCACAGATTGAGAGCTCCATCCCTCCATCACCCACACAAATGGCCAGAGGACACTCGTATAAATCGATTCGTCTCATAGGCCAATCTGGCCAGAGAGAAATGAAATGAAATGTTAAATTATCATCTTCAAAAGGCCAAAATGACCTATGAGACCAAACTGTTACAAAATTCTGAATCTGATACCATGTCTGGGTACAAAAAAACTAGAACAAAAATACTACTACTACTACTACTAGAGAGAGAGAGAGAGAGAGAGAGAGAGAGAGAGAGAGAGAGACACTCTTCCTGGGTGTCCGACCGCAGGCACCCTGTAGATATAAAATGTATCGACCCATGATAGCAATCGCAAGACAACTCCATCGACCTTTAACAATTCTTCTCCGTAAGTGCAACAGGCAAGCTTCTTCACTTGCATTGTTAGGACAATATTTCCATTTTGTTCAGAATACAAGCCGAGTGCATCAATCAAGAAATCCCTCTTTTCATGTTCAGTTACACCTTTGAGTAAGCAATCACGTAAAAGGTAAGAGGAATCCAACTTGACCATGTCCTAATACTTGACTGCTACATGATAGCAGCTATCTAATATGGCCAGTGACCAGCAGGCCCACCAGCCCGATGATGGGTTCGCATCGGCCCTACCCCTCCCTGCTGCATCATGTGCTGCGAGTGCCCTTGATGAGGAGCACCCTGCTCCCTAGTTTGCACCTCCACTTTAATTCGTCTTCCCAAGATAAACATACCAGTAACAGCAACAGCTGCTGCCTCGGCAGCTTGTGCATTCTCCATGGTAACTATACCTGCACTCAATCAAGTTGAATGAAACATTTTTGACAAGGTCCAAATTCAAAAGCTCAACTTCTAAGTCAGTAACACCAGCATACATATTCTCAAAGCTCAACAATGTGCGACCATAACTTCATTGTCCAAACAGGAAGCAAATATCACCACCTCTCACGAGTCATGTACAGATTAAACAAAAGATGCGATATCTGCATACCCACATCATCAGTGCAGGTTTTGTGTGGAAAATTCAATTTCTGAAACCAGTGACCTTAGTTTCTACCACACCACATTATGTGATCAGTAATGTCAGCTGTAATAAATATTATAATAAATAGTGGCACTTGCAAAGATATTCTTCACCCAAAAAATAGCATTCTTATCTCTACCAGCTAAAATCTCTGCATGAATGGGACTAGGCGCACTGCTCCTCAAACAAGAAGCTACGAGAGGGTTACCAAACGATGCAGTTTAAACGTGACAAAACTTCTGTCAAAGACATGCAAATAAGTTCAGCATAGAAGAAAAGTTCGAGCATTTGGAGCCAACGAAAAGTAGAAACAGCTATGTTTAGTACCTCCTTCGAGAGAGCTGAATGCATCGCAACTGAAAACTGGCATCCAGGGTAGAAGACAACATTTGAGTCTCCTTGGGCACTCTCACTACAACTGCCATAGCCACAATCAAGCAGGATGGTTTGAAACATTCTTTCCAAACATCTATGGAGGGGCTTCTTGTTAGAGTCATGGCATCTCTCTGGATTCATCCACTCAGTCCCAATTTCTTCTAGGAACAGGTGTTAGGAGTGAGGGCTGTTTGGTGGCTGTGCCCAGTAAATGTGAGGAGGTTTTCTATTGTCGGGATGTGTTTAGCCATGTCCAGCCTTGGGTTTTTGCTCTGTTCCATGGCCTCATAGCTCCCTGCAGACTTTTGGTTTGTTTCCGCAGCAGGCTTCTGCCTTCCCAGGGTTCCGCGGGTGCTTCTGCTCTTGTTTCTCCCAGTCTCCTTATTTTAGGGATTTTATTCCCTGGTCGTAGGGGCTGATGAGTGGGTCGGCAGGTTTGGGCTGAGCCTGTATACGGGCACCTTGGGGAGCACCTTCAGTTACTGCATTTAGCACTGGTGGGGGGTGCCCCAGTAGGCAGAAGTTGGAGACCGAAGGTAGGCAGCCCTAGCATTTTTCCCAGCAGCCCCAACAGTTTTGCTTGGCAGCCATAGTGGGGTTTGCAGGCGGTGACAGGCATCTTATGGAGGCGGTCCTTTGCTAGGAGAGATGAGCTGCAGCCATCCACTGACTAGAGCACCACCAATCATCAGATCATACAGATCTACAGAGTGAGCACCTCATTTATGCAATCGCCACGACAGCCCTATTGATCGCACATGCATTCAACCGGGCTATAGGAGAGGGTTCCCAGAGGAGTGGACCAGGCACACCATTGTGCCGATCCACAAGTCTGGAGACACCTTGAACCCAAGGAATTACAATACTGGACTATCATGATTGGCCATACAATGGCCAAACTATATGGGGTAGTTCTTGAGGCGGAGCACACTTCTTACGCAGAGGCCGAGGATCTACGGGCTCCTGGCAGGTAGGGTTCAGGCGGACCTTCTCCACTATCGACCACATCTTCGTTCTGTGCTGCATCATTGATGGGGCAAAGGTGCGGAAGAAGAGGCTATATTGTTGCTTTGTGGATTTTTGCAAACTGTTTGACACCGTCCCACGGGAGAGGCTCTTTCCACGACTTCAGAGTTTGGGATACCTTCGGAGATGATATGGGCCATCTATGCTCTCTATGAGAGAGTGACTGGGAGAGTTCGTTGTCCAGGCGGTATGTCAGAGTCTATTGCCAGAACCACTGGTGTTAAGCAAGGATGCCCCCTCTCCCCAAACTTTCTTCAGACTCTACATCGACGAGATCTCCGACTACATCCTACGAGCGGGAGGGACAGGAGCAAACCTAGCACGTACCACAATCCACGTTATGCTATATGCTGACGACATTGTACTGATTTCAGAGTCACCAGAGGGCCTACAGAGCCATGTAAGAGCTTTAGATAAGCTTGTACAGACAGAGGACTCACAGTGAATCTTGCAAAAACCAAGATCATGATCTTCCACGCCTCCAGCAGTCCAACGGGCAGCCACATTTAAAGCAACAGGAGGACCACTAGAGGTGGTCACCTCCTACATCTACTTGGGAGTCACATCCACCAGCAGACAGGGACCGTTCTCCATGGCACAGGCCGCCATTGATAGACTCACCAAAGGATATTCAGCATTGGCCATGCTAGGGCGGAGATGTCATCAGACACACTTTCAAGAGCCCCGCACAAAGGGGTGGCTATTCGACACATTAGTCACTCCAGCTCTGATGTATACAGCAGCCGTGTGGGTACCCTGATTGACAGATAGCCAGTGGGTACAGATTGACGGACCTCAGATCTATATGATTTTTCGCCTGTTTCAAAGCAAGCATACAGTGCTACCGGACATCATGAGGGCAGAGCTCCCCCCCCCCCCCCCCCCCCCCCCCAAACGTAATGCCGTTTCTTGCCCCAAGAAACGGAACGGAGTTCCTTGGGAGTTTCGGACCAAAAGAAACGGAGTTTCTTGAGTGAAAAAAAAAAAAAAAAACCCCAAAAAAAGTTGAGGGCAAATGTCTAATGTTCCAGGACTCAAATTCTTGAGCATCAATAGTTCCATTAGATAACTATGTTAGGCTTGGCTCAATGGATTTCTTATCTTTATGTTTATGAACCCTATCTTTTTATATTGCGGTGATTTATAGGTTTGGAGTTTGGACATGTTATGGCTCTTGACTCTTCACTTATGACTCAGTCACATTTTGTTTAGTTTCTTGACATTGAGTAGTATCATGTACGACTGTCTTTTTATGACATTGAAAACTGTCTTTGAATGGAATGTGAGTTTAAGTTTGTGTTGGGTTAAAAGCCCAACGCCCCCTTTTATGTACATTTTGAAAGGTAACTAACCTTTGGCCAAGTTCACATTGAACTTGGCCACTAACTTAAAAATGGTCCTATACTTTTAATACAGGGTATGTGAGCCCATTTGCTCACTCGCTTATTCCCCTCTACAAATCGAGTAGCGCTCTCTCTCTCTCTGCAACTTCGTTCCCTAGTGCCCCCTTCTCTGCAGGCCATAGCCACCTCTCCAAGCACAACTCCTGCACATCTCCTCGTGCTCTATCACTTGCACACACTGCTACGCGCTCATCAACTGGTATCAGAGCCAAATTAGGGTTTGCTTCCAAACCTGCATACGCTGATTTTCAGCCAAGGAGGTCAACTTTCACGCAAAATTTTACAATTTTATCGCCAAAGTACTCATCCCCTGACACTAGAGGGCTCTTGGCAAGTCAAATTGACCTAGAACAGGCTGAAATTAGGTCAAAATCAATAAATTACAAGTTATGACAACAAAATACAGGTTTTGCAAATCATGTATTAAGGTGTGGGAACATCTTTACTAGGTCCCTGCTACCCGAAAACAAAGAAATTGCCGTCCCAAAACACGTGTTTTCAACAAATTTTAGATTTACGCAGGTTTTTGCAAGTGTATTTTGATGCATCTACATTGAGGAAAGTGCAAATTGATGCAATCTATGCACATTGGACAAGTTTTGGCTATGTATGATCATTCGTGGCTCAATTTACTGCAATTTGATGCTACAAATTGGGGCTTTTGCTTATACATGCTTCTAAAGGCTGTGCATTAGCCTTAAGTATGTTCTGTGAGGCTAAAAACAACTAAAATTGTTGTTTTTGAGCACAAATTCACTCGTTGAAATTTCTTGCGCATAAATTTCAGAAATTGTTTTTTGTGCCTAAATCGGCCCATCTTGCCCCAAATTGCTCTAGTGCACACTTCTGTGAGGTTATACTCCGGTTTTGGCCCATTTTGCCCCAAAATTCAGGGTACTAGCTCTCTTACTCGTGCAACTATGGCCTCATCTTCTTCAGATGTGAAGAATCTCTTCGAGATTAGGAGGTTCGATGGAACAGGTTTTGACCTTTGGAAAGACAGGATCCAGGGAATCCTATTTCTTAAGGATTGTAAAGGGGCACTTGAACAGGTAAAGCCATAGAATATATTGGATGAAGCATGGGTTAGCCTGAACAAGAAGACAGTTACATACATTAAAATGGCCATGACCGATGAAACAGTCATTGATTTGAAAGGTCTCACAAATGCTTTTGATGTGTGGGAGAAGTTAAAGGCGATGTATGAGAATACAACGCATGTCAACCAAGTGCATTTGATGCGAAAACTTGTTGGCATGCAGCTAGATGAGTCCAAGAGCGCTGCAGAGCACTTGTCGTTGTTTACAGGTACTTTGTCGCAGTTACAGGATTCAGGTTTGCCTCCTTTTGATGATAAGCTGAAAGCTATCTTCTTGCTTATGACCTTACCTGATTCATGGGAAACGTTGGTGGTTTCATTGTCGGATAACCCCAATTTGACCTTTGATGGAGTCACGGGTTCTATCTTGAATGAGGAAATCAAGAGGAAAGCAGGTGGTGAGGGAGGCAGCTCTGCCAACATGGTTAGAGGCAGGACATAGAAGAAGAATGTCTATGCACAAAGGAGTAAGAGTAGAGTAAGGAAAGGGGAAATGCCAGCAACGGCAAGGGTGATGTGACTTGCTATCAGTGTGGCAAGAAAGGTCACAAGAAACCCAATTGCAGGTCCTACAAAGGCGAGTTAGAACGGAAAAAGAATGGTGGAAACAAAAAGAAAGAGAAGGAAGTCAAGATAGATGCACAGGATAGCTCAAAGGACAAAGAGAAGGCCAACGTGGCTTCTAGTGTTGTGATTGAGGAGCTGTCAGATGTAGAGGACATCTTGTGTGCCACTTTGTCAGATGATGATGCTCATGACCTTGATGCCTCTCTTAATGTTCATACACAGGACATGCAGATCACCAAGAGTGATCTTATTGATGTTTTGTTGACTGTCAATGATGCATTATCCGAGACTTGGATAGATGATTCCGGTGCTTCATTTCATGTGACTCCTATCAAAGAGTGTTTCTCTACTTTTGATGCAGGCAAGCATGGCCATGTATACCTTGGAAACAATCATGCATGTTCCATTGAGGGTATTGGCACTGTGCATCTCTCCATAGATGGCGCAAATGAGCTTGTCTTGCATGAAGTTAGATATGTGCCGGGAATCAAGAAGAGTCTGCTTTCTGTTGGTCAGATGGATATGCATGGTTACAGCATCTTGTTTGAGAAAGAATCATGGAAAATGACTAAAGGCTCAAGGCTGATTGTAAAGGGCACAAAGAAAGGGACACTTTACTGCATGCATGGAAAGGCCCTGTTGGGCAAGTTTATTGCATTGGCTGAAATTAACTCTCACATGGAGTTCTGGCACAAGAGGCTTGGCTATATGAGCCAAAAGGGCCTTTCTAAGCTTTGTACTTTGAACAAGCTTGATGCTAAAGGCACAAAGCTTGACTTTTGTAATGAATGTCAATATGGCAAGCAAGAAAAGCGTTCTTATTACTCCGGTGTCTCTCGTAATCTTGTGTGCTTGATCTTGTACATTCTGATGTATATAGCATGCCTACTAAGTCTATGGGAGATGCATGCTATTTTGTCTCCTTTGTTGATGATCATTCTAGGTAAATTTGGGTTTATTTGCTTAAATCTAAGGATGAAGCCTTTGCTGCGTTTAAGAAATTTCATGCATTTGTGGCCACCAAACAGGTAGAAAGCTGAAATGCTTGCGTACGGACAATGGGGGGGAGTTCACAAGTGCTGAATTTAACAAATTTTGTGAAAATTTGGGCATTAAGAGGGAGCTTACTGTGCCATACAGCCCCTCTTCTAATGGTGTGGCTGAAAGATTCAATAGGACACTTTGTGAGAGGGTGAGATGCATGCTATCCTCAGCTAACCTCTCTCATGGATTTTGTGAAGAGGCTTTGAAAACTGGAGTCCATATATGCAATCGATCCCCTCACATGTCTTTGAAAGGTGACATCCCTGAAGAGGTTTGGTCTGGCAAGCCTGCTTCATATGATCACTTACGCATTTTTGGTTGCGAAGCCTCCAAAGTTGAATTCTCTTGCCAGCTGCAATCATTTCTTGGATGGGTGGGCCAAGCACCTGCTTGAAGAAAGATGTACATGCAGTACCTATTGGTTTTATTTCACATTTTTTCAGGATCTCCTAGTTTTTCAATATTTCCTCTCACCGAGACGGTGAGCGGTCTTGTGGCGGGCAACCTGTAGCAGGCTACAATGTCACTTTCATAGGACACTCAGTTAGTACGGTTGGTCTGGCCTGGTTCACACTAGTCAGACTCTGGACGGACTCTCTGGGCTGGGCTGGGCTGGGACACGTGGCAGGATACGGACGGTGGTCTAGTGGACGTCGTGGCCAAGTCACCACCACCACTCACTTTGGAGATTGGCTTAGGTGGCTGACATTTATGAGCCGTTGGGTCATTATCATCATCGTCTTCACCTTTGGTCCAGCATCGTCCTCTAGAGCAATGAGTCTATACACAGAGCACGTCTTCACCATCCCGGCACATCTGAGCCTCGACACCCCATTGTACCTGTGAGTCCTGGGCTGGAGCTGAGTGTGCTGCACGCCAGAGTCTGTATTGGTGCTTTGAGATAGTCGAGTCACTTGTTGTGGTCTACTCTACTGCTGCTGTTGTGTCTCTGTGAGCTAGGGTGTGTCTATTATTTCCTGTTTTCAGTCTGTTTGAGTGAGATTGTCTCGCACATTGCACTGAGGACCACCCACTGTAGAGAGCACGACACATTATCCGCGCTACAGGCTCGCAATGGCTGGTCATTCCGGACAGCCTGGCCAAACCGGGATGGGGCTTCCGAAACGACTGGGCAGCAATCAAAAATGGGTAAAATCTTCAGCTCCCTCTTATAAAATACAAACACCCCCCCCCAAGCCCTTGCTCCCCATCCTCCCATGTATAACATTTTACATCCCCATTAGCACAGGATGGAGCTACATGGTTGTACTACCCTAAGCATATAGATGGGCACACATCCCTAGTTGTAGAGCTCCACCAAGCCCTTTCCTTTTATTATGTACCAGTTTGAACTATTTTGTCTTTTCCGATAGATGGAGGACACACACATGTATACTTGATCTGTCTCATAGGTTGACTTCTGCCCCACATAGACGTTAAAAAGCTCTCTCTCTCTCTCTCTCTCTCTCTCTCTCTCTCTCTCTCTCTCTCTCTCTCTCTGCCCCCGCTCACTGCCCTGCTCCCGCCGCCCTGCCCCCTGCTCTGCACGGGTGCCCCTGCGCCCTCTCTCTCTCTCTCTCTCTCTCTCTCTCTCTCTCTCTCTCTCTCTCTCTCTCTGGCCCCTCGCGCTCCCCTGCTACCCCCGCTACCTCTTTGCCCCCGCCGTTTGAAGACCGCCCCGCTCCCTCTCTCTATCGCGATGCCCCCCCCTCTCCCCGTCTATCGCTCCCCCTCCCCCCTCCTCTGCCTGTCGCGCTACCCCCCCCCCCCCGTCCCCTCTTTGTCTATCGCGCCCCCCCTACTCAGTCTATCGCCCCCCCCTCCCTTTTTTAATTTAATTTAATTTAATTTAGTTTAAATTTTTCAACCTATCTCTCCTCCCCCCCCCCCTTCTGTCTATCGCGTCCCGCCTCCTCGGTCTATCCCCCCCCCCCCCCCCCCCCCCCTCCTTTTTTTGTCTATCGCACCCCCCACCCCTCCACTATCTATCACGAGAACCCCCCCCCCTCTCTCTCTCTCTCTCTCTCTCTCTCTCTCTCTCTCTCTCTCTCTCTCTCTCTCTCTCTCTCTCTCTCTCTCTCTCTCTCTGTGATTCTTTGGGCCTCACCGTAATGGATCAACGTCAAGGCCATGAATGCTCAATGGGTGTTGCACAAACTGTCACACTTGAAGAAGACTCTGCACAGGACACGGAAGCCGCCAATGTCTCACCTGTTTGCAAGCCACGAGCAAAGGCAACCTTCATGCTCACGAATAAGCGAATGGCGCAGATGGAGAGGGAAATGAAGGAGTGGAAATCAGAGATGGAAGGATGGTGGAAGGAGAAGGCCAACCTCCTTCAGATGGTCTTCAATGAAGGCGCACAGTGGAAGAAGGAGAAAGAGAGCCTTAACGCAAAAATACAGACACTCAAAGAAGAAGTCTCAGCCCTCAAACAGGAGAACCCAAACGCCGAGATACGGGTACTCAAAAAAGAAGTCTCAGCCCTTAAACAAGATCTTGCTGATAGAGTAAGCAATGGACTAGAGGAGGGCGAATTTCAACCCTCGGTAATAGATGAAATCAAGGAAATTAAGGAACAGGTAAGGATGATCACAGAGGAAGAGAAATTGAGTGTGGCAAAGACATCTTCATGGGCGGAGATGATAACAAGGACACAGAAAAAGGCGGACGAGGCTGAAAAATGGATTGAGGTCGCTAAGAAAGGGAAAGGTCAAGAAACTCCTTGTATACCGATGCTTATCAACATGACTCTCGAAGAGGAACAAAGAAGGCGGATGCGAGCACTGCATGTGAGAGTGACTGGTCTCAAGGACATAAACAATGTGGAGAAAGAGGTCACAAGCCTTACATCCATGATGGGGATGGAGAAGCCTTTGCACACAAAGGCATGGAGGGTAGGTAAGAAAAGTGATGGCACGGGAGAGTCTTCAAAGGGGAGAGCTCTCATACTATGCTTCCCCTCGTTGGAAGAGAAGAAGGAATTCTTGAGGAAGAGGCCTACTCTCAAAAAGACAGGTATTTTCCTCGGTGATGACCTGACTCTCTCACAACTCGCACATATGAGAGAGGTAATGCCAGAGATTACAGCGGCAAGGGAGAAGGGAAAGATAGCCTTCTACAGAGATGGACGGGTGGTGATTTTAGAGTGGCGTACTACATGACGGTGCGAGACCTATGGGACCACACTGAAGATGGCTACCTGGAATTGTAATGGGTCTATGAGGTTGGACGTGGGTGCATTTGAGGAGAGTTTCAAAGACAAGGATATTGTGTTCTTCTCAGAGACTCATCAGGCCCCTGGACAGGTAATGCCACATGTGGTGGGATACAGATGGGAAACAGCTCACAGGACAAATGCGAGATCTGAGCATGGGAGTAGAGGTTCAGGAGGAGTAGCAGTGCTATTCAGAGAGGAACTACAACCATTACTACATATTGTACGAAGAGATGATCATGCTAGATATATGTGGGTGAGACTGAGACCTGACACAGCTCGATTCTTATATATTGCCATATGTTACTTCCTCCCAGTACATCAATGTATGTCGCATCCAGAGGGCAAGCGCCTTTCTCTATCCTAGATGATGACATTTGGGAATTTTCTAGGGATGGTGATATCATTCTCCTAGGGGACTTCAATGCCCGAACGGGCAACTCGCAGACAGTCTTCTACGACACTTCAGATGAGGTGCTTAGAGAGCTGGATGTGGGTGAGTTGGGACTTGACAGATGCTCAGATGATAGAGAGCAGATGGAGTATGGGAGATACCTCATGGAAATGACGACTACAGATGGATTAGCTATACTTAATGGCTTACAACGATTTCCTGGAGCACCCGGTTTCACATGCTTTCCACACAGACATGGGGCCAGTACAATGGATTATGTTATGACACAACCGAGCTTTATCCCCTACATTCAGGATTTCACAGTGGGAGCCAGGCCAGTGGGCATAGCAATAGATCATGCTCTCTTGACACTGTCCGTTAAATTTCAATATAGTACAACCCAGACATCAAGAGGCAAGTCACACACCCGCTATACATTCACTCCAAAGACTGATTTCGTTTATACAGAGGAGATCTGGGACCGTCTATTGGAAGGCACAGCTAGTACAAATGGTACAGGCCTCTCAGTGGAGGAGTGCACCACTTTACTGACTGAGACACTGCATGGGGCTGCATCAGTGGCATACCCACACACTCAGCCGGGCAAGAGATGACATTCTGGGAGCATGCCCCATAATAGTTGGTATGATGAGGAATGCAGAGAGATGAGAACTCAGCTTCAGAGGGATCTTCTTTTAGGAGTCATCACTTACAGACAGTCTCCGATTGCTTTCCGACGCCTTGTGCGACGGAAGAAGCGAGCTTACCTAGCTCAGATGGAACGAGACTTATATCAGATGTTCTTGAGTAGGGACTCGGGAGAGGCATGGCGACTCTTCCATGAGCACTCCCCTCGCCCAGTGATTACTTCACCTGATGTGTGGGGCCAATATGCGACATCATTATATACGGTTCCTGGACAGGAACCCCTTCCAGACCCTACCAAGCCTTGCCCAGCTGCGAGCACTTTCTTTACACCTGAGATGGTACAAAGAGCCATCGACAGGATGAGCACCAGGAAGGCATATGATCATGACGGTCTAGTAGCGGAGCACTTTATACATGCCAGGGATATGCTGATGGAGGTTCTCGCAGTGTTTTTCAATCGTGCCATGTGTGAGGGGTTACCTGAGACTTGGAGGCTGTCTAATATTGTGCCCATCTTCAAGGCTGGGGACCCCACAGAGCCTGGGAACTACCGCACTATTATGGTGGGACACACATTGGCAAGGTTGTATGCATCTATTCTGGAGCAACACTTGAGTAATTGGGCAGAGGGCGAGGGTGTACGAGCAAGGGGTCAAGCCGGCTTCAAGAGGGGTTTCTCCACTCTTGATCATATTCTGACACTCAGGGCCATCATTGAGGAGGGCAGAGCACATGGGAGACGGATCTATTGTAGCTTTGTGAATTTTCGCAAAGCATTTGACATGGTACCAAGAACCCGATTGATGTGTAGATTGCAGGAGATGGGGGTGCCCATAGAGGTGATTTGGGGGATTATGGCTTTGTACAGATCAGTGGTAGGACATGTACGCACTCCGGAAGGGGTATCTGATTTAGTTCACTCTACTATTGGAGTGAAACAGGGCTGCCCATTGTCTCCTACTCTATTTGGTATGTATGTTGATGAGGTGTCTGAGTACATTGACAGAGAGGGTGACAGGGGTGTCAAGCTGGCAGGGACGTGGATCCCATTGTATACAGATGCATACACTTACCTGGGGGTAGTCTTTACTGGACCGAGATTTTCTTTGAGAAGAGCAGCAGAGACTAGACTAACTAGAGCTGGTGTGGCTCTGGGAGGAATGGAGAGGATGTGTTCGCAGGTTCAGTTCCAGGAACCTAGGACAAACTTATGGCTCTTTGATACTTTGGTTGCTTCTACTATGTTATATGGGGTGCAGGTTTGGGGACCTTCTATAGGCCAAGATGGCTGGAGGCATATGGAGAAGCCCCTGGTACCTATGATCTCTCGGCTGATTAGAGCCAAGGCTTCCGTACCGCATGATATCATTCGAGCGGAATTACCTACCCCCCCTATGGAGATTGAGGCGCTTACCAGATCAGTCTCCTTCGTACACAGTCTGTGGGATACTACCAGAGACAGATATGCCAGGGCGGCTCTAGAGTCCTCCAGACAATTAGCTCTTAATGGGGATACATCATGCTGGTTTGCACAGATGGCATCATGGTTTCAGACACATAGTTTCACCATGGACAGGTTGCCTCCTTTTCAATACTCTCTACAGGCACCCTTGAGGTCTCTGACACGGGTAGAGATTAATAGACTTATTCGTCAAGATCTGATCCAGTTGAACACGAGGAGGACATGGATAGAGCCGTTACAGGAGTTGGGCACAAAGATGGCTTTCTATAGAGAGCATCTTCTCCACCTCACGGGGGATGGGTTTGTGATTCGACCTAGCTATATGGACACGCATCTTTCTCATGGTTTGCGTTGTGCCATTGGCCAGATACGCACGTCCTCACATCAGCTCGAGATTGAGACTGGCAGATTCAGAGGGACACCAACAGATAGCAGAATATGCCGCTTATGCTATCTAGAGCAAGAGACAGAAGCACATTACATATGTCATTGCACAGTGTACTATGAGATACGAGGCCGTTCTCATTGTCTATTCAGAGAAGGTTTTGGGCCTCTATCTAGGGTCATGAGTTATGAGGATCAAAGATGTCTTGGGCTATATCTACTTGAGTTACACAGGCATAAAAGAAACTTTACTGAGGAGAGCTGAAGAGCGACAACCCCAGAGACAAATCACAGATTTCTTTACAATAGATATTGCACACCCAGAAGAACAGACAGAGGAGCAACCAACAGTGGAGAGGTCTACCTGCACTACTGGCATTCTCATAGACCGAGCATTGGAGCTAGGGAGATCTAGACGACCCCGATGGAGAAGAGGAGCTACACAGTTTCGAAGGAGGCTACAGCAAAGGATTCGAGCCATACTCTTTCGTCGTCCACAGTGCAGATGAAGATGGATCCCTATAAAGATGGATCTCTACTCCCCTCCCATATTGCCTTCACATTGTGCTGCTTAGTTTAGGATCCCACAGTATTTATATTTTGTCCCAAGCAGCCCAATCAATGTGAGTCCTCTCTCCAAGCTGACGGGGTGGATTAACCGAAGAATCAAGAATTGCAGCATTCCAAATGAGAGGCTCGCACTCAATCTGCTCACGACATGAGGGAGGTGAGCGTATGATAGCCCGTCGCATGGAAACCCAAATCTGAAGGAGCGATCGGATGAAGGGTGAGAGGGTGGTGGTGGACAGGGGGGCATCCGTAAAGAGAAAACGATACCCTGTATGCCAAGTATGACCGTCTCTAGTGCCGAGTCGTGGAGTCACTGTGCAAAGAGCCGCCTGAAGAAGCATCTTCCAAGGTTCTTGACCGGGAAAAAGACCCCGAACAATAAGCTTGGTAAGAAGGGCGCGGCTCTGTAACTCTGGATCAATAATGCCAAGGCCTCCCTCTGACCTAGGACGAATAATCGTGGACCAGCGAACTAGAGTACGAGTATCAGTAGTCCCATCTGTACCACTACATAAAAAGTTCCGCACTAGTCGGCGGAGCTGAGCTATCACACCGGAATGTAACATCCAACAAGAGGCCGTATACCATACTGTAGCCAGAATGACCTTGTTGGCGACCAATGCACGGCCAGCCAACGACAGATGACGTGAAGACCAATGGCATAGCTTCCTGCGAATAGACTGTAGTACGGGTGCAAACTGCTGCTGTGAGGAAACATCAAATCCAACCTGAAAGCCCAGATATCTGCATGTCTGACTCGACTGCAACCATGTGAAACCATCAGCTACCCCCCAAGTAGGTATGTCATCACTGCCAACCAGTAACCCATAGGATTTATGCCAGTTAATGCGTGCACCACAGGCAATGCAAAAAACATGTAGGGCCTCCCGCATGGCGTCAAGAGAAACTAGCAAACAGCGCAACATGAGCATAGTGTCATCAGCAAACTCCTGATCGATAAGGTCAGGAGCTGTAGGTACTGGCATGGTCAAGCCACGAAATGCATGACTCTGAGCACGAAGAAAGTCGGACATAGTCTCTCCCACAAACAGATACAGATATGTTGCTAAAGGACATCCCTGACGGACAGATCGAGAAAGCTCAAAACTGCGACTGACACGGCCACCAATAGTAATAGCACTGCTGGCAGTTCTGAAGAGAGCGGAAATGCCTGAGATCCATCTCGAAGGGAAACCCATCCTGGCTAAAGATCCTTCGAGAAAATCCCACTCAACACAATCGTATGCTTTCTCGAAGTCAAGGATGATAAAAGCGAGAGGTTTAGAAGATGATCTGGCCCACTCTACTGCCTCATAAAAAGTGAAGATATTATCCAGGATGCATCGATCCATGACAAAGCCTATCTGAGAAGTATGAATAATATCTGGTAAGAATGGCCGCAAGCGATGGCTGATCAGTAATGCTAATATCTTATAGACCGAAGGGAGTAGGGTAATAGGTCTCCATTGTCAGAGCTGAGTGGTGTCACCCCCCTTCGGAATAAGAGATATGAGACCTGAACAAAGATCCGGATGCATATATCCTGATGCAAAGATTTCCTGACAACCGCGAAGTAGTGGTATATGCAATACATCCCAATATATCAAAAAGAAAGCTCTAGTGAGGCCATCCTCTCCTGGATAGGAGGATGGATCAAGACTCTCTATAGCAGCATGGAGTTCTGCAAGTGTGAAGGGTGCCAACAAGATCTCTGTCATAGTGTCTGTACAACGGTGTCGAGTGTGCTGCGAGATCTGCTCACGGGCAAGTAAAACCTCAGTAGTGCATAAATCAGCAGTGAACAATGTCTCAAAATAATCTGCAGACATATCAAGAATAACATCAGGATGCATATGTAGTGTCCCCTGAGCATCGCACAAAGTCCGAAGGGTGGTGCCAGGAGGGCGCTCTTTATGCGCAGCGAAGAAGTCTTTATTCATTCGATCAGCTTTACCTATCCAATGAGATACTGAAGCATGATGAGTGAACTCAGACCTAGCCTCCTGTACGCGACGAATCTCTTCTGTGAGCTCTGTCTGTCTAGCAGCGAGATAAGCATCCCGAGGCCACTCCTCAAGCAAGCGCTGAGTGGAACCAAGAGGGATGTTAAGATCAGACTCGCGTACTCTCAACTGACGATGAATAATAGCAGTCTGGTCACGGCAGTAAATACTAGACTGAGTAATGCAATGAGCAAGAAACTCTCCAAGGGGTCCACAATAAGAAGCATCCGCGGACCATAAGTCACGAATCTGCTGCTGCAATACTTAAGTGGTGGAGAACACTGTCAGGGATGCGACAGCCTCGTCTCTGTGCAGAGGATCTAGTGAAGGAGATAAACAATGAGATGGGTAAATGATCTGAGAGGCTGGTATCTCTCCATATAGTAGTAAATCCGCCTAGAGCTACTGCCCAAGGGCCAATGTAAAAACGATCAAGTCGCTCTAATAATCTCCCCTGCTGTCTCTGAAACCCCCAAGAGTAATGAAGTGTAGCAGGGTGGTGACCAAAAGAGGGTATGTGCCAGGCGTCAACACCTTGAATAGCTAGAAGAAATCGATCCCAAGCTAGCTGCTCATCGGGAGAAATGGATGATAGAACTTGAGGTGTGATGACTCGCCAATCAGAGTCGCTCTCAACGTTGTTGAAGTCACCCCCAACAACCCAAGAGTCTACAGCAGGTAGAACAACAACCAAGGAGGACCAAAAAGTAGCCCTTTCCCGAGGGGTAGTGCGTGCATAGACTGACATAAAACCAATGATAGATTCCCGAATCCGAATAGAAACATAAAATGCTCTGCCAGCGACAAGTGTGCCATGCTGCTGAACCAAGGCCAAGTAACGTGGCCCCACTGAAATGCATACACCGCAACTCTCTCCATGAAGGCCTAGAGCAGGCTCCCAAAAAGTGCGGGCGCCCGAGGGCATGAGATTGCCAAAAGGAGTGGCAATCTTATGCTCCTGTACTAGTAATATATCCATAGTGCCCACTACATGAGCGTGTAAATCTCTGCGAAGTAAAAGCTTACGGGAACCTTTTACCCGAGAAGTCTGTAAACCATTAGCATTCCAAGAAACTACATGTAAATCCATAGACAGCATGAAAGAGTTTGTATAGCATCTGACTAACTGCGCATCTTCTTGGAGGCAGCTGGGCCATCCAAGGGGTGAGCTTCAGGCGTAGGAAAGGAACCCGCAAGCCCTCTCTAAGATATGGTGTCTCATTGCACCAACTGCGCACCTCAGCTTGTTTACATTGCATTACCGATGCTGCAGCTTTGACACCCCAAATGCGCATAGACATAGGAAGCACCACATCTGAGGATACATGAATGACCATAGGCAATGAATAGCAAGCATAAACATCACTCCACTCCATAGCACCAATACATGAAGGGTAGTGAGGAGACAAAACATCAGGAGCGGAAGTAGACAACCATAAATGAAGCTGAGCCATAGTCTGTGCGTGCACAAAATGTAGAACCTGATCCTCGGACCATTCCTGAGCAGCGTGGAATGGAAGGAAAAAGGAATGGGTAGGCTGAGAGCTAATGCCTATTAAAGAGGGAACACAACCTCTCTTGTGATGCATAAGGTAGAGTTGCACCCGCAATTGCCCTTCTGAGTCACCGCACATCTCAGCCCGGTGAGTGCCCCAGGAAAGAGGGCAAGAGCTGAGAAAACTCCGTGGGACGTAAGTATGAGCTGCTGAGGGAGGGGGAGGACCAGAAGGTGGAGGGGGGAGAGTAAGGGCGAGAGGAAGAGGAGGAGAAGGGAGAGGTAGTAGCGGTGAATGATCCATCTGCATGGGAACAGGGACCTCGGGAAGAGGGGAAGGAGCGGGCGGGGGAACTGCAGGTGAAGGAGGTGCTGGTAAGAGAGGTAAGTGATCCTGTGGAGAAGAAGAAGAATGGCGAGGAGATGCAGGGGGTAAGGGGGTGGTGGAAACTTGAGAGGGAGCAGGAGAGGTAACACTGGGGGCTGGCTGCGTTGTTGATTGCTGATGAGGACGGAAGGAATGATTACGACCCACTGTCTGCCATGCTGCCTCAGTGGGAGCTGAAGCAAAGGGAGGAACATGGAGGGTCGGAGCTCGAGGAGCGCCTGTAGGCTGTTGAGGTGCTTTACTAGTAGAAGGAGGAACCGGCTGTTGACGCTGACCACGTGGCTGAGCATGGTTGCCACGAGCCGATTGTTGTTGCCGCCGATGACGTGGCAGGGTGGGGCAATCTCGAGCCAAGTGTCCCATCTCGTGACAGCGTAAGCACTGTCCTGGGCGGCCAGTGACTACCATTCGGAGAGAGTAGTCTCGATCGCGCACAGCCACAATAACTGTATCTGGTAATGAAGTATCCCCAAACACCAAGACCTGAATGCAAGGTGGGCCAGATGAGAAGATGCAGGATCCTGGAACTACCGTGCCAAAATGAGCAGCAATCATCTGAAGGAGATGCTCATCAATAAAATGGAGAGGCATATCTGGGAAGGAGAGCGTCAGAGGGAATCTGGGAATAAGGTGTCGACTGTCAAACTCCTCAGTGGAAAACTCGGGATACCACCTCGTCAAGTATATCATCCTGCGATCAGAGAGTATCGGAGAGCGAGCCAGGAGAGCTGAGGCAGTGGCGGGATCTGAAAGACATACCATGAAGATGCCCCTGCTACGGAATGTAAGCTCCGAGATTCGTCCCTGAGTAGTGCCCGATGCAGTCTGACACCAATCACGTATAGAAGATCGAGGTGGAGACTGTCCAATCATCCGGCCAACCAAGGCATGCTGAGCCAAGTGTTGTACTTTGGAGTCGATGCGTGTCAACAGGTCGCCAGTGCAGTCCACGCAACAGGCAAGTGGTGATGGAGCGCCGTGCGTAGCACTCGAGACCGGAAAAGCCGCTATGAAGAATGGGCGAGACTGGCAAACTGTAAAAGCAAGACCCGAAGTGAAGCTTGGACTCTCTCTCTCTCTCTCTCTCTCTCTCTCTCTCTCTCTCTCTCTCTCTCCCCCCTGCGCCACTGCTGCTGCTCCTGCGCGCGCCACTGCTGCTGCCCCCTGTGCGCGCCACTGTTGCTGCTGTTTCACCCCCTGCGCACGCCACTGCTGCTGCTGTTGAACCCGTTGTAGCTGACTTGTTGCGACTGCACGCTGCCAAGGCTGTAGCACTTGCCGCTGCCTCACTGTGGCAGCATTACCAAGTGCACCAGGCCCGCTGCCCCCAATCTCTCACACACGGATACATACCCACACACACACTACACACATACACACATACACACAAGTACTCCCTCTCTTCCCCTTCTCCCCTCTTCTTCACAATATGAAGAGAGGGTAGTTACGAAGACAGCCATGTCTTCCCCCATCATCAAGACGCCGGCATCGACAATGAAGACAACGTTCATGCTCACGAACAAGAGGCTTGCACAATTGGAGAAGGACATGAAAGAATGGCGGATGGAGAGAGAGATATGGGAGGAGGAGAAAGCCGCCCTCATCAAGCTATGGAACGAAGAGAAGGAGGACATGAGAGCGGAAATACAAAATCTCAAAGAGGAGAAGGAGAGAAGGGAACGGGAGAACGGGAAGGAGAGGGAGAGATGGAGGAAAGAGCAAGAAGAGATGAAGGCACAAATCGATCTCCTTCATGCTTCCATCACATCCCTCACCCCCGAAGAAGGAGAGATTAAAGAGGAGGCTAAGGAAGCCCTCAAGGAGGAGATCACCAAAGCCCTCACCGCAAGCATTGAGGACAAATTAGAGGCCACCAAAGAAGGATGGGTCGAAGTGGTCAAAAAGAACATCAAGAAGGTTGCAAGAGAGGAAGCCCAAAAAGATGAGGTACTCATCGTACACACAACCATCGAGGAGGAGAAGATGCGACAAGCTCGCCGTCTCAATGTGCGAGTGACCGGCATCAAAGAAGAAGAAGGGTCTACACCCGAGAACGATGGGAAAGCTTTATGCAAGAAAGTGGGATACAAGGAAGAAGAAATCCCTTTCTCCAAAGTTTGGAGAGCCGGCAAAGATCCAAAGAAGAGAGCTCTCATCCTCCAATTCGCCTCCGAGGAGTCTCGAACTTCTTTCCTCCGAAAGAGGGTCATCTTGAGAGGGCTAGAAGGCCCCCCGATTTATCTTGATGATGACCTCACAAAGATGCAACAAGATCACCGTCGCGCGTGCATGCCTAGAGTCCACCAAGCCCGCAAAGAAGGGAAGAAGGCAGTATATCGAGATGGTAGGGTTATCATTGATGGCAAGACCATCGCATAGGGACTCGCGGCCTGTGGGACACACGAGGAGATTCATGTCACGGTTTGGAATTGCAATGGAGACCTATGGACACACCCAGAGAGACTTGAGGAGGTGATGAGAGGTCGAGACATCATTCTACTTACAGAGACACACGAGAGCCCAGAGAGAGGGCTACCACGGATACATGGATTCCAGTGGGAGTCTCTACATCGGGGATGTATGCGCCAGCACACCACTCGTGGCTCAGGAAGAGTGGCCATACTCTTTAGACAGGGGCTTCACAGTAGACTACAGATTGTTGCCCGGGACCCACAGGCCCGCTACATGTGGATTCGCCTCGAGCTCTCACGAGACAGGATCGTCTACATTGCCCTTTGCTACTTTGCTCCCACAGGCTCCAGATTCGCCCCTATTGAGCAGGAGTCACCATACGCATGCCTCACGGAGGAGATTATGGAGTACTCCACACTGGGTGAAGTCTTCCTTATGGGAGACTTCAATGCTCGTACGCGCAGTGAGCAGTGTGAGGCATATGACCACGAGGACCCAGAGGCACTACACACTCTAGATGAGGAGGCTACTATGAGAGATACAGCAGACAGAGCTCCAGTCATAGCCTACGGACGACATCTACTTCGACTTGGCTCCCAGCACCGTCTCGTTATTTATAACGGGATGGTCCAGTGGCCCACCTCAGGGGGCCTGACTTGTATGCCACATGGAGTTGCAGAGGGAGGGGGGAGTACGGTCGACTATATTCTGGGACCCAGGGAGGCTACACACCTTATCACATCCTTCACCATTCCACCCATACCCATCGGAGCCGACCACACATACCTCTGTTTCTCCATCACCGGAGATACCATCCCACACAGCTCCACAGCACACACTCCACACACCACCATCCATTTCACACATGAGCTAGCCTCTCTTTACTCAGCCATGCATGGCCTATGCCTCCTCCACCTATCCACACCACTCTCAGTTCTCACATCACATATCTCTTCCGTTCTCCACACTTCAGCTATTAGCTCCTTTCCACACACCACTCACACAGGACGCACTCCCCCCCCCGGGACTATGCCTCAGAACCGCTGGTATGATGATGAGTGCAGAGAGCTATACCGACGCCTCCGCGCACAGCGAGCCTTAGGAGAGATCACAGAGAGAGAGGCCAGACGGCATATGAAGACGGTGACACGCCAAGAGCGGCGAGCATTCGAAGAGGCACATGAGCTTGAGCTATACCGCCTATTCATGAGCATGGATAGCGCGACAGCATGGCGCACCCTGCGCGAGCCACGTCCGACTACAGCTATTGAGGATCCACAGATATGGCATGATTATGCAGAGCGACTTTACGAGGTGCCAGGACAGCCTCCTATCCCACAGCCACACGAGCCACGCCCCACGTGCTCCTCCTTCTTTACAGCACAGATGGTAGAGAGGGCCATACGCCGCATGCAGCACAGACGATCAGCTGACCATACTGGATTACAGAGTGAGCACATCATTTATGCGGCCTCCACTATAGCCCCGTTGATTGCACATGTCTTCAACCGGGCTATAGGGGAGGGCTTCCCAGAGGAGTGGACACAGCACACCATAGTGCCTATCCACAAATCTGGCGACACCCTGGATCCAGGGAACTACAGGACTATCATGATTGGCCACACGATGGCCAAGCTATATGGAGCAGTACTTGAGGCACAGCTCAGCTACTACGCAGAGATCGAGGGTTTACGAGCTCCAGGCCAGGCACGTTTCAGACGAGCTTTCTCCACCACTGATCACATCTTCGTTCTACGCTGCCTCATTGATGGGGCAAAGGCGCGGAAGAAGAGGCTTTACTGCTGCTTTGTGGATTTCCGCAAGGCCTTTGACACAGTCCCACGCGAGAGACTCTTCCAGCGCCTTCACAGCATTGGGGTACCAACACAGATGATTTGGGCCATATATGCTCTCTACGAGAAGGTGACGGGTCGAGTTCGTTGCCCAGGCGGTTTTTCAGAGACCATTGCTAGCACCATTGGTGTTAAGCAAGGATGCCCACTCTCCCCGACACTCTTTGGGCTCTACATCGACGAGATCTCCGACTACATACTGCGAGCAGGGGGAGGGGGGAGCGACTTGGCAGGTACTCCGGTCCACATCATGTTATATGCTGATGATATTGTGTTGATTTCAGAGTCACCCGAGGGCTTGCAACGCCATCTTGAGGCCTTGGACGAATTCAGCACACACAGGGGGTTGACTGTGAACCTTGGCAAAACCAAGGTTATGATCTTTCACACATCCAGTGCAGTGAGGAGCGCTGCCACCTTCACAGCAGCAGGAGGACAGGTTGATGTAGTCACCTCCTATGTCTACCTTGGCATCACATTCACCAGCCTACCAGGACCCTTCACTATGAGGCAGGCTGCTGCTGACAGGCTCACCCGAGGATATGCAGCTCTGGCCATGCTAGAGCGGAGATGCCACCAGGCACACTTTCAGGAACCCCGCACGAAGGGGTGGCTTTTCAACACCTTAGTCACCCCGGCCTTGATGTACTCGGCGGCAGTATGGGCACCAGGATTGACAGCTGACCAGTGGACACAGCTTGAGAGGCCACAGATATGTATGATCTCACGCTTGCTCCGCAGCAAGAAGACAGTGCCACATGACATTATTAGAGCCGAGCTCGCCACACCACCCATGGTGGTAGAGGCACTATTCCAGACAGTCTGCTTCATCCAGAGGATGAGAGAGCTACCTCCTGACAGACTTACTCGTAGAGCATTTGAGGCAGCTATAAAGCTATCAGAGAGTGGGCATGAGAGAGCATGGTACTCACAGGTCAGAGCATGGTTTGAGGGACACGGTCTTGACATGGAGAGCCTACCACCATTCCAATACAACCCCCACTCACCATATGTTCACCTCTCTCGCAGTGAGAGGAACTTGGTACTGAGACAGGATCTGTGGCAGCTATACACTAGGAGAGTCTGGGAGTCACCTGGCTTGGGGACGAGGATGTCAGATTACAGAGACCAGTTTCTCACCATATTGTCCGGGGGGTTCATATAGAGACCACGCTACATGGACACATATATGCCACATAGCTCACGGGTGGCGATTGGTCAGCTGAGAGTGGCTTCACACAGGTTAGAGATTGAGATCGGGAGACATACTGGTGTTCCCAGGGAGGAGCGCGTCTGCAGAGCCTGCACAGAGGAGGTGGAGAGTGAGGAGCACTTTGTATGTAGATGCAGAGCGTACACTGAGATCAGAGGCAGGTATGAGGCCCTATTCAGAGGACAGCCCACTCTCCGAGAGATCATGGACTCTCGAGATCAGAGACAGCTCGGACGGTTCTTACTAGAGATACAGAGCCATCGGGACACACTACTACAGCCACACACAGCTACACAGACAGAGGGGAGACAGTCGCAGCTCACAGACTTCTTTCAGAGGATTACCGCCCCTCCCCCACCAGACACTCAGAGGGGAGTGACACTCCCACAGGCGGAGGTGAGCCGAGCTAGACGACGACCACGAGTCACAGGCTACAGGGGCGCGAGCTCCCACCACCGACAGATCGAGGAGATCCGAGCCCGGGAGCGCCGTGCCACTGAGGAGCGAGTGGCCCGGATGAGGGCCGACCCGACAGCTTTCATCCGGGCAGCCTTGGCACCAGACCCGCCCATGTACCACACCTTACATCCCCCCATTAGTACAGGATGGAGCTAGATAGCTTGATGCATTCTCATGATTGTACTACCTTGAGCATATAGACATGCATATACCCCTAGAGATAGAGCTCCATCCCTCCTCAGATACCCCACTACCTACACTCAGTTTAGTTTTGTATTAGTTTTTGTTTCATTTGTCTTTCCGATAGACGGATGACATACACACCATGTACATTTGATTTGTCTCATAGGCCGATTTCGGCCTGACATAGACGTTAAAAATCTTTCTTTCTTCTTTCTTTCTTTCTTTCTCTCTTTGTCATTTTCTCTTTCTCTCTCTCTCTCAAACACGCTCAGAGCACAGAGGGCGGGGCTCGGGACGAGTGGCAGTGTTATTTAGAGAGGATCTGCAGCCACTGATACATATAGCCCGCAGGGACCAGCAGGCTAGGTACATGTGGGTGAGACTGAAAGCAGAGACACGCAGATACCTCTATCTAGCTATTTGTTACTTTCCCCCGAGTACATCAGTTTATGCACCACCCAAAGGACAGTCCCCTTTCTCTATTTTGGATGATGACATATGGGAGTTCTCTAGGGACGGTGACATTATCATCCTCGAGGACTTCAATGCTAGGACTACCCATCACCAGGCAGTGTTTTATGATACTTCAGAGGAGATGCTAAGAGAGATAGATGTGGCAGAGACGGGCCTTTCCAGACTATCACACGATATGGAATATAATGAGTATGGGCGACACCTGATAGACATGGGCACTGCACATGGATTGGCCATCTTGAACGGCCCACAGAGATTTCTTACTGCGGGAGGCTTTACATGCTTCCCACACACACATGGAGCCAGCAAGGTGGACTATGTCATGGCACAACTGAATCTCATCTCTAGTATCGAGGATCTCACAGTTGGGCCCAGACCGGTGGGGGTGGGGGTGGCGGTGGATCATGCTCTGGTGTCGATGACCATCTCCTTCCATTTCAGTGCAGCACACAAGCCACGAGTAGCAGTCCCTACTCGCTACACATTCACAAGGGAGACGGACTCTGTATACATGGATGGAATCTACAGACGCCTATGCACTGAGAACCCGGGGCGACCTCTGGAGGAGCTAACTACTATACTGACACAGACATTACATGAGGAAGCAGCTGAAGCATACACACACACCCAGCCTGAGCAGAGCCGCTGATTTGGAAGCATGCCTCAAAATAGCTGGTACAATGAGGAGTGCCGCCAGACTAGAGCCAGACTTCAGAGGGAGGTGTTGTTGGGGGACGTCACTCACAGACAGTCACAGATGGACTTCCAACGCCTGATGGGGTAGAAGAAGAGGGCTTTTCTGGCTAGACTCGAACAGGATCTATATCAGCTATCCTTGAGTCAAGACTCGCGTGAGGCGTGGCGGCTCTTTCATGAGCAGTCCCCCCCCCCCCCCCCCCCCCCTGCTATTTCCTCCACAGAGACCTGGGGTTTGTACGCATCATCTTTGTACACAGTACCTGGACAGCCGCCCCTACCCAACCCCCCAGACCCATGCCCACATACATGTGTCTTTTTCACTGCTGAGATGGTGAAGAAAGCCATTGACAGGATGAAGACTGGGAGAGCATATGATCATGAGGGCCTAGTAGCTGAGCATTTCATGCATGCCAAAGACCTACTAGCAGAGCTTCTAGCAGTTATGTTTAACCGTGCCATGTGTGAGGGCCTACCGGACACTTGGAGCCTATCTACGATCGTACCTATCGTCAAATCAGGAGACCCCATGGAGCCTGGGAATTATCGCACTATTATGATTGGGCACACACTGGCACGGTTGTATGCATCCATTCTTGAGCAACAGCTGAGTAGATGGGCACAGAGGGAAGGAATACGTGCAACTGGGCAAGCAAGATTCAGGAGAGGCTTCTTTTTTACTCTTGACCATATCCTAACACTCAGGGCCATCATCGAGGAAGGCAGATCTCATGGGAGACGGATCTATTGTAGCTTTGTGGACTTCCGCAAAGCTTTCGACACGGTACCCAGAGCTAGACTGATGCGCAGATTACAGGAAATGGGAGTACCCACAGAACTCATTTGGGGGATCATGGCATTGTACAGATCAGTAGTAGGGCATGTACGCACCCCGGAGGGACTTTCTACACCGGTTCACTCCACTATTGGGGTGAAGCAGGGCTGCCCGCTCTCTCTCACTCTTTTCGGTATGTATGTGGATGAGATTTCTGACTACATTGACAACGATGGGGATAAAGGTGCTCAGTTGGCAGGGACATGGATTCCACTTTTGTTATATGCTGATGACATAGTGTTGATCTCCGAATCCCCAGAGGGAATGCAACGTCAATTGGATGCTCTGCATACGTTTGCCCATTAAAGTGGTTTGTCTCTCAACCTCGGTAAAACCAAGGTTATGGTGTTTAATACCACCCCACAGTGGATCAGGAGGTCAGCACCTACACTCACATACGGCCAGGAGACTCTGGATTACACAGACGCTTATAGTTACCTTGGAGTGGTTTTTAGTGGACCTACATTCTCACTCAAAAGAGCAGCAGAAACCAGACTTACTAGAGCCCACGCACCATTAGGTAGATTGGAGAGGATGTGTTCGCAGGTTCAGTTTCAGGAGCCCCGGACGAAGCTCTAGCTCTTTGACACCTTGGTGGCTTCAGCATTGCTCTATGGAACCGAGATATGGGGACCTTCACTGGATCACCACGAGAGGACGGGTCGCTCAGACGGATAGGGGAACATGGAGAAACCTCTCGTCTCTATGATCTCGCGGCTCATTAGAGCCAAGGCATCAGTACCACGGGCTATTGTCCGAGCAGAGCTAGCGGCCCCCCCACTTGTGGTGGAGGCGCTCACCAGATCAGTCTCCTTCATAAACCGCACATGGGCACTTCTTAGAGACAGATATGCTCGCATAGCACTTGAATCCTCTCGTCAGTTAGCCATACAAGGAGATACAACATGCTGGTATGGGGAGATGACATCATGGTTTCAGGCACATGGGTTCAGCATAGACCGGCTGCCACCATTCCATTACTCACTGGATGCACCATCTCTCACCCTTACACAGTCAGAGATCACCAAGCTCATACGCCAAGACATGACCCAGCTAGACACCAGAAGGACATGGATACAACCAGCACAAGAATTGGGCACGAAGATGGCTTTTTACAAAGACCATCTTCTCTAGCTTACGGAAGATGGTTTTGTGGCGAGACCCAGATATATGGATACCCACTTGTCTCATGGGATACGATGTGCTATTGGCCAGTTACGCACATCTTCTCACCAGTTGTGGATTGAGACGGGGAGATACAGGGGAGTAGCAGCAGAGGACAGGACATGCTCCTTGTGTAACATGGAACCTGAGACAGAGCTACACTTTACATGTCGCTACCCCGTCTACTACGAGATACGAGGCCGCTTCCATTGCTTATTCAGAGAAGGTTTTGGACCACTCTCAAGAGTCATCGGATATGAAGATCAGAGATGTCTGGGTTTGTTCTTGCTCGAGCTGCGCAGACACAGAGATAGCCTGATGAATGGCGAGGCTAGCCAGTCTCAAAGATGGAACACAGACTTCTTCAGAGCAGGCACGGGACCGCAAGAGCCACTCTCACAGCAGAGCTCCCCCTCGTCTCACACCAGAGGCACATTGATTGACCGAGCGATTGAACTGGGGAAATCCAGACGCCCGCGACAACGAAGAACTACACAGCATCGACGGAGACTATGACAGAAAATTCGGAGCACGCTAGCCAGGCATGCACGACGCCCGGTCAAACTACTAACCATGGAGGAAATTGATGAGATTCGCCAACGACCGATGCTAGATCTCTTGTGATTCAGCTATCCCAACAAGCCGCCCATTTTTTGCTTAGTCTTTTGCTTGGTTCACATCGATCAACTTAGGACCCCATAGTATATATCTTTGTTTTGTACTGTTGTTAGGTTATTTTGTTATTTTGTTACTCTGACTTTGTATCAGATCCACCACTTGGTAACTTTCGGGTCTCATAGGTCATTATGGCCTTTTGAAGACGTTAATATAACATTTCATTTCATTCTCTCTCTCTCTCTCTCTCTCTCTCTCTCTCTCTCTCTCTCTCTCTCTCTCTCTCTCTCTCTCTCTCTCTCTCTCTCTCTCTAGCAAAGGTCAGGACATCTCCCAAATGTCACATGGAGCCTGAGACAAAGTTGCACTACCCATGCCACTGCCTAGTTTACTATGAGATACGAGGCCGCTTTCACTGTCTGTTTAGAGAAGACAACTCTCTAGAGTCATGGGTATGAGGACCAAAGATGTCTGGGACTGTTTTCACTACTTTGACCACCCCCCCCCCCCCCCCCCACCCCCCCCCCCCCCCCCCCCCCCCCCATATCCTACACAATTCCATTTCAATACCTTTACTTTAATTTTTCGTACTCAGACATTGTATCAGATTCACTGCGTTTTAAGTGTTGGTCTCATGAGTCATTTTGGCCTTTTGAAGACGCTAATATAACATTTCATCTCTCTCTCTCTCTCTCTCTCTCTCTCTCTCTCTCTCTCTCTCTCTCTCTCTCTCTCTCGCTTACCAATGACTCCGATGTGATACTTCTTGTCGAAACATGGGAGCATGATGCGCAACGAATTTTTGGATTTGACAAATACGATGTGCATTCTTTGATGTGGGCCAAAAATGCAAAGCAACGAAGAGGCCAAGGAGGCGTAGCATGTATGACCAAAAAGGGTTTGAAAGATGTTTCCATTGTCAAAGAAGATAAGTATAAACGCTACTTATGGCTGAAAATCAGCCCACCAAATGGTCAAGTCATGTTTGTGGCCGGTTGCTACATTCCTCACTATGACTCCAACTTTTATGCTTGCTTGAATATGGATAGAGATCAGCCCTTTATTGAACTAGAGGAAGACATTGCTCATTACAAAGATCAAGGTGAAGTCATTGTTTTTGGAGACATGAATGCTCGCACAAATATGCTACAACACGACACACAACAAGTAGACATGCCGCATGTCTCAAGAAGAATGGATAACTCATACATGTATAATCGAAGTTCTAATGATGCAAAAGAAGTGGATCACTATGGAAAGTCACTTCTACATATGTGCAATAGTACCGGAATGCTCATTGCAAATGGTGTATCTCTATGGCAAGGCACCAATGACTTTACATGTAGAAAGCACAACGGTGCTAGCGTGATTGACTATATGTTGTTCTTGGAAGCCACTCTAGAATGCATACAAAGCTTTACACTTGGTGAATGGAATCCGGAATCGGATCATAGAATGTTATGTATTGACCTCAAGTGTGGTAAACGGCCCGAGCATGTAGCCTCCAATCATGATGTGAATCATTTGTACCTACGTCTAGACTTCAAACGAGCACTTATATATGCTGATATGGTGGACCAAATGTTAAGCATGATAGAGCATCAAGAGAGCCCAACATTAGAATGCAAGTGGAAAGTTTTCAAAGAAGTAATTTTCTCTTGTGCGAAGGAATGCTTTTCGGTGAAACACATGTCTTGCAAAAGGTCTAAGAAGGGTAGCACCGAGAAGAAATGGTTTGACATGGAATGTAGTCAAGCCCGAAAACACTTGCTAAGATTGGATGCAATCAAAGACAAGGAAGTTTACTTGGAATGTTCACACACATACAAAGCACTTGTTCAAAAGAAGAGGAGAAGGTGGGAAGTCGAAAAACAACTTCTTTTAGCACAAGAGAAAGCACATGCATGTGGCAAGTTTTGGCAAAATCTAAAAGGCAAGCGCGTTGAGAGCTTTGGTGACTTGACTCTTGAAGATATGTATATGCATTGTAAGAATCTCTATGAGCAACCCAATGTTGATAAGATGGAGTGTTGTAGCTCCCTTCCGTTTATGTCTCCCTTCTTTACCATTGAAGATGTATGCCGTGCGCTTGAGAAACTTGCTACTCGCAAGGCAGGTGACCTTCAAGGTGTCAAGGCTGAAATGATTAAATGGACAAGCAAGAAAACACGATATTGGATATGCGATATGTTTAACCTTGCACTTCAGTATGGCATGCCTCATGATTGGATTGCAAATTGGATCAAACCTTTGCACAAAGGAGGAGATGTAAACAATGTGAACAACTATCGCACTATAAAGGTTGGTTCTTTAATGGCAAAGTTATTTGGATGTATCATGGAGATGAAGATAAGTGAATGGGCTGAAAAGAATGGCAAACGTGCACTTGGCCAAGCAAGTTTTCGAAAGCATCATAGCACTATTGATCACCTTGTCACTCTCCGAGTTCTTATGGAAGCGTCTCGATTGAAAGGAAAAAAGTTGTATTGTTGCTTTGTGGATTTCAAGAAAGCTTTTGACATGGTACCGCGAGGAAATCTTTGGAGACGTATGCAAAGCCTTCAAGTGCCGAGAGAATTTATGCATGCAGTCTTTCGCATCTACCAAAAAGTGATATGTCGATTACGTATGGAAGATGGAATTTCAGAATTTTTTGCAAGCACTATTGGTGTCAAACAAGGATGCCCACTTTCCCCAACCCTCTTTGGGCTACTCATTGATGAATTGGAATGCATGGTTCTTGACTTTATGCAACAAGAAGGCATAGAAGAGGTTAAGATTGGAAATGCGGTGATCATGCTTTTGCTTTATGCTGATGATGTAGTGCTCTTGGCACATATCTTAGAAGATGCACAAAAGCTTATGAGTGTCTTGGAACGCTTTTGCCTACATAGCGGGCTGATCGTGAATGGATCCAAAACCAAGGTTATGCTTGTAAAGACCCTCAATGATGAAAATCCATGCATTGTATATAACAATGAGAAACTTGAAGTGGTAGATCACTTCAAGTACCTTGGCCTTGAGGTTCCATCCAATCATAAATGGAAGGATTGTGCAATGCATCGCTTGGAAGCCGGAAAGAGGGCCTATTATGCATTTGAGAACATGTGCAATGCAGGAGAGATCAAGTGTTGGGCTCTCAAAAAGTACCTCTTTGACACATTGGTGACACCGGTGCTTCTTTATGGAGTGGAGGTGTGGGGTGGAAGCATCGGGAAGTCTACTTGGAAAGAGTTTGAGAATGTCCAAAAGCGTTTTCTCACCAACTTTCTCCAAGTCAAGACACAAACACCCTACATGCTCTTACTTCTCGAGTCCGGATTGCTTCCCATTGAGGTCTTGGGCATGCAAAGGGTTGTGGAGTACATGCGTAAGACACAACGTAGCCCTTTGCATCGACTTCCTAGAATCGCATATGAAGCAAGTCAAATGGTTCAAAAGACATGCAAGAGCAAAATACTAACTTCGGGGTGGATGCTTGATATCAAGAAATGGTTTGGAAGATGGGATGCATGTCACTTGGTCAAGGATGCGTCGATCGACTCCCAAGTTAATGAGGCCTTCTTACAACGCCAATGTATCACGGCTTGGGAGAAATCCGGAGGTTCTCGCTTCAGCCATTACACCACACACGTTGCCCCAAACTACAAATCTCTCTTCTTCTCGGAACAAGGTAACCAAACCCATTCCTACATCCTTGAGCCCATCCCGTTGAGTGCGATCCGCACCATTGCCTCCATTCGTCTTAGCTCCCATTCTCTACGCTGCGAGACAGAGCGTTGGGGCACTGGCGAGGAGTGTCATCGACTTTGCACCTTATGCCCTCGTCAAGTGCGAGAGAGTGAGTACCACACACTACTTGAGTGCTCAGCTTTTAACCACATTAGGTCCTCTTTTTCCCATATATTCAGCCATGATCTCTCCCTACATACCTTCCTCTCCCAACCACGATGTGGACTCTCTATTGCGACGCTCATTTCAGCCATTTTTGAGCATCGAGAGTCACTTATGAACTCCACTCACACCACGTGACATGTTCATTTGGTCCCATAGGTCATATTTGACCTCCCAGGACGATAATAGAACTATCTATCTATCTATCTCCCCCCCCCCCCCCCCCCGATGTCCGTCTCTTTCTACCTCAGTAATCTCTCTTCTCCACAAGTACCTTGTTCATGTATGTGGCATTGCAGGTGCTCTAGATTGGAGTCGAGGTGTCCACCGGATCGCAAGCCAATTCTTGCCTTCATTGCATCTTCTGCTGCCTACTTTGACACTTCTAGTGGATACAAAGGGGATACATTACCTAATGTCTTGAATTTTGCTAAATTTGGTGGACTGATTTTTTAGAAAACGTGCAAACGTCCCAATTTCTCGAACTGGTACAAACTACTGTTCAAGTGTGTTAGCCAACTTCAAACAGAATTCAAGATATGAGGTAGTGTGCCCCCTTTGTATCCACTAGGTCATGAATGGTATGAAGAAACTCAGCCAAATCTTTGAGGAATGATGCCATTGATTATATATATAAACTGGGGAATTTTGGGAAACTTTTACAATGGCCAGACATACACTGCTGTATCTATCCTGTTGGAGAGTAGGGCAGACATGCACAAAGATTATCGGCACTAATATACAAGTACGTCAGGCATGCTATATACTTGGTGCTAACTAGTTTTCCTACTACCAACCTGTGCCACTCACTTCAATGGTGGAAAGCTAAGTGCAGTTCAAAGACTTGGTTGACAAGCTCTACCTTTGGTGACATTCACAATAGTAGACCTAATGAAATGGGCTGCCAGAGCGGCCACTACGTAAAACTGCTAGACTTTTCTAGGCAATTCTAGGCACAATCGTTAGTCTCTTGTATCTCAGCCCAATAACTTAACATGACCAGAATCAGACATGTGAGTCTCCTTAGATGTTACCCCAGTGTGATGACTGAGAAGCCTACAGCACAACAATCCAATTGATACACGAAGTGTGTTCAACAAAACAAAGGTTTGTCAATATATGGCAGCCACTCCTTAAGCGCCCGTATTGCTAATCTGAGTTTATAAAGCTGACAACTAAAACTTCTTTGGTGTCTGTAAGATCCAAACATCTCTTGACCTCTTTGAATAGCCATATGCTTAGTAACATATCTGCAACAAAAAACTATGGTACCTTGCATTGATAAAGTTAAGAGGAAACATTACCATAAAATTGATGCTGTGCAGACTTGGCATCCAGCATTACTTTTGCATAGAGAATTGCACCATACGGATGAAATAAGCTTGCTAAATCACGGTCAGAAATTCCTTCAGACAGTCCCAAAACTAAGAGAGTGACTCCTGCAAGTAAAATAAATCTCTCTCTCTCTCTCTCTCTCTCTCTCTCTCTCTCTCTCTCTCTCTCTCTCTCTCTCTCTCTCTCTCTCTAAGCATGGCAGGCAGCAACGCACAGGTTTCTCTCAGCAGCACGCGCAGGTCTCTCTAAGCAGCAGCGAGCAGGCCTGACGCAGGTTCTCTCATGGCAGGCAGCAGCGCGCAGGTTTCTCTCAGCAGAGAGCGCAGGTCTCTATAAGCAGCAGCGCACAGGTCTCTCTCCCTCTGCAGCGGGACACAGTTTCTCTCTTAGCAGCAGCCCGCAGACAGAGGCAGGGGTTCGTGTGGCAGCAGAGACAGCCCTTGCGGTAGCAGCAGGGGGAGCAAGTCACGCAGGACAGGGCTGAACGCGGGCAGAGCGCGCAGGACAGGGCTGAACGAGCAGGACGCAAGGTACAAAGCATTTCGCCTCTCACTCACCACACACACACCCACGCCACACACACACACCAATTTGTCACACACCCCCACACGCGAATACACACGCTCACGCAATTGTCTGCCCACACACATTTTGCTTCTTCCCCAGCACCCGCTCTTTTCTTTCTGTCTCCATTGCCTGCTGCTGCAGCTCAGTGCACTTCTCCCTTGTCGCTGCGAGGGAAGCCCAGGAAGACCTGCATTCTGAGTGCATGTGAAAAGGAAATCTCTCTTGGCGAAGTTCTCCATTAAAGCTGCAAAATTGGCAAGGACGGGGCGAGTTGAGTCCACTTTTTGGCTCTATTACACAAAAGGGGTCACAGTGCATCTCTTTAGGACATCATCTCCATCGGTAGCACAGGTTTGTTGCTCCTTTGCATTTGTGATACTTTGGGACCATTGCCAGATTGGAGACTCGTAGCTGGGATTGTCACTGCTCTGGCAATTGGCAGTAATAAGGCGGCACACAATAGCAGACTTACTGTTCGCGCAGCCCTGCTGGTCTGCGCACACGGGCCATTACGATGGAGGTCATGAGCGCTTCACCAGTTTGCAAGTCCCGTACGAAGGCGACCTTCATGCTTACAAACAAGTGGATAACACAAGTGGAAAGGGAGATGAAGGAATGGAAAGCAAAGATGGAAGGATGGTGGAAGGAGAAGGCCAACCTTCTTCAATGTTCCTCAACAAAGGCACGCAATGGAAGAAGGAGAAAGAGGACCTGCACGTAGTGATACAAGCACTTAAGGCGGATTCACAAGCACTCAAAGAAGAGGTCTCAGCCCTCAAGCAAGATCTTGCTGATAGAGGAGGCTCCATAGTTACCCGGAACGGGAAATCGGAACGGGAACGGGGAACGGCAACATGCATGAAATGCCATTCCATGTTTCGAATACTCCCGTCTGAAACACGGAACGAGAATCCGGAACGGGAAATTGGGATGGAAACGGGGAACGGAGACCTGAAAATGGCCATTCCCTGTTACTATGAGAGGAGCAAGCAATGGACTAGAGGAAGGTGCATTCTAGCCCTCGGTGATAAGAGGAAATCAAGGTCATCAAGGAATAGGTACGGATGATCAAAGAGGAAGAGAAACAGAATGGAGCGAAGACGTCTTCGTGGATGGATGTAATCACGAAGACACAGAAGAAAGCGGATGAGGCCGAGAAATGGATAGAAGTCGCTAGGAAAGGGAAAGGGAAAGGGAAAGAAACCACGTCTATCCCCACCCCTACAATCATCAACATGACTTTAGAAGAAGAGCAGCAAAGGAAGACTAGAGCTTTGCACATAAGAATAACCGGTCTAAAAGACCGAGATGATGTGGAAGGGGAAGTCAAAGAACTTCTCCGCATGATGGGTAGTGAGGCTACCCATACAAAGGCATGGAGGGTAGGGAAGAAGACACAAGGAAATGGGGAGACTTCAAAAGAAATAGCTCTAATCATGCGCTTCCCATCCATGGAGGCAAAAAAGGACTTCTTGAAGAAGCGTCCTACACTAAAGAAAACGGGCATATTCCTTGGAGATGACCTCACACTCACACAGCTTGCTCATATGAAAGAAAATATGCCCAAGATAATGACAGCTCGAGAGAAGGGGAAAGTGGCCTTCTACAGGGATGGACAAGTGGTTATCCTTGATGTAGGGGCCTTTGAGGATAGTTTCATAGGAAGAGACATCATTTTCTACTTTGAGACGCATCAAGCCCCAGGGCAGTCCATGCCCCATGTGAGCGGATATAGATGGGAGACAACTTGCAGACAGGAGACTCGATCAGAGCGCAGAGGACGAGGTTCAAGAGGAGTGGCAGTCTTATTCAGGGAGGAGCTACAGTCTCTGATACATATAGCTCGAGGGACGAGCATGCGAGATACATGTGGGTGAGACTAAAGGCAGAGACAGGCAGATATCTCTACATCGCTATTTGCTATTTTCTTCCTAGTACGTCAGTATATGCATCACCTAGAGGACAGTCCCCCTTCTCTATTTTAGATGATGATAATTTTAGATGATGATATATGGGAGTTTTCCAGAGACGGCGACATTATTATCTTGGGGGATTTCAATGCTAGGACTACCCGCCACCAGACAGTATTCTATGATACCTCAGAGGAGTTGATGCAGGAGCTTGATATTGTAGAAATGGGACTGTCTAGATTATCAAAGAATGAGGAGCACACTGAGTATGGCAGATACTTGATTGATATGGGGACTGCACATGGATTGGCCATTTTGAATGGCCTACAACGATTCCCTGTAGCTGGTGGTTTTACATGCTTTCCACATCGGTATGGCGCTAGTACAGTGGATTATGTTATGGCTCCACCACGACTCATTCCTTCCTTTCAGGATTTCGTGGTGGGAACTAGACCGGTTGGGGTAGCACTCGATCATGCTATCTTGTCTTTCACTCTATCATTCCAGTTCAACACAGCTCCATTGGGAGAGGCCTCCACACGTACTCAGTATACCTTCACGACGGAGACGGATCGCATGTACACTAATGAGATATACAGGCAGCTATGCACTCAGGAGCCAGGACGACCACTAGATGAGCTCACCCAGATTTTGACAGAAACGTTGCATGATGCAACATCAGAGGCATATCCCCACAGCCAGCCTACACACAGACAATCTCGGAGCGTGTCTCAGAACATAGTTTTTCCATACGTCAACCACATGTCGGACGCACACGGGTACGAAAGTACGGAATAAGTACGGATGAGACTACCCGGAAATTCCACACATCAGATAGCCTACTACATAGGATGCTTAAAAGCCTACATACTACACCACCATGTTTTAAACTTTATACAAAAACACAAAACCATAGAAAGTTCAGAAATTAGAATTTAGAGACTAGCTTGTCGGCATGGGAGAAGCTGAAGGTGAGCAAGAGAGGGCGAGAGGATGGGCTGATTCGCAGCTCGCAACTCACTGATGTGTTGCAATGCCTGCATAATAGAGTCAGCAGCCCAACTCGCGCGGCCAAAAAACTGTAGGCAAAAAAAATTTGCCCCAAAATTTTTGCCTAGTACTGAATCACTTTTTGTATGTTTCCGTACTTGGACGAATATGGAAGTATGTCTAGGCAACCACACGGTACCAAAAAAACTAGGCCTCACAAGAGTTGGTACGATGAGGAGTGTAGAGAGACGAGGATCAGAATACAGAGAGAGGTGCTCATGGGTACTACTACACATAGACAGTCACGTATTATCTTCCGCCGCCTAGTGCGACGAAAGAAGAGGGCTTACCTATCTCAATTAGAGCGTGATCTGTATCAGTTGTTTATGAGTCAGGACTCTAGTGAGGCATGGAGGTTTTCCAATGAGCACTCTCCACCGCCAGCCATCACTTCCACAAAGACATGGGGGGAATATGCTACATCTCTCTATACAGCATCTAGGCAACCACCTTTGCCTGACACTCCAGAGGCATGCCCAGAAACCTTGACTGCTGAGAGGGTAAGGAAAGCCATTGACAAGATGACGACAAGAAGAGCACAAGATCATGATGGTCTGGTAGCAGAGCACTTTATCCATGCGAGAGATATGCGTGCAGACCCTCTTTTGCTATGATGTTTAATAGAGCCATGTATGAAGGTTTCCCTCAGACTTGGAGTATGTCCACTATTGTGCCTAGCTTCAAGTCGGGAGATCATATGCTTCCCGGGAATTACCGAACCATCATGGTTGGCACACTCTGGCTAGGCTATATGCATCAATTCTTGAGCATGAGTTAAGTGGATGGGCAGAGAGAGAGGGCATACGGGCAGCAGGACAGGCAAGGTTTAGGAGAGGTTTTTCCACTCTTGACCAGATGTTGACACTCAGAGCCATTATTGAGGAGGGTAGACTCCATGGCAGGAGGATATATTGTAGCTTTGTAGATTTCCGCAAAGCCTTTGATACAGTGCTACGAGCCAGACTCATACGTAGATTGCAAGACATGGGGGTGCCCACAGAGCTCATATGGGGGATCTTAGCTTTATACAGGACAGTGGTAGAACAGGTACGCACTACTCAGGGCATGTCCGACATGGTTCACTCCACCATTGGGGTGAAGCAGGGTTGTCCCCTATCTCCGACTCTCTTTGAGATATATGTAGATGAGTTTTCAGATTATGTACATACAAAGGGTGATAGAAGTGCTCAGCTTGCAGGGACATGGATTCCGTTGCTATTATATGCTGATGATATTGTGTTGATCCCCGATTCTCCATAAGGGATGCAGCGTCATATGGATGCACTGCATGTATTTGCACGGGACAGTGGATTGTCTGTGAACCTTGGTAAGACCAAGGTAGTGGTGTTTAACACCATGGCGCAGTGGGTAAGGAGGTCCGCCCCCACTTTTACATATGGTCGAGAGACTGTGGAGTATGCAGATACATATACTTATCTTGGGGCGGTTTTCAGCGGTCCAATATTTTTCCCGAGGCGTGCAGCAGATACACGATTGACCACAGCCTATGCAGCATTGGGGAGACGTGAGAGGATATGTTCGCAGCTTTAGTTCCAGGAACCTCGGACAAAGTTTTGGCTCTTTGACACTTTGGTCACTTCCGCCATGCTGTACGGAGTGGAGATATGGGGCCCCTCCGTTGATCATCATAGCCGAGCTGGCAGTACTTACGGATGGAGATGTATGGAGAAGCCATTGGTGTATATGATTTCTCGGATGATTAGGGCCAAGACCTCAGTACCACATGACATTGTTAGGGCGGAGCTCGTGAGGCACTCACTAGATCAGTTTCATTTATGCATAGCATTTGGGCTCTCCCTAGAGACAGATATGCTTGATTAGCACTAGAGTCCTCGCAACAGCTGGCATTGCAGGGAGATAGATCATGTTGGTATGCAGAGATGGCACCTTGGTTTCAGTTACATGGCTTTAGTATGGATTGGATACCCCCATTTCAGTACTCTCTGCATGCACCCTCCATCCCCCTCACAAGAGTAGAGATTACCACGCTCATCAGACAGGACTTGATTCAGTTGGATACGAAGAGGACATGGATACAACCCACACATGAGCTAGATACGAAGATGACTTTCTATAGAGAGTATCTTCTCCAACTCACGGAGGATGGTTTTGTGATCGGACCAGGATACATGGATACTCATCTATGCCACGGGATACGATGTGCTATTGGTCAGATATGCACATCCTCACCTCAGCTAGAGATCGAGGCAGACAGATTTAGAGGAGTACCCGCTGAGTCCAGGATTTGTCAGATGTGCCAAATAGAGCCAGAGACAAAGCTACATTACATCTGTCACTACCCAGTATACTATGAGATACGAGGCCGCTTTCACTGTCTATTCAGAGAGGGTTTTGGGCCACTTTCTATGGTCATGAGATACCACGATCAGAGATGCCTCGGATTATACTTATTGGAGATTCGCAAACACAGAGAGGACCTCTTGAAGAGGGGCACAATGAGAGAGATCCATCGACAACAGAAGATCACAGTTTTCTTTCAGTCACAAATAGAGGAGTTCGAGCAGCCCCCACAACATAACGACACCAAAGGTACCAGAGGCATACTGCTTGATCGAGCGATAGAGTTGGTGCGGCCCCGTCACCCACGGATGAGAGGGCCCTCTCGATATCGACGCAGTCTACGACAGAGGATCCATACCATACTGGCGTGACATAGGAGCCGTCCCGGATACTGATGTATATGTATATGATGCCTCGACTGTCAGAGAGCTCCATTGTATCAGCTTTCACCCCACCCCTACCCACTATTTTCTTTTCAGTTCTTTGTACGTTTTGTACCCATACCTGGTGTTAGATTCACCACATGTAACCTTTTGGTCTCATAGGTCATTTTGGCCTTTTGAAGATGTTAATATTACATTTCATTTTCATCTCTCTCTCTCTCTCTCTCTCTCTCTCTCTCTCTCTCTCTCTCTCTCTCTCTCTCTCTCTCTCTCGCTCTCTCTCTCTCTCAGACTGAGGAGGTCCGAGCTCGCAAACGTCCACGTCCCCATGGGCGTAGGGCACCCCGACTTCACCAGAGAGAGATCCAGGAGATCTAGGAGCGCTACTACAGATCTCTAGAGGAGAGACGCATCCGAGCTTTTGCAGATCCAGCCGCCATCCTACGGGGATTGTTCACACCTCACCCACCCACGCATCATGTCTTACACCCTGATTACAGGACTGGATGGAGCTAAAGATATGATAGCGTTTCTTTCATGATTGTATATACCCCAGCATATAGGATTGCATCTCTCCCCTGTTTTTAGAACCCCACCCTTGTACACCTCTCTCCTCCCACAGTCCTTACACAAGATAGCTATTTTTGCTTTCTACCTTTTCATCCTTCACAGGATATCCAGAGGACACCCACCCCATGTACTTTGATTTGTCTCATCTATTAAGCAAGACTGCGCCCGTTAAATAGCTGAAATTTAAGAAGCTTTTTATTTCTTCTTGGCTGACGCAAGAGTATGAACGTGATATACAAGCTGCTTGGAACCATCTTTGGATAACCAAGAGAGATACAGTGGATGCTTATTGCGAGAGATTCTGGAGCTCTTTTCTACCCGCCTCTTCATTCAAGAAGATCTCGTTCAGAGAACAGATTGAGCGATTTACCTTGGGTCTACCTACAGAGATCCGAGATCACTGCTTGGAACAAAAGTCAGCTTCTATTCAGGAGCTGATGAGTCATGCAAAACGGGGTTTTGCTATTCACTCTGGTAGTTTGACCTACCCCACCGATGAGATCATGACACAAAGAGCCGAACGAACTCGACGAATAAAAGTAGAAAGAGGAAGAGCAACCCAGAAAAGAAAGATGCACGACCCAAGCTCACTCCTCAGAAGAGAGCTCGCTTCATCAGGGAGGGGAAGTGTTTTGGATGCGAGAAAACTAGACATATGTCCGTGAAGTGCCCTAAAAAGGCAAAGAAAGAACAGACCGACAAGGATGACGAAAGGCCTGAGAGTTCGAGAGCAGCTGAGGAACGTGGAAGAAAAGGCAGATTCAAAAGCAGAACTGGTACCACATTGCGTGAGGCCTGAATCGAATCAAATGAATGAAAGTACAAATTTTATCGTTTTGAGGGCAAAAAGGAAAGATCGCGAAGCTCTTTTGAAGGAGCCAAGGCCAACTTATTCAATTGGCGGCTCGATTTGGAATTACGCCCGACAGGCTGGGCCACAGGAGGACGTAGTTCGGGTGGCACCCGAACGGGATGTTCCCATTACAGCGAGCATTGGCAAACTTTGTTTGCAATGACAAGGGTGTTTAGGGCACGCGGACTTTTATGTAATTTCCTTGGAAGGTTGTGACGTTCTACTCGAAATCCCTTGGTACCACAAGAACAACGCCGTGGTTGACTACCGGGCCGAGAATGCGACTTTGACAAATGAAGGGCTCAGAGATTGTACTTGATGAATTTCAGTTTCTTTACTCACTTTTTCGGGAGAGAATTGAACGATGGATTAAGGTCAAATATGTTTTTGACCTGAACAAAAGAACGCCAAGATTTTCTCAACACTCATGCCGATTGCTTTTCAGAGGGCCTATCAAGCGAGTTACCACCCGCTCGTCCTGAAGATCATACTATTGATTTAATACCACGAAGCACACCAGTAAACCGGCCACCTTACAGTGTGAGCCGAGCCCAGAACAAAGAGATTATGAACCAAGTGAAAGACCTCTTGGAAAAGGGTCTTGTCCAGCCTAGTACTTCACCGTATTGCTCTCCAGTGTTGTTGGTTTTGAAGAAAGACAGATCTTGGAGAATGTGCATCGATTATAGAGCTCTCAACAAAATCACCATCAAGAACAAATTTCTGATCGATGATATACTCGACAGATTACAGGGATCCTCGTGCTTTAGCAGGATTGATTTGAAGAGTGGATATCATCAAATCCGAATCGCGTCGGAAGACGTCTACAAGACAGTCTTTCGGACGACTTTTGGGTTATTTGAGTTTTTGGTGATGCCTTTTGGCTTAACCAATGCTCCTGCGACATTTAACCGGATGATGGACAGGATTTGTCGAGAGTACAGGCTATTTGTTGGCACGATATCATTGTTTTCTCCAAGAATGAGGCAGAACACAGAGACCATCTGCTTCAGGTCTTTCAGGCATTACGAGATCACAAGTTAGTGATTAATGCAAAGAAGTGTGAATTTTTCCTACAAGAGATACACTTTTTGGGACACATCGTCTCAACAGCAGGAGTGCAAATGGATCCGGCCAAGATAGAGGACTATCCGTGATTGGCCTGATTTGAAGAATGTCCAAGGAGTTAGAAGCTTCTTGGGACTGTGTTCATACTACAGGCGATTCATTCCAAAGTTTGCAGAGGTTGCTTCCCCTTTGCATATCTTGACACAGAAAGGAGTCCCTTTCTCGTGGGGACCCACAGAGGTGACTGGCTTTCAGACATTGAAAGAGAAATTGACTACGGGACCAATTTTGACTTTGACGGACTTGCAGGAGTCATTTAAAATATATTGTAATGGTTGTGGTCGTAGTCTGGGTGCGGTCTTAATGCAAGAAGGCCATGTCATTGCTTACGAGAGCCGATTGTTCTCAAGGCCGGAAATGACAGCACAGATTTATGAGAAAGAGCTTTTGGCGGTTATCAATGGCGGCGTTACCCACTCGGCGCATACCAGTGTCAGCCACTTGAGGAGACCCAACAAGTCAGTTGCTTCAGAGCCTGAGGATATGCGTGCAATTGCTACTAACTTTTACCGTGATTTGTTGTCAGCTGAGCCTCAATCAAAGCGTCGGGATGCATGCAGAGAGCAGGTTTGGACATAGATGCCTTGCCTTGTTACTAAGCAGATGCGACAGAGACTTGAGCTTCCTCTCCAACTAGAGGAGCTCCATGAGGCCCTCAGAGCACTCCCCCGAGGTAGTTGTCCCAAGGGAGGATGGTTTGACTCCCAGCTTTTTTTTTAGAGTCTTGGGACTTGCTTGGTTCAGATCTTTGCAACGCATTCCAATACATTTTCACACTGGCGAGATGCCTGACAGCATGAGTGAGGGCATGATCTACCTTATTCCCAAGGAGGGAGGCTCCTAGGATGAGATTTGACAGTGGCGACCCATCACTATCCTCAACTTATCCTACAAAATTATGGCAAAGGCTCTAAGCTTGAGGATTCGACCACTACTAGAGAGCATCATACATGGGACCCAGACAGGTTTTGTCAAGAAGCGTAGTATCCTTAACAACATCTTCACTTTATGGGAGGCGTCTACCCTCGCGCGTCTCCAAGGAGAGGATCTGGTGATACTCCTCGATTTTGAGAAGGCTTACAACAAGGACTTCCTGGAGGGCACTCTGCGCAGGATGGGTTTCTTAGATGCTTGGATCATAAGCATGTCAGCTCTCTACAGGCGTGCGCACAGTCAAATGCTCTTGGCAGGAGGAAGAGGGGAACGCTTCATGCTCGCGCGTTCGGTCAGACAAGGTTGCCCTCTAGCCACCGTCCTCTTTCTGTTCTATGCTGAGGCCATGAGCAAATTTTTGACTTCTCAGCGGGTTGGCTTGCGTGGCCTCGAGCTCGCTATAAAGGCAGATGAGCTCCTTGAGGCTTAGTTTGCCAACGACTTAGCCTTGTACTTGGGAGGGCCAGGAGACCAATCTGAACAGGTGTGAGCACGGTTGCAGGCTCTTGAGATGTTTTGTTGTGCATCAAGAGCATTGATCAACTGGAGGAAGACAATAGCTTTCTAGGTTTGCAGTGCTCATATGCCTAATTGGTCACCAGGTGAGGTTTTAGATGGATTCCCCCAGGGACTACAATTCGTTACTTGGGTTGTCATGTTGGCCTGGAGTTGTCCCCTGAGCAGCAGACTGCTCCCCTCCTCCTGTCTATTAGGAGGAACTTGCTACATTGGAGCTCAGCACGACTCTCTTTGGCAGGCAGAGTTCTAGCGGCCAACCAGGTGTTGTTGGCTACTATGTGGTACATATCGTCTTGCTGGATCTTCTCGAGCTCTTGTGTCAGCCACCTAGAGAGGCTCATCAAGAACTTTCTTTGGTCAGGGCGCGACACCCTGTTAGCCCGGGCCAAAGTAGCCTGGTCATCACCTTACCATGTTCTCAAGGGGGTTGAGGATCATAGACCCAGCACAGCAGAGCAGAGCCCTTCTTGGGAAGTTTGTTGTTAGAAGACTGCTTCCAAGAAAAGAGCCGGGTTGTTGCTTCACTGACTTCGAGCTCGAGTCCCTCATGCAGGAGGCCCTTGGAGACCTTCCATCAGGTGGATCTTCACAGAGATGCACAGAGTTGGTATGAGCAGGAGGTTGGAGGATCGGTTTGCTGTGAGCCTGCTTCAGTCTTGGGAGCAACTAAGAAGTGGCCTGGAGCAGCACTAGCCCACTTGCACGGAGGAGCGCTTGAGACAGTCCCTCAATTGGAACGCCATGGTTCAAACTCAGAGAAGCCACCTGGTTGGTAGTAGGCCTCATAGTTCTTGGAGTCTCATGACAGAGGGCCCAACCCGCACTCTCGACGACTCGCTTCAATTTTCAAGGTTGCCTGAGGAGCACAGAGCATCCAGCCACGAGGCATGAGAGGGGTGCAGAGCATGTGCGAGGACATTACAGCATAGTAACAGGGAATGGCCGTTTTCAGGTCTCCGTTCCCCGTTCCCATTCCAAGTTCCCGTTCCGAATCCCCGTTCCGTGTTTCAAACGTGAGTACCCGTAACAGGGAATGGCATTTTGTTCGGCGTTCCCGTTCCGCGTTCCCGTTCCGGTTTCCCGTTCCTGGTAACTATGCATTACAGAGGCTTTACCAGTTGAGTGGCTCACCCCTCTAGAGACAGCAACTCCCAGATGGATGGGGGCCTTCACGAGATTGGAGGTCTTCATCGCAATTTCTGCTTGCTCAAAGTCCGTACCCCCCATGTTCTTTGAGATCCAGGGAGAGGGTCACCTACACAAAGTCTCAATAGAGGCTCCACAAGTAGCAGAGTGCTGTTTTCAGAGGATACGTGTAGTGGGCATCTGTGGGAGGACTCGTGTCATAGATCCAGACCCAGTAGATCTTAGAGCAAGGGGGTCCTTAACGGTGGTTGGGTGTCACATACTGCTGACATGGCAAGCCACTAAAGAACGAAGCCAACTGCACATCCTGGCTGAGGGGCCTAAACCCTAGAAGCTATTGAACAAGCAGAAAAAGTTTTACCAACTTACTAAGTCTTGCCAAGTGACATATTTTTAGAGAAGTTCACACCAGCTTATGGGACCCCGTCCAATGGGGCCCAAGGGCCAAGGGGACCTAGAGACAAT